>NC_135078.1:27252500-27890000 GCF_051107435.1 Chaetodon auriga | reverse complement strand
TTGACTGCTTTTTGCCAACAGACTGCAACACTTTAACTGTACTTAGTCATGCATCATTATGGCAGACTCAAAGCGGTGTGTCTGGGAACGCCTGCAGATGGCGGAGGCTGAACCATTTGGAAAGGAAGCCTCTGTGACAATGATGCTTATTGCATGAGTAAGTGTGTGTGGACACAGGAGTGTATCTGTGCTGAATAGAGGGGAAAGGAGCAGTGTAAATAAGAAGGGCCGCTGCTGCTAATTCAACAGGCCTGAGAAAACACCGCGTGCTTGTGAGATATATGAAATCTACATGTAAGTCTTTGTTAGGAGCATCCTTTTATGTGCGTATTGATCAGTCATTGTTTACTCCAATCGATGCTGACTCTGTGGAGTGCGCCCTCCTCTCTGTTCTTCATAGAGATTTAACCCTCCTCGCGTCGCATTGTGCTGCTTTGTTCTCCTCTTCAAACCTTCCTTCAGCTGAAAATGTGATAGCGTTACTGTCACTTGTCACTTTCTCTTTATTTCAACAGATGACAAAGCTTTTACGCTCGGTATTCAGCTCCACACATGGGTATTTTCAACAGATCTCTCCTGCTATTGAAAGATAAATGTTAACTTCATTCAATAGAAACCTCATTCAAGGTTCATTCAAAGCTGACTTCTTTATTCTTTAAGGAAATGAAGAAACCATTAGCGAAATATTCACTCACGGAGAAAGAGAATCTTATCTTTATTCCGCATGACCATGCAGAGCCGTATTCCTTTTGACATCATTATGTAAAACCAATTTCTCTTTCATATCATTTCCGCTGTGCTGCATTACCACATCCATACACTCGCTGTTCTTTATTACAAAGTAGGTGGCCTAGAGGAAAATATATGCATTCGTTCCCTATGGCATAAAATATGCATATAGGTGCCTCATTTCATCTCCAATCTGTGTTATTCCTTTAAAAATTCACCGCCGCCTGCAGTCCCTCTTTAATATTTAATTTGACAACTTTTTAATCTGTCTTTATGCGATGATGAAGTAATCGTCAGCTGTCACGGAAATGATTGAATTATACAATGGGACTGAAGTGACTCATAGGTTGTAGGCTTCATTGTTTGTTTTGCTTCAGCTGTAACGTGAGCTGGAGGGAAAGAATATCCTTTCACACACTAATTTGTCTTCCATCTTTATTCATCTTTCCTCCGCGGCCCCCCACACAAAGCAGGGCGATGTGTAGCCTTCATGCATCATTCATACTTTTGTTTACTAGGTTTTACTCTGAAGCACATAAAAAATACTACAGCCTGTTGGTGTTTAAGAGACGGCCGTTTAATTGTGTGTACATGCTACTCGCTGCTTTTCACTTATTAGTGGGAACCGCAGAGCAATGATAATTACTCCCAATCTTTTCTTAGCTCTTCTGATCTTTAATGATCACAGATTATCCATCACGCGAGCTGAATAATTAGCGGGGACGTCTCGTGAACCAGCCGCCGACAGATGCTCCGACACCCACAAGGTGAACGTGGGTGCAGCGGCTCCTCGGCGAGGTGACCAGAGAAGAATCGTTTGGAAGGCAAAACAAATAGATAACGGAGGAACTTAAATGAGCGCCGCGGCAGATGAATGATCAGCTCCTGCTTGCTCTGTAGCACCACCTCTGCTGGCCTCACTGGCAATCTGGCCATGTTGGGCCCCCACTGTGGAGCAGCATGGCACTGGGAGTTGTGGTAGCCAGTCCCCCCATAGCCCCAGGCTGCCTCTACCTTTGGTATGCTACTCAAGGTTAAAGGGATCCCAGTTGGGTGTTTAACAGCGTTGCGCTCGGATCCGAATGGCTTTTTCTTCCCTTTATTTGACACTATCTGCACGAGGAGAGCGATCCTGCACAACCACACAGATCTGTTCGTCGCCGGAGCCTTTCTGCGTCCACACCGTGGATCCTAGTTCATTCTTCCTGCTGTAATATTTCTACAGCAGACCTTTAAATCCCTGCACCGCTGTAATACTCTTTTGAAGTAGCAGGGCCAAGTGATTTGAACTGTTTTACTGTGAGGATCTGCTGTTTGCCATCCACGTGCAGCTTTTGCTGACATTCATTTTGAAAGCACTCGCAGCTCTCAGAGTAACAATGCTGAGGGAAAAGTGCCTGCTGAGCTCTACAGTGAATATACCTCTGACCCAGGCCGAGGAAAGGGAGATTTATGAAATCCACATGTTTAATACATTTCATTTTGTCCAAGGGATTTGTATTGCTTACCACAGTATTTTAGGGTTGAAACATTCTGTATAGTCACAGCTTGTATTGTCTGAGGAGAATAAACCCTGTCCGATTCTGGCTGCTGGAGATTTGTTTTATAGCACCTCCTTTTGCCTCGCACACATCAGCCGTGCGCTGAGGTATTGCATTTTGTTGTGCTGAGGTGTTAGCTACACACACCCTTAATCTTTAATGCATAATCCCTTGAAAATCCGCTACGTAAATGAAAAAGATAACCCTCATATCAGTGTGGTGACAGAAAAGAAGATAGCTAGGTAATTTAATAAAGGATTGACGCTGGCCCCGCTGTGATACGGCGTGTGACCTCTGTGTATTCATTGTGTAGCGCGGAGCAGGTGAGCCACTGCTTGCAGAGGAGCAGTTCTTCCTATTCTAAAAAAACCCATCCTGGGAGTGTAACATCCGCGGTGACAAACTGAATGCACCATATGGATTAAAGCGCAAGGAGGGCAGTCACTGAAATATTTGCTTTCCCAAAGTGTTGACACACCATGAAAAAAAGCAGAACCACGGCTGCGCCTTCCCGCTGTAATCAGGTAGCAGTTATCGCAGTGAAGTGTTTGCCTACCTAATGGTGTTTCCATTTTGTGCGACTCTGTGTCATCGGCTTCCCATTTGGAGCAGAGGCAGGAAGGATCTGCCTTCTCGTAAAGTGAATCCCGGCCTGCCGGGGCTTCGCGGCCAGTGTTTGTTCTGCCTGTGAGAATCAACAAAAAGACAAACTGACGAATGGAGCGAGGAAGAGGAGACTTTTAAAAACATCATAACCCTGGTCAGCGTCTAGCAGCTGACCGCATCGGGTCATAAATAGTCTTCCCGGGAACGCTCGCTTTACATCTAAAATGCACTTGAGTGGGATATTGACAGATATAGCTTGTGACGAGTGATAGTCAGAATGTATGAGCGCCCATTATGCCGCTGTCAACCTCTGGTGCCAGACTGAAAATAAGCAGTTCACCTCTGTTTTCATTCAGCAGAGTGCAGCAGACAGCGCCGGCTTCTCCGCTGTATTTATTGACTTGTTTTACTAGCCTGAAACAGGGTGCTTTTATACGGGCCTGCTCAGTCTTAAGGCTCTCCAGACATTTACATTATTCCTGACTGAGTTACACACACGTATAAAGGAGCACGTCCGCAGGCTAGGTTAGATATATGCTCCCCCTCCACCTCTCTTACATTCATACACACTCATGCACCATTTTATTACCCCACCATTTTAGATATTGTTACACTCCACTTTTCTTCTATTACTGCCTCGTGTTCGCAGCATTGAATGATTTTTTGGTTGCGTTTGGTCTAATTAGTTGGCTTAAATGTGTGTAAAAACTAGCATTCTGTTTTCCAGCCTTGATAAATTCTCCATGTTTGAACGCTGCGTAAAAAAAACGGCTTTTTCTGTTTACGCTGAGGCCGATTCAGTCGTATAAAAGCGTAGATTTCACGAGGCTCTAGAAATCATCTTTCGCTGACTAATCTGCACGACTGCAGCGGAAGATAATGAATGCAACACCAGAGTCACAGCCGACACTGTGATCCCCCACCCAGCCTAAACCTCCAGCAGTATTTAGATGATATTTCATTTTAGAATAAACCTCTTTTCTCTCCCACTGTGAAGATATTGAACTCTTTCACACAGATGTCATCTTAACCAAAGCTTATTAAAAAGATGGACATCAAAGTTGTGGGTGCCCATTTATCTTATAGCACTCTAATTGGCCACCACAGGCAAGAGAACAACTAACTCCAAAATAGGAGGCGTTGAGTGGTTGGGCTAAAGAAGAGGATGTCTAAAGACCTCTCAGTGGATTCATTGCCTATAAATCCTCCAGAATGAAAGCGAGGCTTTTCTAGGGGGTCTGGAATTTCGAAAATACATTATGAAACCTGATCCGCTGAATTAAGCGAACGCTTACGGCCGCAGGGTTTGCTTTCTTTGTTCTGCCGTGTTTTCGTGGCCACGCTGTCCTGCGCCTGACCTACAGCTTCCATGTTGGCTTGACGCGGACCACGAGGCAATGCGCTCTGAAAAGGTCAAGCAGCGCGGTAGCCGAGTGAGATTTCATTTCGCAAACTCCACACGGCACTCGGCATTGTTCTGAGCTAAGCGCTCAGCACGGTGAGTGGAACCGCTTCTTTAGCCAGAGTCGCTGCTACTCCATCAAACGCCACACACAGGCCTGAGGTGAGTAATGTATTATGTTTTCCACTCAAGTGGGCAATAAAAACACAAAAACAAAGTCATTAATTGCCCACATACAGTAACCAAATGCCATCAAGAGCCTGTGCTCTCATTAACCTGGCACCTAATTATCTGCCTCCAGTCTGAGTCCTGACAAGCCCCACCGTCTGAACCCTCAGCTTGGTTGTGTTGTGTTGTGTTGTGTCAGCACTCGCCAACCGCAGCCAAGGCACCATTAGGTACAGAGGAGACAAAAGCTTCTTGCAGCAAAGGTTCCCTCTGCACGCGCCGCCACAATGTTCCTCCTGTTAATGCCTTCCCTTCCAATTAAATCTGCAACTGTTAATTATTGTAATTATGAGAGCGAGCTCCCAGCTCTGCACCCCCTCCAACCCCTCCCTCGCCGGTGTGCAGAGACGCTACGGGAGCTGTTGTGTTGCTTCAGTGGCGCCTCGTCTCTGCTCCAGTGAAGCCCTAGCAGGGAATTGGATGCGGAGGGGGACTCGGTACACATGACAGGGGTGACGTGAGGGAGATTGCACGGTTCATCTTGGATAACTGGGCGAGCAAGTCACAGCCAATGGCCGTGCCTTCCAGTCTAACTCATTAAATGGTGTGTAAAGTACATGCTGGGAATAATTAGCACCAAGTAACCTTTTTTGCTACCTTGTTCGCAGGGTAGCGCACAACAAAAAAAGGTGGAGTATCATCTGTAGGTGCACAATAAAAGGATTCAGCGGGTCAAGTGAAATGAGGGAGATTATATTCTCCCAGCACTCGTTCACTCATTTGCTTTGAAAACTCCGCAGTTATTTGGCTCCTTTCTTATGGTAATGTGAGAGTCTATTCCTGTTCTTTGACAGACACTTGCGATGGATCCGAAGTGATGTGTTGAGTATAAGGAGAGCTGAAAAAGAGTGGATGGCAGGCCGGCTGCCTGTTAAGTCTCTGCGTGTCTCAGCATCCTCTTTGGCCTGCTTCTGTCACAAGCTGTTGTTTGGCCTGGACCTGATCTGCCCATCCACTCCTCGCACTGCACTCTGCAAACCTAGCAGTAACCTGCAACATCAGGCTCGGGATGCTTGCAGAAAGAGCGTCCTTGTTCAGGTGCGTGCAAGCCAAGACACTGGAGGTGGATGTGTTTTTGTGAGCTTTATCAGTCCTCACCAAGAGACGCTCTGAGAATCAGCACGTCAAGCGCAGTCTGACTCCGGAGTCATAACCTCGTCCTTACACGCTAGCACAGCTAGCAAAGGATTCTGGCTTTACAATTTGGAGCTGAATTCTCTTCTATAAAAGACACTGAAGGAAAGAGCAGCTCCTTCTGCTTCAGGCAATGCAGCCTTTTCGTGGATACACTGCAAAATCTAAATGATGGACTGTCAACTCTCTTGCAGAAATGCCACTGCAAAGAATAATCTCTCTGGCAGTGGATCATGGTTGGCTGTATGCTACCAATGCCGTTTCTTTGTTTATGCGAGCATGTAGCCTTCACACGCACACATGCAGACATGAGTGTATGCACAGGCACACACACACACACACACACACACACACACATACACAAATACAGAACACACACACGAAATGCTTCAAGCCTAAATCCTTTCTTTGGGAGCAGTGAAATATATGGGATTAATAACCTGAATAGCATTATTTTTTCACCTCTAGCCTTTAAAATAATGCATGCTTGGCTTGGTGTCTGGATGAAGTTTGCCTGCATATTTGCCTGGTTATCGGTGTGTACAAGACCTGCTGTGTGACCTGGTTTCATGCAATCTCCATCTTCTAATTAGGAGGCTGCAGAAAGGCTGGAACGAGAGGAGGAGTGATTAGTTGCCTTTGGGTATTTCATAAGTGGCTTTCAGTGCCACATTTGCATTATTTGCTTGGGGTCTGAATAACAAATCAGCCTACCTTTGCACCAAATTGAGGCTAGCAGCTAGACCATCAATACATGAAATACAAAATGAAACTGAAGAAAAGAAATAAGCAAAACGCGCTAACACAATATAGGAGGGTAAAATGAAATATTGAAACACAGGACACAATAAGTGTCTCAGATGGTCTAAAGCGGGAGTCGACCGTCAGCGCAGATATTCCGACGTTCTTCGACTCTTCTCCTCTTCGAGTGTGTTTTCCTTCATGTTGGTCTCTCCGTAATAACACACGAGTGTGTCCGTGATTGCGGCTCATTCTGTGACCAGCAGACCATGTGAACCGTGTGGGCCTGACGTTGGAGCCCCATGCTGTATGTGTTGTGTAGGGTCAGTCAGTGTGCTGATCTGTAGCGGAGGTCCTGTCCACTCATTTGGCCGGTCTCCCCAACCGCTGCGTGCGGCTGCCACCGCCAGGCCTGGTCAGCCATCACTGCGCCACTTGGCCGTTTGCCCACGTCGAGTCTTAGAGGGCGGGAAACAAAGCGGGCGCTCGCACACACACACACACACACACACACACACGCACGTCCACGTATAAACACACATCACACACACATGATGGCGGCGAGTGACAGTGGCTCTTGTTTACCCAGCCCTCCCACCCTCCCTCGCTCTCCTTTCATCCTCTCCCTCGAGTCTGTCATGTTGTGTGTCACTTCCCACAAATGTCAGTGCCACCATGGGACAGTGATTAATTTTGGTGTGCTTGGCAAAATGTCTTCAAGATGTTTGTTTGGGTTGTCTTTTCCCACCCCCTCGCCCACCCCCGCTTCCCGCGTGTCTTGGAGTCGTGGGTCGAGAGTGGCAAGACCCCCTCCTCCTCCCCTCACGCCCCTCGCCCCCGCTGTGGCGGCCTCCTCCTCCTCCCTCGGGAGGGGAGGGGGCTCATCATCGTCGAGGGACAAAGGCTACCTGAACTGACAGAGATCTTCTTTTCTGACCAGAACCACTTTTTGTCACCCCCCACCACCACCTCCATGCGCTGTCTGTTTAGTGTGTGCTGCTGGTGTATGATGGGAGAAGTCTTGACCCAGCACTGAGGGGCTGTAACACTTCACTGTCAGCGCGGCTGATTAGCTTATCACTCACCGCACTGGGAGGAAATACATCATCATTCTAGACAGGGATTCCCCAGTTTCGGGCCCATTCGCTGCCTGCTCTTACTCCACATTTAATCACCAGACCCTCCACTATTTCAGCCTCACCTCTGAAGCCCGTCCTCAGAGGTTTCCAATGAGAGCAGCTATATTAGCGCGGAAAGCTTCTGCTCACTTCTCGGGTTAGATTGCCGCAGCAGACACATGCATGGACGGTGACGCGAAGACAGCAGAACGAGCCAAATTCTTCTTTTGAGCTCGCTCAACAAAGAAAGTGAAACACAAAGTGGCAAATGTGCTTTGGCTTCCCCACAGTGTGGTATCAGGTATGGTAATTACTCTGCCATTAACATTGGGAATAGTTAATGTGTATTAATGTGTTAATGGCATGTTAATTACTGTACATGCTAGAGAGAGCCCGCAGGCATTCTCTCAGATTCTTTGTGCCATGTGGATGTAGGCCAAGCTTAAAAAAGCCTTTAAGAACATCGATGAAAGAGGATCCTTATGTTTCATTTGTCAGAACAAAAGATTTTCAATGGTAATTTGATCCAGCTCCCCGCTTCTGGAGCTGAAAGTCACTGATCCAGGCGCCACGACAAAGGAGATGATATGAAGTCAAAGGAGACGTGGAACGCGGCTGTAGTGACACTGGCCTCTTTGTGAAATGGATACTCTAAGCCCTCTGTAGTCTCTAGTGTGTTGCTTTGGCAGCGGGTTTTAATAACACGGTGGATTAGAAGCCTTGGATCGTGAGTGCCAAGCCAGAGTTAAAGCTCACCTTGGACGAGCATCAGTAACAGGCTAGATGCCACGGTCCTCCTCCTCCTCCTCCTCCCCCTCCGACGAGCCGCCTCTCTGCTCACGCCATCTACTCCGCGGCTTTAAGAGAGATGACCTTTGCAAATATTGACAGAAAATAAATTCTGTTTCGATTAGTTAGCTTTGGGAGACCTTTGCGGATCAATGCAATTAGATGAACAGAGTGTCGATTCGTGGCCAGAGCCGTTCACCGGAGGCGCTGGCGAGGAGAGGAGCAGCAGGAGGTCAGGGTTACTTGTAATGAACAGGATGTTTTGGAAACATTGGTGGAAGTGGAGTCACGGCGTTTAGACACACGGGCGGGACGGCTCTGCTGCCGTGCACGTTCTGCAAGCGGCACGGAACAACGCAAGAGTTATTGCAAAAAAATAATTACAGAAAAAGAGAAACGTCTGGCTTTATCTGCAGAAGCGCCGCTCTTCCAGTGTGTTGTCTGGCGTCTGACAGTGCAGTCAGTGCAGCAGAATGAGGTGGAGAAGCCCAGAGCCACCCCTTCCCTCTTCAGCAGGCCACATTAACCCAGCAGGGCTCTGCCTTTATGGCTCTCCTGCTCACACTTCAGTGATGAGAGTAAACAAGCAGCGGGCCAAAGGTCAGCTAAGCCCACAGAATAAAAGAGGGCACAGGGGGAAAAGAGGTGGGAGGAAAGGAGAGCGGCCCGAGGCAGTGCTCAGATCACTGTCAGGGCTTCAAGCAGGGAATGATGTACGAGACAACAGCCCAGGACCGGAAATGATTATAAACAGAGAACAGGGGAGAGTATATGAGAGAAAAGGGCTGCATTGTCTTTATCTGTCAAATTTGTTACTTCCTCGGATCTGATACTGACGGTGAAACCTGTAAAAAATGAAAAGGAGAACCACCCCTGACTGATAGGGATGGATTAATCACAGTGTCTCCTTTTGTCTCCGTCACAGAGGAGAAATGAGGAACAATCATATAGGCAAGTGCCTTCTCCCCAGCTACTCCACCTGTATTGTTGAATGACAAATGAGGCAGATTAAGGACATGTTACAGTATTATTGCAATTTCAGATTTTTTTTTCTTTTACATCATTAAATTCACTCTGCTAATTAAGTGAGCCGGCATCATCAGAGTTGTGTGAAATAACTCGACCATATATAGATTTTTCATTCTTAAGTTCCTTCTGCTGCCAGGCTTCAGCAAGGTGACACGACTCCCGCACTTTCCCTTTGCACTGAGATTAATTCCACTTTAACTGTGGAGGTGGATTAGAGCTAAACTCGGGTGCCCAAACTTGTTTTAATACCCATATCATCAGACAAAAACAGGATAAGGATTTGAGCAGGCGAGCAGCATGGCACTGCTAGAATGTGACTGTGGCTTTGCAAGTTACTATACAGATTTGTCAACCACACAGCAAATTAAAGATATTATCTCGCTCCAGCCTATTTTATGGAAGTTGTGTGATGATGCTGAGCTTAGACAGTGAATCCACAATCTTTGGCTCCTCCAACAAAAGGTTCAGGGAAAGAGACAGCCAGACAGAGATACAGTGCACCTGTTTTTCCAAATGGTTTTTTTCCGCAGGCTATGTGCTTATTTTTTCTTTAATTTTTAGCATTTATGTGCTCGAGACGGACGCGCCGTCCCCTCCCAACACGCGTGTGTTATGAATGGCTGGCCGTAGCCGCTGTGGCACAAATACACCCTGGTGGACTCCTGCAGGGCTGTGTGTTTCTCAGGGCAGCGCAGTAATCATTTTTATCCTGCTGATTTCCCAAATAGAAATGGACACGTATGATAAAAATGTCACGGCCACTCCACATGTCAGTGGACTAACAGGATTACATGTCACTTTCTAATGTCTCGCTCTGTTTTCCTTTGCTGTGAATGGCCACATTATTGCACACAGGAACTTTGTGGTAATATATGGTAAGAGACTGGTAGCTGTTTATGGCCTGTGATTATTTAGTTTGAATGAAACCAGTGATTTATGCCCATTTAGCTGAAAAGCCCTGTAAATTCCCCCAGCTGCATTTCCCCTGGATATAGAGTGAGTGGAGTGAAAGTGACAACTGGGTTTGGTGGGGAAATGTACGCTGCGTCCCAGAGTTATATTTAATATACCTGACATGAAAAACATGCCTACCTACTCGCCACCACCCGCAGCACAAAGGAAAGTGCAGCCTGCTGAGCTCGCGTTGAATCGGAGAGTGGGAGTAAATACTGAATTAGGAAAATATGAGCTGTAGTGGCAGACAAACCACCAGCTATTAGAGCATGTTGAGATATGTAGCCGGGCATCTGGTCAGTCAACATTTGAATCATGTGCCATTTTGTTTCATGCTGCACAAACTGGAAGAGAAACAGTCGAGCCCGTCCAGAACGAGAGCTTTGGGTGGAGTTGTGCAGATGCAGCGTGATGTGGATGAGGGTTAGTGGAGCAGCGGCATATTGTCCACATGGATGGCTTGGCTCTGCAAGCCTGATGGAGCCTTGTCCAGCATCTCAATGTCTCCAACACAAATAGCCACATTCATCCACTCCTCTCACACCATTACACCTAAAAGACTCAAAGCCAGCCGATCCATAAATAGAGGCAAATTTGTTTTTCAGTGGCGCTGCGGCCGAACAAAACACCAACAGGGCTGAAGAAACCAGAGGAGTGGCCTCGATATGATGTGTTTCCTGATTTTTGTTATTCAGGAATGTGTTTAGAGGAAAGACGGGCAGGAGAGAAGGAGTGTTTTCTCTGCAGCGTTTACTCCTGTGGATGGTGTGCAGGGTCAGTCGGTCAAAGCGTGGTGAAAGGGCTCCTCTGATTGCATGCCTACTGGCTGACACAATAGAGCCACTAATCTTCTTATTTAGAATCCAGAGGCTGGCCATATCTTAATGAAGCTGTAATGAGCTGTTGAAAATCCCTGAATTGCGGGAGGGATTATTGAATTGAAACAACTCTGGTAATCATAACGTTCGAGTAGCCACTCAGTATTTACTGCCCATTGAGCCACATTTATATCCACTTATTAGGCCGGATCGCTCGAGCTTGTTTTCGTTGTAAACCCGCAGTCTTTTTTTGTTTATTTACTCTTTGCAAAGCCCGGCATTGTGGTTGCATTGCCAACGCATCAAGGTGTGCACGCGCGCTATCTGCGCGCTGATTACGACGTGCTGACAGAAAACCAGAGGAAATAAACAGCAGGGACTGAGAGCAGAAACAGAATTCACCAATGAGCACTTTGCATAAAATTGACTCTGCACTCATTTTGCCGTATTTAGATTCTTACTTCAGCAGCTCGTTTTTTCATCACTTCTTTGAACACTGCAAAGGGATGTGAAATAATGCGAGATTCAAACCTTATAAGCAAACAGAAGGAGCAGAGCAGGAGTTACTTCCCAGCGTTCTGTGTGTCAAAGACAGAGACACTTACTCGAGGTATAGTTTTCTGTTTAGCATTCTTTCACAGAGTAGAAGTGCCACTTCACCATTGAGCATTTGTCAGTTTATGGATGTTGCTGTCATGTCAGCCTTCCCGTACACACAGTGTGCAGCGCAGTGTGTAAATAAAAGAGAACAGGCATAGACATGGGCGACAGGAACACAGCACATACGCAGGAGGCACCCGGCTCATACCTGCAGGGGAAACATCACACCGAGGCAGACTACGCAGACATGAAGCTTTTGATTGCAGCAATTCAGCTTGGGCCCATTTCAGCTGCTTTGTCATTCATTATGAGGATGATTTTTGTCTCCGGATGGCATCGGCTGACCCGCTGTCTCTGCTTGTGTGTTGCTGCAGGTCTCAGCATCCGTGGTGCCCAGGAGGAGGACCCCCCAGACCCCCAGCTCATGCGTTTAGACAACATGCTGCTGGCGGAGGGCGTGGCGGGACCAGAGAAAGGCGGCGGATCCGCGGCCGCCGCAGCTGCAGCCGCGGCCTCGGGCGGGGCGGCCGACAACTCCATCGAACATTCCGACTACAGAGCCAAACTCACCCAGATCAGACAGATCTACCACACGGAGCTGGAGAAGTACGAGCAGGTGAGCAGGAATCGTTCGGGACTCTGCTTGTTGCTTGAAATAAAACCCCTCTTCACCTCCTCCTCTGCTCAACGTCCAAAAAAAGAGAATGACGTAAACTGTGTTGTTTTTCACCATCAAACTGCTTCAAACACCACGTGACCACCTGCTAGCCAAAATATCAGTTTGTCTTCACACGCACGCATTGAGCTGTACTTCATAGCTCGCGTCACTTCTCTGCACGCAGAGCAGCATAATCCCTGCATTAGCCAGGAAATTGCAGAGAATATGCATGACGTGGGAGAGTGTGTTATCAGCTGGGAAAAAAATGGCTGTATTATTCACTGTGTTGTAGCTGATTATAGAGATCCGAAGGAGCACCTTAGTCATCTGTGTTAAATGAAAGTATGATCATCTCCTTCACCTAGCACTTTGAGCCTGCCATTAAACACAGAGGCATTATGGGTGAAAATAGAAGGTGTAACAGTGATGCCTCAGCAAGCCAGTGAGGTAAATTAGACTAATTTACTCGCTGCTCTCTGAGAGAGGAGGTGGGTATGCGGGGGCACACAACACTTCGCCTGGAGTAAATGCATCTTTCTTAAGGGTGTTTCCAGGTTTTAATTATCTAAATGTAAATACTTAACGAATTTTACTCAGAGTAATGAGCTAAAGTGTGCACTACGTAAATGAGTTATTCTAATTAATCATGTATGAACTACTGGTTTAACGAAAAGCTGTTTAAATTCGCTCCGCATTAGGGCCGAGCCAAATTGCAAATCTGCATTTATATTCAAAGATGACTTCACCTATTATGTCATCAAAGTAATACATAAACAGTTCGCTCCGTTGAAGCTTTTGATAAAAAGAGCTCGTGCATAATGAGCTCGTTTCCTGTATGAAAAACATGCACAACTTCAGTATCAGTCAGAGACTTTTTGTGATTTTAAAACGCTCTCTGCTGCGATTGGAGACATTTCCTCACTTTGGCTGCTTTCTGTCGCTCGGCAGGCGTGTAACGAATTCACCACCCATGTGATGAACCTGCTGAGGGAACAGTCTCGCACGCGGCCCATCTCCCCCAAAGAGATCGAGCGCATGGTGGGAATCATCCACCGTAAGTTCAGCTCCATCCAGATGCAACTGAAGCAGAGCACCTGCGAGGCCGTCATGATCCTGCGCTCCAGATTCCTTGATGCCAGGTCAGTGGATCGTGTGTGTGTGTTTGCTATCTAGAAGCTTTCATTGCTTCCGTATGACCCACATAAGCAAATCCAGTGGGCGAGGTCATTTTTAGACTGCGTGCAGGCCTGAAGTTTGTTTCTTCTCCCACTTTTCTGGCACAGCACACAGTGTGAGCTCTGCAGAGATGCATGATTTTAATTGTGTCCATGTTCCATGCATTATCCATTTTCAAGACAATCATGCCCCACACCTGAGAGCAGTTAAGACCAAATGAAACGGGGACCGAGTCATGTGTAATGGATGGAGGGGAGGTCATCAGCAGGTGTTGTGGATTACTCTAATCACTAACAGTGTGGTGCTGTGTGGAGCTCTGCGGAGAGCGGCACAAGTTTGGGCCAAACAAGCCAAGTGGAAGCACATTTGCTGCCCACTGCCTGTGTGAAGCGCGGTAAACAAGGCAAAATAAGCAAATGCTCAACAACATGATAAGTAGTGCCCTTGGGAGGGAAGGGGACCCAGATCTAGTTAGAGTTTGCTTGTTTCTACTGGAGATCCCTGGGGCTGTGGCACTTCAGGAACAATGCTCAACTGTGCATGCCGTGATTTCTATAATGTACCGAGATGCACTCCGACTGGGCTGCGCGCTCCATCACAAAGCCCACCCATCCGCTGCACTAAACTCTACACATTACACGCTTGGACTGGAGATTGGAGACCAACAGACCAAATTAAACATTGTATGTGTTTTGTGACTGTGTTTGTTTGCGTGTGTGTGTGTGTGTGTGTGTGCGCGCTTGTCAGTTTATTGGTTGGAGTCTGGTCTTCTGTGTGTTGACGAGACTCTTGGAGCAGGACACGATATTCTGCTCCTGAGGGCCCTTAGAGCCCATTCCTCATTATTTTCACCATTTATGTGTGAGATTGATTGTGCAATTTGTGCAATCCAAATGGATGAGTTAATGCTGGTCCCACTAATAGGCTTGCTCGGCCTTTCTCTCATTTTGCTCCCCACTCAGGCGGAAAAGGAGAAACTTCAGCAAGCAGGCGACGGAAATTTTGAACGAATATTTCTACTCGCACCTCAGCAACCCGTATCCCAGCGAGGAGGCTAAAGAGGAGCTGGCCAAGAAGTGCAGCATCACAGTTTCCCAGGTGGGTAGTGCTCATCTAACAGTAGCTGGTGGGTAATCAGGGTGGGAAAGGCTAAAGCCTAGAGGGATAGTTACCGTAGGTCACACCACCAAGACACAATGTCCTTAGCTAACCTTGACATTGTGGCTGCCTAATGATGCTTCAGTCAAGGCTGGTCCCAGTCAGTCAGAGCAGGGCCACCGGGAGGGGAGGCCTATATCATCTTGGCCTCAATCAAAGCACTATGCTGTCCTTCCTTAGCCGCCCCAGCGCTGGGTCCCCTGCCATTTCCCCCTCTCATTCCCATCCGCCATGTGTGCTCCCTCTGTTGCCTGGTCAGTCGCTCAGGTCATAAGCTGGGAAGAAAAATGGCATCATCCATTACTTTAAGAAAAGCAGTTAAAGTGCGGCGCTTCAAAACACCGGATGATGCCGGGTATTTATTTGTATGTTTGCTGCTCAAGTGACCTTGCAGGACTCTGCTAATTCACAGTTATATTTCAGAGCTAAAGATGCGACTTTCCCACTTTATATGTAGCATCGCCTCCTTGTTGGGTAAACCTGAAGGCAATATCTCTCACACCTACCCCCACATCCAAAGTATTATTATCCTGTGCTCGCTTTTTTCTGCTATGACTGTGACTACTATCTAGATTTTTTGATACTCTATTGTTCTATGGTTGTCCTCATGAGACACAATATCAGAGAAACATGAATCTATACAATAATCTGCAGTGTCTTTTTCTGTGTGGGGAGGGGGTGTTGAGGGGTATATTGAGTGTAGTCATGAAGAGTCAGATACTGTAAAAGCCCATTCTTTTTTGCCTTCAGGGGGTGGGAAGCACCATCACAGTATCACAGGTATGTCATAACTTCTCCTGATCCACTGTTTTCATTTTTTTGTACCTCCTTTGTTTATGTATGTAACAGCCTCACAGTTTTCACTGCACAGAACCTCCCTCCCTCACACTACTGGATCAATGCTAATGCTATCATGAATTACAGTATTTCAAGCTTGAATTTACATTTTTTACAAGAGTGGATGAGAACTTCAAGCATTTCCATCCCACCTTTAGGGACCACAGACTCTTTTTGATTCATACTTTGAAGCTACACTCATGTTTTCACCATATTCTGTGTGTACAAATGTGTCACATGAATTTTTCCTTTTTGGCTTTTGTTTACCACCTTATTTTTTTTTTTGTTTGTTGTAGAGCGTCGACTAATTGTGTGGTCTTTTGAATCCTCAAACTGCGCTCTGAGTTTATCCACCCCCCCCCCCACACGCCGACCCCGTGAGCGCTGTGTGCTTTGCGGCAGTTAAAGAAATGGCCGGCGACCCTCACAAATGGAGCTCCACTCTGTTTTCTGAGTGCCTGGCAAAACAGGCCGCTGTACGAGCTCCCACGAGAGCGAATCAGTCTGTGCAGAAATTAGAGGGCTTTTAAAAATTCACTTGAGCTCATCTCAGGCCCCATTAGTGGCGTACTCCTCGACAAGCGGAGGCCACGGCAGACGTTCTTATTGACTTATTCTTAGTGCTTTGGCTCATTTTAAGTGAGTAACAAAGTCGGAGGCTCGACATGATGCCGAGCGCGCCCTAAGTGTGTTATCCCTCACTGTGTCCCAGCGAGGGCTCGCCTAAGTAATTTTTCAGACACCCCCAAAATACATTTTGCGGGCTTTGTTGATTGCACAAACAGTTCATTAAGTAAAAACCATCCGTCGTGAACGGTAAGCCAATATGGGTCCGCGGCCTCGCTCGATACATCACCGCTGACGAAACGCCCTGCATCATTTCAGCGGGGATCGTTTGAAATGCAAGTCATGCACAGTCGTCTTCCCTGAGAGCAGAGCCTCCTTACCTCAGGAGAGTCCTGCAGTCCAAATCCAGCTTTTTATTTCTATCAAAACGCCGCGGTGATAACTTTGAAGGAGCAAAAGGAAGAGAAGTCTTGAATGTGTTGGTTATCTGACGATGTGAGTTCGTCTGATGCTGAGTCCTGCTTGTTTGTAGGCAGCAGCTCAGGTACCACGAGCTCTAAAGGCAGGATGCCGTCTGATGCCCTCTGTCACTTTGCATGCGCTCTGCTGGAATCCGGAATGAAGGCATGGGATTGGATGGCTGCGGTTTGTGTCGGGGTTTACCGAGGCTGTATTTGATATAATCTGTGTCAATGGCTGTGTCATTTAAGGCAGACTCCAGCGCAAAGACTCCTCTATATTGCTGACATTTTTCTTCAGAGTGGCACTTTTCAATATTTCAGATCATAGTGAATTTAGAGAAGCCAAGACTTGAGTTCTTATTCATTATTAATGCGGCCTGTATAATTGATGGTATCACAGCTAGTGAGACCACCTTTGTCTTAGTGTTTAAGACTGAGGGCATTGTACCCTCAGATATATTCAGATCATAGACAGATCACGCATTGCCTTGCATTGACTGGCGAGGAGTATTGACCTGAAAGGGGGTGAAATAGTTTGAATTATTAACAACAGCTCCACGGCCTCTCTAGTGGGCAGCACTGAAGGCAACGGTATCGTGTTCTTGCAAGGAGTGTGCATGGTCATTATACAATCGCTGCCTTTGAGGCTGCTGATGTCAGGTAATTCAATCTCACAACCTGGTTCTCACCACACATAGGAGTCAATTGAATGCATGGCCTGCCACAAGATAAAAGGGAATTAGTTCTGTAGATTGGGTTGTGCTCCACACCTTACAGTGCAGTGCATTTGCTCAATATTTAGCTGAACCCGAGAATCACTAAAGCCAGAGTTCAGTGGGCAGGAGAGAAATGTGTGTGCAGGACGCAGAAGGCTGGTGTGAAGTCCAGAGGATTGAATGCCAACACTGCTGAGTCTGTCCAGGCTGTAACACCATGCAGTGGCACAGCACGGTCATAACACACTTCATCATAAAGGACAGGAGTCATGTCATCAAAGTTTGTGTTGCCAACTTGTGAAATAATCCCATTTTAATGTAAAACAGTGGACTTACCGCGGATTCCTGCCGTACTGGTGTGTGCTAAAAAGTAAACTTGTGTTATCTCCCGCTGTCAACTTTCAGGCTTAATGATACAAATGTGTCTTCATGTGCAAATACCACAGCTGACATTTTAATAAATGCAGTTCTGTTAAATCCACTGTTTGCATGAACATTTTGTTAAATTAAACAAACTGGTGGGCTTTAGAGCACATTTTCTGTGATTTCCTGGGGTTTGCAGGCACTTTGCGAGCTGTCGAAAAGAGTGAGAATATTGCATCGTCTTTGGCTCTACAATCTACTATAAGCAGGTTAAGTAAAAAGGATGATGGCCAGGGCTTTCATTGCTTCCAATTAAACCTTGCTTGTTAGTTTAACCTCTAGGTAAACCCATCAAACAATTGATGTCAAGGAAACCCTGCCAACAGTGGGCCTCGCCTGAATGGTCATTAATTTTAATTGCCTAGATATTAAAGATTTAGAGCACAAAGACGTGCAGGATAGAAATGATCTGATGTCCTGCAAATCCAGTCAGTTTTTACGCCACAGCATTGGCGGGCTGCTGGGGATATTAAAATTTAAGCACATGGGTGGAAATTAAATAAAGCGTCATTAGGGGCAGCTGCTCTTTGGCTGGTCCAGCCGTGGGCTGCAGGGCCTGAGAGGGGGGCAGCGGCACAGCGACAAGACACTCTAATTTATAGAACCATTAAAAACAAGCATCATCTCATTATTATTCCACAGTTATTGCAGAGCCAGCACTCGCACATAAGGTTCACCACTCGCACAACTTTTCAGTGTCTGACTGATGTTGGATGTCATCGCTTCAATTCAGCCAAATGAGCATTTCCAAGTGCTCTAAATGTGAATATACCCAGTTTCAGATGTCCATTACGCTCAGTGTTTCCTTGTGGCTCTACGCTTTCATTCCACTTTGGTAAAATATCCCTGTTTTATTTTAACATATCAATTAACACTGACGGCCCGAGAATCTGAGTTTACTGCTTCACGTGTCTGCAGGTCTTCACCCTCCAACTCTTGTTTTTGATAATTACAAACTAAAGTTGAGAATCACTGAGCATGCACACACACACACACACACACACACACACACACACACACACACACACACACACACACAATATCAAAGCACTTACGCACAGCTAACCAGGCCTCAGGCCGACTGTATGAGAGTCTGAGGTGGTGCACGCTTTACTAAAAATTATGACATATGAACATTTAACATGTATGAAAATGTTTTCCATATTTCTGTTGATGTTAAATTTGACGCATATGGCTCACATGGAATAAACAACTCTTGGTTGCATTTGCTGCACTGTCCTGTGATATTTGATCATTTGTATGTATTTACATAAAGTGTCAATCACGTAGACTCACTGATCTGGAATCAGCGAGTATTCTTTGGAGGGTAAAATATGAGCATTCATAAATTTCACTGAGGGATTTGTATCTTTAACAATCAGCCATGATATGAGGGATATATATAATGCGTTGACTTTAGTGTCTGTGCAGCAGGAGCCCCTTGTGTTTTAGTTCCGTCGTCAGGAGACGGATCTGAGAGCGTGTCATGCTCCCATCCATGAGAAGACACAAGTGGCTCCTGATTATGGCTTAATTAGCTTGTGTACCCGGCGGACATTACTGCAGGGGCTGGGAATTGGGTACTTGATGGACCCAAACATGACATCTTGAAACAATCACACTGCTCAGTGCACGGTGCTGTGGCTGCTTGACGTCTGACTCCTCTGCTCCTCCTCCTTCTGCTCTTCCACACAGGTATCCAACTGGTTTGGCAACAAAAGGATCCGGTACAAGAAAAATATCGGCAAGTTTCAGGAAGAGGCCAACCTGTATGCCGCCAAGACTGCTGTAAATGCAGCACACGCTGCAGCCGCTGCAGTGCAGAACAGCCAGGCCAACTCCCCTACCACACCTAACTCCGGTAGGCACTCCTGCATATAGACAAACAAAGATGCGCCCTCCTCAGCCCTGAACCTGCTGCCTACCTGCCTCACTCTCTCATGCACGATCCACACAGGCGAGAGTGACAGGCTCTGCTCCCAGCTTGGGGATCACAGTGTCTCCTGTCTATAAGACAGTTGATGCCAAGCAAACTCATGCATAAAGAGAGCGTTCCTGACTTGTGAACCGAGAACACATGTATTTTTGGCAAAATAAAAAAACACTCAGAAGGATGCCGTGGGATTTGTTTCCCCTTGACTTTCTGTCAACTTGCTGTCATTTGTAATGTAATGGTATGTAGTCGCACTGAGCGGAGCTGCTTTTTTTGCTAAATAAAGTGAGACGTAATTGCTGGGAGCATTTTAACCTACAGTAATAGTATTATATCAAAATGGCATTGTATGCAGCTGATACTGAATGGGAGTCATATAGAAACAGGGAGCCTAACGGGGCATGCTTAGTCCGGTTTGTTGAGTGATGTAATGCTGAGTTTGGACTAGGTTGACCTGCGTCGGGATGTGGTAAGCTTATGAAGTGGTCCCTTTTTCTTGCACCCAGGATTCCAGATGAAAGATGAAGAGTTTCAGCTGGATTCTGCAGAGAGCAAAAACACTCTTTTAACCAACATGTTTACTGGTACTGGTCTTTTCATAAGCTTCTTATTGTCCTTGTCATTTACCATGTGATACCTCCTTGCCAACGTTAGATTGGAAGTAGGTGATGTGGAACAATTGGGAGCTTAGGCGACCAACCGCATATAGAACCGGCCCCCTTGTGTCATGTGATTTTCATTTCATTTGTGTCCACCGCATCCGTGAAACGATCCTCTTGAGTCCCTCTGCATATCGTCCTCTTCTGTTTGTTTCCTCTCCTTCCTTCACCCTTGTAGTTGCTTGCTTTATGGGAGTCTTTCTTCAGTGTATTTTCTGCCTGAGTTGGGTCTGTGTTTGCAGACACGTGTGTGTGTCTGCGTTATTTGTGTGTGTGTGTGTGTGTGTGTGTGTATATGTGTGTGTGTGTGTGTGTGTGTGTGTGTCTGTGCTTTCCCTTTATAGCCTTCTCATGTATTCAGCTACTTACATCCTCCCTTTCCAGGTTCTTCAGGTTCTTTTAACCTCCCAAACTCTGGGGACATGTTCTTGAGCATGCAGAGTCTGAATGGGGATTCTTACCAAGGGGCACAAGTCGGAGCCAATGTACAGTCACAGGTAGGATCAACAATCGGGGACAGTTCCTGACTACCAGTGCAGAGAGCTGTCCTTGTCTTGCCTGTGTACTGAGCCATCCACAGTGCAGTCTGAAGCACAACCAAAAATAGAAAATAAGAAACGCACGCTGCTCTGAAGGCGAGGGCAGTTCAAATTAGCACAGCGAGGCCTCCTGAACCTCCCATTGACTAACGTGTTGACTGACTTTTTCGCTTTGGATGGAATATTTTGGCAACCAAAATATAATCCCACCCCACTACTATCATGCCACAATTTACTGGTTACTATTCCAAACATCTTGAGTAAAGATTTTGCATTGAACGCATTTGGCTTTGACTTGAACTCTTGGGTTGGTATTGGGTTTTTGGTACTGTGTTCTCCCTTTGTTTTCTGTATTCGATATTGTTATCTTCCTGTCTCATCTTGTTATTGTGTGTTGTTGATGTCCTCCATTCTGTAAGTTTAACGCAGCTTCACAACTGGCACACAGCCGCTACCATGCACAAAAAATCTATGCTTATTCATGATTGAGGTAAACAGAAAAGCTAATTTAAAGCAGCCGTAGTGTATTTGTTAGATTATTGTCACTTTTGTTTTTATTCACTGTCCCATAGCCTCTGTAGAAAACGCAGTAGATCTGAGCATGCTCGTAGTGTCAGTATGCCTTTTTTCATTAGACAAGCTTTTAGCTGTGTTACAAATCTGGTTAGTACATTTGCTGTCTCAGGAGTCCCTTTGTGATTTCACACTAGTCAGTATCTGTTGCTTCACCGAGCATGTTTGCAGTTAGTGTTGGCCTGCTTCGAGACACTGAGGTGACCGGCTTGTCCACCTTGTCTGTCCCCTCAGGTGGATACCCTGCGCCATGTTATCAGTCAGACGGCAGGATACAATGATGCTCTCGGGGGAAACACGATGTATAGTCCACATGGCTTGAATGTAAGTAGAGGTTTTATTGGTTGCTCGTGTAGATTGTTGGGGCGAAGGCGGTTTTGGTTACGTTAAATGAAGGTGCGGCACGTTATATCACAGCTAAAGACAGACGCAGCCTTCCTGTTTTAGAGCATGTGCCACTGAGCGTTAGACATATGTTGTCCCTTTGTCACCTGATATGAATAAAAGTTGTATTTAATAAAACACATTACGCAGCAGGGGAATAAAATCTGCAGCTTTACTTTAATAAACGTCCTTTAATACTTTGTTTGAGATGAAAAAAGGCTTTTCGCTGCACGCCATCCGTCGCATTTAGCTGTTTTGAAATGCTTCACAGAATTTTCCAGAGCCTTATCTTCATGATAAAATGTGAACATGTGATCGCCTGCAGCCCTTTCCAGACATGAATTCCATCTTCCTTGATGAGGTTTGATATGGCGCCTTTTTGTAAAGGAGCGCATAATCTGAAGCTATCAGAGTAAAGATTAATTTTGTTGATGAGAGAGGATGAAGAGAGAGGAGAGAGAGAGGAATGCTATCAGACAGCTCTCTCTGTCTGCAGTGTATCAGAACCTCAGCACTTCCTCTCTTTGTATTCTCATGCCTGTTGGGTAAAACGCACGCATATTTAATATTATTTAAAGCTTAAACATCAAAAGTAAGGTATATTCTTCGCAGCAGTTTTACTGGAAATGAAAGAAAAACTGCTTTCTGTGACAAAAATGAGCACATTGGGTGTAAACAAACGGTGGGGGCTGTCGCCAGCGTTCACTGCTTTTGGTGTCATTTTGGCTTTGCTGAAGCCTTGTTGCTATAAGCTCTTTAGACATGTCACCTCCTACCAGGATCAAGTGTTTTTCACTTTCTCACAAGGTTTCTCACTTCCATGTGAGTGCAGACCTGTGCCTACTGGCTCACCAGAGCTCAGCGCGATCCCCCACGAAAACAGCAACTGACGGCACCGAGCGGGCGAATGCGAGCGGAGCAGCGCAGTAATAAAACCGTTTGAATGAGTCAAATTGTGGCGCAGCTCCTGTTTTGTTGTAGCAACAACCCTGAAAGTGCCTTATAGATACATTAGCATAGACTAACCTTTAGCTCTGTTGCTGGTGACGTCGGAGGATCCTGTAAAGGCTAGGTCGTGCCTGGAGCAAAGCAGAGTCGGGCTGGCTAAGACTGGCTCTCTGGGAGAGGCCTGCCCTGTCACTTCCACTCAGCTCTCCCCACCTCACCCGGCCCGAGCCCTCCCTCTTCTTGACTGACAGGAGAATATGTAGCGACAAGCTGTCGGCCGCTGCTGAAATCTGCTTAGACACTGATTTCAGGGACTGCTCCCATTGGTCGGGACACGAGACAAATTTGTTTCCAAGAGTCTCTTTGCTGATGCTACTGTAATGCAGAGAATGCTGGACTAATCACAGAGCATCAGTGTGTGTCAAACGGCGTAATATCAGCCGACACGAGCAGAGAATCCGAGTCTCATTTCCATATTCGGAGTGTTATGTTACATTTTGGGAATGCACCACGCTCGTGTTGCACAGAACGTGTTTGTAATCTCAGCCTTTCCCATGTGTGTCCCAGGCTAATGGGGGATGGCAAGATGCAACGACTCCGTCTTCTGTGATATCTCCGACAGAGGGACCAGGAAGCGTGCACTCCGATACCTCGAATTGATCCGCTATTAATGCATCTTCGCCTCAAACTGGGCATGGACTCCTTCGACCGGCTGGCCAGCAGCAGAGGACACTCAAAAACGTCTCACAGCAGATTGGTTTTCCCGTACCTTCAAATTTCCCGTGACCACGCCACACGCAAAGCGACATCCTCCGTCATTCTCGGCCAGTGTTTCCTGATCGTTCCGTGTTTTCTTTCCGTCTTCATGGCTCGACTTCAGCCGCCACGCTCTTATTTGTTTGTCGTAGGGGTAAGCACACACACGTCCGAACAGAAAACAGCCCTCCCACGTAAAACTTTCAGGATCTGACCTTAAAATACTGGATGACACTCGTTTCTTTGACCACATTTTAAACGGCCATTTGTTTGATTCTTGATTTAATTACTACTTTCCATTTTGATAATTGAGTTCTCTTTCAGTTCATACGACACATAGATTAAAGCAGCTGTTTCTTTGACTGTAATGTGCTCACAATCTTGTCCAGCAGCTCAACAATGCTACCGTTGACAGCTCAATGGCAGCTTTGTAGTTACTTTCAAGATTTATTTTTGCCTTACAGCCGTATACATTAGCAGGAGGAAACGACTCCTCAAACTCTGGAACATAAAGAAGTGTAATTGATTGCTTGACTATAACATGACACCACGTCCATATTTTATAATTTGATGTTTAGTATGTACATATGTAAACATTTTTTTTTTTTTGTACTGCTTATCAACAAATCCCCCACAGTAGATCATTCCTTCATGGCACACAGGAGTGGGCCCCCGTTACACAGGAAAAGTTGTACATAATATAGCTTAAGAGTAATTATACATCCCACCAATCAATACGCAGCTTTATTACCTCATTGAGATTCATACAAACCAATAATTTCCAACATTTCTGTAGCTTAGAGTGCTCACTTACTACCTCTAAACAATATCACCACCATCGTTTCTTTGCCCTTATTTAATGTTTTTCTGTAGTTATTTCGACTTCATCTTGTAACACTGTAAACTCTCCATTCTCTATGTAATCTAATGTATATTTTAATCTTTTAATAAAATGCTGTTGCTGTACCGCAACTGAAAATGACAAAAATAAAAAAATGAAAATGATAACAATATTAATACCACGACAAGCGGCCGGGGTGGGGTGGGGGGGTGGGGGGTGAAGTTGTTGGTCTGTGGCTTTTACGACGGGGTGCGACGAACATTGTTGATAAATTAACACCAAACAGTAAAACTGTTGTAAATACTGAAAAGAAAAAAAAAAAGGAAAAAAAAACATTTTGAATGTTGCTCATCTTGTTACTAAATCATGCAAAAAAAGAAAAGGAAAAAAATGACTATAAAAACTGTAATGCATAGAGGTTTCAGTATTCAGAACTGTACATTTTCAGCTCTGTTCAACAGGGTTCAACACTTGTTTTCTCTTTTTTCTATTGTATGTGATTCTGAAACTGAAAAGTCATGACAAATGATTTGTGGCAGTGATTCTAATGTATTAAAGATGTTTAGTGTTTCTTTCTAACCAGACTACACCCTGGACTGAAAAGTCTTCCTTGTGGTAGTTGTGTGATTTCAAACATGAATAAACCTTTTGCTTTCATGACAGCAAGTCGTGCTTTCTTTCGAGGGGAGGTCCTCCGCCTTCCTCCGTCACACATCTGCTGCCTCCTGTGACTCCCATCTCCTCTCACCTTGGTGTATTGTCAGGTTTTTAAGCAGCCCTCATTCACAGAGCTTCGCCCTTGCTCGTGATGTAAATCGTCACTCGTCACTTGCGCGCAGCCGTTCTGCACACGTCGGCTCTGTGGAGGACCCTCGCTCCGGCTCCGCGTGGTGGGTAGAAGAAGACTTAACCTGGTTTGCAGCTTCTGTGGGGCTGACATGGTTAGTGCAATTAACTGAAATGTCAGCCACGTCTAATTCAGGCTGTTTTGTGTGTCTGCTGTGGAAAGGCTGCCTTAATGGATCATTGGTTACCAATTCCACATGGAGATTGACATCCATTTATCCTCATTTTCTCAGCAGACTTCTTCACCCTCGTCTTCCTCCTGTGCTTGCGTCCAGCGTTTGTGTCTCTCAGTCATGGACGCTCCTGGATTTTTGACAGTGTCCCCGCTCCTGAGGTGGAGCTAATGTGCGACTTTGCCGCGTGTGCACGCTCGTTTGGTGTTTGCTTTGATTTCCACGCAGACAGGAGAAAGACAAAAGAGATGTAACAGCATATCTCCAGTTTAATTCAAGCGCAGAGCACAGACGGTTTCCCGGGAGAGCATATTTGTCCACTCAACCAGTGCAGAACTTATTGAACACCTTTCTCTGGAAATCACATCTTTATCCTGATATCACACACCCATGACACAGATTTCCAAATGCTTGAGGGAGATTTTTAAACATTTAGTGGGAGTTTTTTCTCAGACAAAGCTGCTTAAGACCATTTTTCCTAAAGAAATGGAGTGTGCACGTGCAGGAGTTATGGAAGTCTACATCTATTTGCTCATTCATCCTTTACAAATACATACGTTTTCTTCCTCAGGACTTCAGCTATTGGATTTTAAGTACTGCACTCAGCAAAACTGGCCTCAGAACCTTTTACATAAAGAAGTTACATTTTCTGAGATTATGCCTATTAGAGATTTTTCCAAGGTTCATTAAAGACGACATTTTCTAAGTAAAATTCACCATGAAAAGCATGCATCATTAAATATGGAAATCCAGAGTTATATTAGCAATATGCACATAGCCAGTGCCAATTAAATTAGAGAAAGATATCATTTATATTATTAAGGTAGAGTTCATATTAGATTAAGTACAAAATGTAATTTTTTCACGGTTTGATTTATAGCTCATAGAGCGTTGTTCACGGACCCATGTTACTCTGGATTTCAACAGAGAGATTGTTTATATTAAAATGTAAAACGCTGTAATTTCATCACACCACTGCTAAATTGAATTGTTTGGAGCTTCAAACAGAAATCCATGAGCACATATCTATTTTTCACTCTTAACTGTGGCTCTGTGCACAGCAGTGTGCACGCCGAGCCTTAACGCAGAGCGCTGCAACTAGTTTGTTCTTCACTTTACATTTGATTTGGATGATTCCTGCTTTCTGAAAGCTTTACGGACGTGACCGGAGAATAAAATATGTTAGTTCGAGTCCAAATATGCAACATGTTGCAGCTTTGATCCTTGATCAAAGGTCAGGATATGAGGAAACTCTCATAGATCTTAATTCATCAGTTGTGTTCCAGAAATCAGGTTATTGTGAGATCAGATATCAGTTCATTTACAGCAGCTGATAAATTCAGTGTACTTTCCCAAATCGGCTAACATGATGACAAGTCCACGAGCAAAACAGGTAAAGCTCGTGACTTTAAAACACAGACACGAATCACACCTGAAGATCTGAAGACAGAGAAGCTCATTTAGTTACAGTCAAATGCGACTGTGCAGGTTTCATTTCAGCGTAATCAAGTGTTTGGCTTTTATTCTCCCTGTTTAGCATTTATAAACACAATTTATACCTTTAATGAATGCTTAATAACACACTGTGATGGAGTTGTAAGTATATATAGATCATTTAATTATATCTTCTCCTGAGACTCCCTGTATATTGTCACAGCTGTGTTTATCTGTTCATACACCAGCCTCCACTTCCTGTACGGGTGCCCACAGGAGGACTTCTGCCTCTGACACACATTAATAAACATGTATATGTGTTTACAACTAGACCTTCTATTAAGTGGTTATACACTCCTTATATAAACATGACAGTGCTTTATTCATCACTGCCAGTGACATGACAGTGGAAGTGACTTAAATAAACCCTTAACTCTTCATTTTCTTAACCTTATTCAGCCTATAGAGCATTTGAATAGGAGTTAATGGTGAACATGCTACAGTGAAAATGTGCTGCTGGTCCAGAATCATAGATTTTATTTAAAGTCTAAATAATTCACTTTATTTGAGTGATGTGCTTTGTGAGGTTTTACACAAACACGCAGGACGATTTCAGACTAAAAAATCTGCCATTTGCCTTCATTTCAGCGTTAACACATCTGGGTAACTTTCTATTTCACGTCTCCTGGAATATCAGCCCTGGATAATGATTTTGCTTTGTTAGAGCTCGCTTCATGAGATGCTCATAAAGCCGGAGACACGAGCCTGAGAGCAGCGTACAGGAGTTTGATTTACGGAGCAGGACCATAATGGACCAGAGACTTCCTGCACTGATCTCTTCAGCAGCACCGACTTCTATTAAGAGATGAGTCCTGAGTGGCCTTTGAGCTTAAAACAGTGGAGTTAATTAACATTTGATCCTAGCTCTCCTTACATCTTTAGAAGTTCATTTTCAATTTCATTTCAGCCCATTCACCCATTTTGGCGCGTGAAGATTGCTTTCCGATCACACGAGGCCTCATCTCTGAACCGATGGGGGCTTATCAGAGTTTGTTGGGCAAAAGCAGGCGTGTGAAGGCTTGTGACAGGAGACAGATGTTTGCCTTACCTCTTAGCAGACGCATGTCAGCAAGCAAGGGCTGCCTTTGTGCTGCTCAAATATACTGACACCCAGTCAAAAAAGAAAAAAAGAAAAGAGCGGAGAAACAGAACCTGTGTCTGTCTCTGCTTCCTTTGTCGCTCCGTCTCACACTTACAGGCATCTCACAATAAAATTTTCATCACGTCACCTAATCAATCAGCTGCACTTATTTGAGGTTTGGACTTTTCTAATTTGGCTTCATTACCGAGCGGCCAGCATTTACTGAAGTGCACAACTTAGAAAGCAGGTGGGAGTCAGCGAGGCAGATGATAGATGTAACCTACGGAGCGCCGCTTCATGTAAAGCCACCAAAGGTTCAAGTGCCGTAATCTAAAACTGATTATGGTGACAGCTCTTAAATTCATTTGATCTATAGAGGAGCAGCATCTGCTTTTGATTAAAATTTGTCCTTCATGGTCTCGTTCGTGGTTAGTCTTGACTGCTTTTAAGAAAATCTGCCTCATTTCTGCAAATAAACAAAGGATGGAGGGTTTGTTTTAGAGGCAGGGATGTCGTCCATCGACACAAACACTCCGCAGGTCTGGACAGGTGCATGTTACACCTGAAGCACCTGAACATGTGCACCTTCCACAGCTGAACAATGTGTGCCAGTGATTTTTATAAACACCAATAAATGGAAATGAATCACAATAATCATCCACAGACTTTGCATTAAAATCCTGTTATTATTTTAACTGTTTGTTTGTCTGTTTCAGAACGAACTTCCATGTTTGAGACATTAACCAGGACTAAGTGTGTGCACCAGGTGAACACACACTCTACAGTGTTTTCTAAAGAAAAGTCAAGGGCAGCATTTCTGTTGTGAATTTCCTGATATCGGTGAATAGTATGTAAGAGCATGAGTTGGCAGGGCATGGCCATGGGCAATTGTATAACTGTTAGTGCTGATGGAAAAATTTGATTCAATTGGCAGAGCGCTGTAAAATGAGGGTGCACCCTAAACTTGTGCCTGGGCATGAAAAATGGTCCTGAGACGACAAAAGAATGGGACACACAGATATCTGAGCGGTGAGGGAGCTTTTACTGGAAGAAAATCTGTGAATTTGGCTGCTGCTGTCTTCATTCCTGGGGACGTTTTGTCCTCCTGCATGACTTCTACAGGATATGTCAGGACAAATATTCCAATACTTCTAAAATAATACTTTAACTCTTGGCACGTTGGCTCAAAGATCTAAAGTATAATATGTAAATTCAGTGTTCAAATACCATCCAGGATTTTGTCTCATGTCTCCTCCGTCTCTCCCGGAGTGTCTCATCTCTGTCTCCCTGTCTTTCCTTGGATATATATCCTGACACCCCTAAACAAACGATCCTGTTGTCAACTTCTGGAAAAAAGATAAAGCAGCTGAACCAATTTGTTATCCAAGATTAGGCAAGTGGGTCATTGAATCAGTGCACCAGACAACAGACCAAATTCATTTACAAGCTTTAAAAAAGGTATAAAGTGACAGGTCTACCTTAAGTGACAACACGGTTGTGACTATAAAGCCTCTGATGTTTTTTTTTCCAAAACATAAAATGGCTCGTTAAATATCCTTTGCTGCATTTTCTCATGCTGGAGGTGGCGTGATTCAAAGACAGATGACACCATGCTGGGAAAGATTATCAAAAGCTTCTGCAAGCATTCAGAGCGGCTTCTCTGAAGGAGCTCTGCAGTCAGACTTGAGTTTGGTGACCTGGATGAACCTCATTGTCCACCCTCATCACTGTTAGCTGCTGCAGCACAGGAGGCGCTCCAGCTTCAAGTTTACAGAGAGGTCGGAGCAGCGGTCAGAGGACCGACGCTGCAGCGAACGCATCGTCTCAGCTTCTGTCCAGAACAGATGCAGACCACTGCTCACAGTGCGTCCTTCTTCTTCTCCTGCGTCGCTTTGTCTTTGTGCTGCAGCGTGTCAGCTGTGGAGGCATCATCAGATCATGACGACTGTCACTTCCGTTTAGTGTAACGAGGCAGACGGCGAGAAATGAGTGTTTAGAAGCTGCACGTCCGTCCTGCTTCAGTTCAGAACTCACTGTGTGTTCAGACCATTGACGGGATGTAAAGACGGATGACGGGACACCTCTGCACAGGTGAAGCTAAAACTCGCTGATCGCCCCCTGGTGGCTGGCTGCAGGTCGTAATCCTCCATGTTAGCGTATGGGAAGAAACCCAGTATTTATTGGACTCATTTTTGAGATCTGTCTCTTAGCAACACAACACATTTCATTCAAAGACGTTCACAATATTCAATATTATACAATATTCTCTAAGTTTGTAGTATACTAATTTGAATCTAGCGTGGTTTTGTTTTGACATCCGTCAACAGGACGTTCACCTCCAACGCCTCCGACTGCGCCCACTCAGGAGACATCAGGTGTGTCTCACAGTGATGGCAGCATGTTTAGCATCATGACATCACTTCCAGATGTTTCACCTGTGTTTATGCTAAGCTAAGCTAACCTTCTGCTGGCTGTAGTTTCGTATTCACGGCACAGATTTTGCAGCGGCATCGATCTTCTCATTTCACGAAATATTTTACTGTCATGACACACTGAGACTCATTTCATCAGGATAAATCTGAGCTCACATCAGTGAAAATATCATGAAACAGAAAATTACTGAAATATGTCCAAACCTGAAATCCACCACCCAGCTGCTTTGATTCTGGTAATTATGTGAAATAACTACTTTTTGCAGCACATTTCCCTCCTACATGCAGCAGTGCAGTGTGGCTATAGGCTACATTGTGTAATGGGAAGTCATTAGCTTCTGGTCTGATGCAGTTTGTTCTCAGTCCCTCGCTGCTACATTTATATTTCATATCTTATGTTTCACACTGTATTAACAGCTGTGGCTTGTTTTTGCCATCTGCAGACAATTACTTTAGTTTACTTGGCTTTGTAATAATAACATGTTTTCTTCTTGCAACTCTCTCAATAGACAACATACTGCAAATTCTTGACAGGTGCTGAGGCATTTGCTCGGGAGACATGGTGAGGAGGATTATTACTGCATTATTTAGTTCTCCTGAAATAAACAAACACATTCCCTTCCTGGCATCATGTGCGACTAGCAAGTCAGCATTGTGTTGTGTTGCATCGCTCCAGCTCAGAGCAGCCAATTATAATTTACGTCGACTACCAGGAACCTCGGTGCCCCTTTTCACTACCAACAAGACCCACTTAGTGTCGAATATTTCCCTCCCATACCCTCTCATTTGCTCGGTATCTCCTCCTTTTATGACCTTTTTACATTCACCTTGCCTTGTTTCACCTACTTGCGATCACCACAGTGGCTCAGGTTCCGCTCCACAGTCTAGTTTCAGTATAATAACTTGACACTTCACATTGCATTAGTCTTAGTCCCGACAACAAGGTTATGTGACCTATAGTGTCAGAGAGCATACACCATACTTGCCTGGAGTAGCTATTTATCAAGACAGCTTTGGGCCACCTATGATTCAGAGCAGAACAAATACAGATGTGAGGCGGTTATACCGAGGACGTATTTGTCCAGCAAGCAGAGTTTTAGCTAGCAAACGCCATCAAGCTGTTTGCTCTCACAGGGACTCGAACGGGACATTTAATCCCTTACAAGACGCCAGGATTCATGTTATTACTAGTTAACATAATAAAAGCATGAATATCACTCAGTGTGTGTGAACTACGGAGGCTAAAGAGAAAATGTTCTATTCAGCTGCTTCATGAATGTAAAGGTTTTTATTCTCAACTATTGATTAAGAACAAGAAGCATCAGAGAGGCTGCAGCTCAGTGTTGACGGGCATGCAGCCGCTGGACGGGGGCTCAGGGCTGCAGAGAAGGAGGCCGGCTCTGAACCCCGAGGAAGTCATTAGGAGACCAGCGACCTCACTGGCGCAGCGCTCAAAAAAGCTGCCCACTGGCATGATGTCATATTTTACATGCCATCAGTCATTCGACCACCCCCGGCCATCAAACCTGACGAGCATACAGATATTGACCACTTGACATCACGGGGAAGAAAGAGCTCGTGCTTATGTGGACGTTCGGCTTTTATCACAGCAGATTACTTTTGGGCTTTTTGTCACTTTAATCCAGTGATGTGCAAAAATCAAGCCCTGGGCAGCTTCCTCCAACACACTCCCTCCTGCACATGTGGCCCTCGTAACAGTCTCGCACATTATGAGTGAAGTTACAGGCCAACAGATTTTAAAGTCGCAGTTTTATTGTCTGTATTCATGCAGAGACGAAGACTCTGGACGTTGACCCTGTGCTGGCTTTGGGTTTACAAAATGTATTTATGCATTTAACCCTCACCGTGCTGCTCTTCTTCTCAGTACACCACATGTGATCAGACGTGTGAGGCACTTATATTTTTAAAAACACGTTTTTTCAGAGGGCATCAGCCACAGTGATAATTACAGGATAATTAAATTTCCCCTTATTCTGCTGCTTTATAATTGTGTCTCTGCATATTTCCAATCATCTTGAGATCTAGATGTAGGTGTGACAGGCAGGTAAGTTCATTAAAGGGGAGCATCATGGGAAGTGTAGGTTACATCAGGTTTGTGCTTGAATTGCACTGTGGGTGATATTTGGTTTTAAAGGCAACATGTTTGGGAAAAAATATGCTTAAATGGGATTCGACCATGTAGAGATGAACCACTGACGCTGAAACACAACGTGAACATACGGTTGCAACAATACATATTTTCTTCCATATAATCGAATCATAAACATAAAATCTACATGAACTGTGCACACAGAGTCACGTTTTATTTGTGTGCTTTAGCGTTTCCCTGCGCACTGGTCAGAGCAGTAGGTGAAACTGGATTTCCAGCTGCAGACAGCAGCTGCATGTTGTTAACAGCGGTGCATAACAAACCCGCAGATCTTTGATTAACTGACGCTGCCTTATCACGATTAAACCAAAGAACAATCAGGTAGCAGCATTCAAACAACACGGTGCGCATTCACATTCATCAACATCCCCTGAGACGTCTCACATGCCTCTGCATTAAGCTTTCAGAGCGGCCTGAGAAGCCAGTGGAAGCAGAGTGGCCACTATGTTGATCTGTCCTACAATCTGCACCACTGTGCTGCATAATTTATTTTATTGCACGAGAAGTAAACCCCTATCACTCTTCCACACAATCGCAGCCTTAGTAAATGTGTTTATCTTGTTTATTCCTCTCTCTCTCTGGGTCTCTGGGGCCTGTGTGGCCCCTGTCTGCTTCCTGGTGGTGTCTGGGAGCCCAGGTCTATGAGGCACCAGGATCATTTTCCCTCTGTAGCTGTTGTCACTAGCATGGACCCAACTAATTCATCTTGCTAATGGCAGGTGAGTCAGTTGAGCGCAATAATTGTGATTTCCGCTTTTTTTCCTCCTCTCTTTTTTTGCGGCTGTAGCTCCTTGATCTAATAACCAGCTTTAAAAGACGACAGCTCCGCCCGCCGTCAACATGTCCGCGCTCTGTTTTACCAAGATAAGCAAATTCAACTCAATATTTTCAGCTGAAAAATCAAAGATGCAAAGTTCAGTGTTTTGAAACGCCGCACTCATCTAGCTGATTAACTGTAAAGACTTTTATTCTAAACTGAAACACACATTTTGTTAAAAAATAAAAAGAGAGTTGTACCAAATTAGGTTTGGATTTTAGGTAATTTAAGCCCTTGAGTGGCACTTAGATTGTGTCTGCTCTACAGAACCAACCGCTGGTCATAAAGTGAATTTCATCAGAGTGGATATAATGAAGTCTATGCTTTTTAAAGAGTTAACAGTTTTTTTTTTTTTTTCCTCAGAGTTACCAGAATGAAGTCAGCAGTCAGTTGGAGTCACTGGGGCATGAATCTCCAGAGAGCGGTGGACATGGAATGAGCTCGGGCTGATTTCAGTCAGGAGGAAGGTCGTCACCACACAAATGAAAAACATGAGAAGTGGTTCAAGGTCTAATCAAGTCCTCAGACTGCGCTCACTGGGAGCAATTAAGTGCCTCCCTCTCCCTCAGCATAGGTAACCAGATCCTCCTATTGACATTCTCAATAAAAGGTCATTTACTGTATGGATAAAATGATCAGCCTCCATTGCCTGGGAACCTTATAGCATAAAATGAACTTGAAAATCGTGGTCACAGCTACGACCAAAAATAGCACGTTATTTACAAAACTGACAAGGACGTGAAATCGATGAAATGATCCACATAAAAGAACAAGAGGACTACATCTAATACAATAAATGCTTGTGCTGTGTGTTTGGAATCTACATGCAGGATCTTCACTGCATGAATTTCAAGAGCTTGGCACAGAGTCCAACCCAACCGCAGGAATTCATTACCATCATTGCTAGTCTGACACAAATTAAGTCCTGGTACTTTCTGCCTTGCCTCTCAGACCACAATACTTCATCATAAGTCATCCTTAATTTGTATGGTTGTCGCAGGCACTTGTTGTCAAGTCAGTTAGCTCGCAGCTCCCTTTGTCAAAGCCTGTCAGGACTGCACAGACTGGCAGCGAGAGAGACGAGGTTTTCACACTCTGATCCCACCTAGAATGCCTAAAAAACTCTTGTTTGCCTCTGAGCCAAAATATAAAATATAGTCCTTGAAAGTGCTTGTTGCGCTGTCTGCCTTCATAAACACAGGAAGTGTGAAGTCATAGGGGGAGGACTGTATATGATACCACTATAGACAGAAATCTACACAGTCCAAACTGTAAGACGATACAGTTCGCCTTTAAAACCCTATTCCAAATCAGGATTTTCCTCGTGGTGAGAGCATGTTTCCGATCTCCATTTCTCACCCCCAGGAGGAATCAACCTGTCTCTGTTTCTTCTCCGAGCATCTGGCTTTTACAGCACATCCCTAAATGAAATGCAACTCCGATGCTTACCGAGTAAAACTGAATCAGGGGTGAAAATGCTAAATGTTACTATCAGGGCTGACAGAAGTAAAGGTTTCAGCCACAGGAAGACACAGATTTAGGTGTGGCTAATGAGTCGGACTCTCTCCTCCTTTTGCCAGGGTAATAACGAGCAGCTATAAAGCTCACTGTCTCGGTCATCTTTAACACTGAGAAACATATCATGGCCTTTCTTGTGAGCAGCTCTTGAGGGTTAACAGCGTTCAGCGTGCATGACGGAAATCCTCGTCTGCATTCTGACCAAAGAACACACTTAACATTCACAGAAGAGTCCTATGGAATCTAAAAATACAGGACAACATTGAGATGAAACAAAAATAGCGGCAGAGATGAAAAATTAAAATGTCTGATAGCAGGGGAGTCAGCTGTCATTTCACTTGAAATTCTTTTGCTGCCACCCCACCATCTCTGGTAATTACCTCCACAGCAATACACGTATTCCCCTGGGCTCTTCACCAAAAAGCAATAAACATTGTATCACACTGACTCACCAATTGGTAAACAACTGGAAAAGAAACGAGAATACATGTAACCAATTAAACAGAAAAGCCATTTGCACTGATGGGTAAAACTTTAAATTTCAGAATCAGAAACGGTTTACTGCCAAGTATCAGCGTACGGGGAATTTTCCCCAGTGTCAGAATAAACAGAGTCAGACAAATGAAAACAAGTGCTGTGAAAGCCAAGAGTCAAAAATATAGAATAGAAACAGAAATTCATTTTTTCTAAAATGCAGAGCTGACTGAAGAGGATGGAAGGTGCAAAATATTGACTGAAGAATATAAGAAAAATAGAAAAAATATACATATTTTATTCTATTTCTGACCTCAAGACACCATAAAAACACACTTCTTCATTCTCATATTGCAAAATATTATATACTAATGAAAACAGCTTCAATAGCAGCTTATGAGTTTATGATACTACAGATGAGGCTACCATGAGCTATGCCGGTTAGCTTAGCTTAGCTTAGCTTAGCTTAGCAGACTGGAAAAGGCTAGCCTGGCTCTGTGTGCAGGTAAAAAATTCACCTCCCAGCGATCATATGAGACTGTAAAACCATGACTTGTTGTTTTTCCACATTGGTTTTAGTATTAATTAAACAAAAAGATATAAATATGTTAATTAGTGCGCCACAGAGGGCCTTGTCGTTAGCTTCAGACAGAGCCAGGTTAGCTGCTTCCTGTTATAACTGATCTTTGTGCTAAGCTAAGCTAAGCTAGCTGCTGGCTGTCGCCTCAGACACATGAACAGTGGTATCAGTCTTCTCATCTAAATCCAGATATGAATAACATCTGCATTTTGTATCCGTTATTCCTTCAGAACTCTGCAGTTTATTCTCAGTTTAGGCTGTTTCTTCTCCTACGATGACTTCATCCTCTTTCAGCAACACATTAGAAATAGTCTGAACTTTACTTATCAGGCATGTAACCAAATCTCAAACCTGCAGCGGATAATTGCCGTGTTCTCTGTAAAGAGATTGCCCAACCTCTAGTTTTAGATGATTCAGTTTCTTCACTTTATGGCTGCTGTTTTGTCTTAGATTCAGGTAATTTAATACAGAGGCAATAGAAAAAAACATGAAATTCATTTTTTACAGAGCATTACACATTTTGGCACTCTGACTCTATTGCAATGTGCAAAATCTCATGAAGCATTTATTACATTACAGAGGAAATTGTTTCCAGAGCAGTACAACAAATTCAATGTTGCGTGCATCTGCCTTCACTTGTTGAATTATTGTTTTATGTTATTTGGAAACAGTTCATCATTTGCTTATTTTTACAGCGTTCACCTGCACGCACGCACGCTTTATTTTACCAATTAGAAATGCAGCCATGTGGAATGAGAGCCTGGAAGGTGGCGGCGCCTAAATGGCCGATTTCCTTCATTGTTTTCTGTCATTTGAAAACGCGAGCAGCAGCGCAGCAGGCAGTGTTGGGACTAATACAGAGAATATTGTGTACTTTTGGTCTGCAGTGGATTTGGTTCAGCTTCAACACGCACCACGCCACGCTCTGGCCGCGTTTCCTGTGGTACCACTGTAGCAGAGGAATAAATGCCAAGTAGTCTGTTTCCCAGTTAGCACCCTTGTGTCCCTCACACTCAGTTTAATCAACATTTAAAAGCCTGATGATTGCGTGCGGGGTGCAGAGGAAGGTCATGATGGAGTCATGAGGGCCGTTTTTGTAATTGAACTCTTTGAGAACAGGGCGTTCAGTAAATGTTAGCCTTTACAAAACATGTCCTTACATATCTTATATTAATTTTGTTTTTGTAATACATACATAAATGTTGTGATTTTAAGGGGAATCTGGTCTCTTGGTCTGGGAGCAGTGATTCTCTGGAGTTTCCCCTGCAAACCTCACACTGATAATCAGATTCTGGGCCATGTTTGATGCCTTCAGAAGAGCCAGGCGAGCATTTCCCCTTGTTTCCACTCTTTGTAGCTAAGCTAAGCTAAACTGGCTGCAGCCTTCTGTTCTGTTCTCATCTAGCATTTAGCACGAGCGTGAATGAGTATTTCCACAGACACATTTTAAACTATTACTTCATTTAACACGGTTTATAAGTGTTGATGTTACCACAGAGTGCGTAGTATTCAGCAGAGGAAACAGTGCAGCTGAGTCTTCTGAATAAGTAAAGAGACGTGATTACAAACACATTCATGTTGGCACTATCAGCAATGAATCACTGATGTGGTGAAGGGCTGCATTTATCTGAAAGCAGGACAGAGACTGAAGAGGGTTATCAACAGTTTCACACATCCACTGATCCCCTGTGAGTGAGACGTGCCACAGACCTGGACCAGCATCTCCAAGAAAGGCTGGCAAAATCACCACCCGCTAATTATTTATGGAGCGCAGCATTTAAAGTAATTACATTGTGAGTTCCCACCAAACAAGCCAGGCGGCGAGGTCTTCATGTTTTTAACTGGTTTGCTCTGACTGGCTTTAATGGAAAAGCACATTTCAGCAGGAGGTGTCACACTCATACATCTTGTTATGTGGTCATAGTGCTTACTTGCAAAGTGCCATTCTTATTCATGTCTGAGCGGGCATATGCCACACAGAGAAGGAGCTCCAGTGCACCAGTAGAGCAGAGGCAAAGTAGCTGCAGTGATGCGTTGACGTGACATCAAAGCAAACCTCGACATCAACACGTAGCTGGCTATCTTTGGAAAGTGATGATGATCTTCGCTGTGCTTCTCATCAACACTGAGAAAGATTGCAATGTACAGCTGTCTGCACGCTGCATCCATTTGACATGTTGACACAGTAGGTCCTTAAAAGTGCATGTGTCAGGAACTCGGGACTAATAGCGCAATGTCTAACTTCAGAAGATTAGCCAAGCAATGACATAAGCTGTGGCTGCTCCGGTGTTGAGAAGCCGTTTTTGAAAAATGTGTGTGGCACTCGTACGTGAGGAGAGAGAAATGAAGGCGGCGGGAAAGGCTCTGCAAGAGTGGAAAATAAGTGAAATGTAAGTCATAGGTAGCAATATTTTGATAAAGTAATCATGCTTCAGGAGCAAAGCTCGGACTCTGATATCAGCCTTTGGTGATTCCGCCGAGCTCCTGCGAACATGGCAGCATCAGATTTACAAATTGAAAATCATTAATAATTCTAACCAGGATGTGATAAATCTGGAATCACTCCCGATGAACCTGGACACACTTTCATAAATCATAAAGATTACTTGGAAATTTTTTAAAATCTGATGTCAAAGTGTCAGGCTTACTAATGGTTTTTGTAGATCCCTCGCCGTGATATATCATTAATCTGAGATGCATTTGAAGTGTGTCACAGGGGCAATATGTGATCCCTCTAATATTTGGAATATGCTGGTCTGTGTCAATACAGGAGACAGAAAGGATAAAAGCGGGTGGAGGTGCCGGGGAGAAAGTTGCCGTGGGTTACATTTTGATAAGGCGCTTCAATGAATATTTCAAATGACCGTACACAGCGGGAACTGAATATCCTTAAATCTGACTGCAACAACAGCGCTGCTGCTGCTGCTTGTGCATCATCATAATAGCGATAATGATGATGATCACGCTCTGCAATCCAAACAGACCTACTGTACAAACGATGATGGCACCTCTTGTATTTTAACGCAGCGCCTCCTAAATCCTGAGAATATCCACACAGTAAACTCTGTATCCCCAAAATCCACATCACTGCTGAAATACCTTCTTTATTCTGAGAGCAGCGCTGCAGAGACTTCGGAGTGCTATTGTGAAGAAGGAGGTATTGACCGTGATGGTGAACAGGGCACCTCTGTAATCTAAATGTCATTCCCTGAAAGGCATCTCCCACACAGCCAATGGCTTTCATCTGAATGTGCCTCCAAAAGATTCAATTACTTTTTCTCTCCTTCTATTTCTTTCACCCTCTGATCTCCACCCTCCTTCCCATGCACTAGTTGCTTATCTGCTGTGATTATAGTCATTATGAAGCAGCCGTGTCTGTAGTGAGATTTCATCAGGAGCAGACATGCTCAGCCAGCTGCCTCTGCAACCAGGTCCCGTTTAGTAAAGGAGCTGTACAAAGAGCTGCTGCCTGGAGATGTAATACTGGATATTTCAGCTGCACTCGCTGCCTTAGTGTAGAGCCTAGCAGTGTTGGCACAACACAGGAGTGAATTATTATTAAATATGTATCCTGTGCTGTATATTCTGTAAACATAATTCACATTAGCATGAGCGGCTCCACGTATAGAAAGGTTATGCACAGCTCTGACTGTATTTTCTATTCTGGTGAGGCGAGGGGAGAAGTATGGCAGCCCGAGGATAAAGGGCTGTATCAGACAACACAGCTGCTCTTTTCATGTTCGAAATCTGTTTCTCGCACGTCTCCGTCTAGGTTTCAGCGGAGGGGGTGGAGTTTAAATGTGATGGAACAAAACTCATTTTTTGACAATGACATCAAAGGATGGCTGCTTTTGTGTTTGAAGTGGAGCATGTTTGAAGTGTTCTGAAGACAGTGGAGTGGTAGGGCAAGTTCATTGCTGCTTCGCTCTGGGGATGATTATCAGCTGCTATCGGCGCGGATCTCTGAAACAACTGTCAGCATGACATGTGAATAATGATCTCCCTTTTTCACCTGCTGACGCCTAACCAACTCTGACACCTAAATACCTACAGTACCACGAGAGTTCACACGTTCCCGTCTTCCCTCGCTCTGTGGTTGCAATTTTAGTCAATTCTTGGAAATTATTGGAAATTATGGCAAAAGCCACCCTCTACTTAAGCACTAAAGAGACAATTCATACAGGATTTTATAACACATTATGATGCAGTTAAAAGCAGGTATAAGGATGTTTTGAAGTATTTATTAATGTCTTATAATTCTGATTATAAGTGAAGCATAAACAGTCTAGTTGTTATCACATACAGTCATATATCTTCAGTAGTTTTAACCACATATGTAAACAGCTTTAAACCTGCTGTGCAAACTGTTAATGAATGATTTATGACACTGTTTAATTGTTGTAAGTCAATATATGAATACATCTATATCTTCTAATTATTATCAATTATAAACTATTTCAAGCTCTAACCTGAAGGGTTTTTCACCTGTGCACCATAAAAAACAGAAAGCTGTAATGATATCTGCTGCTCCAAATAACTCCATACTGCTGATTCATGTACTAATAAACTCTTAGTACTGTCCTGGTGGCGTAGCTGTTACCTATCTGACCTAATGTGAAGTATGCATTAACTGTAAATTACCTGTCAGAAGTGTGTAATTGGACACTGTAGTTTATAAAAACATGTTGTTTCTTTTTACTGAGCAGGAAGCTGCATCTTGTTCAGAGCTCTCTGCAGTACGATGGAGGCATATTTATCATACTTTCACCAGTTCAAATTATCACTGTGGCATAAACATGTTAACATTGACTCACATGGAAAGGAGACTTAAAGTTAGACGAAACCATGTAGAATTTAAAACTGAATGTTAATGATGATGTGCAACAAATGCACTTTATCTGAAATATAAAAGTGTAGCTGCCATAAAAAGACTTAATTTACACAAACAGCATGTTATGAGCTGGTGTGATATCAATTCTGCATTAGCTGATTTACCAGTTAGAAATGCTTCAAAGACATTAATAAACCCTTAAAAATGTCCTTACATGTGTGTTAAACTGTTTATACAATGCTTTTAGATAAACTGCTTCAGTCATTATCATGTTTGATGGCAGCTCTGTTGTTCTGAGCCATCAGCTCATTGTTTACGTTTGTAAACAGCTAAAATGTCCTTAAATTTGCTTACACCTGCATTTAATAACTTATAAACCATTTTTTCAGTGTATGACTGCCTCTAAGTGTGAATTTGTATCTAAAGTATTATTATTCAAAGGATCTGTATTGAGGACGAACACCCTCCACTTCAAACGTCTTTGCTTCCTGTGTGTTTACGCAGGAAGCAGCGTGTGTTCGTCTCCTCTGTGCCGGCGGTGTGAGTCAGAGAGCAATGGCCGACACTGCCCTTAAATATAAACCAGCCTTTAATATTAGCAACTATCACATAACTGTGTGCCCTTAATGGTTACATTAACCGAGTAAAATAGACAAGTTAACAGTCCTCCCAATGCATGTAGTGAGCTCTAGATTTAGCTGGGCCTCTAAAACCCTCCTCCACTAACTATTATTGTACATGGGTTGGCAGTCTATAGTCCAGCCTGTAAAATCTTTCAGGAAGGGTCATTAAGGATATTTCATTATCTCCATATTGCCAAGGTCAGGTTGTCCATATATCCACTTTACGGCTGCTAGGGGAATATGCTGCGACTGTAGTATAATAGACCAGAAAATGTCCACACCAGGAATGATGGGAAATCAATATTGGGCTCAGCTCATCAATACAAACCCCATTTTCACAAGCAGGAAGAAGGTACTGTGGAAAAAAATGTTGAGGAAAATAGATTGAATCAGGGAAAATAAAATAAAGCAATGTTTTATTGTTAATAAAATGTTTGTTTTTTCGGTGTACAGTATGCTGGGAGACTCGTCACAGAAGAGGTTTAAACCGGTTTGGCTTGATTTTGTTTTAATCTGCCAGCACTGGATCAGGCAGTCCATAAATGTCCCGGCACAGCCGTGTAACCACGTTAAAGGAGAAAGAAACATGGGTTGTGACAATGATTTGCCCCATTTGTTACAGCAGTGGCAGGGGCCTCAATCTGCCTTTGGTTTGTTAGAGGAATGTTGATGCCTTCGGTTTATTGCAGGGTAATGGCGAGAAGAAATGTAGGATGCCGACAAACAAAGGAACGCTTATATCATTACAACTTAGAGGGGAAGCGTAGTGTGAACCGCTCAATCATTACCAAAACAATTCCACATCATATCCTGATGATAATCGACACCGTTTTTTCGAGTTAAATTAATTAAAGCCGGAGCATAAAACATGCACAGCTCTCTTCTGAGGTGTAAACAGTATAAGGTGAAATTGTCAGGACGTGTAGGCTATTTGTTAAATAAACGTAGCAGAGCATGTTGTGGTCCAACAAGGAATTTTCAATGTGCTATGGTGGAGAAAAGAGAAAACAGCCTGTGGTTGTTTAACCAGCCAGTGGTAGCCTTGGGCGTTGTTTGTTTATGCAGCACAGCTTCCAACAAATGAATATCACACTGGCAAACTGATGTTGGAGAAGAAAAAAAAAAAAAGGACTCTGCATACAAAAGCTTCTGCCTTCCTTTCCAAACGACTACCAGCATCAAAACAATTCAAAAGACTTCAAGTGGCTGTTGTTCGGTCTCTCCCTCCAAACTGTAAAATGTATGTTTGTGCTCTGAGTGATCGTACTGACTCACTCCTGTTACTGTACAGTAGATCCACCGTCTTTGTGTGGACGTTATATTGTCTGCTGCATGTTAATGGCTTATTGACCATGTATGGTGTAATGAGACCTTGGGTGCAGGGGCAGCCATGATATATGAGGGTGAAAATTGGCCTCTGCTGCACTGATGACCTAATTTCAATATTCAGGGACTTGGGGATGGAAATGACACTTTTCACATTTAAGTGCTTTGTATTAGCCCCTGGCTTACTGTACCTCTGCCTAATCCCAGTCCACAGACAGAACCTCGCTCTGCACAGAGAGAGCGCCACGGCTGGTCTGGACCCACCAAATCACAACCATCCATTGCAGACGCAGCGAGGTGCACGCCCCGCAACCACCGGGCTGCGTGCGTGGAGAGAGAGAGAGAGAGAGAGAGAGAGCGAGCGTTTGACTTGTTCTAGGAGTCACCTTCATCTTTTCCGTTCAGCTGACTTGATGCATGCATTCAAGAAAATAAAGCAGAGGCAGATTCCAAAAGGGCTCTGTCTTCAGAGATAACCTTGAGGATGTATGGCATTTAGCATTCCGCTCAACCCCGGTCATGGCTTCCTGAAAGCGGTCATGGCTTCCCTTAAGCACATATTTTGATCCCTAGCCTTACGTAGGGAAACATTAATACCTTTTCATGCTAAACCGGAGAGTCTCCTATATTTATTTTTCTCAGGGAAGTGGCTTCAAACAGGAATTTAAAGACTGTCATCGCATGTTAGGGCAAAAGGGGGATGAAGCTCAATGACCTATTTGCATTTCTGTGTAGGAGAGGAGAAGAACAGGAGGGTGAGGTACACAGAGGAAGGTTGGGAAAACGCAGACTTATTTATCATTCATCCTTTATTTCTCTTGTATTAGTGAGTGGAGGTGTCATGTTTGGCACATCGAAACTCTGCGTTCTGCCAAAGAGATGTGACGCCAAGAAAAAGAGGTGTTGTTTTAACCTTGAGCCTGATTTAAGGAAACATGAATATATTACATGCAGTATCCCTCAACCCCCAGCTGACGCGCTCGCACTGTATTCCCGCCATGCTACTGTATATTAAGTGCAGTTTTTACTGCAGACAGGAATGTGAGGTGTCAGGCTGTGCACAAAGGACAGGTGAACCACAGCTCGACAGCTTTGCTTTCTTCCTTGACAAGAGGAAAAAAATCATGAAAGATGCTCTGTAAGCTATTACAAAAGAACACACACAGATAGATAGATAGATAGATAGATAGATAGACAGACAGAGAATTTGTTTTTTCACACACTGGAGATCAGAGCAGATGGGACAGTGTGTTAGCCTACTGCTATGTGAAGAGTGTTTGCAGTGTGTGTGTGTGTTTGTGTATTTTTGCGTGCCATGGGGACAGCGCAGTAGCTCATGGTGCTCCGACAGGTCCACCGTGTGTGGTGTTCTGCAGCATCAGCAGCCGGACAGGGGCCAGACGGTGGATTTATGATGCCAGCGAGCGGAAATGACCTGCTTCTGTCATTGGGTGTGTGCCCCATCACGAGAGGCCCTAAACTATATTGGCACAGCGCTGACAGACATGTTTGTCATCCAGTCAGTTTTGAAGATACCAAGCAAGGGGTATTAGTCCTTTGACAAGCCCTTCCACTCAATCTGTGTGTGTGTGTGTGTCTGTCTCCTCTGCTCTGTCTACTCCTTCTCTGCTCTTTTTGCTTTCACAGCTGATCTGTCACGTCAGCCATTTGTTTGCCAAATTACACACTATTTCTTAAAAGTCACGTAGAAATAGTAACACGTATACAGAGGACATCATAGTGTATCAGAGTATCAGTTTGGACAATTACAATCTTTAATCTGTTTCTGTTTTAAGATCCTGTGAATGTATAACTGAGTAATCTCCAAGTAATTTATCAATAACACTGAATATTGTCTTATAAACTGCTCAGTTTCAAATGTAAATCAAGCAGAATGGTGCTTCAGCTTTCCAGGATTAAGTGAGGAGGTGTTGCATGAACAGTGACACCTTCTGGCATTCAGAAAAGGCCAACGACGACTGGATTTAAGATTTCACTCACTGCCCATTTCACCTTGAAAACACACAGTGGCCACACAAGAGGAATTTACATCAGGACGACAAAGTGGTGATTAGCACTAAATGCTCTACCTGCATCTTCTGTGCAAGCAGCTGCTCACATGTTTCAGTTATAGCTGTATGGAAGAAGAGAAGAGAAGAGAAGAGAAGAGAAGAGAAGAGAGACCTTTATTTTTCCAGAGGGAAACTGTTGTGCAGCAGTTGCAGCACAAAGCGTTATGTAAGTGCACTTCTTTAAGTTCAGCTGAGGAAACCCTCAGTAAGAACCAGGAGCACGTTTTGTCATTCTTTGCTTTGAAAAGCATTAGCGTCATTCGCTAGTTGAGCTACATAAAGCTAAATTTATGCGTGACTGGGTGCTCAGACTGGCTGTCAACATAAAGCCACATGTTGTTGGGACTTTATATAAACATACATCTCAAAAAAGCTCTTTTTAATTGATTGATATTGATTGATGAGTCAGGGTGTCAGGTCATGCCTTCAGCACATCATGCATAGCTGTGCTACGCTAACTTTAAGCCGTCCATATCTTCATCAGAGGTACGCTGTGCCTGCATATCCCTGCCAGCAGCGTGCACTCCTGAGAGGACACTAGCTAATTGCCTTAGCGTTTGTGTTTAAAACCTCATTACTCACCATTCATTTTGTCGGCCAATTATCAGATCAACAATCCGTACTGAGCCAGTTTGGTAATGTTTATTTTTGTGCACTATAGAGTAAAGAGGAGCTGCTCTAACTGGAAATGTGTGATCATTGCAGGGACGTCACCACATGGTTAAAACCTTGGAGAGCATAAAGAAGGCCTCAGCTAACACTGGCAGCACAGCCCATAGACTGCCAAGTGGGTAATAAAGGATCCAGCTGTAATTTAATCACGATCATATCTTAAATCAATCTTTTGTCTGTGTAAAATGGATGAAAGATGCTGTAACAAAAGCCATCTCACAACAGTAAATCACTCGATCAGCTCATTTACTAGATGCACACCATTTATTAAAAGACTGAAAAAAAGCCCTTCATTAAACACTTTGCACCGCGGCTTTAATCGCAGCGCAAAACTCCAGCTGATTTTTAGCTGTTTTGGCATTAAAACATCTGACCTACTTATGTGATTTACACAGCAGACACCAAATTCTTTTTCTATCCACTTGAACTTCCAAAGATTTCCTCCATCACCAAGCAACCATCTACAGAGCCTTGCCTCACCCATCCATTCCAATGAATATTTTATAAAGATGCAAAGATTTCCTCCTTCTCAGTGTGTAATCAAATGCACACAGTGCTGCAGGGATTTAAAGAAGAGATATAAAGTCACATCTTAAGGAAGAAATCCATTTTTCTCTAGCCTTGCATTCATTTAGGAATCAATGCGCCTCTCAGGAGACCGGCTATTTGAATCGCACACACACACGCACACACAATTGGAAACCTTTTTGTTATTATTCTGATCTTCTGGGCTTGAAATGCTTTCAGACATCACGCATTAATGGACTGCAGACACTTAGCAATCACAAGGTTATCATGTAATGGTGCTTAATACGAAACATGTTAATTAGCAGAGAAAATAAGGTCAAAGGAGTGAAGTCAATAAAATAATATATTCAGCTTGCATTCATACTCATAGTCAGAAAGAACTTTGAGAGAAACAGTTGCAGTCTGTTGTTGTGAGACATGAAAACAGGCTCCCATCACTTGATAAATCCAGCCATGACTTCTGTGCTTTAAGTGACTAATGTAATAACTTTTCTCATTCTTGCTCAGAACTGATGTTTGTGAGTGAATAATTTGTTTTCATTTTACAGACGCCATTAGAGAAACACAGACAAAAGGAAAACACAGAGACGTGATTAATTTAATACACATATATTTTTCTATAATTATACACTTTTTTCTGCTCAGCTACATTTCCATTAGAGTGAATTCAATGCCCTTTGAATATCTGATACAGTGTTTTTCTTGGAACTATTGGCACAGTGTGCAATCCATTTGGGTGCTCTTGTTATTTTTATTGTCATGTTTGAAATGCTGTAAAGCTGAACTGTTTTAATTAGTACTCTGCACTTTATGGAGATCATTGTTCACGCTTGCCTAATTATGTTTAGATGGCCCAAATCTCCATCAAAGGAAACCATTATCCTACATCGATGGTAAAGCGACGGGATTCCATCTTCGCCCCCTAGACAAGGCTATTACTGCTCTGCCTTGGCTTGGACACGCTAAATAAACACATCAATTTCATAGGTCTGCAAAGTTAGAGATAGTTGTTATCAGCTGCATATGGTTGATGATACAGACACTGTACTGTACGTCACAAGTGTGTCTGCAGCAGATGGATGGACCGGCGCAGGCCTCTCCTTCACCTCTGTTTGACCACAAAGCCTCTCTCTGACGGGAAACCAGCAGAAAGAAATGAAATGCTATACTTCCATCACTTACATATTCCTTTGTAATGCCTTCCTAATGGTGGTATTTAAGAGCAGTGGGGGAGGGGTGTGATTGGTGATGTGGTCTTCTTTTTTTTTCTTTTTGCATGCATCCTTGCCTGAGAGCCTAGTGAATGTGATGGTTTCAGATTTGATTAGGCAGCCCAGGGGCCTCAGCAGTCCAGCCCTGCAATAGGCCAGCAGGGGCCTTGTACAGGCGTCTCATTGCTCACCATGCCTCAGTGGTGATGTACACATCGAGTGTGACCGCCCGCTTGATTTAAACAGCAGTCCAGCCACGATGTGGGAGTGCGCTCACTCAGTGCAATATTGTGGCCCATTCATCCAGTAACCACTGGACATTGGTCTCTGCCAAATACGTCGGGCTTGCCACCACATTTGTGTTTGGAGTGAGAGAATCGATGGTGTACGAGCGCCGTGAGACTACATGCTCGTGTGCCATGTTCCCTTAGCGCTGCATGAAGCACATTTCAACACGTGGGCCGTATTGACGAGAGCAGATCCAGAGCAGCGTCGCAGTGTTCAATCCAATGAATTAATGCTTCATTTGAATATCAGCTTGCCCTCTGTCTCTGCTACCTGGATTGCTGGAGCAATGAAACGCACCTCTGCTCTCTCCAGTACAGTCAGGAGTTCAGCTGCTATGGCATGAGAGCATGGCAGCTAATATTAGCAAACTTTAGCTAGCTTCAGATAGACATCGCCGCTTATTTACATCACTGAGTCAGTTTGCTGGCTCTACTCATGCTACATTTTCACCATGTTTGTAGGATTTTGCATAACTCGTGCCTTTGTCCAGTTACATAGCTTTAATGTTAGAAACTGAATAATCTAAAATATAGTTCAGCGAATAGCTGCATGACGAAATAGTCGCATTACAATTTATTGCTTTGTTATGTGTTGTTTTAGAATAAAAAGAAGATATACACAGATTCCTGTTTCTACTTGGTTGGCATAAGGTTTTGGGTTATGATTTAAACTAATATATCTTTAAAATAACAGCTAAGAGCCTGAGAGCGCCTCGTATTTCCATTTTCAGTCTTCTGTAACATTCAACCTAATAAAAGTGTTTCAGACTTTAGAATAAAAAACTCAGCCTGACCCATTTCTATAAATCCTCTGTGGATGCAGATATAAGCAAAAAGGAAGCCTTCAATAAGAAGATGCTCTAAAAATATAGTGAATTGTTCTCTTTACAATGCACACACTTGTACTGAACAGTGCAATACATCAGATTTCACAACATGTCCACGTGTCCCTGCAGTCCACACAAAATGAGTTTCACTGTTCACTCGTGTCAGAGAGATCCTTTTGCATCAGGGATTATGGCAGCTGCTATAGTAATATAGCACAAGTTCATTCTGCTGAGTAAAACCAGAGCTGTTTTATAGAAAATGACTGCGGTGATGTTTCACTGACTGACTGATATGAGCTACAGATGCAGTTTCCCACTGTGGGTGCCCACAAGCTCCGTCCGACGGGCTGAGAACAGCTGAAACCTCTTTGGGGTGAGGTCAGCCGAGCTCCCAGCACAGCACAGCTCACATGTGCAGCCACACAGCAGCAGAAAGCATAATGAGGAAATGCACAATGGAGTTTTTTTTAGGTTTTGATTTAACTCTCGTATTCATCGCTCTGCACCAAACAATGATTCTATTTACAATTTAGTGGCTTGTAAACTAGCCCATCACACCCCTTCTTTCTGTTAGAGCAGAGCGGCCTGTGAACACTGAAGTTATATTTAGAAACTCAATTCTTTACTCCGACCCTCAGCCTTAAGGCCTTTGCTTTGCACAAAATGAGCAAAGTTATTTTCATTTCCTAATGGTCACCACAGCCCAGCAGTAATGAGCAGGGCCAAGGAGGATTGTTATTTTCTTAAGGACCGAATTAAAAAAAGAAAGAGAGAAAGAAAGAAAAAAGAAAATCCTGAGTAGCTCTATCATTAGAAAGGGAAGCCTGGAGGAGAGTTTCTAGTTCATTAGTCTACACGCTTGGTCCTCCTGGTCCTACAGGGTGAGGGAATATGGGTGATAAATTGTGCATCCGTTCACTTCCACAGTGTAAGATGTCATTAAAGGCCCAATCTGGAATTGGAATATAGTGCCACCTTTGAGATCCACCTGCTGCTGTAGCTGTGTTTGTATTTATTTTGTAGGGCGGGAGACTTTTATAACTCCCAGGGAGAACGACTGAGTTCCTGAAATAAGGACTACCAGGTATGTAATAGACTTTAAACGCATTTTGAGGACAGAATGATTTAGCTTTGTAAAGTTTATAAACAGGAGGAAAAATGGACCTGGGCTTTCTGTTCCTAATGTTCTTTATGGAAGCGTTAAAGACGGTTTTCTTTATATCAACCAGATCCCCAGGTGATATTTTTGGCTCTTCAAAGTCCTGAAGCCCAAATCTGAAGAAGTGCAGTTAAAGTAGCTGCATCATGACAAAGAATGCCTGTCCGTCTGTCTGTCTGTCTGTCTGTCTGTCTGTCTATCTGTCTGTCTGTTCCCCTGTCTGTCTGAGCTGGGCGTGTCCCTGCGCTCAGCTGGCTCCGCCCTGTCAGCAGCACACCTGGCGGGCATCAGCCTGATTAAGGTGCAGGATAAAAGGGAGGCTCCCTTTGTTACCTGTTGCCAGATTGTCCTGATTTCCTCGTGGCTTCCTAGTTCGTTCCACGGCGCTCCTTTTGAGTGTGCTTTGTGTCTTCGTTATCTCTGGTCTGCATCTTTGAGTCCAAAACAAAGACTTAAGGCTCTGCCTCACAGAAAGAGCGTTGATACAACTGTGATTTTAGTTGAAAGACATGACGATCTTGGTGTATTTGCGATAATTAAATTTTCATAATTAAGAGTTACCTGTACGCATACTAAGACTCTGACTGTTGAAAGAACAGTAAAGACAGAACATTTGAGATTCAAATGGGAATTTGTCATTGAACTCTAAAGATTTAAATGAAATCGTTAACAGCAGGACTGTTCATGCAACCAAAGCTCCTTTTTGGAGATTTTAGTCCATTTTTGTTTTGACAGTAGGCGTATGATCGTCACTTAAAAGTCTTTTTGGGAACTCACGCCAGTCATGCATCCAGCATGACCCTCAAAGTGCTTCAGAAATCAGCTGATGAGAATAAACAGGATTATTTTAGCCTGATAACAGCACGTTAGCCTGAAGTCACATTTGAAGAACAGGGAATGATGCACTCTTCAAGAAATCCTCTGGACTGTATGTTTACATCCTTTGGAAATTAATACACTTTACATTTCACTGCTGGCTTTCGCTCAGTGCAGCTTGCTCATCGTCTGCAGACGCGGCAGCACAGGTGATGCTCGTCTGCTTGATTACCAGGTGAGACCACTGCTGCACATCAAATAGAGTCAAAGCTGTCAGGTAAACACTGTAGTTTTTCCACTTTTGGACTCTTCACTGAGCTGCTGTGATGAAGGCTGACATGTGAAGTATGACATCATGCCAGTGGGCAGCTTTTTTGAGCTCTCCACCAGTGAGGTCACTGGTCTCCTAATGACTTCCTCGGGGTTCATAGCCGGCCTCCTTCTCTGCAGCCCACGGGGTCTCCCCCTCCACCCAGTGCACAGCTCGCCCGACACGGGCAGCTCAACGCTTGGCTAGCCTCTCCGCTCATTGTTCTTAATCAAGAAATGCGAGGCATAAAGATGCAGGAAGTCAGTTCATGCATGCCCGGTGGGGTCCTTTTTGTCAGACAGTCAGATGAAGCCAAGTGGAAAAAGCCTCATACTGTACACACACACACACACACATAGAGGGGAATCGTGGAGGGAAATGATGGCGACTACAGGCTGGTCTGTACGGGAGATGATCACATTTTGAGTTTAGATCAACATAAGCTCCTGCACGTGATCTCGTACTGGATACAGTGGTTGCACTTTGTGAGATAACAACAGCGCGTCCTCAGATCTTCAAAGCAATGCATTTTCCTCACACTATATATTTATTCTTGGTCCAACTAATGGACCACAGGCCTAGAGTGATTTTTTTCTGCATCTAAAGGCAGGATGAGAGGCATGTAAATCAGGCAGCCCATGTACTTCTTTAATATTTAACATAGGTTATTAGACAGGGCAAAGATTTGACCCCCGAGCGCTTCTGCACATCACATGAATAACTAATGTTGGCTGATTATGTTAATCAGTAGTACTAGGCAGTGATGACCAGGAACGCAGCACCAGTGCTGCAGGAGAGAGCTATAATCTCAGACGCATCACAAAAACACAGCCCGAGCCCATCATTAGCTCTGAAACACAGCCGCTGCATACTGTGTGCAGCACAGGGTGATTTACACTTCACATGCTCAGCTTGAATTTCCTTTAATATGTATACTGGAGATAAACATGCTGCATTTGTGAAGCTACTAGCTGTGATCTTCCTTAACAGATAATCAAATATTTGCATAATGATAAGGACACTGAAGCTGCACCAGGCGACTCTGCATGACGGCAGCTCCAAATGGCAGCAACCGCAAATGCTAAACTTTCATATCGAGAAATCATGTAATGTGACTGCAGCTCAAACACTCACAGCTTATATTACCAGCCAGGCTTGATGCCAGAGTATAGCAAAGACACAACAACAACAACAAGATGATGGCAGGGTCCAACACTTGGAAGAAGTCTATATTTCACTCATAGGTTTATATTTGTGAATGTATGCAGACAGGCTGAACCTCGGCAGGAATTTTTTTAGGAAAAAGCTGCAGATTGACGGTCAGTCAGCACAATTAATGCTATTGATAGGATCGTTCTGCAGAAAAAATTTTCGGTGTGAGTCTGTGTGCATTCAACAGCCACGCCAGCACTGACATTTTTATCATATGAGTGAGTGAAGTTCAGGTGAGCTCGATGAAAACGCCTACAATTTTATGTTTTTCCAAACACAACAGCGCAGATTTTAAAAGCTTATTGCTGCGTCATAAAGCAAGTGCCTGTCTTCTCCCCTGTTTGTTTTGAGCCAAAGATAAAAACATACTCTTGGAAAGCCATTTAGAGGCAGAAGCGGGTTGATCGTGGCTATATTCCATCCCCATCACCAGACTTCTTTGGCCTCCACCATAAAGAATTCCAACGAGACAATTTTGCGCAGTGTGGGGTGAGCTGACAGGGAGTGTTATTAAAGCACAGGGTGCTGACCGCTCTCAAAGTTATTAAAGTGCTGTGAGATTGTGTCTGTGATAGCCCTGCCGGTCAGGATGTCCTTCACACACACAGGTACATTACAGCGGGGATGCGGTCATCGCAGGGAGACGGGGGTGAGGAGGGGGGAGTAGACGCACCAGGACCCACTGTGGAGGACTGTCATTGTCTTCATTCCTCCATTAACGATAATCGTGGTTAACCCCCGGCTGGACATTCCCTCTATATCGGTGTAAATAATTCAGAATTATAGCGTCCTAACTTTCTCAAAGTTGGACGCTCAGTGGTTGGGGAGGACGTGCAGAGACAAACAACCAAAATGTAGTTTACTCAATTAAATTATTTTGGATTTTATGGCACTGTTTATCATTATAGGAAATGCTGAGTTGCAGGATTTTGATAGTTTTCTTCTTGGCAAATAAGCAATGAAAGTTTTATCATTTCTTGATAAAGAAATAGTTTGAAATGCAGGAAATGAGAAGCTTGGCACCGCTCTTTGACATTACCTCTAACAGCCAGCTAGCTTGACTTAGCATGAAAAAACAGAAGGAAAATGCTAAGCTAGCACTGCCAAAAGGTAATAAAATCCACCTATGAACCTGTCCAAAGCTCGCCAGTGTTATTTCTTCGTTTAATATTGTTATTATTATTATTATTATTATCATTATTATTATTATTATTATTATTATTATTATTATATTGTAATTAGCATTAAGCAAACAACGCTGCAGTACATCCTGAGGAATGGTTGCAGTGCACGTAGAGGTGAAGCTCAGCTAGCAGGCTATGAAAACATGGCTAAGCTAGCTTTAATTCCCTGCAGGCGTTGAGGACGCAGCACAAAGTGATCAAGTTTAACAGGCTGACTTCTTTGCAAATGCACCAGAAATAAAGAAGAAAAGAGAATGATGAAAAGATGTTTTGCTGCTTTTTCATCCTTAGTAGTTCAGATCAGGTCGCTAAAAATAAAAGTCATTCATTGTGCCGCTCAAAATCTCCCGCCAGCTACCTGCAGCTTTTAAGGTGGAATGTTTTATTGTGTGTTGCTCAATGCATGAGTTGATGTCATGAATGCATCAACACACATTAAATGTCAATATGACAAAATTGGCCATTCCATTTGTTTTTATTGGCTATTTTATTTCCTCACATTTCTTGTGTATGATGCCATTTTGGCTATTGCTATGCTAGCAGCTAGGCTAGCAAGTTCTTCTTGGTGATTTTTTTATAAAGATGATTTTACATTAAAATGTTGCAATTATTATTTAAGAAGTGTAAAAACAAAATAAAATTAAAACACTGAAAGTCATATTCATACTGAAGCTAAAGGCTGAACTGGTCGGCTGCACGTCTTCGGTTCAGCCCCCGGGTGAGTCTCAGATTTGAATGTGGGGGCAGCTGCCTGTGTAAAATGATAGGCAAATGGGAGGAGGGCTAATGGACTGATTCTGTGGGTTTTAGAGGAGAGGGAAGAAGCCCTGAACATCAATCTACTGTCAGCTCCCTCTCAATCTGTTTCAGCTCCACTCTGACATGACAGCATGGGGGACTACAGCCCTCGATTCATCACCGGGTCTGGAAATAACAGGACACCTCCAGTTTGTCATACTAGATTAGTCTGTGGCCCGTAACCACTGTCCTTAATAGAGTCTCCAGCGTTTCATCTGAGGTGTCCACTAGACCACCACTGTAGACCTCAGGGGGAACACAGAGGGTGTATCGACATCCCTTGTACTGGCTTACATGCAGAGACTGCTGTAGTGGATTTTGCTTCCATTGTGTAACTGAACACATTCATTCTGCCATTAAAAAAAAAAATCTGCTTTTTTTTCTTTACTATGAGTATTTGCATGGATCACAAATTGCCCAAACTCAGCTGCATGCTGTACATTTGAAGCCCACAGAGAAGCTTGAGGCACAATTCTCTGAGGCCCATAAGTCTGTATCTTGCACATAAAATCAATTGATTGTAATCTATAATATTTCTTAATTGGTGATTAGCTGTTACTTTGTGGATCACAGGTCCTGGCATTGGAATTAGCCTCAGTCTTTAATAATCACTTGACCAGCCAGTGGGGAAATGTAATGGACAGAGCAGGGCTAGGCCAGGACTGTGATACAGTAGCTCCTCACTGCTTCCCCTCCTGACCTTGACTGGCAGTATGGCTCTTTGAAAATCTAAGTGCCCATCTTACAGTATGCCTGAAGCAATTTAGAAGTCCATACACATTCATATAAGTCCTGCTTATTGATTCTTTTGCTGCTGTTCCCACACAGCCTGGCAATGTAGAGTTTCAATTATCACTATGTGACCTGCCATTGTCTGGGAAAAATGTGATCTATAGCCAGGCAACATGAAATTTTGCAGAAAAAAACAAAGAAAATCTGTGAAACATCGACAGCACCAGTGTTTGTTCGATAAAGAGACGTTTTAGACAAATGTAAAAATTGCCTGAAACTTCTCCGACAAATACAAGTGATGTCCAGGCGCCCACACAATGGACACCTTAACCCTCCAACTGGACAAAAAGACCAGTTCATGCATCAACGACTCAATGATTTCTTCATGTAACTATTGTCAATTTTGTCTGCAGACATGCACAGCATAGGCAAGAGAGTCAGGCCTCCTGATGGATGCAGGACTGCTGGGGGGTTGCTTATTTAGTCTGGGATGATGTGTGCTGTCTCCGGCTCCAGAGGCTGCCCCTCTTCCTGTTTACCTGGGAGTCCTTTGGGGTGAGGTTGAGCTGAAAAGCCCAGTCGGAGCCAGTCAAAGGGAGCGTGGTGCAGTCTTGACCCTGGCGCTCCACTCATTGTGTAGTGCAGCGGTGTAATGAGGCCCTGTGTGGATATTGATATGACAGAACAAAAGGCCAAGGTGCAGTAAGGACAGCAATCCACACGTTTCACACCATTTGTTTTTCACACCGTATCCATCACATTAATGGGTCACCTTTCTGTGACAGCTCATGATTACCTGCTTACCCATGGAGAGAAAAGGGGGTGAGGGAGAGAGAGAGAGAGCTCTGTAAGTGCAGAGAGAGAGAGAGATAGGCAAGAAGATAGGGAGCGAGGGTGCTCCAGTACTGAGGGTAAAGGGTGAGTTGGGGTTGGAAGGAGGCTCAGGGAGTGGGGGGATGGGAACCCAGTGCCATTTTTTTATTCTCTCTCTCTCTTTTTTTTTATTCTTTCATGAAGATTGGCTCCAGCCCTGTCATCATCCCCACAGAGTGAATTTATGACAGGTCAGCTCTCCATGTAGTCACCTGATGGATGAAGAACATCCAAGTTTATTTGGGGCATAGTGGAAATGGCCCAACAATTCCCTAAAGCACCAACAGATTTTTCCAAAGCGAGGGGAACGCTTACATCCACCAGCACAGTTACCCGCAGAAAACACTGTCAATTGTAAATAAGCCTCGTCTTGTTTTTTTTATCTATTTCACCTTCCAAGAGCAGCTTTTTTAATTGTCGGGTTTGCAAGGAATTCTAAGAGCACGATGCATCTATGATGCTCGGTAAGTGAATAATCATTGACAATAAAATACTAGAGAGCAAAGCCTTTTCTCCCATTGATCACATCTCTTGATATGAAGTGCAGTGAAATATGAATATTTGCTGTGTTTTTTCTCCATCTCGCTGTTGATTATTGCCCATGCATGGCTCATTTGCTCTAATGTCCGGCAATTTCAAATGCTGAAACTCTTGACTGGGATATATTTTATTGCTGCAACAATGAGTCTGCTGCTGATACTTTGGAAGGAAGATTTATACAGAATATCATTTTTTCTAATGAAACCTGTTCTGACACTCGCTCTGGTCTCGCTTGGACATTTCTAACTAATGCAGAGGTAGGCTTATGTTTGATTTAATGGAGCTTTTGTTCTCACCTATGCGCTGCTTTTCCAGTTGTTGCTTTGCTCGGATCTTGCGAAAATGCTCAAGCTCAACAGCTATTGATGGCTTTCATTCCCAAAGCACCACCGCCGCTGTCATCTATGAAAATCTTAAGTCACTTAAGATGAGCGTTTCAACTTCAAGTCATTGGAGGGAAATGGCAAGATCCCATTTTATGATAAAATAAGACTACAGCTATCTTTAGAAAGGCCTGAGCTCAGCATATCAGGTGAGAGGCAGGGGAGGATGAAAGGGGAGGGAGAGAGATCACTTTGTCCCAAATTAAAAGTCAGAGTGTCATCTTTCGGTCTAATTGCCTGGAACCATTATTGGACACCGCAAAAAATAGTGTCTGCATATGCATTTATTTTGTAATCCATTGATGTACTTCAGTCTGGGCGCAGTCTATAGGGACCAAACCCAGGCATGCAAACACGCTCTTTTGGTATGAATGGGGGAAGGATTGCAGCCTATACTGCAGAGAGACAGTTTGCCGTATGTCATAGCACCCAGCAGATATGAGGTGATGGTGTCAATACATCTTGCGTCTGCCCAGTGGAGGCTCACTCTGCATTACACTAAAACATGAATTATATGAGTGGAACAACGCTGTGTTGGGCCGGGACGTAAATCAGAAGGGAGAGAAATTGCTGACAAGTTTTGCTATTAAAAGATAATTGTAATCAAGGTGCAAGACGAGCAATGAAGTGGTGATAGCAGATAGATAGACAGCTGCAAAAGATGGATTGTTTTAATTTGCACCAATTAAATTGAAGTTCACTGGATCATCTTCCTCAATCTTCATGAATACTTGATTTTCTGGCCGCTACAAAGCTATTAAAAAGAGTGATTGGACTCTAACACTTGGTATACCATATTTTATGCTATACTTTCATTAACCCTTTGTAATACTTTCTTTTTTTAATAAGAGGAACTTAAAGGCACACCACCAAGAACAATATGCAGATCATACACTGGTTTGCACCAACTCATGAGCACAGCTGATGACCGTCTGAAATGTGGAGGTGGTCGCTGCATACAGTTTCACTTTCATCTCATTTTATATAGGAAACACTAGTTTTTTGCAGAGATTACTCAAACAGGAGTAAATGTGCATTTTTTGGGAACTGTTCGGCGTGCTGTGAGTATTTACAGCAGGACTGACGACACTTCCCTCATTGGCTCATTGTTGTATCTTTGACACATTCTGGGAAACAATTGAGCTCTATGACACACAGGAATAAGGGATATCAAGGTTTGACCAGTACAAAGGCGATACTTGTCAGTAAGACCAGTTCACTGATGGTTCAGTCGACGGTAAGATAAATATATCTCAGCCTGGCTCTTTAACGACGAGCAGGTCAGGTGTGTCAAGGTTTGTGTTTCTTTGTTTCTTAACAACATATTGAACAAATTACAAACCTCATCAGTCGTTAGGAGCGCAGCTAGAGGGTGAACATAAGTGGCCATTATAATACCTTCCTTATGGTTATCCCACGGATGAGAAGAGAGCAACTTGGCGCTGCACACACACACACGTGTGCACGTATAAAAACACATGTATGCACATTATATGTCAGTGTGCCAAATGTCTTATTCTGGGTGAGCACATTTTTTATGGTCAATTTAAAGAGAATCCAAACAGAGTAACGGATATGTGCGGGTTTCCCCGTCTGAAATGTTTCACTGTTAATTGATGCTGATCCTCGCTTTAATGGTAATGTTGTAATTCCTAAAGGTCAGCGGTCTCCGTGTTTGTTTGAGTCTGAAACAGCGTACGCTCACGGTGTGTTTTCAGCAGCCTCAGAGGGAGAACGCAGGCCCTTCGGAGCAGAAACTTCATGTATTTAAGGAAAAGTTATTTGGTATTGGCAGATGTAAATTGATGTTGTAAATCACAATTTCATACACAGCAAAGGCACCGAGCGTGGTGGTGTGTGTGGTGAGGCATTGCAGCGGGGGCTGGGAGCAATGTTCCACAGTGTTCGCTTCTGAGCCAGACTCGCTCCAAGGCAGGGGTGATTAGTGCTCGTTGGTAATTTGGCAACCTTGACCATGTAACCTTGCTAAAGCTGGATTAACATTTTACCCTGGAAAAGCCAGAGATGCCTTAAAACATGTTCCATTTTTCTGCTGCTTATTATGATACAACAGCCTACAGAGGCTATTCAAATAAGTGCCCATAGTACGCTGCATGAGCACTCAAGGAGAAACTCTTATTAGACTTAAGCATGCTAAGTGTCAAAAAAATGTTGACATATCCATCTGATCACTCACTGAAAACATCACATGCGTATCACTTTACATATTGTGAGCATGTGAAGCCCAGGGGTCAACAGCCCAGACTAACACACAACTTAAAGATGTGTTCAGTAACCAGCAGGGACGATATGTGCATAACTCCACTTATCATCAGTGTTTCTGCACAAAAACATGTTTTTAATATTTCCTTTGGACTCTCTCCTTGACTTTGAAACTCATGTAATATAACCCCATTCATTCCTATTTATGACCATGTGTGTGTAAGATTGTTTTCCATCAAATCACAGAACAGAACAGGAAATTTCCCAAATTATGGCAAACATAACGATGCATTCGCCTCTTAAGATGCAGAATAAAACGCAGGTGGACGCTGCCAAAGGATGGTGACAAATGACGAGCTCCCTGGAGAGATAGCGTCCAATCATCAAGACCCTCCCCCACTCTCCCAAAAAATGGCGACTCCCACCCTTAATAATTTTCATATAGTCCCTTAAGTGGCCGGTTTCACATCAGCCTCTCATATTAATTGTTCTCCGTTTTGCTCAAAGCCCTCTTTTTCATTACAATACAAGGTTGTTTGCTCTAAGTCCACCTCCTGTTTATGTGACATTGGTGTATCTGAGGTAGGTGGTGCACTGCCCTCCTCCAAAAAGCTCAGGCTTATTATTGAGCCTCTTTATCTTTACTGTAGCTAAGTTGTTAATTAGCTAGACCTTGAATTAGATTATTTGCATGTCTGAACAAGGGCTAAGGTATTAATGCTCCCTTAGGACAAACTGTAATAACCTCTTCGGTGGCTCCAAGATCCCTGTGGAGGGGGCTGCATGGACGCTAGCCCCTGGAAGGAGGGAGAGAGCGCAGCCATTTCATCCAATTAGCTGTGGATTATACTGCTCCTCTCCCTTTGAATCCTATTTGCTGTGATAAGGTGTTCTCCTACAGGGACAGAGCTGAGCTTTGCTATCAGGAAAAATGATTAATTCACAACCCAATATTAAAATGCAGTGCCTTCCATTTCACACTGTCTGACATAGGAGGAAGAAACAGCTCAGAAATCAATACAGGCACTAAACAACCACACAGGAGAAGGAGAGCTTGGCCAAGTAAGAAAATACCTCGAAGAATCTCAGAAGCGAGCTGCATTTCATTCTACACATCACGTTTATACGGCCCTCCATGGTATGGTGTGTCCTTGAATTATTCAGGGCCCGCTAAACCGTGGGAATGGTTTTAAGACTAATGTGGCACAATATCATGGTCGCTATTGTTATTGCATTGTACTGTGCAATTTTCACAAATATTTATCTCTTTCTTCTGATCTTCCCAAGGGCGTGTGTTTTAATCCTACAATCCCATGCTCCCCGCACCCTTTGAGTAAACACCGTGGTCACACGCGGGACGGAGTCAAAGCGACGTTTTTACAGATTTCCATGTCCTTCCTGGGCTGTAACTGGGATAAGTGTGGAGAATCCAGAGTCCAGATTTATATTTTCCAAGCCCTCCGACGCCGCACAAATGATGTTTAAACACCCAGCACCTAGGGTTTAATTAAGTCCCTCTAATCGTGTTCCAATCAGAAGCTTGGACTGATGGGCTGGAATTCCTGATGTGCATTTCTGTCAGTCTTAATTGGATAATTGATTGCCAATTTGAACCTGGCCACACACTGCATACACAATAAAGCGCCTGGCCATGTTCCTTGAGGATTCATTTTCCATCTGAATAAAGATGCTGCTTCGATAGGCAGAACTCCAACTATTGGTCTTGCTGAAAAATAAGCCCTGGCTGCCGATGTAGATTGGAAGTCCACTTATGAATGCCTTTTGAATTTTTAGTGCAGTTTTTGTTTGTGCCAGTGCATTTGTATTGTCTTCTGGCTCTTTGTGTCTCCACTTGCTGTGCTTATAAAGACGATCACAGTTCTGTCGTCTTTTTTTTTGACTCTTCTTACCTGTTTGTTTGTTTGTTTGCATCCTCGCTTCAGAATTCTGTAATTTCTGCAATCTGAAAATGCAATGAAACTTATTTACATGTCAAACTAAGCCACACCTTTTGTACAAAATGATGCATATTCAGCACAACATTGATCTCTTTTTCAAAATGCTGAAATATCTCAAGTCAGAGCACAAAGCTGAAGGAGAGATTTCCTGTTTGGTGGAATAAATGAAAGACAGCATTGCTGAGATTCTCTGTGCAGGAAGAAGCAGGTTGAGGCCAAAATAATCTCAAGGAAGTGTCCTGATAACACCACCATTATGCTTCACACCAAACTCGGTGAGATGGAATGGAGTTGTCACAATCAATGGATCTGCAAGCGAACCATGAAGCATTTCTTCATACCTCTGACCAGTTCACTCCTCCGTGTTTGTAAATGAAGGAGAAAACTCTTCTTGAAAATGAGCGAGTTGAATAAAAGTACATGACCAAACAGAGCCTCAGATGTCCCGTGGAGTCGAGCAGACACACGGTTAAAGGAGGGAAGCATCCTTTGCAGGACCTCTGCATTGCACTGCATTGCATCATAACAGGTGTTTCTATTTTTTTGCTCAGTGTGTTTTGTGGTTGTATTTGTGTGTTTTGTTAACGCAGCAATCGCTCGGAAACAATCAAAAGGTGATGCTGAAAGGGTGAAAGGGTCATAAAGAAAGAAAAGAGGGATATTAATATTTATGAGGTGGAATATGAGATGGTTGTGAAAGGCTTCGTGGATACAGACGCGGATGCATCGTCTCTCCAGGCGGACGCTCTGTGTATCCCAGCTCACATGTACCTCTACCTGATGCCCAGTGTTGAATCTACAGCACACCTGGAGGACGCATACCGTTGAACTTGAAGATCTCTGCAGCATAGCTGAACCTCAGGTGATTAGAAGAAAATGCATTCAGAAAGTTCCAATTTTCTTCTTCTGAATTTTGAGTTTTTTCAGTGTTTTTCAGCAAAACACAGCGATAATTTCTTTCGTGTGCAGACAAAATAAATTGTGCACTTTGCAGGGTGTTGATAATTTCAGGTTAACTTTCAGGTCTCTGAGCATAAACAATCTGTTTCCCATCAAACCGCTGCGGGCTGATGGGAAACAGATTTGAGGAGTCGCTGCAGCGCCGAGCTGGTCACCTCTGATCTTACTCATCAGTGACCACGCCGCTCTCCTCTGAGGCGACGCTGCATTTGGTTCCATTTAACCTTCCCGGCTGAATTGTGTGTTTGATGGCGTCCTTCGCTTTCAAAGTGTCACCAAACACACCACCGTTTAATAATTTGTAAGAATAACATTTTCTCAACTTTTCACTGCAGAGTGAAATTCTTTAAGATGAAGGTGCCAAAATGTTTTGACACGCCAAGGCGAAAGACTCCGGAGGCCTAATTTTGTTTGGACAGCCACGACTGCCTATGAGTCCCACTCTGGGTGGGCTTGCACTGCCTTATTTAGTCTCTCTCATCTACTCTACATTTCCTGCACTGTTTTCTCACAAGAAATTGCTTTTTCTCTCTAAATAAGAATTCTTCCAAGGAGCCAAACGGTAAAGAGAGAATTCTCCTATTATAAATGGCCTTTCTCAGCCCTGTAACCTCGCTACAAGTTTTAGCACTCGAGTGCAACCCTTGGTGGGATTAGATATTTTGGCCACCATTTGTACAGAGTGAAGTTTCTTTGGAGTCTCCTTGAGACAAGTGACCAGTGCAGGGCTAAGTGAAGGCCTTATCAGTCACCCCACAATGGTGCCACCCCATGAATTATATTAGGGACGGATGTGGCTCGCCAAGCCACTGCATTGTGGACCATCTGGGTGACAATAAACATGTCGCCACATGGTTTCCTCCATCACTCAAGTCTAGATAGCAGATCTGGACCTTAACTATAGCTCACTATCTCCTGGATCTCGGCGTGACCTGTTAGAGAGATGGAGGTGAGGCTCAAGGATATCTCTCAGAGAGTCTGCTCCAACACCAGGAGGTTATTATAGCCGTGGTGGGGGGAGGCAGTCCGTCTGTCTCGTGTGCTGCTCGCTCTCTCGCTCTCGCTCTCTGTATGTGTCTATATGTTACACACCGAGGGGAAGATAGTGAGAGAAAAATGTTTTAAGACACACATGTAAACACGTCTAAATAGAAGGTAGAAAAGGAGCATTCTGGGTTCACTGGCTCTGCTCGCCGCCTCTTCATGTAAAACCATTGATATTTCAATAAATATCTGAATTTCTTTTTGTTGGTGCACACAATCAATCAGATTTGTGGCTATTAAATACCGAAAAACAAGTGATTCAAAAGCAAATTATTCTAAATTAAACTGGTAATAACTGTCCAGTATTCACCCTCCTTTTAGCTCTGTTTTGTTCTCCTCCAAGTCCCAAACGAATTATCTGACTTTCTGGAGGCTTACTGATCCATTGTGTCCACCAGCTAGTTGTTTTTTTATTTTAGTTGCAGTTGTTTGCCGCTGGCCGAGTAGCACAACCAAAGTAATTAGCTGAAAGACACTATAATGCTTCATAGATCTGAGAAAAACTGAAAAAATCTGTGACATTTTGCTGTTGGTTCATCATGAAGAGCGAGCCCTGTTACACACCTGTGATCATGTGATTGTTAATATAAAACATTGATTAGAGCTGCTTTAAGGTACATCGGTCCTTTCTTTCTAGATCCATTATGTGCTTGGAAACTTTCATTTTCGTTTCATAGATTTAAGCTGTAAACAAGTTTTTTCTTTTTTAGCATTCAGCTTAAAGAGCACATTTTGATGAGGGTTTTCTGATGCAGAATTAAACAGTGATTGGTCAGATCTGTGATGGAGTGAAGCTGTAAATGCTTGTTTGATTTGGGACCTGCGTACATTTCATTTGACTTTATCAGCAAACCACTGTGGCTGCCTTGAGCCACACATCAGAAATATTGGTGTAAGTCCTCATTTCCTCTCCACTCTAAAGCTGTCAAGCCAACAACTGGATTGTTCTGCAGGCTTAAATGAACAGAAACTTTATTAGCGCCAGTTTTTTAGCTGTGGTAAATCCACCTGGTTCAGCAAATGGGTAAGCTAGTTATTCTCTGCTGTTGTTGCTGATAGAGAACCACACAAATTAATCATTCACGAGGAAAAGGATTCAGTTGGCTAATAAAAATGCGAGGTTCCACAAATCTGGCATGAGGAAAAATTGGCTAATTTGACTTAACATGCTAATGCCTTGATGATGAAACCTGAAGTGAGACTTAAATGAAGCGTGCTAAGGGCAGGCAACAAAAAAACAGTGGAAGACCAATGAGGAAGTGAAAAGTGAGGCATAAACAATGGCATTTAATACGATTTCATAAAACCACTTACAGCACATGACAGGGGCTCACATGTAATCACTGTAAGTGGAGACGAGGACGGGGGCCGCGGTGTCGTCGTCATGATGCCAGGACACTTCTCCATGACACGTCCCCTGCTTCTTCTCATTAATCCCCTAAGCTACATTCATTAACGGTCACTCCCTCCGCTCTGCGAGCCTGCACACCCGAGTGAAGTCACACTAGCCATCACAAAAATAACCTGCTGTTGAAATGCAATAGGATAATTTGTTATAGCTTTCCAATTTTAATACTTCCATTTTAATTAATTAGTACACACTGCTACTTTATTCATTATTGTGAGATTTAAATGGAAAAGGGGATTATGCATGGCTCGGATCCAGGTCAGATCAGAACAAGTATGTTCAGGCAAGTGTTGGGGAAGAAACGTGCGTCCCTGTGTTTCAGCAGACAAACAGTGAAATCAGCTGACACTGAAGGACAGCTGTGTAAGGATGGCAGTCAGGGGGGAGAGGTACAAGAGGAGATGATAAATACCAGAGATTTACAGGTCCTGGGAGTGTCAGATCCACTGTGAAAATAGTGCTGGGTGTGCTGTTATCTAGATGGGCCAGTTAGTGGCTTTTGGAGGATCCCCTGTTCTGAACAGGGCTGTAGTTTCAGAGGGCAGCCTTTATGGCTCACCAGTGCACTGACCACAGCCCATTAACTCAAAGAGCCTCCACAGGAGCACTGGAGCAGGGAAAGGGGCCGTGACCTGCCCGAGACCATCTTATTACTTTAACACATTATGTCTCCCACTGCGATCTTTTTATTTAAGTGACTTCAGCAGAACGCATCATCTCGGGCCAAGTCGGGGACAGACAGGGGCTCCTAGACAAGAGGCGAGAGGAGGGGTCAAATGATTTATTGGAAACGTCTGCTATTGGGTGCCGCGGAAAGGGAGTGCGAGGATGGACAGTGAGCAAAAGTGTGGGGGGAAACAGTTAGTGATGAACCTGACTGAAAGCTGTTTATGGCGTGGAGAGGCCGAGCCGACCTCAGAACAGCTCCTCGGAGGATTTTCAAGTCCTCACTGATGAGCTTTTGCAGCCCTCTGACGGCCACACAGCCCAGACAGTAAGGAGCAGAGGGGGTGGGGGTGAGGGGTGGGAAGTGGGGGGGGTCCGGGGTAGGGGGAGTGATTTATTTTAGCACCATGTCACCCTTTATGGGCCACACCACTAGAGATGGCCTCAAATGTTACTGTCCTCAGGAGGAAGATCAGCACGCTTTGCCTAAGTGTTACAGCGGCTCAGACAGACTTACTCACCTAATGTGTGCTCCTCCTGGCTTTGGACGTTTGCATCAGCCACAGTTCACCATTCCAGGGCAGCTGACACAGTGTGTGTCCTCAGGATGCATGAAGGAAGTCAGAGGTTAAATTACAGCGCCGCATTTAAATCATGAAATCTTTCGTCATCGCAAAGACGGGGGGCAGACGCGGCACAGCAGTACTTAACATCAGTTTATTGATTCTGAAATACAGCAGGACAAACCAAAGCAACAAATGCACAACAACAATGGCAGCAACACAAAAGAGAAGTTACACATCGTTTATTTTGCTGCTGTTAACCTGTTAAACAGTCACTTTAATTTCTAATTCCTTCAGCTACATATCAAATCTCTGATTTCCTGAACTGTTGCAGCAGTTTTCTAGCAGTGTGAGCTCCAGAGATGGACTTCTTCCCACCAACCACCTCCGGAGGGAAGATTAAGAGTCTTAGCCAAAAAAACAACAACCTAAAAGGTTTGTAGATATTGTAAGAATTGGTGAGACAGAGTTCCTTCATCTTTGTCTAACCTTAAGCAAACGTTTCAGTTGTCTAACACTAATCGTACATTTACCATCATGTGTTCTCCATAGCCAAACGTTCCCTAACTTTGTAGCTGAACTCCTTATTTCAGTCCAGGTTGTGCAGTTGAATACTTCAGTCAATGCTCCTTTGAGGTTATTTTGTCAGAAATACATTAGAACTAATGGATGTATCTGTTTACAGTGCAGCCAAACACGTTTCAATGAAGACGTCGGTCAAAAAGCAGCAGGAAATGTTTGCTTTGCGTTAGGAACAGACACAGAAAACAATCACTGTTCTGGTCTGGTGGAAACACTGAAACTCACATCGCATAAGCGTCAGAGAAAACCAGGTACGTACTACGACGAGTCGTCTGCAGTATCAAAATGAATTTACTGCAGTCGCGTTCAGTCCTAGAGTACGTAGTCGCCAACAGAACCACCGACGTATTCTGTTTTTCCTTCTCAGAATCTTAGGAGGCCCCGCAGGTTCACGACATGGGTCACGGACGATCCACCATGGCTGATTTATTTCAAGCCATTAGGATTACAGAGACAAATCTGCATTCCTCCCATTTTCAGAGGCTGTCCCCTCTTTTCCAGCCAGCCTTCGCAGACAACCCACACATCAAAACTACCATTACGTTCTTGTTAGTTCACACTGTCGATTAGAGAAGGGCAACATAGATTCATGCCAAGGGCTAAATGTGTTTATTCTAATTCCTCCCCCGTCTCTGCTTTGTCAGAGACAGACACCCACAAACACAGAACATCTGAACGGCTCCAACAGCTCACATCAGAAGGACTCAATCCTTCAGGAAGTGGAAGTAACCGATTAGATTATGTCATTGCCACAATCTGTTACGAAAAATAAACACTGGGCCTTTTCATTAACCTAATGAAGACGAAGCACGTTGATGAGCTCCTAAGTCAATTAACGATATTTAAAAACAGGCGGTGCAGCCCCAAGGTAAATTAGCATGCAGAGAGTGAGGAGGACCCAGGTTCAAACAAATTGTGCGTGGAACCCTCTGGTTCAAGCCGCTTGACTCTCTCTCCCCTAATGTACACCCCTCCTCTTCTGCTCAAACAAGCTTTCATTAGCCATAATTAACTGCATGCTTTCTGTCTTTGCAATACCAAGAGAGTTCGAGTTGAGACCGAGGGTAAGGACGTGGAGGAGCGTGCAAAGGTCTGCTGAGGCGCCCTTTTTAGGGGACGTGTTGTGTTTTTTATGTGCACAAATTCTTTGTTTTTAGTCAAAACCACCATTGCTGCATACGTTTGTTGTGACGCGTAGAAAAATGTCTTTTTTTGAATGCAAGCACGCCGCAGGTCATGTGACAAGAATGAACCAATAAGCTCCACAGGAAGACGAACTGAAGACGGAAGACTGAAGATCTGGAGCTGTCCGACCTGTCCAGTTCTTCCTGGTACGATACGCTGTTTTCATGTTCCTAGATGCTAATTTCTCTCTTTTATCAATAGCGATGATGCTAGCAAAACCTCCCCAGCACCTTGGACAAAGGGCTGAAAGCAGCACGGTTGGCGTTTTCCATCCGAACGAGCCCTTTTCTACCCCTCAGTCTTCGCACAGTTTGATGAGAGAATGATGCAATTCAAGAATAATGTATGAGACCACAAAGAAAGCACAGTGCGGCTGAAATAAGAGCATCTTCACTCAGAAGTCTGCTTGCTTTGTTTTCATGGCTTTGCTCTCTCCTGCTCTTTTTTTCCAGTAAACTTATTTGAAATCCTCCAGGGTTTAAAACCTCTCTCTCCCCCCCCCCCCCTCTCTTTCTCTCTCTGGTCTCTTGGCTGCAACAAGGTCTGAAAAGATTGCAGTTCATTTCGACCCACAGTGGATGGAGGCCTCATTTAGTGGCTGCTGGCAACTCAATCAGCCTGCCTCACACTGATGAGTGAGTGACTACTTTCAGAGCACCAGTCAATATGTGTCTGCTGTGATAGAATGTCAGCACCCATGCCCTGTGTTCTCCTGACCCAATGTTATGGCTTTTTTATTTTGTCTAATCAATGATATATGAAACAACACAGACACATTTGAACAATAGATCTTTTTTTTTTTTTTTTTTTTGGTTGCTCTGCACATACCGCCGCTCGGCGCTGCGATGTTCAGGATTAAATAAGCAGTTTACATTTTTTGTAGCTTTTTCTTTGGCTGTCTGGATTCAGGCAGAATTCAATATAAATGGAAAACAAGCAATAAAGAGTGTACTAAGAGTGATCCAAATAAATGAAAACACTTGCCTTCTTTCAGTCGACTTGCTTAACAGCGGCAGCTCTGAAACTGCTGCCTTCTGCTGCACAGCTTCAGCTATTTTTGAAGAAGACACTATTGTAATATAACAGTAAGTATTGCACATCCTTAATGCTTCAAAGCCCTAAGCGAGAACAGCGTCTGCGCCGTGTTGTACTCAGTGAAATACAGTGTGTAGATATTTCTTCTCGGGTTTGTTTGGTCTGTTTTCTGTGCTGCGGGTTAAGAACAGCCGATATTTTGAGGCTGACGAGATGAGCCGAGCTCACTGTCCCCTGTGTCCTTTATTTCACACAGCCCACTGCACATGCTCTGCAGTCTGCCGACCTCTTGACCCGCCTGTCACTGTGATGGCCTCTGTTATCTGGAAGTAGTGATTTCATAGAGATGGTCTCCCTCACTGCTGCTCTTTTATTGAAAATAATCATTAGAGAGATTACCCAGGAGGAGTTTGAGAAACTGACTTTCAAGTAATATTTGATTTAACATAAAGGATTTTTAGTGTCTATACGTCCGTGAACAGTGCAGATGGAGGTTCCACATCATCCGTCCATGATCATTACTTTTTCATCTGTTTTTGAAATTCTAATTCACATTTTCCCAAATTTTTTCCCAATTCTTTTCCCTTTGGATCAGTTGGTTATATGAATATTGTTGAGGTTCTGTAACACAGAGACAACGAAATGCAGTTTAGCATCTAACCAGAAGTGCAAATAGTCACAATATCCCAAAAATATAAATGCATGTAAGTAGTGCAAGTGGCATGAGGTATACACGGTTGAGGTTTATACCTCATACCTCTTCATTTTTATCATAAACATGGGGATTTTCACTGTTATCTGCTGTAATTTTTCAAAAGTTTTCCAAATGTTACTTTATATCGTAAGTGTTTTCTTTACCTAACCACCTGAATGACTGCGTGTGTGTTTTCTCAAGGTGTTTTATTTTGTAGTTGACCTGTTTTCGGTGTTCAGACGGTATATTTATTCTGTATCCAGCTGTAAAAGACTGAGATTAAATTATTGCAGAGAATAATTATGTATGTGACGGTGTACTTTGAAGCACATCTGATAATTCACTTTGTCCATTTTGGGTTAAATTTTCATCATCTGGGGCGTCACATCTTCTCAGCAGAACAGGAAACATCTGTAAATGAATGCTTGTGGATCTTTCTGCACTTTTAGCTGCATTACCACACAATAAAGAAATATTGACAAAAATAAAAAAAAAAATGAATGAATGGAAATCAAAGGGTACCTGAGAGACGAGCCCAAATTTGTGATTTGTAGGTTTAAAATGTTAAAAAAAGACATTTAGCAATATTTTCCTCTTCAGCTTACAAAATCAATATTTACCACAACCTAAACTGCCAATTGCATCATCTGCTAAAATAATAATAACTACGAGGTTTGTAGTTTGAAAATGGGCAGAAATCAAACGCCTGTGAGAGTAATGAGATGCGGATTACAGTAACTTCTTGTTATCCCCAGCAGAGTCGATAGTGAGCGTGGTGCGACTCACCGCTTCGATCAAAGGTTAAATCAATCTATAAGTTATTGAAGTATTCATATTGGCCATTAAATAAATGCCTTGAATTCATGTGAGGCAGAGGTGGACATTACATAACTGGAGTTAAAATATTCTCATCCCCAGTCTGATTCATCCTGTAGACCTTTCGGTTTAATTGGGTATTACCAGTGCCCAGGAAGCAATGATGACTGCAGACATGCAGGATAAATCAGAGGGAGAAGTCACAGGTCAGGAACCTGCATGAGAGAGACATATGTACAGGAAGAGAGCAGCAGAGCAGAGGAGCTGCCATCACCGTCCAGCAAAACCATCAGCTTCCAGCAGCATCAGGCTCCGAGTGCATGAAAGGCACCGCCATGAGGGACCCATCGCTCGAATCCTCCTGAAATCTCAAGTATGTGATTTAGACAAAACCTACTGTAACTGTGTTGTGCATGTTTGAAAGCTGTTATTAAGATATTCAGAAAAAAACACTAATAGATAGTAAATCAATCAATGTATGGATGTCCTGCCTTCCTTGCCTGTCTCTTTAGTGTGTCTATCAGTGGATGCATTCAGCAGAGATTTTCAATTTATTTCTAATCAAGCTTTATCTAATATTCTCCCGACAGGCAATTAAAAATTCAAAGTACCCTGAAAAGCCATTGCTCACTTTTCACTCTCTCCCAGTGTTCATTTGAGGATGTTATTTCATTAAAAGCTCTTGCTGATGAGTTTGAGGTCATTTGCAAGCACATTTGATTACCATATTCTGCATTCACTGTTACCATGCTCCACGGGTATTGTTTAGATTTTTATTTTTTGTGAGAATTTTTTCTAACTTAATATTTGTAATGAGCTGGAAAACCTCTGTGTGCCACTTCAAAACATCTGCAGTACAAGTACTAGAAATAGTTCCCACAGCCAAGACAAGGACAGCACTGATGTCCCGTGTACGCCTTTTCACTTGTCAGCGACGTTGCTGTTAGAAAGTATATCAGCGTCCTGCCTGGTGCTCTACTTCACCAGGTTTATGGCCAACCATGAACAAGCCGAATCCTCCACCCACAAGATAGAGCTTTGAAATGGCAGCAAATAATTGCAAAGGGTGAATTTGTCATTACGAGTCATAATGAGATTCTCCTGCAGAGAGGTTTTGTTTGGTGGTGTGAGAAGCTGCTCCGTTTTAAAACCTCATAAACAAAAGGCCACAACGTGCCTTTCTCTTCGGGAAGGATCAGCCGCGCACTCGCTCATTCTATACATCATTTCAACTTGTTTATTCAGGAAATAATTGTGTCCTTGTTTATCCTCTCAGGAGTAAAATAATGCAATGCAGTGGCTGCAATTAAATTAGCAATAAGTCTGAAGTTGGTTTGGATTCTTATGGAGTAATCACTGGATGTTTGAGCTCGTAAAAATCCTCCCCTTACTTAAGATGATGGTCTGAAAGTGTGTTTTGTTTATCATCACCCTGATTTACTCAGATATCAGTGAAGTGGTACGAATGTTTATGTGGGACTGTGCTAAAAACACAGCTAGCAAGCTAGCTAGCTAGATTACTGTCTCTGCATCTGTTTATTTTATCAAAAAATCTGTATTCAGATGTGTATTGGAAGTGGGCGGGGCTTATACAGGAAGTTGTCAGAAACAGTATCTACTGCTTCGTTTTCAGTTGCGTTTTTACTCCTGATGTGTCTATATAAATATTTATGTACCCACAAAATACACAAAATAACATTTATAATATGATATTTTAACCATGTACCCCTTGTACTTCCCTACTCACAGTAGGTACAAGGGGTACCCTTGGCAGAATTGCATGATTTTGCATTAAAAGCAGGAGACTGTGTACAGTGACTAATGGGAGGAGGTCTAAAAAATTATGTTAATCTGCAGTGACCGTGGACAAACGAAAGATAAAGCTATTACCAAAAACCTGAAAAGCTCTCTTGGCTCCTTTGCATGCACTTTTGAGACGGTCCCTAACTTAAGCTCCTCATTTTCATGTCTACTGTCAAGTCGCACAAGGTGCCAGGCATCAATATTAGATCATGAGGTAAAAATAACACCTGTGCAACATCATGCAAGCTTTAGTCTGCACGGCACAGCTTTTCACACTGAGGAAGAAATCTGAATTTGACAATTATGAGCCAATTCTGTTATTTCTTAACAGACCTTTTAGCATTTATTCAGGATAGATAGATAGATAGATAGATAGATAGATAGATAGATAGATAGGCAGCATTTCTATTCAAAGCCTGAGTGGCTTAATCTCTTGGCTTCTTTGATTTTCATGCACCGCTCCATTCAGCTGTGATGTTGATGGGTACCGGGGGCGTGCAGGGCCTACAGCTAATGTGAAATAAATGCCTGGAAGGCCCTTGATCAGTATGTGCTGGAGGTGCTTGAAAGAAGAAGAAGAAGAAGAAAAAAACACATGGAAAACAAACCACCCTTGAGTGCTGCACGCTCTTCGCCTATTTAGGGCAGCCATGTCCAGCAGTGGATTTGAATATGCATGACTATCCCAGCTACCCTTGCAGCACAACGCTGTGTCCAGGCACCAGCCTTTTCAGAGAAAGAATACACATGCATCACATTTGAATATGTTACAGGCCCTGTCATACACAATAAATACATGTCCATGAAAAATATTTATTGGGTAAATGATGGCGAAGCGGCATTTAAAGAAAGAGTGACCGACTTTATGTTAAGTAGATGATTGTCATTAATTATAATTAGAAGTTCTGAGACTTTTTAAAATCCCTTTAAAAAGGGTTAAAATGTTAAACCGTTTCTATTCTTGACAATAGGTTTGTTCACCTTTTTGCCAAGAGAAGACTGAAATCATTCCCATGTTCTTACAGTAAATATGAAGCTAACATTAGCGGGTTAGCTTACCTCAGTTTAAGCACATAATCCTCCATAAAACCGTAACATGTAGTTTTTAAACTAAAACAAACAACATAAAGCATGTTAAGTGGTGAGATTTAGACGTGCTAGCAGGCTGATTTTGTTCCCTTCGTGTATAACCAGGCTAATTGTTTCCCCTGTTTCCAGTCTTTATGCTAAGCTAACCGGCAGCTTGTAGCAGCTTTTAGAATTTTCTCACTATTCCTTAAAGTGAATTTCCATTAATTTGACGACTCTAACCACAGAAGACATTCCCTCATTAAATCGTAAAGTAGACAAAACAAGCATCTTATATTTCCCTTCACTTTTTGCTAATACAGTCAGTTTCGTATTCCGATCATTTCCAGTTTATTGAGGTCACGCCTTGCTAAGTGTGTCGCCGTTGCCTCGAATCCCACTCGAGCACAAGGCGAAGATGCATCTGTGTGTTAGCAAAGAGCTGATTTCAGAGCAGCCAAGTCTGCACATCGCACCTCAGAGCCGCAGGGTCCCTGCAGAGAATCAGACTCCTTTCCAAGCAACAAGTACTCATATAACACGCTGCTTGTAAGCCAGGGAGCGGGAGACCTCCAGTTTACATCTTGGAGACTTGGAAGGTGGCAACATAGTGGATGTGAAGCTATCTTCCTCGGTCCCTCTGCTAGACTGGCTAATTAAATACTAAGGAAGGAATAAAATCTTAATGAGAAACACAAGCTTGTTGTGGTGTTTGGCACTGACCAGCTCCCTCTTATTAGGTGTACTTGCCCATATGTGCTTGGGTGAAGTGCCCATTAGAGCCTTCCCTAATGGATCTTCATCCATGGCACTGAGATGCTGGTGGAATGTACGTTTCGGCAATTTCCAAACTTGGCAGATGAGCGGGCCCTGCTATGAAATTTCTTAGCCACAATAAATATTTTATGCAAATTAAAATTAAATTCTTTGCTTAGTTTAAGCAATTTCTCCTGTAAGTAGTGTATCTGTGAGGGAGATTACAACATTTGCTGGTTTGTTTATAATTTAATTTTTTATGTTGTGGCTGGCGGTGGGGAAAGACAGAACACCTGTGAGTGTTTATAATGTCCCATCTCCCTCACAGCTGCTCCTTTTCAAAACACCTCACTGGTGCAATAATTTCATAAAATTTCATGATTTACCATCTGGTAGACTGAGCTATAAGCACATGCAATAAGCATTTGTATGGCGCCGGTCCCAGAAAGGTACAATAACTGTATATTTTAACTTAATGGCTTTTCGGGGCATGCAAATTTCCACAGAGCAGATTGCAGAGATGCTACAACGTAAGTCTGCTCCCGTCTGTCTGCCTCTGTCTCCCCTCCCTCCCCCTCTCCCTCACATTCCCACCTATACAGTACATGCCTCCCATCATGTGCTATAAAACATCCACACGCAGCGGCCCGCTATTGCTTCTGTCTTTGACTGTGAAGCAACCCATGTCAAAATCTAGATATCAAACTCCGGAGAATGAGAGACACAGTAGGAGGTACAAGCAGATTATTTTCCTTTTAGCATTTAATGTCTCTGCATTTGGGTAATTAAAATGATTACTACAACAATTACACCAAGTAATTAGAAACTAATTACACTGGCATTTTTTGTGATTACAGGAGCAGATGAAAATAGTGTTCAAAATTAAATTCATTGCATATTCATGGAAATGAAATTAAATAGTGCTGGGTGGATGAGATAATAGAAGCTCAGAGAATGGTGTTCTGAGGGGTTTGGGGAGCCGTCTGTGGCTAATGCTCTGAACAGGCATTTTGTTAAATCAGTGATAATCTTTTAATGGCCTTAAAAGAAGTTCATATTTAGAATACTGTCAAATGCACTAAAGGGTGCGATGCTTTTCTTCTTCTGCCTCTTCTCCGTGGCTCTGGGAATGATTAAACCTTTCAGTTGTACGGCACAATAGAAAACATTTAATCATTATCTTCTCAAATGAAGGAAGAAGCATGACTCTTTATGCCTCCTTTATGTTGCTTCATGCACAATGATTAAATTAAATATCCATTCCTGAATTCATTTTTTTTTCTGTGCATCATCTTCTTTCTCGGCTTCCTTTCTTTCTCCCCCCACCCCCCACCCCACCTCCCACCTCCCATCTATCGACAATAGTCGGGGCTTTAGCTGCTGCCATGATCGTGTAATGAGATTCTTCAGATTAAATAGATTTCCTGTTAAACTTGGGGCTTGGTAGATAGGGTGTCAGGAATGAATGGTTATTAACATTTAAATATATCACAGAATAAGAGAGAGCGGGGTGTGAGTGAATGAGAGGAGGGGGGAGAGAGAGAGAGACGGAGAGGGATGGGAAAAAAAACAACAATATGAATTTTTCATTGTTATCGAGTATGGATTTTCCTCTTCACCAGATTTCTGCAGGACCTGATGAAACCAAAGTAATTAGAGAGACACAAGTGGGGCACCTAAGAGCCATTACAGCACAGAGAGCTCATTGTTTATGGAGTAAAGCCAATACAGTTTCACTGGTTAGAAAAGTAAAAAGTCCATTCGTGTTTTATCTGCTATCCCACGCCTGTGCTGTAGGTTATTACACAATATTAACAATGTAAATTTCTCTGACTGGTCTGCTTGTGAAGGGACTCATCATGAAATTGATGGTCTCGTGATCTATCACCGTCTTGTCAGCTGTTTTCATCTTTCACTACTCCTCAAAGGGAGGACGAAGAGCGGAGACGGAAGTGAGAGGTTCAGTATCAGAACGTGACGGTGATGGAGAGTGATAGCGTTTGTCTTTGTTAATGCCGTAGCTGAACGCTAACAGACATTATTACAGCGATGCAGAGCAGGGATGAACCCCAGCAGGGCCACTGCAGGCTGTAGGTCATTATGTGTCAGTCACAGGTGCTGTCGCGGTGCTCACAGCTGACTAACCGACGGAAAGTTAAAGAGCAAATACCATCAGCTGCAAGGGAGCAATTCACGAAATAAGTTCACAGTTAATGTGGAAAAACTCATTTATGCAAACGGTTTTATAAACGCACCACTGAGGGACTGTAGGAAGAACATGAGGGGGAGGAGGGAGTCAGACGTAGAGGACGGCTGTTTTTTCTTTTTCTTCTGTGCTTCTCTTTGCTTTTTCACTGAAGATTCCTGTTTTGTTTTTTCCATTTTTATCAAGTGTTCGAGGTGAAAATACGGCGGTCAGCAGCCATCCTGCAGGCTGCAAGCTGGCTTTTCAGAATAAGAGCACGTGATTTTTGTTTTGGTCAGATCGGAGCGTCCTGATTGGCCGATGAGATGTTTGGATTTTTGGTCTTTAAATTCCTCGTTTTGTTCATTCTGATCCAATCAGCTGTGGCGTCAGCTTGTCTAACCCGCCTCCTCCACCACCTGTCCAATCAGCTGACCTGCCCCTTCAGGAAGTCAAGGCTGTCCAATCACAGTGCAGGAGACTTTATTAAGCTTTTCATTCAGGCAGTCGTACCAAATACTGTGTTGTTTGAAATGTTTAAATTAATTTCCCTCTAATGGGTCCATTGGTGGCTGCAATGAAACTTATTGTTTCATTTACTTTATTAATTGTCAAATTAATTGCATTTACGCTGTTAATTTTTTAAGGTAGGTGGAGAGGAATTTTTATCGAAGTCGTGGGGAGGGCCTTTATTTTTCTATAAAATGAAACATATAATTAAGCGCCCCTCACTGCCCTGATAATTTGAACACAGTCCCTTACTGAATATTCTCACAGATGCTTTGCTCATACAATATTTCAAGCCTAAAAGACAGATTTTCCATAAGCCAGACACATCAAAAAGCAGACAGGTGTGCTATTTACATAACACTGTGACTTGCCGGCAAGCAGTCTCTGTAAGTAAATGTCACATATCCGCTTTCACTTGAAGTCTGGCAGTCCCAACTGACATCCGTCAAAATTTAGTCCAGTCCAGTCTGTGATGTGTCTGCGTCCGCTGACATTGTTCACTGAGTAAATAGCAGGTTTGGTATTTGATCCAAAATGGTCAAACGTAAATGTTGCCTCTCATATTCTCATCTGTCATTCTGAAGCAGAACTTGAATTTATTTCAGCGACATGCAGGAAGGTCTGCGTATGAGGAATGGACAGTTTATTTATTTTGTCATTGTTGTTAAATGTTAGACATCATATACTGTATCCCATGATGCCATTCAGAAAATAAAAGGCACAGCTTTACTTCTTTATTGTCTGTGGTCTGACAGGTCCCAGTGATAAACGCAGTGTTTTTGTTCAAAATAAGATGAAGAATTACAAAATTAACCTATTTTATCCTTGAAATGTTTAGTTTCTTCTGGTCGAATTAAACTCAATATGGAGAAAAATTTTGAAGTTGAAACTTTCCATTTGCCACAAACTGAGCTTTCGCATTTGATGAAGGTGAAACCAAATTCACCTTTTGTGCATTAACCCTTGTTTCATAACTGTCGTCTGTGAGACCTCAAACACGACTAATATGTCCAGTGTCATCAGCTCCAAATCATGTTTATAAGCAACAGTTCAGCCACCTGAACTCATGACTTTCAGTGCTGATAGAGATATTACACCTGGTTTGAACCATGCACGTACACCACATGGCTCAATAACAGCTCTCAGTTTTCTTTAGGTGAGCCTTGGAAACGTGTGTGAGGCTCATTTTTACTTGACTGCTATAAAGTTAAAATTATTACTCTTACAGCTCAGATGCTAAGCAGCCCTCCAGCAGATACGTGCACAGCGGTAAAGCTTAAGCAGTTAGCCAAATCTGAATTGTAGTTGCAGTGTTTACTGGAGGTATGAGCCACAGCACTAAACTGTAAACTAAACTGTAATTGCGTACTCGTATAAAAACCTCTCGCTGACGTCCTGCGTTTGCTTTTGTGATGGGACTAATGATGACAAAGCTGCAGAATTCAGCTGTTTTTGTGCTCCTGAGCTGTAGACTGTTGTCAGAAACTCTTGAATTATCAAACAAACAAGACAGGAGAGGTGGCTCGCTTTCCCTGGAGTTCAGCGCACTACAAGTCATCCTTCATGCCGGGCCGGCCTGGCTCGCTGAGTGTGGAAGCAGGTGCGGTGGCAGGACAGTGGAAGGCCCCTCTCCGGCTTTGCCTTCACTGCTGCCCACTTGTTAATGACTGGGCTGCGGGAAGCGAGTCCTTTGTGTACGCTGTTATAAAGCACTCAAAGCCTCCAGGATGGCAGCAAGCTCACTCCTTGGCCCCAGGGCACTCTGTGGAGAATAAGACACACCTCATGCTTTGTTTTCCTGCTCCACGGGATCCCACACCAGAGGAGAGCCACAGCATAACAGCAGCAGTGTCTCACTTCTTTCTATTAAAAGTGCACCTCTGCTTACACATTCTGTCAGGTAAAGAAACTTTTCCTTATTTTCATGCACTGTTTTGTATCAGTGAAATAACACTGAAAAAAGCTCATTTGGCAGAAATGTTAAGAGTATGAAAATCATTCCTGGTGCCTGCTCTCATGTTTTCTACTGTACAATAATACAAAAACATTTTTATGATCCATATCTTATATGAGGAGTTAGGTGAGAAGATGATCGATACCACTCGCATCTTTCTGTTGAATATGAAGCTACTGCTAGCAGCTAGTTAGCTTAGCATAGCATAAAGACGAGAAACAGGGCAAGAACTGCATCCAAAGGCAACAAAATCAGCCTACCTGCACCTCTAAAACACTAATTAACGCATCAGATCTTGTTTGATTAGTCAGTGCAAACAGATCTGGAAAAATGTATTTGTGGTTTAACGTGGATTATGTGCCAATCTGTGTCTTGTTTCGACAGCTTGCAGCTCCTCTCAGCTTTAGCGAATCATTTTCAACAGTACCTGTTCAGCACAAGGGCAGACACGTATACTTAGCAACTGATCATATTTGAGTATTGAGCTGCTGAAGAGCCAGATATTTCCTTCTGGGGTTGGTAGAGACCAAAAACAGAGCTAACAGGGAACACTGGACTTGTTTCTGCTGCCCCCAAGTGGCCAAAAACAGTTATTGCAGGTTTAATGATGAGTTGTAGCAGATATTTATGAGCATTATTTCCTCTCCAGGGACGTGAACAAGTTAGTATATTTAGAAAATGTCTCTCAGGCCTTTGGACATCCTCTGCTCATTGATACTAACTACTGGCTCAAGTATGAGCCACACTGGAGGATCAGTAGCATCAGGTTTTACGGTATGATGTTCAGGTGCTCCGAGTGTGCAGCACGGATTTGGAAGTGTGATCTCATATGATTTCCAAACTGAACGTCCCTCTCAAATTTTCTCATTTTCAGTGGATCAATAAGAGTTTCTGTACAAGTTCATCAAGTTCAGCTCTGGTTTGGTTTGTTAACCTCCTGTTTTCTCCATCACGCTCCATCTTTCCAGAGTTTATTCAATTTATATTTAGGCTCTCAGAATTACACCCATACATTCATTTGACATTGTTATCAATATTTATCGCATTTATCACGCAAACGTACAGGATTTCACCGGTCAGTTACTGAGACAATAAGACTGCAGACCTAGAACTCATAATATTTTGGTTCCAATTACTATTGATTTTACAATTGGTTTGCAGCAGGATGTTGTTTTATTACTAATATATTTAATGTGCTAATCAATAAGAACACTTGCTTGGCTCTTTCATAGGAAGGCCATAAAATCAAAGATGCGGACTTCAAACAGCTGTGGACTCTCTCTGATCCTTCCAGTAAACGACCACTGCAGCCACGTTAATGCAGCGGTGAAGGACTGGTGATGCTTAAAAAAACAAGGAGGAATCATTTAACCAGGAAAAACACGCTGCTCAACAAACCGTTATCTTCGCACTTGCACGCTCAGCAGGTGAAAGACGTGCGTCTGGCTGAAGACGGGCTGCGTCGTCTCACGTTTAAGAGCATTGTGACTCTGCTGGCTTGTAGCGGGGGCTAACAGAGAGCCGGCTGTGGGGTTTATCTCAACAAAAGACCATCAAATGTAAGTGCAATTACTGCCACAAGCAATAAAACAGCCACTGCATTCCACAGCAACGGTGAGAGGGCGCCTAGGAACCTGAGAGCTCCGCCGGCCTTCCCGTGTGGGCCTCAGTTTGAGTGATGACGGCACAACATGATGGAGTAAGGCGTAGAGAAGCAGACCGCGTGGAGTACATTTATAATCTGTAATTGATAATGTAATAAAGGCTGTGAATAGGCTCAGAGTGACTTCTCTCCGTTTGCAGTCACTGTCATGGCAGCCCTGTGTTTTTCATGCCTGGATGGAGGTTGCTTGGCGATGTGGGTTCATTCTACCAAAATTACCAGCGTTTCTCTCTCCATCGCTCTGCTTTCTGTCAGCCCGCTCTTTATCACAGACCACCTCCACCTCTTTTTTCGCTCTGCGGACTGTGTGACACGGAATTGACATGTAGGTTCGCAGGCAACATGATGCTATTGAGCTGTGATGTAAAGGTAGCTACCAGGCTTCCTAAATACATCCATGCTAGAGCGGGCATGGAGCAGGGGAGCAGGCAGGCAGCCCTCACCGCTGGGTTTAGCTCAGCTGTAGGCCTGTTAGATCAAATGAACCGCTCCATGCTTCTACACCAGCAAGGTCAGGCTGGGGATCTGGAGTGGAGGAGGTCACGTGACCATGTGGGATTTGAGGCCGCTGAGATGGAAGTCAACGTTTATGAAAGCTGACAATGATTAACCACGTACGTTGTCACACGGAGCCAAAAATATGGACTTTCAAAGGCTCCGTCGGAGTGACACAATATATGCTGCTGTTATGTAATTGGAGACATTTGGATAAGATGCCTGGGACGTATAAATGATCATTAAAAGGGAATGGCGCACAGCTGTGAGAGTGAGTGAGTGAGTGAGTGAGTGAGTGAGTGAGTGAGTGAGTGCCACGCATTGCTGGTGGACTCTTCAGAGGCTGCTTGCTACTTGACAGCGTGTCTCACTAAAGTGTCGAGGTTGGGGGTGTTGGTTGTAGGGCTCTAAAGTGAGATGGAGGTGCACGCTGGTCAAATCGAAGGGTAAAGTGGGAGCTTTGGCTGCACTCCTTCCTAATGCCCTACGGCACCTCCACCATTAGCATTCCCCACTGCGACTTGAGTTCATAAGACTAATGGAGTTGCTACCTGGGGACATTAATTGTGCGTGACACCACTCGGGGGCTTTTGTGCACTCACACTAATATCACTGCGCCTGCCTGACAAAGCGCCCAAAAAGATTACAAACAAACCCCAAATAACTGCCAGTGTTGTGTTGCTGCTTGACAGGAGAGTATGTGTGAGCTCTGTGTGTGTGTGTGTGTGTGTGTGTGTGTGTGTGTGGAGGGTTTGGGGGGTCGAGGGGGCTCAAGTTCACTTACAGGATGTTGTACAACCTGAGGAGCCAAGAGATATGTTAAAGAAAAATAAGTGTCTCCCCCGACTGTATGGATGACTTCATCATCGCAGGACAACTCCCCGACAGCGTTACGGCTCACATCAAACTTCTGCTTCGCCGTGACACATGCATGACATCATCCAATAAAAACGCAGGCCTGGCCGTAAGCAGAGGCTGCCCGCGAAGCCCCCGAGAGTGTCTTCAATCCGCCGGGCGCAGCAGGCAGCGGGGTAATGGAGGGGATGAGCAGAGGTGTTCTTCTGTGTCTGTAAAAGTTAAAGCATATTAATGTACACTGAGCTTTGGTTTATTAGCACCACCTGTACAACCTCATGCAACCCAAGATAACAGCGGCGACATCAATCCTGCTGCAGCGCCTCTGCACTTCAGATGCTGTTGATGTTGTCCCAGTGACATGTTGATTAAACCTTTGTTTAGATGATATTTGGAACCTCAGAAATAAATAAATGCAAGAGCAAAAGTGGTTTTTTTTTGGAAACTCACAATGAGCATCTGCATTTTGAGTCCAGTCAGTGCAGTGTATAGAATCATTTAACAGTTGCAGTAGCAGCTGTTTATACACAGTATACATGTGTACAAAGTACTGCATATAGCACATATTTGTACTCTGTAAATCACATAAATACTCCTGCACCTTTATCAAGCAGTAGAACTTCATCCAGAGAAGTTCCAGCATTGGATTCAGCTGAATGTTGAACTTTTTTCTGACAAACTTTACATCTTGATGGTAGTTTGATAAAAATATAACCGCGATCAAATCTGTGTTTGGACGACAGCCGCATGAAAATAATGAGTCTTCAGCACCAAAATGATTATCCTTCTTATCAAATGAAGAAATATCAGGGTTTTGTTCCTGAGGGCGATGCAGAAGCGTCCACGTTGTGCTACATGATGAGCAGAGCCTGATTAGCCAATTTTAGTATTTACATGTATTTAATTACAAAAGTTTGCTGAGTGTAACTCATCCAGAGGGCATGAACTAGCGAGCGTGCACGTGAACGACACGTACAGACACTCAAAGACCCTCCATGATCACTGAGAACGAGGACAAATCACGGTGAAGCGCTGAAGGAAAATACTAAGATTAGAAAAGTGTCGGGAAAAAAGTTTGATGTGACCAAAGTGTTTAATTAAGTACGTGTGCATCTTTCAGCACAAACATCAGGTAACAAACATGTCATCAGTACACCGGGCGCCTGTGTTTTTTAAACGTCACATGTTCAGTGGATTTATTGTGAAGAAAGGGGTGAAGGGCAGCGGCCTCTCTCCGGAGAGTCAAACCAATTTACACTTCCATAATTACATTTGTATTTACATTAGGACGCCGGAAGTTGATTTGTCATTTCTGATCCTTTTCTATTTTTTTTCCACGTCCATTCTCTTCATCGCTGGCACGAAAAATCATTATCCCCTTTTGTCATAGCATGTACTAGCAAGCCACAATAAAGCAAGAGTCATGTAATGAATGTCAAAACTATTTCCATCAGATATTGTGAAATATGGGTTCAGAAGACCCATTCAAAGAGATAATATGATAATTTGATTTCTCAGATAGGCTGAACGGAAAAGCCTTGTCTGGACATTTTGAAAAGCAGAATCCATTACTTATTCTTAATTCACCCTGGCATAAATTAAAGGATTTCTGCAGGCCATTAACTCATCCATTAATACCCAGGGTCAAGATTATTGAAGCCCAGGGTAAGGCAATATGAAGGGCTATTTCTTCAAGATGTGTCATCTAATGATTACAGTAGGGTTCTGAATCCTCTGCCATTAATTGTAAAATTATCTCCTCCTTTTGCTCCACATAAACAGCAGGGAAAGATAATAGTCACACGGGTAGATAATCCTGTTGCAAAAAATTAATTTCCATTTCATTTGTTTTGTTATGTTTCAGGCAATTTCAGGGCCGCGCTTGATTGTTTCAGAGGATATGAAGTGTAAGAACAGGGGAAACTACTGAAAGGAGGTGTAAAATTAGCTTTGTGTCAGCACAAAATTGAAACCCGCTGAGCTATTTTTAATTTGGAGTGTTGGAGTGTATGATGAAGGTGGCTCCAAATGCAGAGGAGTATGAAGAGATAAAAACAGGCTGCAGAGGCTCCACATGTGCACAAATTGCTGTCCCGCTTGCCACCGCAGACATAATATATACTCCCTCTAATTTGTTTCATGTGTCCCCGCAGTGAAACGCGATTGTCACACGATGTGCTTCTCACTCGGCTTACAGCGAGCTGTGGAGCGCTGCCAGGATGGATCCACATGGAGACTGGAGCTCCGGGAAAAACCTTCTCTGTGAGCTGCAGAAACATGCTCAGGTGCTCTGCAGCTCTTGGGACCCGTGTAAAAGAAGATGAAATTAAGGCAAATAAAAATCATATTAAAGAATATTACAGCCTAACAGCCATTAGTCTGCAGCTTCCTGTCAGCTTTTGATGGATTCCTCACTTAGTTCAATGAATGGTCTAATGACGTTGATAAAATCACTTGCAACCAAACAGAAAGCCGGCGTAATCCACTGATGCGCGTGTGATACGGAGAACAAATTCACTTAAAATGTTAACAATTATTCATGCTTTCCCAAATTCTATACAATATTTACATGTTGAGAGGAAATATGATGCAAACACAGCCCCCACAGAAGCCGAAATCCTGTGCATTAAAGCAGCTTATATCTCCCCCTCCTCGCTCCCAGGATCTGCAGCCACACTCTGACACACTAAGGGGAATTAATTTTACAAGCAGGGAGTTCCTCCTTATTGCTTCCTGGTAGCGCCGAGGCGTCTGGCTTCAAAAATGATCCTGACATACACATGCACAATAGATGAGCTGTACGGATGCTCACAGCCCGTGAATACAAAGCCGGACCTGCAGCCGGTGGAGTTGAGCGGAGTGGAAATCCTTCAGTATTCACTGACCTCTTTGCTATTTCATCCTCTCTCAACTATTTTTCTAGTTTGGGGAAAACACTTTCTATCACTGTCAGGTTGGGCAAGGATAAAAACTCTCTACTAGCGGATTAGCTGTCTGCTCGCTCTCTCCACTGTACTGCAGCAATAAAACACAGGCTTCTTGCACAGCTCCCTCACCTTTAGTTTGAAAGCTGAATTGGGAATTGGATTTATTTTGTTTCATAATTTTAGCAGACAATGACTCCCACCGTGACAGAGTGTCAAATTGTGACCAAGCAGGTTACGCAGACACCGAGAGGATTTACAGAGGTAGTTTAGAAATTATTGGCCAAAAGCAGGAATTTCCTCTGCGAGCAGGAGCTTTGATGGCAGGGAGCTTATAACCTTTCCTTCCCTTTATGACACACATTATCTGTGAACGAGCTCTCGCGCCTTGTTTGTCTTAGAAAGTTGCTCTAAAATGTGCAGATAAGATGGCACAGTTCTCTGCACCCTGCAACGTGACAGTGCAAAAAGATATGAAACCGTTCAATCTATTTAATTAAGACAGCTTAGTAGTGGCACCCGGTTGCAGGGTGTTTAAGCTAATTACAGTATTAATTACAACATTAATTAAATGACATAATTGCCTTTCAAAACAATGACTCCTGTATCCCTGGTAAGGTAAAGGGTTAATTTAGTGTGGAAGCAGGCATGCATTATTTACATGCTTGGATGAATAATACATTTAAGAAGTGGGCTTATAAATTTACTGGCACAAAGAAAAGCAAAGCTTAGTAGCTGAGAAAGACTGATTTAAATATCTGTCTTAAATGAATATTTCTTTGAGTTATGGTCAGACCACAGTGGGGTAAATCTGTTTGGTTGCTATCTGTGGGGACTCAGGGGAATAAACTTCACCGTGTGAAGAAATCAAATGTGTAATTTCATTATTCCCGACGCTGTGTGTGCGTTCACAGCTGTATGATGAATTAAAACATAATTTACAAATGTAATCACGGATATAACTTCGGTAATTCTGCAGAAAGTCGTAGCATTTCTCTAAGTTCAGGTGAGGCGTCATCTTCTACACCCTGATAATAATCTTTGCTCGGTAAAGTCTGAACATCACTGCAGTTGTTTCGTAAACGTTTACATCTGGTGGATTTGGGCTCAACGGAGAGCAGAAAGCCTCTGTGGATGCATGTGTGTGTGCAAAGAGCAGGAGAGGAGAGGTAAACACACACTGGCAAAAATAAAAGAAAAAGAAGTAAAAGGTAGAGCTGAGGAGGAGCCACGCTGAGCCGAAAACACTTTCAATTTCCATGGAGCAGACATACGAAGAAAAAAATTACATCTCAGTCTGACGAGTGACTAATCAAGGCGAGCGAAATGGTGCTGCAATAAATTACTCCACTGTGAAATAAACCACACAAACAGACTGATGATAATAAATGTAAATTATTTCTGGGGAGAAATTTTCCTGGTACATGAGTAATATGAACCATCAGGAAGGAGTCTTCCTTAACATTAATTACAGAAAATGACAAGTGAGCTGACAAGCAGGAAGGCTCATTATCTGAAAACATATTCACAACTTCGCAATTTGCGCAAGATGGACTCCAGCTAAATTAATCTCCTTTTTTTGCATGAGCCCCTTCTAATTTTCATGTTATTAACAGGTTTGCAGTATCACTCAGTGCTTGTCACCCTAATCAGGTTTTTCGGCGTGTTCGGGAAACCGTGGTGTCATTTGAAAAGGATCAGGCCTCATAATGTGCTCTCCATCACGCGTCTGAATCTACAAGGTTGCTTTTAATAAGGTTCCTTAATCATTTCTCCTTTTTGCTCAACTTTTGGCCTGGATGGCTTCTATTATCACTCTTTTCATGGAGAGGCGCCATTAAAAGAAGAGCTGGCTTATCTAAGAACAGGAAGCATGGAGAAGAAATTCATCGGGTCATTATGGGATGGAAATTTCACATGACCTCCCATACTGTCTAACAGTACGTGACAATGGCTCCGATGGAGCTCAGTGCTGGAGTCCAGGGATCATTTCTGAGGAAATTTTGAATCAAAAACAATGATTTTTTTTTTGCTTTTACCTCAAAATAAACAGCTGCAAACCATAAAAATGCTTCTCTGTGTCCACAAATGACCAACCAGCCAAAAAAATTCACAAATAAAGACACATCATTTCATTTTACACATTAAAAAACAATTACAGCCAGAAACTCATTTGCATTTGTTAGCTGAACACAATGTCTGCCAATCAATGCTTTGATATTTGGCTTTTCAACCACAACGAGGACACTAACAAAGCTCCAAAGAAAGTCTTAACTGCAGCTGCATTGGTCAAAAATATTTAATACTCTAAAGGAAACAGCTGTGACAGGCCAGTCCCTGGAAATCACAAGAATATGAAACAGCAAAGACGGTTTGAAGGAAACAGGATTCTGTTTTTATGCCAACATAAAACAAAATGTTGTTAATTAACATCAAAGTGCAAAATGTTGATCCTGCAAAACTGCGTTTCATGTCTTTTATTTGTTTTTCTACAGTAAATTCTTGTGAATACAAGCTGCACCCTTGTTGTGTCCGCTCCTCGAAATTAAAGCAGGACTCAGCTTCTTCATGACGCTCAGGCACGAAGCGTTCGGTTTCGGTGAAATATTCAAGAGAAAAACTGACTTAAAGCAGAAGATATGATGTGTTCGCTCTATTAAAGTACTTCTCCAGCCACGTGCAGGACTCAGGATATGAAGCCCAGACTCTGGTTTCATCCTGCACTCTGTTCACCCACGACCTGCATACAACTACATGTGGTCTATTAATGTAGTGTTTCATACATTAGCAAAAAAAAAATCGCCATGGAAGAAAATCCAGGCAGCAACTGACAAAACAAACAGGTACATATTAATGTACACAAAAATGCATCATATCTGCTCCTAACGTGTTTGTAACCTAATGAGATCCGTGTGTTCAGTGTTTGCAGTTCTTGCAGAGTTATTTTATTTACCTTCCGTTTGGCTTTTCTGTGGATTTTAAACTGTTGTTCGGTTTCGAGAGGCCATTCATGCATTTAAACTGAGCAGCTCAGCTGTTACAGCGAGTGAAATTTTTCCATTTTAAGATGATTTTGACACCAACACAAGCAGTTCAGCTGAGCTGCACAGACCTGCTGTTCCACCACACATCAGGTTTTAATCCACAGTGCTCGGATCACACAGACAATGAGCTGTGGGCCTGCCGGTTAGCTTCACAGAACCACACGCCTGAATGACTGAACACCCACCAGTGATGACCTCCGACCTCCGTCCCCTCGTCGTTAACTTTGGGAAACGCTCGCCTGCTTATAGACGCCAGAACTACTTCAGGTCAGGCTCACAATAAGATGAAGGATTGAAAAGTAGGTTACTGTTACACACATGATGCAGCTTAAAATACGCTGACGCCTCCTCCTTCCTCCATATGTGACTCTTCTTGCTCTTTACACCATCGCCTGACCTCCTCCTTCGCTCCTGTCATAATTACTCCGGCCGCTAGAGGGCGCCCCTCACGATAAACGTAAACATGGGTCGTAATGACCTGCTGCTCCATAACAAACTGTATCCTGGTCATGTTGCCTGGTTGTCAAATGGGATTTTAAGCTTAAGTTTGCATTTATATTATTGCAAATGAAGTGAAGATATTTTCTGTGTTTTGAGAAATTCCTGTTTGTTTCCATTGTTTCTTAAATCCCTTGTGTGTCCGACACTTCCAACACTTCTCCGTCTCATGTCCTCCGTCCTGTGTCGACATGCACGGGGCAGCGGTAATAACAGTTGTAGGAATGTTGTGAGCTTTGTCTGACTTGAATTAATATATCGTAGCAAATATGAGTATCTGTATGTCCAAAATGTAATCTGGAAATTTGTTGCATTGCAAAGCCGGTTTAATTCACAGGTAGCCTCGTGATAGCTGAAGCAGAAATGCAATATGTCATGCAAAATTAGTTCAGAGAGAATAAGTTTCAGGGGGAAGCAGAATGTTATGAGGGAGTCCATAATGGCAGAGGCAGCTTTATCTGCGCTGCTCTCTCACACACACTCTAATTACATTTCACAGATTGTACTACAATAGCTGCTGGTAACCTTTAGTGGATGGGCTTTTCAATAATGCAAAGTACACATTTTCATATCTATTTTTCCCACTGTGCTTCCCATTTATTAATTTGCTGAACACAATAAAACAAAGACTCGACGTAATGCGCTCCTTTGCTCAAAAGGCACCCAACAAGATAAAAACACAAAGCCATCTCTCTCTAATGAAGAATGGGCCCGCATGCAAACCGGCAGCATAATGTCTGACGGCTGCTGTTTGAAAGGCCATTTGGTTGGTAACTGTAAAATGGATGCAACATTCTTTTGTTTCAGTAAATTCTACTTTAATTTAGCCTGTAAAGCCGTATAAAACACAGCGTCGTTCAGATAACACCCGAGCATACATCATAGATACGTGTTTAACTTACAGTACAACTATGTTTGCTATTTGTTTGTCCATCTGTCGGTAATTCGCACGGACACGTCGTTTGGAGGAAAGCCAGCTGTCTAGAAGCAACTGGACCGTCTAACTAAAGCGGAGATCAGAGGCAGACTGAGGAGTTTGTGCTTCCTCGTGAAGTGAAACCCTGCAGCAGCTTCCACCGCAGCCTGAGAGCACTGCTCCTGTTACACTGGACTTCTCCATGTCTGCTGTGTGCAGAGTTTTCCTCCTGATGCAGGAGTCAAAAACCAACCAGTAAATCAGTCACTCAGTACGGTTTGCTGAGAAATGCATGCAGAAATGAAATTCATACGCACACGTTCAGGTGAAACATTCTGGATTTTGTCTTCATCTGAAACAAGCAAACAGCCTTGATGAAAGCCGACCAAACAAAGTGACATTCAGTTCTAATTGATGGCGGATTAAGAAAGGCCAGCTTTACGGATTCTGCCATCTCTCATAAAACCTTTGCTGCCAGAATGAAACGTATCCACAATAATGCAGCGTTGCACAGGTCAGACGATGTGGGCGCCATCTGGCAAAGAACGCCGCCTGCAGAGAAACTGTAAAGTTGAAGTTTGAGACTCTTCTGCTTTTACTGTCTGTTCCTCCTCAAAGCTGCACGGATGGTCGGCGTTCAGAGGGAAGAACGGGCTGAAACATGATCATTATTTTAATTAGAGAACGACAGCGCTTCATTTTATCGGCTGTTCGCTGATAAATGTGTAACCAACTGCAGCCGCTGGGCACAGAGTTGAGGAGTTTAGCCTGAGGATGGCTTCACCTTGTTACCACAATTTACATACATGCATTGATAAAGTGTGTGCATTGATGGGTCCACTGCAGTGTTTATCCCTCACCTCTCCAGTGTTTCTTTTACTGTTTAAATCATATGCAGGTTAGTGGATAAATTGGCAGTTAATGGCACTGAAAACACTTTCAATTGCAGACTTTTTTCCCCATTTAATTTTTTCTCCTTTTGACTTGTTTCTAAAATGTATTTAATAAGTTTGATAACACTGTAAGAGACACATCTGTATGTGTATGTATGTGTGTGTGTGTGTGTGTGTGTGTGTGTGTGTGTATGGAAGCATTGTGATGCTGATGAAGGTTAGACAGACCTAATTAAATATATATTTCATCAGTAAGCCTGACGGTGTGCAGGAGTTTTCCACTCGTTCCTTCCTCCGAGGCGCCTGTCACACATTCAGGTGTGCAGACATTTTTCAAATTTTTCCAAATACCTTGTTACCAAAACAAACCAGCTGTACTTTGTCAGCCTCGGCTGTCTTTTTCATGCCTGCTCTGTACTTAAGCTCAGCGTTTACAGTCAGATTTCTGGAAGGAAATCCATTCTTTGTCAACGTAAACTGCTAGCTAGCACACAGCTACGTGTGACAGTCAAAGACTAACACACATAGTAGATCGGCATGTTAATAAAAACCGAAAACTTACCTCAACAACTGGGAGAGTTTGTGCCTCTACAGCAGCTCTGCCTCACATTATTTCACCACTTAAATACAATGTCTTTCTCCCACATGCACATATTGGCACAGATCTGGCAGCACGGTGATGAAACTCACCTCAAATCAGCAGCGAGAGGATTGTTGTGCCACAAATCAGGAGGTAAAAACTAGTAACGATAACTAAGAATCAAAGCAAAGAATAACTATGAGAATATTCTCCAGTCTGCAGGTACAGTGACGCATTAGTCTCTGCAGAACGGCCAGATTGTGGCCCTCAGTTAAACAATTTGCCTCATACCACAAATAACATGTTCCTTTGATCCAAATCAACTATGGCAGCTGCTACAAGGGATTTTTAATTGAATGATTATTGTATTAAATAGTTGCTTTTAATGGAGCGTGCACCTCTGCAATTATTTCCGCTTTAAGAACCTGAACCCTGGGCAGGTCTTTGCCGCCACAGGCGTTTGGTTCACTTCCAACTGAGTGGTCACTGTTGGTGGAGAGTCAGCCTTTCATCTGCAGAAGAAACATAGAGGAAGAGCAGATGAATAAGATGCATTTATATAATGATTTCACATACACATACTGTACACAATCATTTAGAAAGGCCAGTTTGTCCACAAAGGCTTGGCTGTGACTCGAGTCTGGCAACGACACCCCTGCACAGATTCACAGCACAGAAGGCCCTTTCAGCGATCATGTCTGTCTTATCCTTTCTACAAGCATAAAAAAAGAAGTCTAATAACTACTAATAGAACAAATCTGAGGAACTTCCGTAATCCTGTGATATTTTTCTCTGATAGGATCAATATTTGCCAGAGCAGTCCTCTTATCCACACACTGTGATGAAATATTGAATGTATGAAAGAGGTGATAACGGTAGCCACAGTCTTTTCTGAAGCCAAGCACGATCCCAGATTATGGGATCATTTATGAAAGATTCTGCTGTTGTCTGAGATGATATTTCCACTGACATCAGAAGGATGAAAGCCCACGTGATCAAACATCAGTAAGAAAGTCGCGAAGGCGCTGAGGGAAGATTCAGCGGCGAACGTCTCTTCATTTTGACAAACTGAGACGCGTATCCGAAAACCTCACATATAGACGCGTGGAAATGTTTAAATTCAGCAACACAAGCGATGATAATTCTCCCACAGGTTCCTGATCATGAACATACAGGGTGACACGCAGTCAGGCAGTTAGCACAGCTGGCTCGGCATGTTTGGGCTAAAGCTGCATCACATGTCACCTTTTCCTCACAAGTAGAGCGAACGTCTCATTTGACACGCTGGGATCGATGCTCGGGGACAGATTTCAATAAATTATACATTTTACTTATATTTCACATATTATGAAAAGTCCTGAATGTGATAGGGATGTTAAGCTTCAGAGGATAAAAATGTGGTAATCAGAGAGGAAGCTTCAAGCTGCTATCTTCTGCAGGTCATTGGAAATTTACAGCTGCCAATACTCAAGTGATCTAAGTAAGTGAAAAAAGTGTTCAGTGCTGAAGACACTCGAGTCACACATTGTTCAAAAAAACACCCGAACAGCCACTGTGAACAATAAATTGGAGCGGGGTGAATGGCAAGATTTGTGTCCAGTCCTTGGCTTGAAAAGAGGCTGTCATAAGAACAATTTAACACATATCAAATTGAGCTTGTCTTTATCAGTATAAGGGTAATTTACGGCAGTGTCACTGCTAATAATTGTCTCAAATTCTGATTTATTAAAGACGCAGTGAGGAGAGATTCATTTACTGTGAGAAGGCTCTGCACCTGGCTGGAAACTGGAAGAGGAAACACTCAGAAAAGGCGCAAAAACTCGCTGCTGAGGCGACGTCCACGAAGATTTTATGCGAGTGTCAATCATTAATATTACAGCTTTTCTGTTTGTTTAGCAGGTAAATTCAACATGTGTCCACTTTCTGTTTTTCATGATATTTCATACATCAATAAAAGTGCAGCATTACCAAATTACTGATCAAATATCGCAACATTCACCACCAAGAACTAGACCACCACATAACCCCCTTTAACATCATATTTCAACATGCAGGGTGTTCCCATAGACGTCACCACGTAATGACGTAGTATAAAGAGCAGGAAAAGTCCACCTATGGAGGACGCTGGGTGGTTGGATGGATCAAGAGCAGGACTTTCACCCAGGAGACCTTAAAGTTTTATTAAAGTGAAATAAATAACATACATAACTAACAAACTTATTTTAAGCCAAACCAAAGTTTATTATTGTTCTCAGTGAGCTTTATTTTGAAAGGTAACCAGAGGATGCATATTTATTCTTGCTGACTTGACTGCATGTTTATTATCTTGCGTCGACACAGAGCCAGGCTAGCTTTTGGTTAAATTCTGGGGTGACGTGTACGTTAGCTGTGTATACAGTAATAGCATCATGACTTCACCAGCGAGTTCAGATTCACAAACATCAGCTGGTTCATCATCACCATCAAGCTGAGCTCAAAAAGTGGTAATGAAGTCACTTCCAGCAGTCGTTTGCTGCAGTTTATACGAAAAGGAGAGTTGTGATACAAGATCAAGTCGTCTGGTTTACTGTAGGCTATAAGTCTAATATCATCTTTAAAAAGCTCATGATGCAGTGTTTAACCTTTGAAATCTGATCTGCGTCCTTTAGTGTTTTGATCAGTTTTACGGCTGTATGTCTAAATGTTAGTGGTGCTAATAAACCTTCAGCACCATCAGATGTTAATAGCTCAGACTGAGTCATTAAGTAACATTGCTACCTGTTTTAAGAGCAGCCATCAGCGATAGTGAGAGCGATAGCAGCGTCGGAGCCTGTTTCCAGGTTTAATACTGGAATATGCATATTCTGGGTTTGTGCTCTTGTGTTTCTAAAGTTTCATTATGGCCCTTTGTTGGCACAGACTTGCTGGAAACTAACTCACCTTAATTCTGCAAATAAAAAAACATTCACCTGAAGTTTTATTCATTTGTCTTTTATTATAAAATGCAGTAATCTTTTCACTGTAGAGGCCACAGTACGATGACTCTCCTTATGTCTTCTGTCCGGATTTGATGAAGACCCAAATAATCTGCAGTGATCACTCTGAGAAGCTCTGCAGAAGCACGTGTTTACTTGTGTGTCCACACAGTGAATGTATTAAAAGGGGAAGCTGTGTGTGAGCGAGCGGCTGGCTTTTTGTTTGGCCCACATCTCTGTTAAAAGGCATTTGCTGAATAGTTTTTCATAAACACTCAGTGGCTGCCTCGTGCATTACCGTACATTTAATGCAGGTATTGGCACTAAACAGCCTGTGCACTGTGAAATATTTTTAAACAGCCAAAGAAGTCATAGTTCACTCTTTTAATCATTGCACTAAAGTGGTCACAACCACCACATGTTGCCAGACTCGAGCAAAGTGCGATTAGGAACAAATGAATGGGCTCCAGATTTCAGAGATCTGCACAGCAAAAGCAGCAACTGACTTCATGCATGCTGCATCCAGAAAAGTATTCACAATTTATATGTGCAGCACACTTCTCAAATTAAATGTTAATATTTTGGTACACCGGTTGGCCTACATTTTTCAGCACACGTATTCTGTGCAACTCAAAATGCAACTGATGTAAGTGAATCAGAAATTCAGATTTTCACGGCGCAGGAAGGCAAAAACTGCCATCTGTGTTCGGAGACCGCCGGCGTATTCAGCATGCCTGCAAGGCCATTGTAGTGTGCAGACCTTACACATCTGCAAGAATACACATATATGGAACACACAGCGCTTTGGCTGCAGGGCACTGAAATCTGAAGGTGGTGGGCAGAGGCCGGGGGCATCAGCTGTCAGCTTTTTCAACATTCAGCCGATATGCTTTAGATTCTGCACGGGATCGTGTGGCCACAAAGGCCTGATGCTGAGTGAGAGAAAGACTCAAAGCCAACACTGAATCCATTCACTGCATTCACCTAAATGTCACTAAAAGGCGGGGGGGGGGGGGGGGGGGGGGGGGGTCCATAGGCTGTTAGAAATGTTAGATAAACACCTCAAATCTGATCATGTTGAAAAGGAGAAATCAGCAATAGTATTTGAATGTAGTGACCGAGTGTCCGTGTTGGGTGGGGCGCTGGAGCAGGAGTAACATTAAGCACAGACAATATTATTTCCTTCCTACATATCTGGGGGTCAGACAGGACCCATTTCTCATTTCACTGTCTTTGATTTAATAATGCAGCCACACTCTGGAAAATGAGTAACACGAGTGATCGCTTTTTTTTTTTTTTTTTTTTTCTGCTCTCTGAAGTTAGCTTGTCATCGCTCTCTCTCCCCTTTAACAGCCCTACCCAAACTTAAGTCCACCCTCTTCCCCGAGCCATTCTAAAATCCATCACCACACATCTCTGTCAGTGCCGGAGAGACTCGGAGTCGGGTGCACTGAGTTGTCCACGCTCGCCCAAGCACCAGTGGACCTCCGACGGGGAAATGCTTGGCTGCAGAGAAACCTGCACGAAATTAAATTCTCCACTTGGCTGACTAGGGTGACTCGTCCTGGTCTGCCGGCCTGTTCCTTCATTATTCCTGGGCTGATAACTGACTGAACGGGATGTCTTGTCTGTTTAATGCCAGCTCAGCTGCTTCATGGGAGGAACGGGCTTGTCACTCTCCGCTATAACACACTGTATTACCATCTCCACTTCATTTATTTGGCTCAGATTTCGCTCGCCCGTCAAGCCACCCGTTCCCCCAAAGACACTTGCAATTCACCACTGCTCAACCTTCTGCATCTGTTAGGAAACTATTCAAAATAACCTGTCTAAAATTTTCATTAAAATGTCATTTAGATGTCACACCGACGGTTTAGACTGGAAACAATAAAGGTGACCTTAATTGTAGTTTTTCATAGCCCGTCTCGCTCTCTGTGGAAAGCGTTTGCTAGCTTGAATTTTCTCAACGTGCACCTTCGATCAGCAGATGGAAAGCCACAAAACAAACAAAGCAAAGGAAAACACCCACTGACCACAACAAATGCTGCCACGGAGGTTGCTCGTGCCGGAACAGACAGTAAGCTTTGCTCGCCTGCATTTATGAGCATTGAGTTAAAGGTTTCTGCATGAGGGCACTGCATGATTGAACGTTGTGATATGGAAACACAGGCAGGCAGCCACTGTCAAAGACACGGCTCGCACTTGACCCCGCAAGCACTCAGCCCCTGGCCCCCACCCACTTTAGCGGCTCCAGAAATGGCTTTCTCTTCTCAGCTGGCTTTGTGGCATTTGCAGAATTAGAATGAATGCATCCTTTGCTAATGCACTGCTTTATAGTATACTGTACTTATCATAATTCATAGCCTTAATGTGGGCTTTTAAGTGCACATGGAGGTGTTGAGTCTTCACTGCTCATTAAGGCTAATCAGTGGCAAATGTTATTGTCTTATTGGCACACAGTCGCTCAACACGGGGCACCGAACGCAATCGAAGGCTTGCTTTAAAGCAAAAGCATCTCAGAGTGAATAGTAATAAGCGTTGGGGAAAAAAAGAGAGAAATCAGTATTTGGAAGTCATTAAACATCCAACGCCCACTCCTTCTGTGTAACCACAAAGCCAATAGCATCGTGGGACAAAATGCTTTCCAATGTGACAATTGATTGTTTTTTGAGGTAGTTGTTGGTTGATTTCATAATTGGTATAATTTTTCACAAGTACATGAGTGTCAGGCCATGATGGGCTTTAGAATCCTGGTAATGCAATGGCCCGTAGTTCAACCTTAAGATCAATAATGTATTAAAACCAAGAGCTTATTGAAATAATAGAGGGGTTTTCGCCAGGGAAGAAAGGCAGGGAGAGAAAAATGCACCAAAGAGAAGTGTTTGATTCCTCGCCAGACCCTCACTGAGAAGTGCATTGTTTTCGTGCCAGCGCTTTTACTCCAAGAAAGAAAAGGACAGAGAAAGTCTCAGCGATGTGAAAACTCTGGACCGCTATTGACGGACGGTACAATGTGCGAGCAGCATAAAGCAGCACTTGATAATTCAGAGTCCAAATGAACTGCAAAGCCAAAAGTGTGAAGACAAACTGCTCATTTTTCCCTGTTTGGATAGCAGTCAGCGTGTTGATCGAGCAAATGATCCCAGACCAGTTTGCCTGCACAGGTCATTATTTGCAGCGGCTGATCAGTGTATAACATTTGGCAGCCCGTGGTTCCCCGCTGCTATCGCTTCCTGTCGGATCTCCCTGTTTTGACAGTGTTTGAGAGAGGAACACTCTGTGAGGTGTCAGGTGAAGACTATATGTGACAGATTTGGAGGGGAAATCAAGAGAAGACAAACAGGCAGCTAAATGCCTGGGAAATGTCTCAGCGCTCAGACAGAAGGCGATAAGTGCTGTTGACGTGGACATGACAAGCTAGCAACAGTAAACCTCAGGACACGCAGTCCCACCGGAGGCCCGCGAGTGGACACGATTCTCCATGACTGCTGAATGTGCTTAACAGCTCTTATGAAGAGAATTAACAAGAAGTGGGACCCTCCCCCCGCCTCCCCCCAACACCTCCTCCACCACACACACACACCCAGCTTCAACCGCCTCTGCCTTTCTACTGTAAGCTCTTTGATGTTCCCTGTTTCTCCCTGACAGTCAGCTTTGGTTTTGATTAAGGTTTGATTTCCTGAGACGTATCTGATACATGTTATGAAGCCGTACCGGCGCTCGCAGAGAGGTGGGCCGTCTCTAAACTTTCTCTGCTGCAGAGGTACGTCTCCTTTCCACGCAAGACGAGCTGAATCGGTGCCCAAGAAGTCATACGAGTGTAAAGTTTCCTCACGCTGGTGCTGATTTCTGATTGGACGGTTAGAGTCTGACAGAGGGAGAGAATACGAGCCTTCATCTGAAGAACAATAAAACACCTTTCTCTTCTCAGAGAAGCACAATCAGCTTATATTCACATCAATAAATGCAAAGTATCATCATGTAATATGTGTGATACGCCTCGTTTCCAGTGGTGGAAAGTGACAACATTTACTCAAATACCCGACAGTACTTTCTGATGTACATGTAATCAAGTTTACTTGAATATTTTCATTTTATGCTACACTTCATGAGAGGGAAATACATTTATTTGACAGTTGTCATTACAAATACATAAAAACAATACTGTGACCTTATAAAACACATTTTTATTGATTGAACTGCCAACAGTTCATTAAAAAGGTTCAAATTAGCTCCACCTGATTAAAATGCATCAGTGTTAATCAAAGTAGTATTTATACAACTTAATACAACATTATTAAATTATGTAAACAATATTCTAACAATATTCTTCTGCAGTGATGATAATTAATATTTTTAGATTTTATACATTCAGTACATTTTTCTGATACTACATAAGTGCATTTTAAATGCAGATCATTGACTTGTACTGGAGTAATTCATTAAGTATTTTGACCACTCGTGAGCACCGTAAAACAAGCTGTGAACACACTAAGTGAAGCTGACCTGGCTAACTTGTTAGCAAACAATTTCTGCTAGAAACTGCATTTAAAATGTGCAGTTTTGAAGAAAACATAATGACGATCAAGTTACATTTTGTATTAATGTCGCAAAAATGTTGACACTGAATTTGTATTTACTGACAAGGAATTTCTTTTTTCTCCACTGAAATAGGAAATCTTACAATGCACTGTCTCCTCATAGTAACTACAGCTTTATTTAACCTTTTTATGGTTATGCATTTTACTAAAGTCAGGAAAAGATCATGGTCTGTTTTAATAGGCTGCAGAAAAAGCTAGCAGTGACTTGAGATTTAAAATCTTTAATAACATTTAACCGAAATCACGATCTTTCCCCGAACTTTAACCAAAATGCTTTTGAAGTCTAATCACAGATGCAAGTGTCCAGTATTCATACTGTTTTTAGCTCTATGCAAATTAGCTGCCAAATGCTAGTTAGCTTGTGGCTAACTGTGCTGCCCGCAGACAGTCAGTAGGGATTTTTTGGTAAAAGCACCACTGCGACTGAAAAGCAAACGATCTGAAACACACTGAAACGCTCCGTGTAGCCTGGTGATAATTCTCTGTGAACTGATACGAATGACCCCTGTCACATCGCAATGGTCATTTGATCGACTGATTACATAGAAATATTGATTATAGCCGCTTCAAGTAAAGAATTGGAACGCTTCCTCCACCGCTGCTGGATGCTAAACACATGCTATATGGCTAAAGGTAAACCCAGCGTGCCTGATCTGTGAGCATCCCAGAGCCTGTTCAATAACACCCACATCACAGAGCATTCACCCCAGACCCCACCGCTCCATCCAAATGTATAACACCAGAAAAAGAAAAAAAAAAATCTGATGCATGCCCTGGTTCAAACCCAGAATTGTACGTTGAATCAAAATTGGGCTAAAACATTTGAATTACAGAACACAACTGTGATGTCTGCCCTCCTGGACTGCCAGATCATGAATATATATTGCATTATGAAGATGTGATGACATTTAGAGCAATCACGTTTAACCCTCTCCTCGTGCGCCTCTGTTTCTGCTCTCCCCACTAATGCATTTTGTAGCAAGGGATGCATCTTAAAAGATTCAGGGAGAAATGTCAGCCAAAGCAGACACTGCATGAGAGCTGGGGTCATTTCAGACCGGGTTCTGAATCCTGGAGCACACACACACACACACACACACACACACACACACACACACACACACAAGGGTGCTCTATCCTTCACATCCCCCTCCCCCTTTTTTTGCTATTCCATCCTGTCTCAGCCTCCTTCCACTCTAAATATTTCTGTTGGTTTACCCTTGTCCATGTGACTGTGTTGGAGGTAGCGCAGACGCACCACCACGAGAGAGAGGCTTGACCAGTTGGGCGCTGTCTCCCACCTCATTACCAGATGCAAATGAAACGCGTACACATGTTTAATATTTAGTGGCAGCAGAAATGTCAGGCTGGCACAAGATGGAATTAAACAGCACTGTCAGCGCAAGTGAACTCAAGGCTTTCTCAGCTATTTCACTTCATATTGAGTTACTGTCACAATTTATTTCACAGCGGTGGGACGACTAGTGTGAAAATGTTCTGTGATGCCTTTAAGGATGGAAGGGGAATCAAGGAAGAAGTGTGAAGGGTATTGTTCAGATGAGGCTTTGTATTTATTTCTGAGCTCTGTGACAAAGCTTTATTGTCTTAACAAAGCTCTACTATTCATCAGGATTATTTTTTTATATCACAGTGAAGGCATTTCTCTTTTATTGGGTAGTATACTGATTACACACAAAAGTGAGACCTGGCAAACTCACAGTGTTGTTAAGTACAGTAATATTATGCACATTGGACTACTGAGCCACAGACCTCCCAAGAGAAGGCTTTGGTTTAACTAATCCTGATGATCCATACCCATATCAAATGTGTCATCCAGGCCACACCAAGAAGGCACGAGGGATTTAAAGCAATGTGGCTTCGCCTCGCCTGAAAGTAATGTTTCTAATAGCTCAAAGAAATATGATATGCTGAAAAACAGAGCAATATGTTGTGTGCAGAAAGATGTCCAGTTGGATTTTGCACTCTTGTCAGCACACACCGATGCGTATTTTCAGACTCAGGGCTAAAGCGAGTTAATGTTCATTCTAATCAGCATGGCAGATAACACTGGGACCCACAGGGACCTAATTAAAGATACTGTATATGAGAGGTTTATCTTCACAGCACTGGAAAAAGTCCCCCGCACCGGTTTATCCGAGCAAAGAGGCAGGAAGTAGATTTCAGTAAATGTCCAGTTTGTGTTGTTTTAAAGCGGTTCGAGCCATATTTAACGGGCTGCTCAGAGGTCACATCAAAGCGAGAAGGGACCTTGAAAAGAGGAAAATGTTTTTTTGATTTTAATTAATTCAAAGCATTACTGTACTATATTGTATGAGTGAATGGAAAATGGAAAAGTTTTGCTGTGGACAGGCAGTCAATGAACTCCCACTGCCTTCTAAAAAAAAATGAAGTGTTTCATTATTCCAAGGTGAGGGCTTTAAAACAGCATTTTAAATGTTACCCCGCTGTTCAAGATCATGAAAACCTTTAATTTCATGCAAATGAACAGCAAGGAGCATGGAGCTTAATGTAAACGAATGCTTCTTTTGTACTGCTGTGGAAGTGAGCTGGAGAGAGAGGCCAGGAAGAAAATTCCCAAGGATTCTTTAATTGCTATCTGAAATTATGTAAATCCCTCCGCTAGGCTGAGTGCAATTATCCAGCGCCTCTCGCTGCCAGCTTTACTAATGTCTAACAAAATATCGGTGGCTGACATTTAGACGTGGTAATGCAAATGAGAATTAATTTTTCTTCCAAGACAAAGGGCAGTGGAAAGATCACACCATTTTATACAATAAAGGCTGGAAAAAGTAGGGTCTGCAAGATGACAAAAAATGTTGATCAAGAAATGAGCCAAGCATTGAAGCCCATTTTCCATCAGTGCGGCCTGATACTGAGTACGATTACTTTCTTTATTCTGCGCCATGAATCCATTTCTACTGCCACAGAGAGGTGTGATGCAAGCGCTGGGCTACGTATTCATTTAGGGCTGGAATTAATTGCAGAGCGTGCCTCATTTTTAGTAATGATATGGGGAACCCCCCCCCCCACTCGCCATTGTTAGAACACGTTCCTGCCACGGCTGTGATGTTGGACTGTTTGGGTCACGTTTTTCCATTTATCTCCCCAGGTACAGAGATGGATGTAGGCCAGGCACCGCAGCCTGGTGAGACTCCCCCGCGTGCAGCACAGAACACCTGTCCCGCTGTGCCTCGGCACCCCCAATCTTTACCAGGCCAAGGAGGAGCACCATCTCTCTCCATAACACTTTCCTCAACCCGCGGTCTCCAGGGACCCCAGCGGAGCGAGACGAGGAGGAACCGAGGGACCGAGGTTCGCCGGGAGATCTGCCGCCCAAAACTGCATTTCTTAAGCAGAAATCAAATTACAACATGCTGACGTGGAGGAAAACTGGCTATTAATATTTTAGTATGGAGACGGTGTGTGAGACACCCCCAGCAGAGAGCATGAAGCAAATGAAGCAAAAACAACACAGTGATCCACCAACAAGTGCCTGTCTCTGAGCTGCTAGCATCACCTGACAAAGCTACTCATGTGATAGCAAAAAAACAAGCAGAGTAACGACGCACACGTGGAGCCACGAGGACCCGGGTCACGTCTCGTGAAGCTGCCGCGGGGTGAAAAGCCGTGACTATTGTAATGCTTGATGTCGCTGTCCAAAGAATAGCATGTGTTTCCAAATTTGGTGACATTGAATTTCTGAGAAACACTGAAGGATTAAGTGTTCCTTCATGGATTGAGAAAATGTTCCTACCTCTGGAGCCAAATAAGCCATTTTAAACCCCGATGGATTAGCTGAAATATGATTTGTCTCAAAGCTGAAAACAAGCCTGTTTTTCTCAGCCCGTGAAAAGTTGACGTTTCGGAGTTGCGTGGTTTTCTCAGGACGGCGGTGCAGTAGCTTCCACAGGCTAACCACAGATGAAGAAGCACGCGTTAACGCCTGCGCTTGTGCTGCTTTGGTGATTGACAAACTGTCATTAAACACACGACTTCCACAGGAAAACAAGCCACCGTTGGTATAATTTTCCAAACCGCTTCCTTCCTCAAAATCATCTCAGCCAACAGTTATATGCAATTATTTTTTGTTTCCTATGATGTCGAGAATCCATATGACATTGCATAATGTGTCAAACTTTGATGTACAGATATTTTGATTTTCTAAATTACTTTCAAATGGCCTGTTATCACCAGTCTGTTTCGCATAGAGAACAAATCATCGCAGGTCACAAGAAATAGGCTTTGAAAATTCACCACACAGGGCCTTTATTTTGTTTCGGAGATGGCCTGTCCAATTGAAAGCTTTATCGTGCATGCTAATGTTATCTCGGGTTCTGCACCTACTGCTAATGTGCTGCATTTGTAGGTGTTTACTATTGTATATAACCCCCACTGCACCTCATATCGCCCTCCGTCTCCTCCTCATCTCCAGCTTTCTAACCTCCATCTTCCCTGCCCCTCCACCACCTGTACATCCATCAGAGCCCTGTCATGGTAGAGGGGCTTCAGTGCTCCTTCCTGATGCGGCCATCAAGGCCCTCCATCTAACACAAGCCGACACATCATAATAACAGTAAGAGGCCTTTCCTGTCCAGTGTCATGCTTGGAGAGATTAGTTCCCCTCCACAAAACCCAGGTAATTTGCTTTTGCTGAAACACATTTGTAGATCGTATTCTTTCAGGTTAACTAGTTCATGAGAGGAGATGAGACACTTGCTGCACAGTATTTGCTTCGTTGTGCCATTATTCCGCTCATCCATTTTAAGTACAAACCAAACAGCTTTTCTTTGCATGCACACGGTGGGTGACTGTGTGCAAGCCAATGTGTATATCTAGTCCTTTGGCAGTGAGATGAATTTGATCATTTTCACTTCACATGCATGCGTACTGGACGTGTGTGCATCATATACAAAGTCCATACGAATGTGCACTAACTTCTCCCGACATCCCTTGTTTACTTGTAAACATAACATCCTGGATATTAAAAGACGTTGATGTTAGAGATACGTACTCCACACAGAGGAGGGAAGATGACCTCTGAGGGACTGAAACACGTGTTTTATAGCTGTCTTTATTCTCTATACTGAATCACTGGGTGGGTGAGTTACACACAGGTAAAGGTTTGAATATGTCACTGACTTAATGGGAGATGAATCCATCTATAACTCTGATGTAAACACTGTCAAATAGCAGTTTTGCTCCTAAAAGATATTTCAAAATAAGACACTGAATATCATTTTCTGAGTGGCTGAAGGAAAGTCAGAGCAGGAGTTAATTTCTGTAGGTCTAATGTCTATTTCATTCTTTATTAATCACAGAGGGGGATGCTCTAAATCCCCTCTGTGTATGAAGGGGCTGTGCTCTGTGTCTTCTCACATTTGCTGCATGATCATATTTCATAAACACTGCATTTGAATTTTTATGTACAGAGTATGCAATATTCATGATAAACTGAATATGTAAATAGGTAACCTTTATTTATGAGTCCCTGCCACACTCCTACTCTTAAGTATTACTTTGGATGATAAGATGGATGGACAAAAATGTTAGTTAGGGGAATACTTGTGTGGCTGTGGAGTGATTGATAATTAACAGCATAATCTATACGGGTTGGAGGTCATAACTCTCCTGCTTTCCTCTCCATTTTTTCTTCCAGGCTTAAAAAATAAATGATCATATATTTAATTCTAAACAATGGTAAAAAAAAAAAAAAATAAAAAATAAAAAATTTGCTTTTAATCTTTCCAGTGAAAGAGAGACAAAAAGATGTGCTTTTATGCTGCTCGCTGACTTCTATTAGGATGTATAGTGCTGCTGTACTGAGCTGAGAATATCCACAAATTTATTTGAATGAATCACCCGGGAAAGGGCCCAAAACTAGTCAAGTCTGTGTCTTTTAGTCACACATTTAATCCTAATGCTACATTCCATTACATTTCCAGCCTGTAAGTGCCTTGGAATTACACGTCCCATCCTGAAGGAGTCCTTTTTCTTATTGTTTAGAGAGTGGTTAGCATGCCGGGGATGCTCCAAATACGATTTTACATCCACTTATGGAAATCCATTGTTCCTTGAACATTTCCACATACAAACCAATATATGCTTTTCTAAGAGGTCTGAGACCTCAATTACATCAAAGGCAGTTTGTCCTGCTGCTGGGCTGCCTGCTGAAGGGCTTAAACAACTGTGTCAATGCTACCCCCTTGTGACCGCACTGCGGCAGAAACATTTCCTAACAGCCATCTTTCCCTGCAAGGAACACTGGGGAAACGTCCAGTTCAATAACACAAAAAACAGTCAATGTACAATATTTTAACACGAACGGAAAATCAAGAAGGACTTATATAATGCAAACAATTTCAACATTTCCACCGTTGTAATAATGTCCGTTCTTCTGCACAAGCATGTCTGTGCAGCACAGCTTTATCACAGCAGGGTCTGTGTGGCTGGTTTGAAGGGCAATTTTTTGACGTCTTCACTGTAGTTTGAACTACGAAACAGCGAATAATAAAGATTAAAAGAAAACCTGAGAGATTCTATTTGCACAGTGGAATTGAAATGTGTCATCACGGCACCCACTGCACGTGTAGCTCCTAGATCTCCTTCATTAAAACCAAAGACGTCGAGAAAGTTGCGATGCTGACGTGCAGACAGATGTGCATGTCAGAGGCATGAGAGGGAATATTTTGGAGGGCACTCCTCCTGCTGTCCCAGCCCCGGCAAGAGAAAAGCATGCAGCCTTTTATTGTATGGACTTGAAAAGAAATAATTAGACGCACAGATATATAATTCTGCAAAGCTGCATGGCTCACTTGTCACATGTGGCAGAAAGAAAAAGGGGGCTGAATTCTCTGAAGTGCAGTTTGCCATGGGCCGGCACTTTTATTTCCCAAGTTTGCTCTGCCTTCAAAGACAAAGCAGGTTTGAGGAGTTGGAGGTTTTTCTTCTTTGTTATTGTAGTGGAGCCTTGGGAAGCAGAAAAGGGGAAAGACTTTAAAAATATTAGTATTTTATCTGAAGATAAGCCACATTAAAAACTATATATATAAACACCGTTAAGCAGATATTTTAAAGGCTGTAACCAATACTGCAGCAGCATGTTATAAAAGCAATATAATGATCATGTTAAACATAATTAATAGCGCTTTTCTGTTAGAATTTCTGTAATGGAAACTGAGATGATATTTTCCATCAACTTCACCAAAAAGTGGGAGGAAGTAGATCATCAATCAGAATGGATGTGCCAATACTGATAAGCACTGATGCAAGACTGTTGAGAGCTGAGTGATCTGAAAGCAGGCCAGGAAAAACGTCACCCTACAACTCACCAGAAAGGCATTTTAATCCTGGAGCTTTGGATTTTTTAACATTTCGCCATATTAAGTAAAAAGCATTTAAACAAAGCTTCACAGTTTAAACGTTTCCCTGTAAAACTACACAGCACAGGAGTCACACGAGCTGCAGTCTGGTCCATAAGTCACTGTGCTCCTATGAGGCCATATTAGGGGGCTGCACTCCGTCGACACCTCACGCAGCCCCCTAGGTTAGGCCATGTCAATCACAGGACATGTGATTGCAGAGTCCCCGCCTGCCCTCTCATTGACACCTCCCATTGACTTTCCTTCACGCAGATCAGTGAGCCTAAACCATTTCATTCAGGGTGACCCGCCGCCACCCCCAACACGCCGGCTGGACAGGTTGATTTGTGCCTCGCTGGCAGGCTTCAACGCAGCTCTGACTTTTATCCACTTAAGTATGTATATTTTACTGACTGTATGGGTTCATCTCTCATTAATAGTCCGTGCACACTGGGAAGCATGGCTGCTAGCACCATGTATGCACGCTACCGCGACAATGTTCGCTTCAAACGAGGAGAAATAGCGTTTGAATTATTTTCTTGCCTGACCTTAGGTCCATGTATGTAAACATGTGACCTAATATCATGCTACAGCCCTGTTATTTATGTCATATAATCATTTCAACTCCCTCAGGATGCAGTCGGCACACAAACATGACCAAAATACATATTTAGATTTATTTGTCTGCAACTGTCCAATAAAACATATCCTTTGCATTTCCGTCTCTGGGCTTTAGTCCCAGTGGGAGTTGCTGGCTGAGAAATGTTGTGCTTTCAAGCTTCAGGGAACAGCGATGTGAGCAATGTTCAGGGTAGAAAAAAAAAGTGGTACGCTGCCTAAGTGTTGTACTATAAAGAGAGAAGAAGTAGGTTTTCACATTCCACAAGCCTCCAAGGGTTTTAGCTCTGCAGTGGAATGTGGGTGCAATCATCATACTCATCTCAGGAGAGACTATAGCAGCCTCTCCACCACTCACTCAATCTCTTTGTTTCATTTTCCTTTTATTCTTCTGTCTGTTGCATCGCTTTCTTTAAGCCTGTCCATCTTCTAATGTCCTCCCTCATTGAAATGAGCCATCTGAGCGGCATGTTTTCTATCAGGGGGAGGCATTTTGAAATACCCAAACGAGCCGCGGTTATGTCATTCCTGTGCGTGGAAATAAAATGTACAACTTAGTAATGAAACAAGTCGATTGTAAAAGCGGAATGAAATATTTTATGATGTGCTTATGAAGAAAAAAGGAATGTCTTGATGAAAGCTGTGCCCTTCAGTGCAGTGTGGATTTCATCCTCATGCCATCCACACATGTTTTAGGGTGTTTGTGGCAGGAGAGGCATCCCCTCTGTGACCAGAGTCATAAATGAATTACTATAAAAAGGGTTACTCAAGGGCTGGATGGCTTTTACGTAATTGTGCGGTGGTGAGAGGGGGTAAGGGTCTTTCCATAAAATTTCAATAAATTGTGCATTTTCTCAATGACTTGTTGCCCCGCTGAACAGCACAGTAAGAATACTAGCCTGGAAGAAATGGGGTGCAAACGCTGGCAGGGCCAATGTAATGCTGAAATGTGAACTGTTAGAAAGGTAGCAATAGGCTTTTATTGTAGGTGCATATTTAGGCTTATTTGAAATGTCATCAGAGGTCGTCTACCTGTGACATCTGTGTAAAAATTGACTGCTAAATGTGCCTCACACTGACAGAACGTTACGGGGCTAAATGAAATTCATGACCAGACGGCCAGCCTCCCTCGAGTAAATCAAAAGCCTTTCTTAGTTAACACGCCGTTAAGTATAACAGGAAGTTAACTGTGTTACAATATAATGCATTTGTGGCTTACATGATCTCATTTAGCACAGAAAACTACACTAAAGCAAAGTCAATCAAATGTTTTTCTAACAGTGGAGTATCTGTTAAAGCCTGTGAAAACTTTAATAATTCTGACTAAACGAGCAACAATCAAAGTTAAAGTTTATTATCAGCAGTTTCACAAAGTCGAAAATTCAGCTAATCTCCTCATGGGTGTGGTTTGATCAGATAGGATTGACAGCGTTGTTTTTTATTAATTGGTTCATGGAGGTTCGATGGAACCAGCGAGAAGAGCTCAAAAAAACACAAAAAAACAGAAAACTCTCACATTAAATGACCAAAACTGTTATAACTTTGGCAGAAAATTGAAAGTTTATGCACAATCCCAACTACTAAATGAAGCATTCAGAGCCTTTAAAGTTGTAAATTAGCTTAACTTAAATCACAATGCTCGCTACTGACATTAAACATCCCGACTTACATCTCTGAAATGGTTGGCAGCTGCTCTCTGGATATCTGGATATTGGTTTCTCCCACTTTCTGTAATTAGCAATGATCAAGAGGAATTATAAGCGGCGGTTAACAACATTGGACTCCTCAATGACCCTGATAGATGGTCAATTATAGTGATCAGGTCGTGGCGTTTATTGGATTTAAAGTGGCAGTGATGGGCCCTTTTGGCCTAGTGTGGGTAATTATCACATTTATGCATGATTTAAGGCGACAGTGTAGAACGTGAAGGACTTGACTTAAATTTAATCATTTTCTTATCTATGTATTTATGCAAGAGTTAACAATGGATGGCCATGAGTGGAATAATGCAATGAGACTGGGATTAGTGTGATATCCACGTAGCGTATAGCTGCTGTGCAGGACATGTCATATCTGAGGCTGGAGGAATATTTACTGCTTCAGACAACCGGTGCCAGAGCTGGGCGCTTTGCTGGAAACGTCTTGCTTTGTTCGCTTTTTGTGCTTCGCAAATGTGCCTGTGTAATTCACTTCAGTGTATGAAAGAAGTGTTTTTAAATCACGCTTCAGCTCGTCCGCAGCTCAGCTTTTTCTGGTTTTTATTGTGACCTCCGCGGGGAGCTACATTTTTAAAGCATGCTCAGACTAAAACATCTCATGGTCAACAGCCTCTGGTTTGGCGAGCAGCGGGAGAATGCCGATAGAGAGCAGATGCTGTACACTGATCACAGTTGTCAATAAATTCTTCCCCTGCCTTCCCATCATCCATTATTCTCTGCCTGCTCCACAGCAAAGGCATCTCGCCACTCTTGCTTAGGAGCCCACAGACAGCTTTCTGAATCCAGACACCTGAATATGATCAACTGGAAAGCTGCTGCTCAGCTTCTCTGGTAACGGAGGGAATACATCAGTGCCTTGTTTATTTACTTTTCCCACATGCCAGAAAAGGTCAGAGTCAGAGGTTTATACTGCGCGGCCCAAGTAGAACTCAATAAAAGCCCAGCAATGAAAACAATATCATCCATATTTTAAACAGCTGGCACCAAACAGAGGGAGCCTTACACTAGGGTGCCAATTATTCCACTTCTCAGGGTTTTTGCAGCAAACCACAGTAGCTGAGGTGCACTTCCCAAACAAAACCATTATTTCATATAGTCTGTGATCAGTCGAGAGACGAGTAGCCAAATATGATAGCTATCATTTACATTTAGGTGTATTTTAATCATGAAGCGCTAACTGATGTTTAACGCTGAGGGGGAAACACAGATTTATTGGTGTTTAAATGCAGATGTTTTTCAGGCAGCAAGTGCGGTTGTTTTCATAGTCTGGGTTTGTTTTCCCTCCATGGACTTATTAAAGTCAGTGCAGCACAGTCTGTACTCTATAATCCTGATGTATTATTAATCATGTCTTCCTGTGCAACTCCAAAAAACTTCCCTTTTTGATTTTTTAACGGGAAAGTGCACTAAATTTGAAATGCAGCCAGGTCCAGGATGACAGGATGCTTTATTTTCTTCCTGTTACAGAATCCAAAGCAAGTAAATACAATGGCGGCATTGTCTGCTGTTAGGAAGTTTTTGGCACTGTGCGTGCCTGGTGTGTCCACGCACAGTGCAATGTGCATGGAGCGTGCTGCGTCTAGCATCTGCTTTTGTAAGTTCACAAGGGCTGTCATGCTATGGAGACAGCTGTTGACAGGTCAGAAATTATGGCGCATAAACAAGACGTTTCATAGCTGATCGTTCCGGTATTGTATTAAATTGTCATGTAAGCAAAAGCCTGCTTCTAATAAGGCCTTTAGCCCTCATCGATTCAGGGCTAATGACTTCTTTCATTTATATATTGTCAAATTTTCCTCATGGGAACTTTTCTAAATGCCATCAGCTATGATGCTAAAAGCCAATACTTTGCTGTTACAACACCCTGAAGCACACATCTACCATGAAAGATGAAGGAAATCGTGTTTGTTTGAAGCTTCGAGCTTTGTCAAAATAAAGAAAAAGAGCAGTTTCATCTGAACTGAATCAGTCAAAAACAGGTTTTTCTGTCTCGGGGACGTTTGATGAGGGAGAATTTCTTTATCAAGACTACACAAATGATATAGATGTCAAATATGTCAAATATCAGCGTCTCTTTTATCATATCGTGTCTTCTTTGTCACAGTTTGACAAAGAGAAAAGTTTGTATATAAGATACACCAGCGTGCATCGTGATCAATAGTCCCAATGTACATCTCCACAGTGATGTGAGAGTCACGCTCACATGTACCCCCCTGCCATCATGGCAGGTGCTCATGGCATTTTTTTCTCCTTTTTTTGCCTCGCTTGGGTAAGATGATAATCCAAGCCTAGTCCACTGACAGACTGCAACATGATTCACTTGGACAGTGACTGACTGCACATCCAATTTGTTTCAACTCCGGAGCAGCAGCTTATTATCTGAAATGCATGAGATGTCTGTGCATGAGAGGCGTGATCAGCTGGGGCATGCGCCGGGGCTGCTGGGAAAGTAATCAATAAGGGATTGTCTCTTGTAGTTTAGGTCGACACATTATGACAGAGCTGAAAATTAAACAGGCAGATATTAATAATAATGGAAATCAGAGGCTCACGGGTGAGATCGGGGGGAGGGGTGATACTCAAAATATGTATCATGTTCGGCTGTGGGTGTATGCGTGATGGAGGCGGGTGGAGGGAGAGTATTCTTGGTATTTGGGGGTTTTTTTCTTCTCTGGAACTATGTGAAATATGAGACATGGATGCAGCAGTGATGGCTCAGTGTGTGTGTGTGTGTGTGTGTGCCTAAAATCTTACATGAGCAGCAAATATTACTGCGCGCTCTCTGAACTTATGAGAAACACTGGCCAACCACAGTCATTAAAAGAGGTTTACATGTGTGCTTGTTTTATGGTGTTTCAGGTCACAGAATGGAACTTTCTGGCTGAAGCTTTAAGCCCCTCGTGGGTTTGGCGTCTAATTGATCCATAAAAGTTCTCTTTGGATTGATGCTCATAATAAGCAACAGCTGAAATGACACAAGAGAAATCCGATGAACTCAATCTGACTGTAATGCATACATAAGTCATGATTTAATATGGATTTAATTACCTTTATTTTGCATGTGTCCGCTCCATCTACACTTCTGTTGGGAAAATATTGGTATGTGGCACAGATAGGGAGCGCACACATGTGGCTCGAAGCTTAAGATGATGGAGAAGAAAAGAAAAAGGTCTGCTGTTGCATGTTGTGAGGGGTCATGAGCAGGAAGAGTAACACAGACAGACAGCTAAAGAGAGATTCCCCTGCCTTGTCAATTAGCCACGGCAATCCGTTTCTATTGTTTGAGCAACAAACGCGGCATTGTGGGTGGGGGCGGGGTGAAGCGGAGGAGTTAACAAACTGCATTACAGGCCATTACAGATGCAGTGTCATTGATTATTTATACCCTTATAAAATGCCTGGCTCCCCGGTGGACCAGACTTGCTTGGCTAGCTCTGATAAAATGTTCCCTGTAAATCACCACACCAGGGCAAACAACACATTCAGATACATGAGAGAGCTGAGTGACAAAGTCCTGTGTGGATAATAGATGTGAGGATCAATGTATCAACAACGAGAAATAAAGAAACTGTTGTGATCACTACATCTTATTGAAGGAATAACTCTTCGTGCTGCCTGTTTTTTGTTTGTTTTTTTGTTTGTTTGATGTGCGTCTGATACTGTACGTGTGATTTGATTCATCTCGTCTGGCGGAAGCTGCTTCTTGTAAGAGAAATTGGACAGTACATCACATCCCTCCCGCAGGTCTGTCCGCGGTGGATATTTTGCATTAGTTAGCAGGGGAGCAGATGGCTGCTACGAGCCGAGCTCACGTTCAGCACTTTTTTGAACTTTGGTGTTGTAGGTGTCTGCGCCGGTGCAGGACCTTCTCCAACCAGTCACCTCGCCATGGGAATATTCCCTCTCTGATATTAATGGCCGCCCTTGCCGAGCCGACCGCCTCAGCATAAAGCCCGCAGGGACGCAGAATATAGCAAATGCCACACCTTTCGAAGCCTCGCTCCTTCATGACACTACACTGACTTTGTGGCGCCTTCAGAAACTCCCTGAATAACAAACATCAGCCGCTTAGTCAACTAAAACTCCCATGTAGTAATTTGACGTGCTGCCCTCTAAATATTTGTTATTAGTAAGATATATTGCTGCTCATGAAATGCATCCTTTATCATGTAGGTTAAAGGTCCAAAATCCAGATGTCTCATAACACAGCAAGAAGAAAAACATGCAAGGAATGCAGGGTTTGTCTCCATGGTGACATGCGCGTGCCAACTGAATTGCAAAGAGGTAAAGTAAGTCCATATTGGACACACTTCCCAGAGCACGGAAAGTATGAAAGAGGGGACAACATCTTGTATCATCTATCTTCCTTAAATGCTGAAGCCGTGACAAAGTGGATGGAGAAATTATGATAAATGATAAGACGTATTTAGTCAATATCTGTAATTCTCTTTCTTCACTCTGCTGTTTTTATCCTCACATTGTTTAGTTGAAAAGACACCCGTTCATTTAAAGAGCACTTTGAAGGCCAGATTGTGATCAAATTGAAACGGGCACCGTACATGTTAATATCAATATCGCCACCCGGGAGATAGATTGTCAAGGCGTCCTTTTGTGAATTCATATCTTATTTACACAGCGAGATAAGTAAATCTGGATGTAGGTGTTTCTTTGAACGCAGCTTTTCCAGTGAGGAACGAATGTGGACCGCCTGCATGGGGGGACAAACCTTACAATAAATGCTTTCTGTTGTAAATATTTGACCACTTCATGAGCACAGTTTGAGAAAATGACCCATTTCATTGTTATTATATTATTATTTGTATTGATGCTTGTCAGGTCATCTGTGACGTGTAATACACGAGACACATTTTCGAGAAATCCTGCATTTTCACTGAGTATTTCACTGCAACGAGTTCCTGTATTTCAGGCATCCAGGACTCCAGAGCTAAAAGAGACTCTTATCCTTTGAAGCACTTCCAAGACTTGGATGCACATAAAAGTTTCTGAGTTCAGTCATCTGAACAAACGATGAAGACTTCGAAAAAGAAAAAGACTCTTTGAAAAAAAGCCAAAGGTAAAGTAGTGTGTGCACTCACCATTTAGGCAAATAATTAACTCTCCGAGACATCTCTCAAGGATCACTGCAGTGAGAAACATCCCATTATCAAGCTTATAACACTGCTGCCTGCACCACTAAGAGCATACTGGAGACAGCATGGCTGCACAATCGTGGTCAAACCCTCTGAAGTTTAAACTGATTCACGTTGGGAGTCTACATCCATTTTACACATTTATTATTTCATTTAATCTAACCAGAACACTTTCAGGGTGATCTCTTTCTCAGGAACACCTTCATGACAAATACATACACAAAATAGGAATTACACAGATATATTAATGGGAAGCATTTTACTCTGTGATGAGTCTGAATGTCTAACCTGGAAAATGTCCACTTTGATTCAAAATGTGAGATTTAAAAAATGAATGAAAACTGGTGACCGCTGCTGTACTGACACTGGGTCGTGGGCCCGTCTGGCCAGTGGAAGAGGAAGTGCTCTGAGCTGGCAGTGAGCTGTGTGAGATGTGTGTCAGTCTGAGCAGCCCTGGGAACTGAGAACATGACAGGAAGATGAGTGAAAAGTACCAGGCAACACAACGTAACATCCCCTCCAAGGAGAACGACGTGATGGTGGCTCATAATGTGTAATAACTTGTTACCCCGCTCACACACTCACACACCAAACCCAACTATTCGGAGTCCATAAAGAATTTCAATCTCCAACACGAGATACCCGAGAAACATCTAATTACACGACTGAGGAATGACTGAAGGGTGCGGTAATGGACTGAATGGTGACGCTGTGAAACACCTTGTTACAAACTGTTTCCTGGATGCCATCAGTCACACTGCAGCAGGGAAACGGCGCAGCAACAGGTAGCCGACTGCACAGTCAACGGACACCAACCTCTCTGTGTGCTTTCACACACGAAGTGAGAGAATCCGAAGGGAAAGGACGAGGACGGGGACAAGAGCGAAAGACAAGGGGATCATACTGCCCAAAAATGTTTGCAGAGTCGATATTGAACACCGCTGTTGAGGTTACTATTTATCTCATGCCAGCCAAGTTGGCACGCACATCTGGCGCTGGGTACTTAGTGCAATTATTTATGATTTCCTCCAAGATTTAAAAGCTCTTCGCCCGGCCTTGTAATGCAGTAACTGATTGCACTGCTAATGTAATTAAGGGGAGATTATGATGTCCACGTGGCACACCAGATGGTGGCATTCACAGCGATGGGGGAAGGCACAACTGGCACACCACTGCACAAGGGCAGTGAGGCGCAGTCAGTCGGAGCAGTCCAGACTCCCCACCAGACGGAGGAAAGTATATGTGTGTATGCATGCGTGTGTGTGTGTGTGTGTGTGTGGCGTGCATGCACGGACGCATGTGAGTGTATGGGTGTGCGTTTGATGATAAGTTGAGCGATAAAGTGTAAGCTGGTAAGGGATGAGTGTGTGTAATATACTACCAAAGAAATTACTTAAAGTAGACTGACCCTCTTTAGATGCTTGACATGGACCCAGACTTTAAAAAATGCTCCGTATACGTCCAATAAAGAGCCGCTGCTTCATCTGGGAAAGGTATATATTATCTACAGGGATTTCAAGAACTCTCTCCTTGTTTTGATGTGATTTATCTTTAACTACAAATGTGAAGAAATTAATCTGACAGTTCCTACATTTTCAACTTGTGCAAGTCAGTGCTTCAGCCAAGAAAACAGATGGCAGAAATGGAAAATTAAATCAGATTTGGCAAAGCCATCATGTTTCAGGAGATTTTTCAGCCAAGGCAAGAACGAGACTGGACCAAACTGACCTTTAATTAGAAAAAAAGCATGGTATTATACAGCCTTGCAAGGCTGTATCCTATGGGGGCACTAAGGGTAGGCTTCTTAAAGCTTGTTATTATAAGCTATTCAGGAGACACAGGGATTTTTTTTATGTGTAGACAGAAAAGAGAGGAGGAGGGGGGTAAGGGTCATATATGAAATGAGACCTGCAGATTTCTACACAGCCCATAATGGGTTCATGCGGGTGATGGGGACATTGGGGCGCAGTAGATTTCCCAAGTTGAGATAGGGATATTATTACTCTCGGGGTGGCAACACAGAAATCTCCATCTTCAGTCCCCAGACTAGTGTCAGCAAATTACAAAACACAGTGTATGACCTTTACACATGAAAAGAAAACCTTTGCTGTTTTTTTTCATTTGGGTGCGAAGTTGTTCACCGAGGTATAATTTTGGTCCAGGGGCTCTTCTGTCATCCGCTGATTACCACTCACCACTAACACTGCTAAGACCTACCAGAGGATGTGCATGATATTTTGCACATGATAAGACGATCCAGTGTTTATGGGGTCGGCTTTAACTGAGATGTGCCATAAAGTATGCCTGAAACAAAGCGTGAACAAAGAAATCACAGTTTTAATGAACCTTTTCAAAATGCCAGCTGTAATGCTATGCGTCCTACACTGGCATGCTCCCCCACAGAAATCTGCCACAGCCATCATTCATCTTACCCCACAATCCTCAGCATGCGATGCGCCGCACATTAAAACACTGTAATAGCTGATGGCTTTCACAGTTAGCATGTGTTGCTGATATCTCCAGACTCTCAATGAGTGTTTCATCACCTATTCCATAATTAGACCATTACTTTAGCAGGTGTACGTCTTCTCAGCCGGAGCGTGTGTTATTTTTTTTTTTCCCACTGACACCTGAGATTTTATCTTATCAACTTCAGCACTACCACAAATTCTACATAAAATGAGCATGGCTGTTTCAGACGGTTGTCAACACCTTGATGTGGAAGCATGTGCAGGATTAGGTATGTGTGAGGTGGGTGGTGTTGATGGTGTGGGTGTTGCTGTAGCTGACGAAGTAAGAGTACTGTAAAAGAGTCCTCATCCACTGTGGAAATTTCTCTGCTGCTGTTAGTTGTCACTGATACACAGAAAACTATCCCAGTGCTGCCGTGTGTGATCTGAACACGCTGTCCGGCTGCAGCGTTTACTGGTTGTTGTTCTGTAACCACACGCAGCGATTTTCAGTCTCAGTGACCAATCACATCACTTCCTTATTGACGCATATAGGAGCTCCAATGAACTGCAGTTGTTTGTTACCTATAATATCTAAATCAAGAGAGCCAGTAGTTTAATAATGTTTACTGAATCTCAGATTTACTCTCACTTATCTTCAACTCAAAGTGGGTTCACAGCAGCCTGAGATGCACTTGTACAATTTGGACAAGACTACCCCTTAAAGTAATATGTAGGAATGAGTAGGAAGTTAGGCTTGTGTGCCTGGTGAAGAAATACTCAGGCACATAACCTCACACCCCCACAAATTCATTTTTGCACTTCTGTTTTTGCACAGATTAACAAGCCAGCTATAGTATGTTAATTAGCAGCTTCAGACATGCTGATATGAGGATTGGTAGCAGCGTGCTAAACTAATGCAATACAGTCGCTTTGTATTTAGGTAAAGACATGTAAGACAGCAAGACCCAGCAAGATGGCAAACAGGTGCATTTGCCAATATGTTCAACTATTCTTTTAGATTTCCTGAGGAGTTAAAGTCAGTGAAAAGAGGTTTTGCAAAAGATAATCATGGCCGAACAGCAGGAAGATACTAGCAAGCTACTGGTGCAGCTGGTTTCATGCAGGCCTGTTGTTTAATACAGATACAGAGCCGGAAAAGCAGGCGGTGCAATGTTTGCTTGTTGAGAATTTACAAAATTAAAATTTGAAACAAATCCAAACATTTGTCAGCAAACACAGGCAAGACTTTGGCACTTCAGCAGTGAGTGTGGAGGTGGTGCTTTCCCACTGAACGTCTCCCCTCTAATTACAGAAGCCTTATAAAAATGTACAAAAGGGAAAAGTGATCACATCATGTGCAGCCATGTAAGCCCATAAATACATTTCACAGTGTGTGGCCCCAATGAAGACACCATGCTGGCATATGGCACCATGTCACAGAACAGAGCAACAAGTCTGAGATTTGAATAAATTAGGATAATAGTAGCACAATGAAATAATTTATTTGATTGGTGTGATGGGGGTAGAAATAATAAACTGGGTGATGGGAAAGCATCTGTCGCCCCTCGGTGTTTTGGACAGTCTACAAAGATGCTTTCAAGTTTTGTGATCTGGAAGATGTACATCCTAATGTTACCACTAAGCTAATACATTGCTCTTTATCTTACTTTTATCTGATTACAGTAATGACATGTGATGATCAGAGAGACAACCAACTGTCAGAAGCCATGACCCGTAGATACATCCATGTAATGATAGTCGTTTAGTGAAGCACAGCCTTAATTTCGTTACCATCGCCAAATTGAATCTCAAAATGTTATTGCAAAGAAATACACCCACGAGTCAATGGGGCATTGGCCCAGGCCCTTATCCTCTATGTATACACAACTCACATTGACAAAGTTAATTGGCACATTTAGCATTCATATAGCTTTCTGATGGTGCTTTCGGAAGATGTTCTCATCTGCCGAATTAAATGTGGGGAATCCAGTGCATCTGTGCTGCACGCATTGACTCAGCAGCATCTTTTGATTATTGTCAGCAACACATGATAACCATAAGAATAAATGACAAAATTATTGTTAAAAAGCAACCACAGTGAGTAAGTTTAAGTGCAGACTGGAGCCTCATTTAGGATAAATTATTTCTTATATATTATTATTATTCATTTATCTTTTTATTTATAGAAAAAACGGACGGACATGAACGTATCAATGAAGCAGATCCTGTCTAGACTGGGGATTGGTTAATCAATTATCAGGCGTACCCGGAAGTATTTTCTTCCTGCAGGTTGGCGGGGTCGAAGTCCGAAGTTGAAAAGGTGACGCTGCTCAGGAGACCAACCAGGTAAACAATCACCGAAACACGACTGTTCTGGATTTTAGTTTAACTTCCTGGAGCTCAGACAGTTTCTGGTGGTCTTACAGTAATTCATGTCCATCTGTAGCAGCCGGCCGGCAGGTTAATCATACGTATATTTTTATTAGCCAAACGCGCAGTTGTAACGTTAGCTAACTTAGCTAGCTAGCCCACAGGTAGCCACTGAGAAAGCGGGGATCCAGTCACATGACTAACTTACTTTAACTGTAACGTTAGTGAAGCGGTTTTCTGACCGCTTTCAGAAAACTGCCAACACTAAAATAAACTAATAATAAAAGATTATTTTTGAAGCTAAGCTTTTAAGCTAATGACTAACATGAATGAATAGCATTAGCCAAGTCCCTAAGTAACTGAATAAAGAGAAAGTCAGTATCTCATAAGCTAGTTTTTAACGTTGTTTCTCCATCTGTAACCACAGGAGCTCCTGTCAGCGCTGAATCAGCTGTTAAACAGTACAAGTATTAAATGCTTATTTATAATTATTTTTATGGACCCTCCAACTGTGCATCTTGTCTGATTAAATGGCTATTGGTTAGTCATTAGTTCATGAACGACACAAGAATTAAAAATCAATGAAATCATCATAATCACAGCAATCTGACAGTCATTTTCATTTCCATATGTGTATTTCAGAGCCATAATAGACATGTTCATTCCTTTATTTCAGCTTTTCAACACTGATGTGATGCCTGCTGTTCACAAAGAGGTTTTAGACCAACTCACAGTGACTATATGGGACTGCCTTACAGTTAAATGGAGTTAAACTTCATTTTTGCTGGAGTTATTGAATATCAGCGACACACTTTTCCAGTTTGAGCGTCATGTATGAACACATTGATATTTTCCTCGGGAGCTGGAAATCAGTTTGGATGGATTTTTCTTTGGTCTGCCTTGATGAGTCTCTTGCCTTAATGCTGAGCAGGAAAACAAAGCTCGTTTTGAACAAATTAATGTTACAAAGAGATCCTTCATTCTATTAGCTAATTTGCTATCCTGTTTCATTTGAATAAGTACGGCTATCCAGCATTTGTTAAAGAGACAGCTGTTTCTGGAGTAAATCCCCTAATTTGATCAGCTTAATTGCAATAGATTTCGTAAACATCAAGATTGAATGCAGCAACTTTGTCAGTTAGTACAAGAATGCTTTAAAGCTAATCGAATAAAATTGCGTAAGGGAACCATTGCAAAGCCACTTACCCTGTAAAAGGCTTGCATACCCATTAGGGAAAAATTCCCTTAGACAGGAATAGATAGCAATTGATTGGGACTTCCTTGAAAATATGTGATCACTCCCTCTAATTTGTGATTTGGTGAAGTCATTGGGTGGTCTCCAAATGCTTTTTTGTCATTGGTCTCACTTGTCATTTGATCCTGGATTAGGTGACCACTTTTTCTTCTAGATCCTAATAAGCCTCATCAAGAAGTCAATAATGTGGTCGTCTTAGCCAAGAAAACCCCCTCCATTCTCCATGTAATGACCCTGAAGGGTGCAGTGCAAATGTTGTTTCACCATTTGCATTTTGCGTATTTCTTCAAAGTCCTCAGTCTTAAAGTAACCCCTTCTTTAATTGCACAGTTGTACACCTATGTTTAAATGCACTGTGCGCGCAGACACTGCATTGAATTGCGTGATGTGTGTTAATTTTCTCTGGTGAAATGCCAAAATACGATGAGGCTGTTTTTCTAACGCAGCTTCGACATGTCTGAGGTGAGCAGCCAGCTGCCTGCAGAGCCCATCTCTGTGGTTGGAGTAGTCACTTCACCCAGCAAGGCCCCTGATGACTACTATGTTGTGAGTATTCATTTTGAACTTTCAGGGAATATTTGTCTTGAAACACATTGTTGGGTTTAATAAACTTACAAAATAGTTTTTATCTCCTTCACTGTAAAAGCCACAGAAATTCTTATAGATGTACTCTTGTGCGATTTTAAAGTGTTTTGCCAGCTTCATATCATGACCTAAAACCACTGATGGAAAGTCTAAACTGTGTTCTCTAATCGTGTTCTTTTGTTAAGATTGTTTCTGCTCTCTGCTCTTGGTTGTACATGTAATTGCTGTAACTGTATAGCACAACTTTCAGCCAGGATGTTGGCAGCCTTCCATGGTGTTTTTGTCAGAGCTGTTAGATGACTTATTCATGAAGTTTACTTTGATGATTAGGAAGATTCCCTTCCTGACATTGTTATTGGTTGCCACCAGTACTGCAGACACACCAGAGGCGAAGGTTTAATGATGTTTGGTTGATGCCCACCAGAATCATTTATACCCCCACGTTTCTCTTATATTCAAGTACCACAACAACTTTAACGGTAATAGGAACGTGTAAGATATTTCATTTAATCTCATATTTGATTTATTTCGCTCATTTCAGTTCTTAATTTCCCAGAGCAGTTTTACAAAACAAATTATACGCTGTAACCAAAACTACTTACACACTTTCCATGACTGAAAAAGGAATAATAAGAAGAACAATGGATGTAGTGGGGGATCGGCTGGTTTGTGTGGATGTTTCTTGGTTTTGAAAGAGTTGAAGAGGTTTAAAAAGAGTGTGACTTGAATTCAGCACAAAACAAGCTCAAGGGCAGATCTCGCTTCCTCTCTCTCTTCCTATTCTGACTTCTTCTCGCTTTCACCCTACGCCCGCAAACCCTCCCTGTTCCCCCAGTTTCCAGCTCTTCCTGCTCCACCCTACACACCCAGCTTGTTTTAATCTCTGGCAGATGATGGTGGGTTGGCATCAGAACGGAGCCACTGGCGAGGAAACTGCATACACACCACACGGTAGTGACAAACGGAGAGAAACCCCATCAGACTTCCTCCTCTGCTGCTCCCCCGTGCCAGTACATTTCAGTTGATGTGCAAATACTGTGCACGTTCTGTCGGGCTAAAAGCCGGTTACTGACACGTGTTCATCTCTGTGATCGATTCTTAATTGATTTCAAATGCAATAACAAGTATTTCCACCCGACAGATTATTATGGTGATGGGTCAGTTAGTCAGTCGGACCACAACTTTGGTCCAGACTGGATCCAGCTTTATCTGCTACATCAGCTTCATGCTGACATCTCCTCTAGCGCCACCATGAGGCTGACCTGTATTGTTTTCAGACGGATGGATCGCCATGAAACTTGGTTCAGATATCCATTGTGCCCGGAGTATGAATACTAATGAGTGAATGCTAATAACTCCTAATAAATCACGTTCTGATCAGCCTCAGCTGTACTTTGTGTTAGTGCTAATTAGCAAATGTTACCCTGGTGACACACTGAACTGAGACAGTGAACATGGTAAACATCTGATGAACATCAACAATTTAGCATCGTCAGTGAGTTTGTTTAGCTTGCTGACTAAAGCTGTGAGGATTAGTCAACTGAAAGAAACTTTATCAGCAATTTTGATAATCAGCTAATCATTTCAGTCGTTTGTCAATTGAAGATTTTTGATATTTGCTGGTTTGAGCTTTTAAAATGGAAGGATTGGCTGGTGTTCTTTGTTTTTTAGGATTTTAAATGACGAGTCTCTGGGTTTTGGTCTGTTGGTCGGACAAAAGAAGCATTTGAATACATCACTTTGGCCTCTGGGAAACTGATTTTTTTGACATTTTATAGACTAACCGATTAATCGATTAACCGTAAAAAATGAATGGATAATAAAAATTATCATTAGTTGCAGCCCTATCGCTTAAATTTGCTGAAAGCACTGCTGTGCCAAGTACAGCCTCACATTAGCATGGCCATAGATAATAATCCTGCTTTCTCTCTGTAATGTGTTTGTCCCTGTTAGGATGCATGTTTAGAGGAAAATACTCCAGATATCTTAAAGTCTGTCTTTAATAAAATCATTTTAGTGGCATATTTCAGTCTGCTAGTTTTCCTTTAATGAAATAAAATAAAGTACTTTCAAGGCAAAGAAATTCCAAGATTATACCTGTGAATAAAAAGTCAAGTACAAGTTAGCCTCTGATAAGATTCAAGGCCTCTCACACTCTGAAGCACTGTTTCACATGCACTCGTCCCATCTTCAAGAACGTCTTTTGAACATCACTATGTGGTCTTTCATCTGCACACTTGAAAAACAAACAAGAATATCAACGCTCGGCATCCGTGTACTAATGCAGCACTGCGAAGGGGAAGTCTCAGGATATTACGCTGTATTGATTTTTTTCCCTTTCATTCCAGACTTCTTTTGGAATTCCTCCTTAATACCCACTGCTTACCATACTTACCATACTTTTCATACAGCAGATCAAAGGGCTGATTAACTCTTTTGCTCTCTGATACGATGCGCTCACATCTCTGAACTTGAGCAGGTTGTTCCAACACAAGAGAGCACAGGCCCAGATCAAACACTGCTCCGCTGGGATCAGGAGCTTTGCTGAAGCACCAGCAGCCACCCAACATCAAACGCACGCTCACACTCTGTGCAAGGGTTGCAAAGGGGATACGCGTGTATTTCAGATTCACCTGAGCATTTGACATGTTATGCTCATAAACTCATTACTGAAATGCAAGTTTATTTGAAGATGCCTACTAGCTTATGATTAGCTAGGATGCCTGAGTTTACAAACCCAATCGCTGCTTGTCCGTCTTTCTATTTAAGGATGTAGTTTGAAGTTTTGGCAAATAAGCTTATTAGTTAGAAGAGAGGATAGATACCACTCTGATGCCGAAGTCTGGAGAAAGGGCCAGAAGGCGCTTAGCTTAGCATGAAGAGTGGAAGCAGGGGGGAACAGCTAGCCTAGCTCTGTAAAACACCCTTAAAGCTCACCCGCTAACATCGAACAAAAACAGACGTGTGAAAATGACTTTAATGTCTTTATTGCACAGAGGTACAAACAGTTGCAGCAAGTCCCTTTAAAACAACAAGTTTTGGCATTTTTTCTGTTAAGGATTAAACAAATGCGATCCATCAGGCATATTTTTTTAATTTTGGAAAGAGCAAGCTAAGCTAAGCTAATCATCAACCAGCGCCACCATTAGCTTTATACTGTGCACAATCTTCTTTTATTCTGGGCAAATAAGTCAATAAGCTCAACATTTCACAAAATGTCAAACTGTTAAAAAAAAAGTCAAAGAGCTGTTTCAACAGTCACTGCTGCTGTAGCTATTTGACACATAGTCAGTTTATTTATTTTAGTGTGTTTTTCAGTCACTTTTCAGTGGTTCTGTTCTTCTTTAAAGGGACCAGTTTGTTCCCTGTACCTCTCTTATATCTTCTCCACCTGGTTTCACTCCCCAGAGGTTTTTGATTTTATGCCTTCATATCTTTTTATTCACAGCTGTGCCTCTCAATGCTTCATAGTAACTTGCTGGTGGTGTCTGTCTCCAGAGATCCTTCATCGGAGTATTCAGCAACCCCCCTAAAGACTTGTTTCACAGGTGGGCTTTTAGATCACTGCGAGCTTTAGATTTTGGGAAGTGGCAGCTGAATCTGTCATTGCGTTTTAAATCAAATGATACAACCATATTTCAATATCACAGCCGTGACGTGTCTTATCAGAAACGTGGCATTCTTCTCATTGAAGTCTGCGTAATGATGGAGCCACACAGCGCCAGACTTGAAAGCGTTAGAGAAGAGCCATCGCCACGTTACACATGCCTCCTCTGCTGTGGCTCAGCAGTTGGCGTTTCACATTCAAGCTGCGTCGCATCCTTGCTGCCGGCGGCTGTGGCAGGATGATGCCTGAGGTGCCTCCTAGGAGGACCGTGCCCTCGTTACTCCTCAACTTGACTTTGGGTTTCACAAAGCGAGCCCTTTGTTTACGCTGACAGGATACGCTGGCTACTGACCTGGAAAAAGTGGCCAAGACGGCTTGTCTTGTAAGGAAGAGGGAGGCTGGTGATGTATAGGCTCCTTCTGGGACCTTTCATGGAACTGCTGTTGGAGACGCCCCGCAATCCCTCTCTCCGCTCATCCCCTGCTCTTTCTCTCTCTCTCATCCCACTATCTATCTCTGTTCCCCAGTCTAGTCTCCGCTCTCATCCCATCTAGTCAGTGGTGGTTTTTCATGAATCTCCCCATGCCATGTTTCCCCCACCCAGTCACCGAGGTCATTCATCATTATTGTCAAGGGGGTAATGTGTGTGGGTGGGTGCAGAGATCTATGACTTCTTCATTTGAATGAACCTCATTAGATTGACTCTTCTTTGTAAAGGATCCCTTTAGAAAATAACTCTGGCAGTTATTTAGGTGATTCTCACATGATAGCCAATGGAACATGACGCTTCAGCCGAGCATATTTGCTGGAACGATGGAAGAGTCTCTGTGATGCAGTCTGCAGGTTATATTTTGCTTTATCATTCTGCCCTGCACACCTACATTTACATAGCAATGTAGTGTTGGACCTTGAGCTTGACTCGTGGTGCCTACAAGCTGCCAATATGATGCAATCTATTATTTTTACTGACTTCCACCGAATGAGCCTTTGTACAAGGGCAGGCTGCTCAGGTCTCTGCATTTAGACTTATTTAGGCATACATATGAAATAGCTTTAAATCCTCCGTAATTTATTCTTAGAAGACTTGTCTCGTTTAATAATAGAGCGATCCACACAGGGTAGAGCAGCAGAGTATTTAGGATGCTTGTGCAGTGTTCTCAGTTTACCTGTGTCTTGCTCAAGGGATACTACAGTAGGTTTTTAAAAAATATATTTTCCACATTCATCCCCAATACAATCCCTGCTTTCCCACAGAAGCACATTGAAGTTTGGTTTCCTTATTAGAGCAGATCCTTGTCAGGGCATCTTTAATCAGCTCGGTCCCGAGAGATGATATTTTTAGCCACCTTTTTGGAGGCTAAGACTCCTTTACCCACGCAGAGCACTAATGAGATGGAGCGCTAGTGTTGGCAAGCATTAATTAAGGCTAGTATGCAAGGGAAGAGGCAAAAGCAACACGCTCATGGCATACATACATTAACTTTATCCCACCTCCTGCATGTTTTTTTTCCTCCCCTTGTTTTTTTTTTTTTTTTTCCACGTAGGTTGCACAAACAACAGATGGCTCTGACGCCGACCTGTGGAAGGACGGTTTATTCAAATCCAAGGTCACTCGCTACCTCTGTTTCACCAGAAAAACTGTAAGTGTGAATGTAAACTTCTCTCCTTCCCCATGCGTTCTGCACTAACACCTCATCTGCGGCACCTTTTTTGTTTGCCAGCGGTTATTAGCTCAGTTTTCTGCCTGCAGAATATCTTTATGCACTTTGCACTTTGATCAGTGAAAGCCCCATTTAAAAGGCCGGCGTTGGCAGTGCAGTTTTGAACTTTTACATATAATGAATTTGCATGCATATTCCAGATGAATAATACCTTGTTGAGATATTTTTCATGTTGTACGTCCTCCTGAGGATATTATTTATGTTTATTCATGAAATAACAATGAGCTGTATTTTAACTATTCCAATTTATTCAATCAACAGCGTCCCTGTAGAGGAAATGTTACCAACCAGTGATTCTTGAAAGCTGATGCACATATAATTGTGAATATGAAAATACTCCTTTTTATGTAAGAAATTACTCCACAAAATGCACTTGCAGCAGAGTTGTTCTATATATAGAGCTCTCATTTTAAGCAGCAGTGGGCTCCTCTGTGGCTGAAAGGCTCTTTGGAGCTTTCTCACAATGCTGCTGGGTCGTTGTTGGACTCGTCTCCTGCCTGCAGCCCACAGCTGACGGCTTGTTGCATGGCTGTCAGCTGCTCTGTGGCCGGCATTATCAACCTGTCTCACCTCAGCTCAGACAGCTTACTATTGGCTGTCTGTTAATTTATTTCCATCGGCTGCAGGTAGATAACGCAGACAGTATTGTAAATAAAACCTGCATTTTTCTTATTTTGCAACAGCTCAATTTTAGGACTTAATGAAGTCTGTTTTTTTAACAGTTTGTCCTCCAAAAAATAGCCATGCTACGTGGCAGCGGCTGCCTCGTGCCTGAGCTCAATCTGCTCTTCAGTTTAGTATATAGCATACAAATAGCCTTCCCCTAGTTCCTGTATATTATCTTAAAATGTGTGTCCACATTGTTTTAAAGATTTTGACACAAATAAAACATGACAGAGCCATCAACAAAGGCTATTTTGTCTGCCAGTCAATGGAGCTCCCACTGTAATTGTCTATGACAAAAACAGATTCTGTAAAATTAGCCCCTGAATTACGTGGGGGGAAGTAAATAGTTTGTGATTTATCATACTCTAGGTTGGAGGTAGAAAGCCCCTTTTGTCAGTCCCTGATGGAAGAAATCTCTCCAGCAAAAGGGGAAAACACTAAAAAAAGGTTCCATGCATAGTGATAACATTCATCCATATTTCTCCTTAAGTCAGTATAAAAACTATGAATAAAAAATGTCTCTAATGGTAATGACTGTCGGGCAACAGTCGCAGTGAAATCCAGCCTTTTCGGACGCATCGAGTCACGCCTGGCTCGCCCCACTCTCCACCGCCGCTGTGTATTATTGCAATTTATTATGGCAAAAAATGAAAATGTAATGGGAGGCAGGGAAGAGTCATGCTTGAAAATGTCAACTACACAGTCCCTGATTGTTTTTAACCAGTCCCATTCTGTTGATTAGGCTGCCTCCTCTGTCTCCCATCATCCCACAGCTTCTCGCCAAAAGGTTGAGAATGATTACAAGTTCACAGATGCATTCTCCCACTGTAAAAAAAGAGACGCTATTAGAGAGTAATTACTTCAGCTATTTTGTCAACCCTTCTCTTTAGAGACTTCCTGAGCTTTTAGTAAATCATTGACTCTTATTATCTCTGCATTTTATTTCCTGAGTCCTCCAAAAAATGACTAACCTTTTCTCTTTCCTGCTCTCTGTCCTTTAAAATATAATTTGCATACGTGACGTTAAATTTCCTCTCTGTCTTTTAGGGGCCCGACGTCGTCGTGGACGTGAAGGTGATCGACATTAGGGATGCTTTGCCGGAGGGCTTCACACTTGTGGAAGAAACAATGGACAGCAGTAAGTAAAGAGTCAGCAGCGACCACAGGCTCGCTCCCCTCCTCCTCTTGTTTTTTCACTCTCAGACCAGCTTATGCAGAGGTCCTCAGGGGCAGCTTTGCTTGAGATAGTGAATGTTTTATGGGTGCAGGTTAGCTTAATTTATGGCAGACTGTGGGAATAAAATAAACATTTTGCCCTGGAGGTACAAGAGAAGAGAATCATGAGTCATTGTTTATCTCAGCTGGAGCTGTGCTTTTCTTTATGAGGGGCTTATTTATTTATGTATTTATTTGGGGAGAGGACGAGTGGATGGGGGTTATCTAATATTAATGAAATGCATTCCCAAATGCTTTAGTGCTTTTTGAGTGCTATGTATTTCCCCCTCACTATCCATGCCTTGGAAATGTAATAATATTTTGGTGTGGGGAGTGAGGACAGCTTGTTTATTATTTTTATTATCATTGCATTTACACTGCACTTTTCTAGTGTTGCAGTGGAAATAAATGAGCGAGGCACAGATGCAATATAAGAAGGCATGGCAATGCTTTTTTTTGCCAGAATGAAGAAAAGAGATTATGTTTTGTTTGGCTGTGTTGTAATTTAATGTTTTATTACTTTATGTGAGTCCATGTTTAATGTATACATGTGACATTATGTATGAGCTTCTATTGAGAACATCCGCTTTAAATCCCTGTTGTGCACTAAAGCTGATGGAGGATTCACTTGCTTCTGTCATTTTACCGACTAAAATGATAAAAATGATAATAACACATGTGGATTTTGTGGCTTTCCTCTGTCCAGTCATTTCCCTTTGAGCACAGCAAGTCACCCAGAAACTGATATTAGCTCATCTCTTATTCCGAGGCTGGTAATGAGTAAATAGCAAAGTGGGTTTGTGAATATATATTTCTCCTAGAGGTTCAAAATGTCTGTAGATTTTCTTTTTTCCAGCTTGAAACTCAGATGACAGAATTAGATAATTCTGCCAATTCCTGTCTGACACCCATGTGTACCTGACTCATCAGAGGAAACTGCCATGAGGAAGAGGAGGCTCTGTGTGAAAATCAGCCCTCGTGCGGCTGCCAAGACGGCTGTGTATGACATCCAGATCATCGCCAAGTCCAAGTACCATCTTGTTAACTACACCTGCATAGGGTGAGCTGTTTGCACTGCCCTGAAGTCACGATGTGTGTTTAATCACCGTACTTTCTGATTGTTGTGAACGATAACTAACCTGCTGTTTAAAGCTAAGTGAAGCACTCTGAATGTCTCCTCTTCGTCCTCACACAGTGAGATAAACAGTATGGGGATATGGTATCGAATAGCAGATGTCCCTCAGCCTGAGGTGCCCCAGGAAACGTCCACTACGGTTAACAGTGACGCTCCACCCAGCGCACCAAGGTAACATCAAGCCGCCGTATTCAGCAGGGCCTCTTCGAGTTTAACTTTCCTCCTTGTTTTCTTTGGGATTTCACGCTCAGTGTACTCTCGAGCTGTTCTTTCGCTCGTGTGCCATATGTACGACAATGAAGACACAAGCAATTGATCACTCCCGGGCAATCTGCCGTAAAGGTTGCGGCTGGACAACGAGGTAGCGAGGGCGAACCGGAGAGACAGGCTAACTAGACAGGATCCCCCGAACAAGAACATGAGTTCAATGAGGGCTAAACTCCTGCTATTTGCGGTGTGTCCCAGGAGGCAGAGGCAGGTCGCTCCTCTGACTGCGGTGACAGCAGCGTTGTGCTGTGCAGACAAAGAGGAGGAGATGTAGCCCGGAGAGCGACAGCTGCAGAGGAAGGAGGAGAGCTCCAAGATCTCCACCATGCTGGAGCGTGTGTGTCCCCTCCTCTGCTCATGCTGCTCAGGCTTCCTCCGCCTCAGGCCTCAGAGTGAATGGAGCAGCCCTTTGTACTGTGTCCAGATCAAACAGCTCAATTATTTATCGCGATGAAGAACTGGGGATTTCCACAGCAAATTGTAAATAAACAATCGAGACTCCTTCGGTGTGGCGGCGTTGTGGAGAGGCAGGCTTGGCACGGGGCGCTGATGGCTTTGCCAGCTTGAAGTGCTATGCTTTGCCATCCTGCGCTGAGCTGAGTAAAAGCCACTTAAAAGCCACAACAGGCCAGAGCGGCGGATGCCAGCAGGCGCGTTCAAAACAGAGCTCCTGTTCACGTGGCCGCTAAGCGATGTGACGAGAACAATAAAACGGACGGCCGTGAATTCAAAACCCAAGTTCAAACAGGGCAGAGTTTTGTGAATTGTCCATATTTTGATAGCGGATGGTCAATAATCTTTGATGTGCTGAAGTGATGGTGGGCGCCCGTGCTCGCGTGTACGCCTTCGCAACTCTTACCGGTAATCCTCCGTTCTTTTGAAGCCCACTTTCAAGTTGGTAAGGCTCAGAGGTTGGAATAAATTGCACCTCGAAGCGACTCGCACCCCCTCCTGATGCCTGCTGAGATCACAGGCTGCGGGTTTTGTATTAACATTAAAATTCATTCCACAGTCAGAGTCTTCTTTTGAGAGTATTTCCATCCATAATGCACTGACACATAAGGACGGCAGTGTGGGCAATTTAGACGGCGGCACTTCTTTGACTGTTTATCTGGCACCCGTTCTGTGTAGTTACATGCACTTCAGACAGCCATACATACACACAGCTATAAATATTTCGGTAGTTTCTTTAAAGTCACAGATGAGATAGTTTGACACGGTGATTTATAAACAGCTCTTCAACACTCGCTGATTGCTGAAGTAATGCAGTACTGCAGTGTAACTGTCTGTGTAGTATCACCCCACTATACTTTATTCATATTCAGCAGGAGGAAATTCTCTCCTCCACGCCTCCTTCGGGCTATCTATAACAACTTTATGGCCTTTGGAGAATAGCACCTCTTAAATTTAAGTGCTCTTTACAGTCAGTGGAAAAGATGTTTTAAATACAGTCAATAATGTGTAAATTTTTAATGACCCTTATAATTTTGAAAGCTGCAGTGATCCCTCTCAAATGTTAAGTTGCCTCAGGCAGTGGGAGCTTGTTAGAGTTGTGTACAAACGTAAAACCGCAAATCAGGTTTTTTTCAGCGGCGCCGAGCTGCAGCACACGGCATCTGCAGGGTGTTGCATCATTATGGGATGCACACAGTTACTGCATCAAGGCCAAGGTGTTGTGTTTGAATTGTTTTTGTATTGTTTTGTCAGCTAAAAACAGGGTATCTGCAGGTCCTGAAAAGTTTTTAAAAGCTCTGAATGTAGTTTCCTGAAAAAGCGGCTGGAGAAGGTAAAGCTGGGCTGAGATGAGCTCTCCTGCCTGCTGTGGGCGCTAACGTCAGTTATGAAATGATTATGCATCTGCGAGCTGCCGAGGGACGTTGCACACTTATAAAGTGAAAGTGGGATTGTAGTGAGCTCAGGAGGCTCGTTGCTTCATAGGTATGACCACAACTAATTCTTTTTCTTATCAATAAATCTTCCACTTCTCAGTTATTCGTTTAAAAAGTTGTGAAACCGTCCCACGGCTCAAGGGGACGTCTTCAGGTTGTTTTACTATCAGACAACAGCAAATCTTTACATTTGAGAAGCAAAAACCAGCAGATATTTGGCTCGAAAAGTGACTGCTGTAAAAGTAATGAATCATTTTTAATTGGTCGATCCATCCATCCATTTCCTGCCACTTACCCACGTTCAGGTCACATTAATTACATTAATTATAATATGAAGGAATTCTTGTTAAACACTGCTGGGACGTCCTGGAGAATTGTAGGCTGTATCGTCCAAACTGCTTTTCCGTCATAGTTTCAGTCCTGGTGTGATTGTAAAACAGGTGCTGGATTCACTCTGAGGCGTTAAAGCACAGCACAAACCCTTAAAAAGGGAATCTCAGGAATTAGAAAAAGAATAATTATTTTCTCAGTTTACGTTTTATCAGTTCAGGCAGGATCAAGGATAAACACTAAACCTAAAATAGTTATTTCTTATTGGCTCAGGCTGTCGCACCATATTGAGCCACTAAAAGCGTTCGGGTGCGGGCCTCTTAACGAGTCCGCCGTGTGTTTGAACCTTGTGTGTTTAATGTCTCTTTATCAAGTTTGTCTAAAGCGCTTCAGCGGTGTCCTGCTTTGATTCATCGCTGCGGCTTGGTGTCAGCCTCTTTGGCTTGTTTTCTGTCAAGACGGACCGTATCAGCCACTCCCTGACTTTATAATGTGAAAAAGCTGCGCCGTCCGGTCAGCCTTTTAATATGTCCAGTAAAGTATCCCCCTCCTTCCTTTCCTGGCCAACGCTGCCATTTGTTCTCCTGATAAAACTGTCATTGCTGAGGCTGATATCTGACCTCTGCGGTGACTGCTAGCATAAATTAGCCTTGTCCTAATATTGCAATTTCTTTGGCTTCACTCAGAATCAAGGTTTTTGACATTTCTCTTAGAATAATAGGCCATTGTACACACGGACACTTTTTAAATCAAACTGTACAGCGATAAAAGTGTCAAGGCCGAGTATCTTTCTTTTTTCATCTCGTACTGCAGGTGACTTTTTCTTTAACTCGTGAAGCCTAGAGAGTCATCAGTGTCAGAATTGGCGTGCATATCAATACGTTTTGGATTGCACCGTGTTCTACCTGTGACACTCCACACATCGCTGCAGCTCTGCAGGAGCGTCGCATCAGCTTTCATTGCTCGCTGGTTAACCAAGACCTCCCACTGCACACGACTCTTGAGGGAAAGAGACGCCGTGACTGTCAGTGTGGCGCCTGACAGATCTCCCATCTGAAGTGCTGAGGAACAATCATTCCCAGCTCCGTCTCACTCATTACTTTGTTGTGTTCACAAAAGTTGCAAAAAGTAGCGGAGATCAAGCGGAGGGGATGCGGAGCGGTGCCAGGAATGATCGAATGATCAGCCGAGATCTGATGGGCTCAGACTGTTCAGCGATTTGCCGCCAAATTCGGAGAGATCCTCTTTTCAATACCTGACACCGAGCTTAAAGGAGGATAATGATGGGTGAGGAAGCAGCTCCCACAAAGCAGCACTGTCGGCACATAGAGGAAGGTGTGGAGATGTTGTCATGGGAGAGGCTGGATGTGTGTCAAAACAAGAGCTTCCAGCTCCGTATCGCAGCTCTGGCTCTTCAGTGATATTACTCTCATCCTCGTCTTACCTCTCCACTGACTACCGCCTGTCTGTCCCCACTGTCTCTCCCACTTTCTCTTCTCCTCCTCTCCTTTTTTAACACAGACAACTCTTTTCCTTATTCCACATGGAACAACTTAAAGATCACCGCACAAAAAAATCTGCTGAACTGTAATTCATGTTGTCAAGTAATCCTCAGCGTCGTGGTCTGCTTCGCTGCGCTAATATGATTTTAACTCCGGCAGATTTCGTGGGAACATAAGACTCTTGATCTGCGTTGTAATTGCGTAAATCTTTCAGGCCGCGTTCCCAGTTTTACTATAATTTGATGAGGAACTACACTATAATTGAATATTCAAATGAGGAATATGTGTCAATATGGCTCTCCTTGCCTGAAATGAGGATTAATTGTTGTCAAAACTCCAGTGGCCGACATAATATGAGCCCCAACACTGCTGTTGATTAGCAAATGCACTTTCCGTGTTTTTGTTTTAAGAATTAGTTGTCTAATTGATTTGCCATATGTTACCCTCTCCAATGCACCTAAAATTGTATTTAGAAATCACCACTTTGGATTGAGACAGTTTTGTGTTTCAAACAGATGGGTGAAGCCACCCTGGAGGTTGCCTGTAGGAAAGCGTTTCCCTGGTTTCACGCCGAGTCTTTGGGATTTTAAGTACCACTTTCCCCTCTTCAGATATACAGATAAATAGCCAGACTTAATACTTTCTCTCCTCTCTTTGTTCCTTCTGAGTACTAATTTAACAAGGCAAACACAGACGCCCTGAAAATACATTTAAAACATTTCCCAGCACTTTATGGCTCCACTGGGCGTCTCAGCGCTGTGAAAGATGTGTACCTTTCTTCCTCAGCAGTGGAATCAACCTTTGAGAGGTAAAAGAAGTCTGCGTTGAATATGGCAATCCTTCCCGCAAGATTGATGCCAACCTTTTAAAAATTCACCATTGGCCTGGATTTAACATGGCCAAATGCTGATGTAAATGAGGAGGAGAAAAGTCGACCCTTTCATTGCAAATAAATCTGAGTTGCAGGCTTCAGCTCATAAATACCACGGCCTGTCACAAGTCTTGTTTTATTGCTCTTGATGGAAATTATTGCATTTATTTATCTCGTCCGAAGAGATAAGGCTTTGAAAGCCACAACTCATGCACAGCACCCTTGGAATATGCAGATCTGCCGTAAGTCTTAAATTTTAGGATTTTTGATTTTACACCCCCCCCAAGGAAAGAATGATTATGTTATCCATAAACAGACCAAATACAGAACATGATGTACCAAACACACTTCATTATTTGCAACTTCACACCTGCTCACCCCCAAAATCTGTCTTGTCTTCTTGTAATTCAGCACCGACTTATTCTACCTCGCTTTTTGTCTTTAACAGACCCGTGTGCCCACGTGTCCTCTAATCAAAGCAATTCCCTTTTTAATGATATCGCCAACTGCTTTGCATTATCATTAGAAGATCATTTGTTTTATAATGCCATCCTGGAGCTCATTTTACCTTCAGAGCATGTCATGTTATGCAGCTCTCCTGAAGCTGTGAGGTTTTTTTTCCTGCTTGCTGTGGATTTATCGATCCGTAGGGGTGAGTCACAGGGTGTGATTCATGATAGCTTGATTGATGAGGATTTCAATCATATATGGTTTGTTAACTTCAACTGCCCACAAAGTGCATTCTGTGCTGTTTTCTGTAATACAAGGCCATGAAACGGAAAAAAAGCCAGACTTCCCTTGAATAATGGAATCTCTCAGTTCCTCCAGAATTAACAAGATCCTGCTCCAAGCCCCCGTTAAAGGTCTGTTCAAGCCCCTGGGCAGCTGAGGCACGGTTTAACGTTCACCATATTCCTCCTCTTCAGATTCATCCTGTTATTTCAGTGCTCTGTTTTTCCATCAGAGAGATAAAAGAGCCTTTGTGTGAGGAGGGAGTTCCCATGCCTCCATGCTGAATGAACTCGCCTGCATGATGTTTTTGTGTCTTGGAACATAGTTGTCTTTGTCAAATACAAAGTTTACATGCATTTTGTGTGTTTTTAACATGATGGCCAATAAAATAGCATTGATCAGTTGCTTTGTCTCTGCCAGCAGGAAGACCACGAGCAGGCCGGACTCTGAGAACCAGAACAGTGGGAACAACACCATGACAGGTAAATGGTCTCACACTCCAAATGTATGGAGTCAGTCCCCGTTTAAGTTTAATAGTTCGCCCATATTGTGAAACTGCACGTCTCTTACTTTTAGCCAACTTACTGCAAGAAAAATTCAATATTTTAGAAGAAAAGGTTCAACACTTATCCTCCTCTCTATGTACGTTGAAAGTCTTGCTTCGTCTCCTTTACATAAAGGCAGCTCCTCTCGCACTTGATCTACAAACGCTCTACGTCTAGATCTCCTCACTGATGGATACTGTACAGAGCTTTGCTTATCTGAGCGAACGTGACTTCCCAGAGGAGCCGCGCATTACACTCAAGAGAACATTTAACAGCTGTCAAAGATGATCCATCACATGCCATACTTACATATGTACCGTGCATGCACTGGTCGAATTCCCCTCTCTTTGTCAGGGAGAAAGTCAACTTTAGCACAATGCTCCGGGACTAAAACAGAAGAAAGGCTAATTCGTTAGGAAGCAGAGCTTAGTTATGACAGCCTCAGAGCCGGCTGAGACGCTCCAGCCTTGAAGAGCGTGTGATCCAGCCGAGGTGAATGAGGCAGGCAGGTTTTTATCCAGCTGGAGAGAGACACCATGTGGTGAGGATTCCTCCTGCTGCTCAGGCACAGGCACACCCAGGCTATGGCCGTGCTGCACCCTGCCTTTTTCATACAAGGCTAGCTATGAGGTGCATGTGATGGAGCTGCATCAGGAAGTGTTTAAATTTAGAAAAAAAAAATTGAATCTTAACGTCTCTCTAAATCCAAAGCTGTTTTTTTTTTTCTCTTTTTATGCCACCACCCGAAAAAGAAAAACAGCGCATAATTGACAAAAAAAAGATTAATACATCATCGTGTCGCTGTGACAGTCGTGTTATAAGTTAGTCAAGACAACTGTGCAAAGTGTGGCCCTGAAGGAGCAGACATTAGCACACAGCTGAGTGGTTTGTGGTACTGGGTGTGCGACGCCTCCACCGGGACAGGGTTTGAGTGACAGTGAAGAACATGCACGTACTGTACAGCACGCTGCCAGCAGTCATCATTTATCTCCAGGAAACTGCCCTGTGCAGCTGCACAGACTCCCCCCGTCCTCCTGCCTTCATGTGCGCCATCGTGAGCCGGTGAGATTTTAAAGAAAAGAGGATAATGGAGTTAGCCCGAGACGGTTCCTGGCTTTATTTCTTGAGACTGTGTACTCGTCAGCCCCACGGCAACACACTGTGAATGTGAGAGAACGCAACTTCCCTTCATTAACAATGTGATAGCCTGCAGACCAAGTGTGAGGTCGTAGCCGCCAGCCTATTTGTGTTAATTGTTAGCGGTGGTAGCTCTGGTGTGTGTGTGTGTGTGTGTGGTGTGTGTGGTGTGTGTGGTGTGTGGGTGCCTGCGTGTGCACGTGTGTGTGTGTGGGCTGACAGCTGGCCAGGTTCGAGTTGGTCTAAAACCATGTGCGCTCTGTCAGGGCTGTACAGGCGCCTTCTTTAGGATTGATGAATTGCCTGCTTTCTTGATTAAACCCTCCGTCACTTCCCAACAAAACAAAAACCCCAACACACACAAAAAGGAGCGAGTTGAGGGGAGGAGAGGTAACATGTCTGGGAAATCTGTCATCTGCAGTCACATCATGTACAGATGTGATGTGCAGGCGCTTTGACATTTATTACCAGAATATTAAAAACTAATTCACATTTATTTTGCAGCCCTCTTTCACTTGACAGTTCAAGCTCATTTGAAAAGTTATCAAGTTTTCATCGCAGCTCCAGCCTTTTGCTTTCCTTCACCACGCTGCTTTGATCCACGCCAATTCCCTTCGCCAATTAGGTCTGTTATTCGTACATTGACAGAAAAGCAGGATATTTTAAAGATAATTAAGCGTGTTGGAAAAAAATAAATGCAAAGGTGTTGCAGAAAGTCTAAAAGCGAAAAATAAATCGAGGTGACGTTCAGTCTTTCTGCATTACCTACAGAACAACATAACGCATTCAGCAGGCATCCACCTGATAAAAAGGTAAACGTAATAAAAAGTAATACATTTACATATCTATTGCATTAATCAAAAATAAATCCTGACATTGGCCCTGATCTAACGTAATATGGAGAGCAATTATTTCCCTATCCATTAGAGGAACTTCAATTAACAGACACGAGACAGTTCATCCTTCAGAAGAGGAGGAGAAAAAACAGGAGGCTCAAAATTAACTTGGGTTTGCAAAATATCTTGGCAGGATGACAGTGATTTTTGATTTTCAGGAAACAATATTAGAATTCTTATTAAACTATGTGCATCTGCTTTTAATTTGCTGCAAATAATTGGAAAATGCAATGGAGCTTTCCAATTAAAGCCCCACTTTATGCTGTTTAATAATACCCTCATAATATTATAGCTTATGAAATGACAGGTGAGTTGGTGTATGAATAAAACATAAAGCCCTGTAATAAGAGACAGAAAAAAAAAGAAAAAAAAAAAACGAGACAGTTGTTGGGGGGCTTTTAAATGCTCGACATAATTTGCATATATTAATCTCCTCTTTTCAGCCTTATCAAGTATTCCACTGTATTTGAAGTTAAAATAGTCGTGACAGGCAGGGGTACGCTTCGTTTTTCCAAGGATTTATTACTTGTATAATTCTGGATCTTTAATAAGCCAATATGACTGATCCTCTGAGTTCTGTGGAATTTGGTTAATTGTTCCAGATGGTGCTCACTGATTATGCAAAATTACTTTCTTTCTCCTCTTTTTTCCCCCAACTACACCATTTCTTGATTGACTAACATGGAGAAAAAAGATTATTTTTGGCGCAGCACTTTCATTAAGAGGGTTCTCATCAGGTTTCAAACAAAAGTTCCATCTTATCTCCGTGTGTAGTTCTGGGCGAGGCTGTGCAGAGGGAGGAGATCTGCCGGCTCTTATCTCCAACCGTGATGGATCTCAACCGCTTCTGCACCGCTGGGGTTATATTTTAGAATAACACAATTCTTTAGGCTGAGGGATTAAAAAACACGACCTCTGGATGGTGACACAAAAGTTATTATGAGTGCACGCCGTCCTCCTCTTTCTCCTTTCTCCTCTCTTTCTCTCCCAGAGACTGATGAAATTACCGAGCGACGGGGTTGGTCCTCCACTTGCAGCTCGGGCTTCATCCACAACTCACTAACATTCTGTTTTGCATCAGCTAAACTGAGCCGAATGAATCATTTATGGAAGTGTTATGGGGGAGTATAGGGCAGATTTACTGCCGAGCTTTTACTTTAGATGGAATGGGATTTCTATGAAAGCGATCTTGATGTCTGAAGTAATGCCAAAGCTTACATCAAGACATGAAAGGAACGCTCTTAAAACCCACGTTTTGCTTCTTAATTCCCCTGGTCAGCAAAAGGCGAAGCTGAGAGAGAGGAGGGAGAATAGTATTTACACCTAATGTACACACACACACACACACACACACACACACACACACGTCCTCTAACTGTTTACTGCTCCCAGCAGCTGATGTTCTGAAGGAGTGTTGAATTTCTCCTTGATAATTTGATGGCTTGTGAAGTGCTCAGTGTTTGAATTTGCCTTAATTCATATTTACGTTTGGGCTGTTGGTGCGTTTTCCATATTGAAGTTGCAGCATTGTTTTAGGGTGAAAGCTGAATCGAACAAACCGGCCAAAAATCACACCAGCGTGCTATGAGCAGAGGTGTTTGCTAAAAAGACAAAAACGAGGACGTGAGAGGGATGTGAGGAGGGTTACTGTCGGTGCCGTTCACTGACAACCAGTCAGAAATGCTGGAAACTAAAGTGAGTTTCTCTGGATCACCCAGACTCATTTTCTGCTCTCAGCGCGAGCTTTGTGTCCAGACTAACAGGTTTTTATGTGATTCTGGATTTAATTTGAGGGTTTGTTTGTTTTTTCAAAAAACTAAATTATGAAAATCATCCTAAGTCAAGTGGTCTGATGTAGAATCTGTGACCTGAAAGTCAAACAGCAGACAAACATCAGAAACACTGTGGTCTCTAATTTGTGCCCTTCAAACTGTGACCGAACGCCACATAAAAATCAAAGGTTTTTATTTTCTCCGTCAAAAAGCACTTCTGGATTTTAACAGGTGAAACACCCTTTCAGTAAAATCCTGCCGGGTTATTTTCAAAACATGATCGATCCCAGTGTGATGGCCCCGTTAAGTATTTGGGGATCAATCCTGAATGACTCATAATGGAATTTTTGACTGGAGCCTTCGGGCCCTCAGGCATTTTTGGACCTTTATTACAGTCAAATAAGAGACTTTAAATGGCTTTGCATTTGCAGGCCAGACTGGACTCTGGAGTCTCATCCCTCATTGCTTTCTATCCATCCCTGAGATAGAAGCAGTGCTCCATTAGTTTCAGTGTCCAGACGTGGACAGCCTCAATGGATGGGCCTGTCACGGCTCCCTCATTTGCCCCATGTACAGCAGGGTTTGTTATCACACATCTAATTAGAACTTGATAAAAAATATTTCACAAAAATCCAGTCATTAAATATAGTTTAAGGAGATTTATGGTCAAATATGCCTTAAAGATCTTTTAATGGCTCTGCTGACTTGTTAAGTTTGTAATTAATGATCTTCTAATACATACTGTGGTGTGATTTAGAAAGCACAATGAGATTCTGGGAATGAAGTCGTTTTGGAAAAGGGCATCTGGGGCTCCCAGAAGCTATATTAAACAGTTCTGCTCAGACTGGTTTGCTTAGAGCCATGAAGTCTGCTGTGAGAAAGTTCAAACACATCAGGGTCTGTACATAGACGAGGCCATTTTTATGTTGGGCTGCGCGGTTATGAAACAGTTGATTTGTCATTTCGTAATAGTCAATTAGTGTGTACAGAAAAGTCCTGGGCTTCTCTGCAGTGGTACAGTCTTAAGTGCAGAGTATAACAGCTTAAGTAATGGAAAATCCCTCTTTTCACACACACAGTAAAACTAATAAGCAAATGCATATGTATCAAACTGTAAATGCATTATACTAATAACAGTCGCCTGTTTCATCAGGAGAGTAATGGTGTCCTTATTAGCATAATTAATGACAAATGGCAGCGCAGCATTGGTGGATTGGTTCTAGGGGATGATAAATTGGTGGATGCCCAGGTTAGTGGCTGCCAAGGAGGCCTCTTTGGCTGTCATCCCTCCTGCTTCCACTCTGGCACAGTTCATTACTCACCGTGTGAGATGCCACTTTACATTGCCTGGTACTGTGAGCATGGAGAACTTAATAATGCCACCCATAACCACACAGGGCCTGCTGCTTTACCCACAGTCCAGAGGGCAAGTAGCTCAGCGAGGGCTTGGGGTTGTGGGGAGCAGGGCGACATGGGAATCGTCTCCTGCAGCTGCACTGATCAAAACAGATCACGCGTCAGTCACTACTTGAGGGGAACCAGGGCCATATGACCCAGTCTCCAGTGCTGGTGAGTGTTTCTTGTTAGGATTTCTGGGGCTCGCCACATCCCTCGCATCATTACGGGTTAGTTTGCCCACAGAACCGCTAATTAAGAGGGGATTTGTGTAATTGTGCCTTCTGCTGTGTCCCATCCGGCACATGCAATTTACTGTCAGCCCTCTGCCAGCTTTTACACTTGTCCAGAGAGGCGTACCCCATTTATACACACATTCTGCTGCACATTTACCAGCAGCCACAGCTGGGGATCAATGCCAGTGCCATGGCAGTGTCTTAAAAGACACTGTGCTGCTGATTAAAGTCTGATTGTCCATTTAATTTCATGAGAGCTCTCAGTAGCTAGCCAGCAGAAAGGGCTCTCCCTGTGCTCCTCCAGTACCGACTGCTTTTAAATCACTGAAGATTGTTGGTTTCAACTTTACATTAAATAATTCTTGTATTTCTAACATATATCGCCGCCCGAGTCGGAGAAGTCATCACATGTACGCACCTCGTCCGAGCACTCGCTGTTGTGCAGCAGCGTTTGTGGCCAACTCACCATAGGTGTTGCTGGCTCTGCCCACTTTCTGGAAGACTGATGGACCAGTGCCCGACTGGGACTGCCTCCTGGCTCCCTACCCACAACCAGATTTCAAGGACTGCTTGTCACAGATGGAAAAGTAAGTGGGTCATTCTGCATAAGCTTGCCGTTTTGCGTCCCTCTGGTAACAAAAAAAAGTTGAATTTGAATGTTGTTTTTGTGAATAAAGCGCGTCCTGGTGATGCGATCTGGATTCTGTTGGTTTTGATTGTTGAATGCTCTCATTCTGGTAATTGTCATATAAACTGTTCAACACTAGTTAAAATCAGACTATAAAAGCTGTTTTACACAGTTATTGTTTTTCTGTTTAATGGTGCGTTTAATACGTGTCACAAATCTTCTTTGAGTCACTACATCGTACGATGGTTCGCCATCTTTTCTGGCCAAAATGCTAAAAATTCTTTCGAAAATGTTCATTAAAGTGGACTTAACAGCAAGCTTATGTGAAATGATTCAGCCTCTTTTCCCTCCACAGCTTCCCTCCGTAAAGTGTTTAGCAGCCCCAGCCTGAAGTATGTAAATGCATACCACTCTTAGCATTAAGAAACATTTAAATTTGTTTACATTTTTGAACATTTGGACGAGATGAAATTAATATTTTAGTATGAACTAACTGGCCTGCTGTCAGGAGAATTGCAGCGGAAGCGTGCACACGCTGCAGCGAGAGTGGAAAACAAGCTGCACACAGCCGGCAGAAACAAATAAAAGTAGATGATCAGAAACCCTGAGCATCATTTCACCGCGTGATCTATTTTAGTATCAATGTTACACACTTTTCAGGACGTTAATTGACTCCCCAGTAAACATTTAAATAATTCAAAAGTTACACTTCCACTTTTGCAAGTGAGATTTTTAATACATTGAAAAGTTTTTTTTTTTTTTTTCCCCCACTCGTCTGTCTAGAGGGCTTGAAAAAGCAGGAGAAAGATAAAAGAAAAAGAATGGGTTTCATAGAGCCATAGTCATTAAAAGAATCTGAAAATAGCAACTCGCTATCATCTGTTCTCATAGCACGGGTCAGGAGCTCTGACACCTCCAAAATTCCTCCTGTCAGGGTAGGGGGCCATTTGTATTCTCTCTCATTAGGCAATTTGACTAATGACCTGCCGTGGCTGCAGAGCTACTGAGGGACCCGGAGCCTCGCACCCTCTCTCTTGCAGCAGCCTGAACACACACCCTCTATTGGAATGGCACAGATGGCATGCCCGGGCGACAAAATAAACTACAATATGTCTCCGAGATGCTGTCAGGCCTGGGCACTATTCCTCATGTCAGAGTGGGGCTAAGGGCTGAGTGGGCATAGGGGGTCCTCCTCCAGCTCTCTGTTCATCTACGCACCATTATCTGCAGAGGTGACAGAGAGCGGGGTCTGCAACTAGAATAGCATTTCCATGGTCTGCATAAAGAATCCGCCTCAAATTGAGAGTCACGCCGACAGGAAAGGTATTGCGATGTCTAGCCCGGCTACACAAAGAGAAAAGGCAACATCCAATTGTTTGCGATGTGGAATACAGCAGGTTCCAGATAAAGCTCCCAGTTGTTGAGCAGCCTGACTTATTTCTCATTGTTTTATGGTATTAAACAATAGAAATCAGCTCAATCGTGGGTGAAAGGTTGTAATAGATTCTCATTGGCGCTCGCAGATTATTGCCCTGACTGTGACTTTCTCACTTAATTCAGGTGCGAAACAGATTCACCCAAGTAATCATACGAGACAGAGATCAATGCCATTCTGCAGAATTAGTGAAGTGTAAAATAAAAGTTCATCAACATTCCCAAAGTGTTACTCTTGAGTTGTGGTTCAGGTAATATGGGGTACGCTCGATCACCCACGCATATTTTCCCATCAGTCAGTGTCGGCGCACAACTCGGTGTGGTTTATGTGTGTGCACGTACGCTTGTGTGCATGGCCGTGCCTGTTAGAGCCCTGGAAATGCAATGTATGGCGCTGCTGAAGTCCTGGGTGACAGTGCATCCAACAATGGAAGAGTGAGGGATTAGTGCTCAGCCCAGCGTACGAGGGAGCCCTTCCCGCCCTGAAACAGCCATTCATCTGTGCCCAGGGGCTGGAGATGACAATGCAGCCATTGCTCATCGCACCTGACGGAGCCATTAATAAGGCAATGATCCACACGGGCCCTGTGCTGACTCCGTTCTTTACACTACAATCACTCAAGCCACAGGGTCCTCCTTACTTAACGCCACCTCTGCGCTCGCCGCCGTCGTCATCATCATCATCATCATCATCATCGTAGTCACTGTACCAAAATTCCTGCCAGATGTTTTCATATTGAGTGCACCCACATGCCATCCAAATGCCAAATAACTTCCCGGTTCCCCACACTGCAATACACTCATGAGTTAATGGAGTGTAGCCTGGCCATTTGAGCGGCGAGAACATGCTTCATAGCTGGATTCCTGGTCAGAAGATTGGATTTACATTATTTTTGCCCTTTGCACCTTTGTGTTTCTCCACGGTATCAATTTCTTACCACCAAGTCATCTCCTGCGCCTCTCCATTTGTCTGGATGTAAGATAGCCTCTCCAGTATAGATGGCGGAGGAATACAAAGTGAGATCTGGTTTAAAAATGTAATCCTTGAGCAATAAAGAAGCTCTCCGGCCTTCAGCTCTGTGCATTCATCTGTCCGTGCCACGCAGATCCATCAGCAGCTACAATCTCGGCTTCCCATTGCCGGCTATTGATTCAAATGTATTCTCCCTGCCTGTCCCTGTTTGTGCTCCCAGCGACACAGCAGTGCATGTTGTTCACTTGTTTTTATGAGCTTAAACAAGTCATTGCACACACCCAGTCGCCGTGGTTTGCTTGCTGCTCCAGATAGCCACACATCCAAAGATGCTACAGGGAGGTGGGTGTCAGGGCTGGGGCATTGAACAGCCCCCGGGTGAATGGAGAACGAGCCGGGGTTTAACCTTTCAAGCTGTTTTAACTGCCGTTAGATCCGTCTGTTGTTTGTTCCACCACTTTGATCCAGACAGAAATATCTCAGCACTTATTTGGACGATGCACGCACTGACTCAAATGTCTTTCTTCAGCTGAATTAGAGGTTCAGTCTGTGGAGTTTAGGTGAATCTGTTGGGTGAATAATTACGTTTTCATCGTTGTATGATCACATGAAAATAAAAATCGTCACAGTTTCGTTACCTCAGAATGAGCTCTATATCTACAGAGTGAGCAGGTCCTCTTCCACCATGTTCCTGCAGTAGCCCAGAATGGACAAAACAGACACTGACACAAGATGATCCCTTAGTTTTTCATCTAGGTCCATCATCAGGTCAAAGTTTCAGCCTCCTCAATCCTTTAGTTAAATGGGTGAATTTCCCAAAGCTGCCATTTTTAGCGCTTATTAGCTTAACTAACATGTGAACATGGTTAGCTTTAGCCTGTTAGCATTGTCACTGTGAGCGTGTTAGCACGCTGAGCTGAGCGTGCAGTGCAGAGCACAGCGTCAGAGCCGCTAACATGGCTGTGCACTCTTGTTACGTCTGTTCTGTGCGAGATGATTGGAAGCCAGCAAACTAAGTAATCTTTCCTGTGGCCACGAGGGTGAGGGTCACGCTTTGATTACAAAGATCACATTGTACTACGCTCGTGTGGAAAGCGCCAAACCGTGGACCTGTGTAATAACCAAGAAAGGAAAGCGAGTCGCATAAGTGTCAAAGTGAGGGATATTTTCGAATTTCATACTTTTAAATATTGCTGTGAACAGGAAGGACCAAAGGAGTGTCTGCTCCAAAACGATGACTCATGAACAGCTTTGGCTTACGTTTATGAGTTCCTTTTCCTGTGCCAGCGGCCTGATGGACTGTGGGTAAAAGAACACCAGTTGGAAGCTTGGCCTCTTGATATTTGGGGCTCCTGTCGGAGCCAACGGCAGCAAGTTTTGTGCCTCCAGATTTGGGAGTTTTTTAATGAAGTCGAGCAGCTGCAGTTTTCCCTTCAGTCTGGAAACGAGAGGCTTTGTGTCCCTTGTCACCCTGTGTTAATTTGGGCCCTAATGTATTTTATAAACAAAGGGCTGCTCTCTAGCCTGACAGTCGTGACACCTTGATTCCAGTGCAGGATGCATGCAGTACGGGGTTACACCATTAATAATCAACTGGCAGCCATCACACCATTTTAACCACGATCATTATGATAAAGGGCATACACTTAATTACAGGCCTGCTTAATTATAGCTCTGTTGAAGCTCGTTTGTTTGGTCAAATGCTAATTATACCACCACGCTCTTGGCAAGTCCTCATTTCAATCCACTTTTTGCCGGCTGAACAGTGTGGCTTATTTTCATGCAAATTTGATATCTGGTGAATGTTTTGTCTCTCTTCTTTCCGCTTTTCTGTGCCTTGTGTGAGTGTGTCTTTGTTTCGGAGGTGAACATCTCTCAGACAAGACGGAATCGGGAATAATCAAGAGTAATTAAACTGGAAGAGGGTTGGGAAAGGGCTGGGTTGGAGGAGAGAGTGGAGGTGCTCCAATACAGCGGAGAATAAAAAAGCCTTTCATCTTCTCTCTGTAGACGGAAGGAGGGGAGGCGTCGGGGCGGCTGGGGCTGTTGATAGCTCTGCTGTTTTAGAAATCCACCTTTAGTCCTCTGGAAACTCACAGGATCAAGAATAGGGACTAATATTTATATTTTTGTGTGGAAATGAACCTTAAACTTTGTTTTCTCTGATTCTTTTGCAGCTCTGGATGATGTGCCCTTTGTGGTCTCGGAGAAGTTTATTGAAAAACCCCGAGAGGTAAAAATTGTTTGAGGAATTAGTGAGAAAATGCTAAATTATTGCTTCACTGCAAATAATATGAGAGGGCTCGTTATAGTTACGTGTCCTGCAACCTGTTGTGTAGTTTGAAACACATTATCTTCAAGATATTTGGTCTTTTTTCACATTGTGCAGCCATTAGTCCCCTCTCCTTTCCTTTCCTCTCCTTTCCTGTCCTTTCCTTTTGTTTCCTCTTCTTTCCTTCCCTTCCCTTTTCTCTCCTCTCCTCCTCTTTCCTCTCCTCTCGTTCCCTCTCCTCTCCTCTCCTCTCCTCTCCTCTCCTCTCCTCTCCTTCCCTTCCCTTCCCTCTCCTCTCCTCTCCTCCCCTCTCCTCTCCTCTCCTCTCCTTCCCTTCCCTTCCCTCTCCTCTCCTTGCCTTCCCTTTCCTCTCCTTTCCTTTCCTCCAGACTGAGTGATGAATGCGTGCAGTCAGGCAGAGCTGGCTCAATGCAGTCCATTTGGCTGGCTGGCGGCGGTTGTCACTATAGCCCTGCTTGTATTGACACCAAGAGGGAGAGGATTAAAGATTTTAAGCATGCTTACTTAGCCATGAGCCTAACCGCCATGTTTCTTGTGTTTTTTTCTTCTTCTTCTTCTTCTTCTCCCCCCTCCTCTCCCTGCTTTTGATTTCAGATGCAGCAAGTCAATTTAATGGGCATTACGATCAAATCCCTGGCAGAGATCGAGGAGGAAGTGAGTAGAGGCTGCAACGCTCGGCTGCCGCTGACGCCGCTGGCCCAGAATGCAAAGCAAACGGTCTTGGGGTTGTAATTAAGTGTCTGAGACAGCGAGGCCCTGTTGGCTCCACTAAGCCCCAATTGAATAAAAGCATGGCCAGGCTAGGCAGCCATTCTCTCTGAAAAGCTTCGTCTCCTGTTGCAAAACACTTGACTTTTATTCCCCAATTCTTCCCTCAAACAGCTCAATCTAGCATCTCGCGCAGATCTGGGGGAGCTTTTTCTGTTCGAGATTCGGCACGTTTAACTTTTTTCCAATCGGCTTCACCTTCAGCCGAGAAAAAGTTAGAGATCATGCAGAGCAAATAAAAGCACTACAAAGTCCTCCCCATTTCTGATGAAACACTGTAGCCTGCAGGCATCGCTGGGAAGAAAATCATCTGTGTGCAGCTCCTTCTTTGGAGCTGGTGTGTTTGTGAGAGCAGGAGAAAGAAAGGGAGTTAGAGTGTGTGTGTGCGTGTGTGTGTGTGTGTGCGTGCGCTTTAAAGAGAGTGACAACCCCCCTTCTCTCTCATTAGCACGGTATCTTGGTATCAGAACTGCCAGGAAGTGACAGACCACTGTAAAAGAACAGGTGCTGTTGGGTTTGAGATGTGTTACAGAGCAAACACTCCCTCATCAAACCGGGTGTCTGTTCTGCACTCTGCCTCTGTCTTCTGTCACATACTATCCAAATCACACGGAGTCGCCATCTTGTCATATGGTCATCTGAATGAAGCTCATTGTCAGCGAAGGTATTAATGGCGCGTGTGTGTGTGTGTGTGTGTGTGTGTGTGTGTGTGTGTGTTTTCCAGGCTGGCTCCTCATCCTATATGCTCTTGTCTTTTTCCCCCCTCCGTCCTCTCCTCCTCTCCTCCTTCCTCTCTTCTCCGAGTGTGATTAGCAGGAGGACACATGGTGAGCTGAGCTGGGAAAGGGAAGGGAAGGGGCATGAGAAATCATTAATTACAGCCGCGCTGGAGCTGATGAAGTAAATGTGAGATAGTGTAACACACAGGATTTAGTGAAGTGGACGACAGCACAAGATTAATGGTGGGGCCAGGCTGATGAGGATGAAGTCACAGCTTAGCTTGATAATTAGTTTCCAAGTGGAAACATCCCTCACCATTGTGTTATTTTTACTTCTCTCCTCGTATTATTATACCACGATGATATCTGCAGAACAAGGGAGGAAATATGGTCAGTGGTGTTCTCGCAAACACATCGGGCAGCACAGGCACGTCTTTTAGAAACTGTACTATTTTATTTTTCTTTGTCTGCTTATTGTTTCTCAGTCAGTGCTGCATTAAAAACACGATGTCCGCTGTGTTTTCTGCAGACGTGGCGGCTCCTCCTCCCTGATTTAAGTCACACAATTGAAATTCAGAAAGCTGTTTTCAGAAAGAAGCTGCACCCCAGTTCTCTAAATATTGTTGAGCGTTTTCTCCTGCTGTCGTCCAGAAGAGGTCACTGTCTGAGCTCGACTGTGGGGCTTTTTTTCCCTCCTCAGAAACTACAGGCGCTCTCTGCTCGGAATCTAATTGCCTCATTTCTAAACCCATTAAAAAATATAGATTCATGAAAGAGATGTACTTTCTAGAATTATACATATGCACATGTAATTGAGGAAAACTGTTGTAATCACAGCCACAGTTGTAGATAAGACCATTTCCTAACAGGCATCACTTAAGCCGTGTCTCGGATGATGTTGGTTCCAGCAATTAGGCATTCTTTTCATTTCCCAAATGACTCACAAAACTTGCGGATATTATAATTGCTTTTAGCCACGCATATCTAATTTGTGTCTTTTTAAGTGTTAATTAGTAAGCGATTTAAAGTGACATCTTTATGTAGTTTGCTCTGCTGAAAAATGTTGTTGGCGGCTGGCTAATGATTTTCAGAGGGAGTATGCTAGGGTGGAAAGAAGTGTGTGCACACATGACAAGATTTTCATTAGCACCTATGTATGATGGGTTTTCAGTGTTTGCAGGAAGTTATCTGTGTGTGTTTCCGTGCCTGCGGACGTGTGTGTGTGTGTGTGTGTGTGTGTGTGTGTGTGTTGCCGTGTGAATGTATGGAGGGACAGCCGTGTGCAGGGCTATGTGAGAGGTGTGAGAGGGAGAGCTCCAAATAGAGGTGGAATTAATGAAGACAACATGTCACATATTTTTGGCAGTGGAGCAGGGACAGGAAATGAAGCTCGGCTCGTCTGGGTGACTGCCGCCCATGTTCGAGTGTGTCACTGTCCTGTCAGCCTGTGTGTAAAACTGGCAGACATTGATACATGCTCTCCCTGATAACACCCCATTCCCCCATCCATCATCCACACACACTCTCTCACACACACACAGGATTATTTATTTACTGTGCCAGATGTTGAGACTGAATTTTTTGTGTGGTGGGGGGCTGGATTTCTTCGCAACTAACAGGCTTGTGATATGTGACAGGTTTGGGGTAACTCGCAGCTTCCGATGGAGTAGATGAAAATCAGGGAAGGTGGTATTTTGATCGAGAGAACCTGGTTTGAGCCGCCGTGGCTCCGAGGCTTCTGCTGGAGATCTGGAAACTTATTCCAGTGATCATACAGCATCACCTAGTGCTCTGAGGCAGTAATACAAGCGTCTGACTGCTGGAGTGAGTGCACAAAACTTCAGTGTTCAGACGTGGAACTGCACCCACAATGAAATCCAGAGTGTTTGACCATCAACTCATCGAATATACTGTTTTCATACTGCACACAGAACACACTGTTTCTTACTCTAGATTAGTTAACTGCCTGTAATTCCTTCATTTGGATTCAGAGAATAGGTTTTGGAGAATGGATTATATTAATTCAGAGCTGCTGCTAATGTTTTTTGGATGCATTGCTCAAACTTTTCATCCCTCCAGTAGAGATTCCAGTACTTCGGCTCAGAGTATCTGCTGATGCCGAGTGCCAGTCCAATACCAGAGCCTCTCTCTCACATATTTAACATGTGTGTATCTCACATCATGTGACTCAGGAGTCATTTTTATCTGAGGTCAGAGACCCAAAAACTGACTTCAGTGAATTCAGCTGAGAGAGGAAGAGCTGAGTTTTATCGTAACATTAACAGATGAATAACTGTTAATGTGAATCTGTCCTGTTCTGGCCTGTCACTCTGTGTTGGGGCCAAAAGCGATCTGACGTGACCTTTGACCTTTAATCTGGCCTGCTTCTCTTATGTTTGGGTTTGTGCCAAAGCCGACTTCTGCCATCTGGCATGTTTCCCAAAAAATAAAAATTACAGGCTGTGCTGCCTTTGAAGAAAAGGTGTTTGAAGCCCTGCTGCTTTTTAAGGCGTCATGTCCAAGTTGTGCCAGAAGGGGGAGGTGTTTGTTAGTGTTTCCTCAGCGTTCCTGCTGGACGGGTCTAATCACTGTGCTGCAGGGCTGCGTGTAGGCCTGTAGCTTCAGAGTGGGTGAATCACATCTTATCAATACATTTTTAATCTGTAGTTCAGTCTAATATCAGTCCAGAAGAGTCAGAGCTGTTTGAATAATCTGATAATCTGCATTTCGCTGCAGCATTTTATAAACATATATATTTTATTACCGTGGTATTAATTATTGAGATAATTCAGGCTGACGATGTTGTGTTTTATTGATTTTTACTCACCCGTTTGTACTTTTTTCCTCCTTGTCAAACAGTTTTACTACAGCTTCAGCACAGAGCGAAGCGTTGCTGTGTAGCTCTCCGCCCAGCTTTCACAACCTGGCAGACAGAAACACGACGGCTGAAGCCCTGCAGAAGGACTGAAGGACCGTTTGGAAAAACCCAGCTGAAGAAATGAAGAAAAAAGTTCTGTGTATCACGTAATTTAAGATATAAGATGTATTTTACCTTGATGGATTCTTAAAATTTTATAGATTATTGGGTATTTTTAACAATGTACAGCCTTGCACATTAAATTTTAGAGAAAATCTAAGTATTTATCTTGAAAGTGACTTTCAGAAATGTGTGTTTTGTCTCATCTTACTCAGGTAGTCTCACAAGAAGTGTTGAAGTCATGCTCAGAGTAAATCGAACTAATTGATATCCCTAGCTGAGGCTCACATGCTGCTCGTCAGGATAACAGGGCCGCGCTGACAGCGAGTAGCTGTCAGGGAGGACCAAAGTGAACCGAGGAGCGTCGTTCCATCACGGAGTTCATCATGAGCAGCGTGCAGCAAGAGCGAGCTCTGAGACGCAGGAGCCTTTTACCCCAGACGCCCGCCCACGTCAGCAGCGGCTCCTCTTCTGAGTCAGGTCTTTAACAAAACAACGCTGCATTACATCTGAGCTTTGACGTGTGTCGTTACGCTTATGTTTACAGCTGTGTGGAGAATGAGCTTGAAAAACACAAACGCAGAAAAAGTGGCTATTTCCTGGAGTTTCATTTGTGTTTATTAAAGTGGAAATTTTGCTCTTTAACAAACTAAATAACACCCTGCTGCCACTTTGCTGCCAGATCCAGAGCAGAACGCGTCATTTGGTGCTAATTAAATTGTCAGAATCCATTTGAACATTTTTGCAGGTGTAATTAGTATCAGAAACTCATTAATGGATTAATGTCCTCATCGTTAATTAGACTCCTCCTGCTGAGTTTGTGAACTTATGGATTCTGCTAACGGTGCAGGTATTTATTTTTTTTCCTGGCCAAAGTTCCTAATGGCTCTTGATATTCACAGGTGCTAAATGAAGCGTACAGCAGATGACAGCCCTCTGCGAGCGTTCGCGTTAGCTCCTCTGTTCTGCCGCTGAAATCAGAGCGACGGCCTGAAGAATCCTGTGCAGAGGGAACAGCTTTCACGCTCCTTCATGAAGGTGACACTCATGTCAGTGATGCCCTGGAGCACAGTGACAGGCTCGACAGCCCCCCCCCCCCCCCACTGTGCATAAAGTGCATACAGTATATACAGTGATCCATGCGCCGCGTATCCACATTCACACACACTGTAAAGCAAAAAATGGATCTTTGCTAGCTCTTCATTTTGCACCATTATTCACATGTGAGAAAAACTTAGTGACAACTAATCATACTAATCACTGAGTCCATTCAAGTTTAAAGTGTGTAAAGAAAGAGTGTGATGTCATTTCAGGCGACGCATGAAATCAAAACAATATTTAGAAGAGGTGCAAAAACTGCATCGGAAGTGAAAAAGTAATATTTTATATTAAAAAGTCCCATAAAAAGACCAAAACCAACAGTGAATGCATCCTGCTAAGACGCTTTGTCCGGGCTGTCCTCGTCCTCTGTGCCTCAGGCCTCCATCGCCTCAGTGAGCTGCAGCGCTCACACCTTCCTTCATACCCAACAGGCACTGCACTTTATTTTGGTTCCATTCTGACTTTGTTGCTGTTTGTTTGCTGCTGTAAATCCTCACTTTAGCACCAGATCCCCAGATGAAAATATTTCCACAAATGCATCATTTATTAGTGTTTGATTAATGTTTACTAAACAGCTGCTTCGGGAAATGATTTAGCCCTTTAGAATCAGTGAATGCTGCTCCAGATTGGCTTCAGCTGGGTTGAAAAGAGGGTCACATTCTTGGTTTTGGTCTTTTCATGAAGTGTCGACAGTTAAAAAAATGTCAAATATTGCCGACTCTTTCCTTTAAGAATGTGGCAGAACCTGAACTGTCTGTGTTGTGCTCTGTGTGGGCAGCGTTCAGGTGTGGCTCTGCAGGTCAGATGTGAGTTTTTAGATGAAGCTAATCACCGGTTTTGTGTTCCTGGTTTGGAGAGGCAGCGTAGCCAAACTCTCCAGATGGGCACGGAGCAGTCTGACTTTCACAGAACCACAACTCCCTCATGAGGCCTGCCCGGCATCGCCCATCAAAAAGCTGCCTCACATGGTTTCACTTTTCCTTTCACTCCACTTTATGATATAGAAAATAATGATGATTTTCAGAGACCACACTTTCAAATTAAAATGGAAACAACCTTTTTTGTCTGTAAGCTAAGCAGCAGTTTAAAGGCTTGAGGGGTAGTTGGGGGCTGTTGTGTTTCCGTAAGCTTTTCACATCTGGTGAGTCCGTTTCAAGGCATCTTTTAAACTCCTTTGCTATCTCTGACCTACCAGGCCCACTTCAGGCTCCTCAGTCACCGCTGCCGCGCTGCTCGGAGGATTTGGCTCCGCCGAAGTTGAGCTGAACTGCAGAGCAGCACATCAAAGCCCCACCCTCCGAGTCCGCCAGATGTCCTGTGGTCATTTTTAAACTCACACCCCGGCACATGACATGGAGCAGTGTGTAAGCATGTAGACAGAGGTGGATGGGCTGCTTGGAAATTGGAAAAGGAAGCCTGTATTTATGAGGTGGTTTGAGGTGCTGTGTTAAGACAGGCTTAGCCTGCCACTCTCCCTCTGACAGCCCTGTTTCCCCCTGAGCTGGGGTGACCAGAGGCAGAGAGAGGTGAAGGAGTGAAGGCAGGAGGCCTGTCAAAGCAGGACCAGACCAGACCTGGACCCGTGGCGAACAGACTCGCAGGCAGGTGATGCAGCAAATCACATTGACAGAGGATGTAAAGCCGCCTCGAATTTTCACTGGATTTGTGTTTTCATAAGAAGAACAAACAGGAAACGTAGGAATAGTGACTCCTTCAGCCAAGTGCATGCTGGGACGGGCTAAACCGTCCATGACCTCAAAGAGGAAAAGCTAAAAAAATGAAATTCATGAATAAGCCTGAGTTTAGAGCACAGGTCGCAGGCAGTGAAGCACTTACTGTGGCGTTCACCGTCACCTCCAGCAGTCTTTGTCTCCTCGCTGCACGCTGACGTCATCACACGGAGATTTAAAGCGGGAGGTTGGACGTGTGGTCTTCTCCGTACCGCCACCTTAACAAGCCCCCGGGCTGCACTCCGAGGGGAGCAGCACATCAAATCTGTCTGTTCGTACCTCAGCTAGAGGTAAGATGAGTGATCTCCCAGAGCAGGGATCCCCTCTCCTCCCCCACACAGCAGCTCTCCTCCCCTCTCTCTCTGCCGCGGCGGCCAGCCCATGTGAGTCAAATTATTGTAATTGAGCAAGGATGGAGTCGGGTGTGAGGTGATCTCTCTCTTCATCCCCTCCCTCCCTCTCTCCCTCAGATATTTCTGCACATGTTGTGAAATGACCAGCAAGCATCTTTTTTTTCTTCCCTCTCACACTGCCTGTAACACAGAAATCAATTAACCGCTTTCAAGTCAGATCAAAGGCCCAATACACCGTCCAGGTCGTTCCAAAACCTGCGGGACAATTAACCCTCCCTGTGGACAGCGACCAGGCTGGACAGATGAAGGAAGGCTGCTGCCACTGTTCACGTCCGTTTGAAGTAGCCATAAACAAACGGGAAGTGATTGGACACGATTTCAACCAGCGTCCCCCTAATTTACCACTTAGCTGTGAGTTAATGCAGCAGACGAGAGATCGGGGACGTCGGGAGACAAAGGAAGGACATTGACCTCTGCATGTATTTAGAGGATGTTTGTGCTGTAAGCTGCCGTGGATTATGAGACGGTGGGCCCCTGGGGCAGACATGTAAAGGGCCCCCACCATACAGGAGGAAGACACCTCGACCGACGGGCACAAAACGACTTTTAACAGCCGTCATTTGGAGTCGTTTTCTGTCTCTTTGCATCATTTTGCATCTTTGTGGCATTTTTCTGACTCTTTCTTGTCGGTTTGCGTCTCTTTGTGGTTGTTTTGTGTCTCCTTCGAGTCGTCTTGTCTGTCTTTCCTGTTGTTTTGTGCCTGTTTGCATTCATATTTTGTCCGTGTGGTCATTTCGCATCTGGGGTCATTTTTTGTCTCTCGTAGTAATTTTGTGTCAACTTTTTGTGTCTCTTTGTAGTCGGTTTGTGTCTCTTTGTCGTCGGTTTGCGTCCCTTTGCAGTTGCTGTGTGGTCTTTTTGCTTTTGTGTAGTTTTGTTTGTGCCTCTTTGTGGTTATTTTGAGTCTCTTTGAGCTCGTCTCATCTCTCTTTCCTGTTCTTTTGAGATTCTTTGCGCTTGCGTTTCGTCTCTGTGGTCATTTTGCTTCTCTGCGTGATCGTTTTGCGTCTCTTTGCAGTCGCTTTGCCTTTTTTGTCGTCATTCTGTGATCTGTGGTCATTTTGTCTCTAGTTTGCGTCTCTATGTGTCTCTTTGGCTCTGGCCCAGGGGCCCACGGGGTCAGGGGGCCTGTGTCCGGTAGGCCCAATCAGTAATGCTTCCCTGGGCATGTTGGTGGCACAACACAGGAGTGTGACATCACACTGATTGGACGAGGGGGAGCGAGTGCAGCTTTCGTCCTCAGACAGGTGCACTGACCCTGTCCACCCCTGAAGGTGCCACTTGCATTTTATTGGACATTTAGGGCCGGCCAGCATTTTTTAACGGCCACCTGGATGCAATAAAGGGCCAGCTCCTGAGCTCTGGCTGCCCAGAGGATTTCCCAGCAGCTCCCGTGGGACCTCTGGCTAGTTAAGATGTTTATTAAGCTGAAAGTGGTCCAGTGGGAAAACACAGCACTTCTGAGAGATTCAGGCCAGCAGTTTTCTTGTTAGCCGGAGCGCTCCCTGGAGGATTGGGTTTCTTTTCCTTTCAAACCTCGGAGGGGGGGGCAGGGTCAGTTCACAGGGCACGAGGTTGACCAACTGGTAACCAGGCACATGAACGCAGGAAGGGAAATATCTTGAGACCATCTAGGTCAGCGTGGAGAAATTCCCACAGTTCCCGAACTGAGAAAGGCCTCCTCTGAAAACCGTCTGGTAGAAGCAGCATCAGCTGTACGGCATGAGGCTGAGATCTAAACGGGAGCGGGACCGCGGCCTCAGCGCTGGTCGTTTCTTTCTTTTGACGGCTGAGCTGAAGCTCTTTGAAGAAAGTGTCCGTCCAGAACGTTGTGATGTTAGTTCTGCTTTGTGTTTGACAGATCCTGACCTGGCTAAGCTCTGCTGGACTTCTAGTTCAAAGCTCTGGTCTTTAGCTTCAGGCGCTCTGCCCTAATAACTGCAGTTAGCCTGTTAGGCCTTGTTTTGCTTTCTGAAAGTTTAGCAGCTTAAAGGAGAGGAGTTTTGGAGAATGGTAGACGAATGGCGTCCTGAAAACTGCTTCGTCGCTGCTCAGCTTGATGAATCCGACCTTTTTCCTTGTTTAATTTTGAGCTCTGTCGGGCCGAGCCGCACAGCCTGCGGTTAGCGCGCTGAGCTGAGCGGCACATGCGGCCGGTGATGGGTTTTTAGTGCTCTCTGCCTAATGTTCAGGACAGATTAGAAATGTTCGCCTGTGACAGATGCTGTCTAGATCTTCACCACCAGATCCATCCAGCTGCAAAACATCTGGTGGATTTCTACCTTTTTCTCTGAAGTGCAGCCTATTAATGACACACCCACAATCATACATGTGCGCGCACACACACACACACACACACACACACACACACACACACACACACACATACATCCAGTACACACAGAACACATCCAGCGTGTTTTATTGAGACAGAGAGAGAATCACACGTACGCAGATGTCTGATTAGGTGGGTAGTTTATTGCTGCTTGCCTAGTTGACCAAATGTTCTGCATATTTTGTATTTATTGGCGTGATTATCTTCGTATTTGTCTTTCCTTTGGTCTCTCGGACTGTCCGTGCAGCGCTCGGGGCGCAGGGGTCGATGAGCCGCTCAGCTCCAGCTCTGTGTCCCGGCCAGTAAATATGTAGATGTATTTAGAATATCTTTCACTACTTCAGCCACAAAGTCTGCGAGCACATGCAATTTATTCAGCAGTCACAGAATTTATGCATTCCACATGAGGAGCGGGCAGCGAGGCCTCGGCGTGTTGTTAATGGCACACATCCTAAACTCATGCTCCTGGCCTCCTGCAGCCTCCCTTCCCTTGTGTCAGAGGAAACATTATTTTTGCACAGACAAATCCACTGAATAACATGATCGTCTGATGAAAGCAGCTGCAAATCTTTCCCGAGCTGACGCGCTTCTGCTAATGATGGAAACGCTCACGTAAAAACGAGTGCCACGTATCCCGCTGCGGCGTGACGGCGTGACATCAGCTGCTCACATGTTCCTCAGCCAAAGTTTGGGCAAAGCGTTGTTTTGTTTTGCGTCGCTCCTCCACTCAGCACCTCTGTGTGGGATGGTGATGGCTCCTCTTTGGAGAGAGATTTCAGGCTCTTCAGGCGCTCATCAGCAGTTGGAGAGTCACCTCCAGGTCTGGGCGTGTGTCTCCTGGAGACGTCTGCAGGCCGTGCTTTCATTTAGCTGAAAATGAGCTCGCGCTAAGTCGTTCCTCGTGTGTGTGAAGCTTCGGCTCACATGCAGACTCGTTTGGCCGTCGCCTGTGTGTGAAGTAAAACAGAAGGGAAGGGGAGACCCCCACATCACAGGACGAAAACATTTTGTTTTTGCTGGCTTTCATAATGCATCATCTGTTAGCATCTGCCGTCCGCCTTTGAACAAGTTTTTAAATGTTTTGAAGATAATCCTCTGGAAAAGAAACGCGCTCATTTGTTTTTTCTAATTATTGTTGTGTGACACAACACAGAACACAGAACAGCTCTCATTCAGATTCGCTTCAGCTTTCATGACTTCGCCATAAAAACTAGAAAAAAAAATTCATATGATGCACCACAAGTCAGAGCAAATTCACTTTGTCATTTGTGTATTGAAATGGAAATATTAAAAACTTGACCCATTTTACAGTCATTTAAAAGTTCTTCTTCTTCTTCTTCTTCTTCTTCTTCTTCTTCTTCTTATTATTATTACTGTTATTATTATTATTATTATTATTATTATTATTGTTGTTGTTGTTGTTGTTGTTGTTATTATTGTTATTATTACTATTATTATGCTTATTATTGTTATGTTTATTATTGTTTGATATTTTAACAAATAGAACTTTAGTACATTTGCTGGTAAGTTGAACAAATTGGTGAAATTTTAAGTGAATGAAAAAAATACATAGTTTTTATATTTTTTTTATCCAATAACAATTTGCCTTTTTATTATTTTCTGGAGTTTTCATGCAGATGCAGAAGACAAAAGTTATTAATTAAACTTGATGAGCATGCGAGCATCTTTTCATCTACAAACTTTTCTGTGAAGAAACAAAAATACTGTATATTTTATACTGACGTGTACTGTAATATTTTTTTATTACAGAACAAAAAAGTGGAGCACAAAACATCAGGAAAAATAGCCAAACAAATAAACAACATCAACAGTTTGAAACAAGAGAAATGACAAAACTGACCAAATCCAAGTGAAAATACAAATACTGCGATGAAAAACACAGATTCATTCAAATGTTTAATATTATAGGTCACATCTTTTGGCATTTTATTGTCGGAAAATTGCAAATAATAGATTTCAGAAAAAACTTGTAATCCCTGATAATAGGTCATATTTAGTTTATGTGGCAGCACTGGACAACTTACTTCTAACTACATAATAATATATAATTCAGATTATTCATATTGGCAGCATAGTCACCAGAATAAATACCAGAAGTGAACTTTCTGTTAATGTTGTATTAATATTCTCACTGAGAAGAGTTACAGAGGAGTTAAACAGGGAAATTCATACATGAAATATAAATGAGTATATATATAAACGAGTTCATAAATGTTTTACCAAGTATTTAACACATAGCAAAAAATCATAAAATGACATTCTGTGTTTGTCCTGACAAGAATAAAAACATAATTCAGTTTAACAAGAAGAGTTATGGAATACACCTTCACAGTAACATGACGGTACGTGTTACATCCAGTGTTGTACTCTGTACTAACAGACTGTGTTTATGTAAAGAGTGATCTCGGTTTGTTGAATGAGTATATGTACTGCGTGTACTCCTTTCTCTGCCTGTTCGCTCCTCTACGTTAGCAGCTCTCGAGCAGCAGACTAAGCTGTACTGCCTGGTTTTGTCCAGCAGGGGGTGGTGTTGTAATTCACATCGCGGGGTTTAGGAGTATCAGCGTACGTCTGTGCAGTAGTGTGTGTATTTATACTGAGTCACGGGACCAGGTGCATAAATATGAGCGCATCCTGGATCAGCGTCATCAGACGAGCTGGACCATCACAGACTGCCGCACAGAGCTCAGCGTGAGGCCAGGACGGAGGCCGAAAGGGCCAAATCTGTAATGCGTTTCCCACAAAAGAAGCCTTCTCATGGGGTCACTCTCCAGGCTGCTGTCATCGTATAATCACTGATATTATTCAGTTGTCCTTTTATGAGAGAACATTAATTATTCAAAGTCAGAAACATCACAGTGAATAATGTGAAAACAGTTTAAAACACGAGCTGAAGGACTTTAAACTGCATGTTTACTCCTGTGACTGTAGTATTCAGCTAGTATTCACGTGTTTTCGTGTAATTCAGTACTTCATATTTACTCGGAACTACATCTAAATTATACAAGTTTGATTAATTATTTTCACAAAAGGTGGCAACAAAACAGCCAATATTCCCACTTTAAATCATTAAATCATCGGTGTCCTGAGGACTTTTAGCAAGTTTGAACGATTTCGTTCATTGTGATTTTCAATAAAAAAAATATTGTTTTTTATTATATTAATCGTTATTATATCAGTATAATATGGTATAACAGTTAAAAGAATTGTATCTGCATTTTTGCTCTATCACTAGTCGGAAATAAGGTCGTTAGATCTGGTGTTAATTAATGTTAAAGCTCAGTTTTGCTCCACATCTGAATAAACTACCTGAATGCAGGTGAGCAGCTGCTGTCAGCAGGCCGTCAGCTCGTCTGTCAGCAGCTCAATAAATTTGTCAGAGGGAACAAAAAAAAAAAAAACAAAGCTGAATCTAATAAATCGTAACATAAACAAATGTCACCGTGGCTGACAGCGCTGTGTTATAGTCTGTGTTAATCCCCGAGGAGCTGGGATTATCCCGCGCCTCGTTTTGGTTTTTGTCTGTGTGTGAAGACGTTCGTGTGTGAGTTAGTGAGGAAGAGGATGTGCTGTCAGTGTCTGTTTATCCTGCTGCGGAATTTTACCGTGTGATGAAATAAAAGTGACATTTTATAGGAAATCTAAAAAAAATCGTTCAGAATCAAACGCACGTGATTTCTGCGTGAGATGAAAAACGTGAAATGAAAACGAGTCGTTGTCGGTTTGTTTGGTGCTCGGTGGCCCTGAGGCCCGGGGCCTGCTGGCTCCGTGTGATACTACAGTCCAACAGCCTTTTTCAAGGCGTGAAAGCGACTAAAAAAATCAGCAAAACAGATGAAATTAAAGTCAATTCGACGCAAATTCGTGAAGCCCCTCAGAGCTGATCCAGGAGCAGTCAGCGGACTTCAGGCACGTGCTCTGCCCTGAAAGCCTCTCCGAGCCCCGGGTCTGAGTTTAGAGAAACGTCCTGATGAGAGATGAGTTTGTTCTGCTGTTTTTTAAGATGTGAACAAATGAAAGCAGCCTGCACTTTTCTGTCTTTCACCGGAGCTTTAAAAAGCCTCGTGCAGAGCTCAGAAACACTCATTAAAGATCAAAGTGAGGTGACTATCAGAGTCCTCCAGCAGCCGCGTTCAGGAGCCTCCGTGTGTCTGCTGTGCTCACTTCAGCTTTCAGGGTGTGAGTCCTCCTTTCCACTCAGCTGCTTTCTTTTAAAAAGCTTTGTTTCAGCTCCTCACCTCCGCTGCTCCTCCAAAAAACTCAGATTATGGCGCAGACGCAGCGTTCGTCCGCAGACCCGCGTGTCTGGGTGTGTTTTTGGGACGTTGCGCGCATCGATTAGAGGCTCCGGCTCTGAGTCCGGACACCGTTGGATGAGTGTTGTGAGTTATGGTGTAAATGATGGATCCTGTGCGCCTTCTGTGATCAGATCAGCTGTCTGTGAGCTCATACCTGCGGCCTGCGTCACCACATCATGGACGTTTGTTCACGTCGTTTCAGTTTAACGAAGTCCTGAAATAATTTGATTGATTGTTGGCTATTAATTGATTTAAGGTCATTTGCGTATTTTTAAAAATATTTCCAGGATCTAAACATTAAATCATAATGAAACATATTTATTTCTTTCTTATTTAATCAGACCTAATGGAATAATTAGCGCTGATAATCGTTAATAGCAGATTTCTTCCTTTTCTTAACGCGCTCTCCTCAAACTTCGTGTCCTGTTGAAACGTCGAATTTTCCCTCTTTGATTCCAAAGCTGCTAAAATTCTGCAAAAAATTTCCGCAATTTTGCACTTTTCTCCGCGCAGACATTAAAACGTGAGCTCGTGTTTTTCGCTCTTTTTCCAAATCATCTCTTCCTCCTCTGCGTTCAAACGCGTCATCCAGCTCGTTTCTTTCCCTAAATTCAGAGTGAGTGTGGCAGCACGCGCACGGGCTGCAGGAGCGTGCACGGCTCTACCGGCGCAGTAGAATCATCTCTTACCTTTTCGATGGATGCAACAGTTCTGCTCACTTTGCGCTAAATTGCTGAACTCGTGCAGAGTGTTTTGCGCGCTGCACACCTGCCGCGGCGTGTTTTCCTGCTCGTGGACGCGAAGGAAGGGCTCGCGCACAGGCTCATTAAAACACCGCCGGCTAAAAGTTGGCGGATTGATTTATTGAATGAATGCTTGATGTCCTCATTCACACAAGTGACCCGGCCGATAGCTGCTGGATGAACGCTGAGGAGGGGGCGAACACAGGCTTTAGATGTTCCCAAAAATCTATTGATCATAGTGTATTGATAGTGCTCAGCTCATAATGCTGCTCAGAGGTAAGATAATCCAATATAGTGTGAGGGGGAGGTAATTGACCCCATGCTGATGGAAGTGGTGGAAAAGAGGAAAAAGGCTGAAGCTGGGGATGGATGGCTTCATGAGTGGCAGCTCTGGGCTGATTTTAACACGGCACGTTTAAAAAAGTCTCTTTTCATGACAAATATAAACACTTCAGCATTTATATCACCTTTATTTATCCTTGAATCAAATGTGCTGTGTTTACATCCCTCTGAAAACGTGACAATAGGTGAGAAGTGACTGTGTGTGAGATCACCTCTGCTGTTCTCCCGCTGAACGCCAGAGGGCGTCGCCAACAGTCTCCTCTGTGTTCCAAACTGGGCTACAGGTCATCGCCTGATGCTTCACAAAGGACGCGAGGGACGACACGCAGCTCGGCCTGTGGACCGAAGGTGGACACCGAGACGTGAGACCATCCTGAGGAAACATTTAGGGGTTTTATTTTGGATTCGCTTCTTCCTTTAAATACACAAACGTGCAATAAATACTGTGCAATAAGGCCATTTTGTCTTTATGATATTCAGCAATTTATTATCACTATTACTATTATTATTATGATCGGCCTTGTCTTCGTTCCCCTGAACTGAGCAGGTCTTTCCATGAGGCCGTGTGAAGCGAAGCCCTCCTGCAGGCCGCAGGCTGGGCTGATGCGCGGCGCTCTGTGGCAGGCTGCGCCGCCTCCGTGTGTCGCAGTCCTCTGACGCTGGTTTCCTGCCTGGGCCCGTCGCTGCAGCGTCTTTAAAAGAAGTTGGTAACCATGAGCTTCTCACGCGGCGTGACACGAAAAGCAGCTTTCAATCCCATTAGCAGCCCCGTAATTTCAGACAGGCCTCAGTGCGACACCTCCAGACGTCTTGATCACACCCTGACAAATTCTCTCATCCTTCCTGAATTGCAGTAACTCACAAAATCATCCACAAACGAAATATAGATTTTAAAATGACGGAGATGTGTCTGTTTCCAGACTGGTTTTACTCTGTACACATGGACAGCTTCAGTGTCCTTCAACATAAACCGAGCACAGGCCTTCGAGCTGCAGCCTGCGCTCATTGTGGATGCTCTGATTCTTCCAGGCCGAGTGGCGGACGGAGCCGGCCCGTCGTGGCCTCCTCACGGCCGGACAGAGCTCTTATCAGCGCCGATCGCCAGGTGCATCAGCTGAAAGGGGACAGCAGCTTCCCCTGGAACAATACACAAAGAGCGAAGAGGGCGGCGGATGCTCATCAGTCTGTCCCCTGCGGAGGGAAACATCATCATTTAGGATCAATGTGGGTTTTTTTTTTTTTCTTCTTTAAAACTCGCTTCAATATTTTTAATTTATTTTTTAAGTCACAGAAGGACTATTTTTTCAGAGTGCCCTTGATATCAATACGCCCAATAATTCAATTATAGTGTCTTATTATTATTATTATTATTATTATTATTATTATTATTATGCTGATGTTGTTGTCTCAGTTGCCTGTGTAAAATTTCATTTTTCTCTTTCAGGTCTTTGCCCCTCTGTGTGTGTGTGTGTGTGTGTGTGTGTGTGTGTGTGTGTGTGTGTGTGTGTGTGTGTTGTTATTGGACTGTGCGCTGCGCACTGTACTCTGCTCCAATAGCATCCCAATGGCGGTGAATGGGGAATGAAAAAAGTGTAGCCATGCATGCAGGAGTGGGAGGATCCACTCGCTTCAATCTCGATCTCAGACTTTTGCAGCGACAGGGGCACAACCAACCAACCGCCTGTGTTCCTTCCAAAGAGTTACTGCCGGGACATCTGCATACACACTCTCCTGTTTTTATGGGGATTTGTTGTCAACTTTGTCTTCCTTTTCTCATCCTTAACAACTGATATTCCGTGAAGAAATTCCCCGCGTTCCCCCGTCGGCTTGTGGACGAGCAGATAAAGCTTCCTCAGCCCTCCGCTCCTAACAGGTGACTCTTCACAGAGTTTTACACCTTTATTGTTTGCTTTCTGTCCCTCCACGCCTCTCTGACACGTCGGGGGTCTGTGTGGTCGGCTTAGACTGCCTTTGCCTTGTAGCTGCTGCGCGCATCAAAGTCGAGTTTTTTGCATTTCTCCTACTTAAGCTCATTTTCTATTTTTCCTCCTCCGAGCTGCAGGCTGTGCCACACGGAACTCAAGCGGCTCCAACAGGTTTCAGCCTCGTCTTCGCTTTTGCTCCACCGCAGCTTAGTGTGCCGCAGGATTTCTTGTCCAGTCTGACCGTGTTCTTATGGATATTGCAACAGGTCTGGTGTCACTGGAGCGCCTCTCCGCGGGAGAACAGTCCGAGACGTGCATCATGCTGGACGGCATAAAAATTGAAGATCATCCGCTGCGATCGGGACAGGCCACGCTCGGAGTCATGCTCGGTGAGTCTTCTTCTTTTACGGGATAAAATATCAGCACATCGCTGTTGAACTGCGGGTACAAGTCCAGCACTGTTAGTCCAGCGTGGATGCCATTACTGTGCCCACTGCTGGTTTGTGTCCTGGCACACATATGAAACCATGAAAACCGGCAGAAGTTCCCATTTACGCGCGTAAAGGGCTGAAACATTAGAGATGATAATTAAAAATGTAGTTTTATTCTCACGTAATTGTCAAAGAAACGTATTCTGAGCGATGCAGGCGTCTAAAGGCTGGATGAGTGATGTGATCTACAGGCCTTATTGGAGAGAAAATATCAAGTCCATCCATTCAAACCTGCTTTTTCATTGAATTAAATCCATACACCTTCAGTGATTGAGTGCAGGCCTTTAACGCCTCAGAGTTTTCAGCCCGCGCTGCACTGCTTCATTCAGGCCTTCTCTCTTTTGTGACGGGCCCCAACTCCTGTGCCGTTTTCCAGGGACTGACTGTCACCATCCGTCCGTGTGTGAAGGATGCCAGCGTCCCATCTCCGACCGCTTCTTGATGAGGGTCAACGATTCCTCATGGCACGAGGAGTGTTTGCAGTGCACCGTGTGTCAACAGCCTCTCACCACCAGCTGTTACTTCAGAGAAAGGAAACTTTACTGCAAACACGACTACCAACAGTAAGCACAATTCCCTGCCTTCCTCTCCTTCTCTGCAGATTGCTTTGGTTGCAGTGATTTAACAAAAAAAAAAAAAAAAAAAGGCTTTGTGATGGCTCTGGCTGGCCTGGAGGCCTCGTGTGTGTCGCCCACAGTGTAGAGATACAGAGTGAAAAGTCAAGCAGCTGCTGTGAATCTTACCTGAATTTTACAGGATTTAATTCATCTAAAAATCTGTGTGTCCTCGTGGAGCTTTGCTGTAAATTCACCTGTTGTCCTCGCTTGTTCTGCTAAAGTTGAGCCCATTTATTTCCTGTAAAATTAAAAAGCCAATGACAGAGCGGCAGGAGCAAGCGGGACTGAATATGAGCGTTTTGCTTTTTAAAGAAAGTGGAATAATGATTGAGAGGAGCAGAGAAATCAGCGCGCGGAGGCTGCAGGACGCGCGCGTGCAGCCTGGTCCTGGTGCTTTTATTACCGTCACAGTATTTCAGCCTCTGCGGGTCCACAGCATCACACTCAGGCCCGAGTCTGCGCAGGCGGCGTTTATTCCTCCGCCGTGTATTTCCTGGAGCATCATGTGGCTTCTCTGCTTCACCTGCACGCCATGGAGCACATTGTCTGAGGAGGTTTTATTTTGGACTGTGAGGCCACAGCGCGGCTTATTTTTATTTTCCGATCAGAGCAAACATTCATCGTGACAGCCTGATGCCTCAGTTTACTTTGAATATTACACATTCATTACTGTACATTATTATTTTTATTTGACCGCCACAATTTTAGCGTGTTTTTATTATTATTATCCTTATTTTATTACAGGCTGTTTTTATTCTATTTTATTTTAACCCATTTTATTTTATTGAATATGATCAATTTTAGCATTCGGCGTTCAGACATTAATCGATTTAATGAAAAACTATTCGCGCTTTTTCGCTCCATCTGACTTTTAGGTACCTGCGAGCTAAACGCGCCAACGTGCGTTTAAATAATAATGGAGAACAATTAGAAGTTCAGGCATTTGCGCACGCGCGACTCACACGCGCGCACACACACTCACAATTTTAAGGGCGTTAAATATTTAGTGTTAAATTGGAGTTTCACTCTTTGACAACGTGAACAATTTCGGACTCACTGGGTTAAAATGCTGGAGTGTGATTTCAGCAGACTGATGTGATTAAATGCAAATTGTTAATTTGATCATCAAATTCACAGAAACACAATGATAAAAATAAAATAAAAAAATCAGCATTATTAATATTACAGCCATTAAAAATAATAATTTCCAAAGTATAAATTATGGATAAGTGATGATAATGTAGGAATGGCTCCTGTGTGTTTTTATAGTAAATTACAATAAAGTTTTGCTCTCTAAATTAGGCCTGAGACAGGAAGTAGTATGGCAGCCATCAGCTGTGCAGGAAGATAAATGAGTAAATTGAATTAGTAAATTATCACATGAAAGCAGCAGAGATGGCAGATATATTGAGGCAGAGGAGCAGAAGCAGCGGCGGTGCTGAGGGCTGGTGTTTGGCCTGCGAGGACCCCGGGGCGCCCCGTGTTTCTCATCGCATGAGCGCTTTTCATGCTTGTCACTAAATTTCCAGCTTTTTGTGGCCGGCCTTTTTAACAATTCTACTTCGATTACCGGGACATTATGGCTCTCTGCTAGATGCCTCGCAAGCAACAAAGAGTTACATCTATTGCCGTGCGTGCCATTCATCCAGCTTTGTGACAGCAGTGTAGTCGGCTGATAACAATGGAAAATTCATAGCAGTAACTGTGGGATACCAGAGCCGCGGCGTCACGGCTCAGAGGTGGCTGGAGGCTGAGGCGGAGGGATCTCTCTCTCCTGCCTCCTCGTGCACTTTTTTTATTTGTTTGGTGTGTGTGAAGAGAGGAAGACGGGGATGCAGATAGGATCTGTTTAGCGTCAAAAACACGCTGGTCCTGGCCTTTTGTTTGTGCTTTGAGGAGCCTCGCTCGGCGTGGAGCTGCCCATCTCCCCTCTTCTCTCTGCTGCCTTGAGCTTGTGTGGCAGGTCCGATCGTCTCAGCCAAACACAACAACCTGCTGGGCGACGTCCTGCTCTCACACTGTTATTCATCACATCTTTTAATTCTTCACCCTCCCTCTCCTACCTCTTTTTTTTTTTTTTTTTTTTTTTTTTTTTTACCCCTCCCAGGTTAAAAACTAGCTGGAGGGTCCTTCCATCACACAGACACGAGTATCTCCTTTTTTTTCTTGTTTATTCCATTTGCATTGATGGGATACTTAAAGATGTAATTGGCACCTTTTTGACTTTTATGACACCCATTTAAGATGCATTTGTCAGCCCACAAACTGCTCTGGGCTGTGAGGAGAGCTCCTAGCCTTACAGAGGTCTTTGTGCCTAATTACATTCCTACAGCAACTGATTCATGCCCCGTAATCAGCTCTCACTCGCTATAATAAATCAAGGAATTGGCAAGCAGTCTTTTTTGGCACCTTTGGAACAGGTTTAAGTGCAGACGAGGGAAAACAATTGTGTACTGTATTATTAAAACTCCCACCAACACTGTTCAACACATCTTGCTCCATACAGTGCAATTATATAGTAACAAGGTTGGATTTTATCAGCCTTTCTTCCATACGTTGGCCTCTCTTTCTGCCGTGCGGCCGACCTGTGCTGATCGTCCTCGTCTGATATGAAATCGCTGTTTTTGTCAGTGAGGAATATTTTTGACGGCTTGAGGTTTTAGGGTAAAAAAAAAAAAAAAATCAAATGTATATATGTCAGGCATATTTTCCTCAGGGGAAAATAGAATTAAATCTGCTATGGAAGAGGAGAATTGTGGCATTAAAGCGCTGCCTTCTGCAGGAATATTTCAGAGCGAGTTTGATCAAATTGAACGCGAATCGACAGAGCTGTCAGCTGGACGGCAGCCACAGCCGTAGAGGAGGAACAAGCTGGAACGAGACGGGCGGTGTGGAAAAGGTAGAGTGGAATTACACCACCCCGGGAGAGTGTGTGGTGCCCTGGTGTTTGGAGGTCAATTATACATCATTAGAAAGAGGGAGATCTTTTCCCCGGGGAGACCTTTCCTCTAACCGAGCAGATGCTTTGAAGGGAGCCATGTAATAAGGCCTATCACTGACCCGAGTGTTGGACAACACCCCTGTAATGGACTGCCTTGTTAGAAACTGCCATGGGCTCCATCCACAAAACATAACATTAACTAACTATATTATACACCATGCTGCCTGCTTTTGGATCCTGCTGATGCATAAAGACATACCATTCCTGAGTGGATTTTTTTTCCACGCTCTATAAAGTTTTACTGTCTAGCAAAATGTTATTTTAGACTGTTTCATTTGTAACTCGTCCAAATAAGTCGGCGTGCACATTTCTCCAATTTTTTTCTAATTCACGTGCTGTAAGCAAAATGAAATTTAGGTCACGGTGGTATGAGTAGTAGAAAAACAGAGCGGTGATGAAGCCATAAAAACAGAGCTCCCAGAACCCGTCTCACCTCCCATGCATGCTGGACGATCCCCCGGTGTGCTGAGAAGTGCTTTTTCGGACTGTTTGGAGTGCCCTCCTGTGAAATTGTTGTTTTTTAATTAGCTGTGCTTGGGACGCTGCAGCAGTGTGTGCCGGATAGATGCTGACGGCTGGGTTTCTGTGTTAGCTCACCGAGTGTGTGTTTTACTCACTCTAGGACACTCCCGCGTGGCCTGGCACTTTGTGAACACTCATATGCACACACACACACTCACACACTCACACACACACACACACACACACAAGGAAAAGAATGAAAAAAAAACTGGGATGTACTTTGTGTTGTCAACCCAGCTGGGTAGTTTTGCAGTTAATTAAAGAGCGTCCTCAGTCCTGCTTAAGTGTTTCAGACGCAGCTCGGATCTGTGGCTCTGCCCTCCTTTGTGCAAGACTTTCTAACTTTCAGCTATACTTTCTTTTTTTTTTTTTTTTATTCTCCCTAAAAAGGATAAAAATGTGTCTTTAGCCACTGCTCTTGGGTAAATAAAAGAGGACCTCTGCAGAGAGACAAATCTAATGTTAGAAACACTAAGTCAGATAATATTGCTTCAGCTTGCTGGGATTTTTAGTGCTCGGCGAGGAGCTAGCTGAAGCTGGCCCCGTTCCTCTGTAAGGAAGTATTGGGTTTTATGTCAACATGGCTCGGCCTGTCCCTGCAGCACACTCGGATGCATCATCTGTCATCTCATGGTTTGCTAACACCCCCACCCCAACATATTTAGAACCATTAAAGGACCTGTTGGAGCGATATTTATTTGCATCATTAACTCCATCTTGGATTCTGTTTTCTGCTCTTTCCGGTTCCCACAAATAGCTCTTTGAGCGATGAATATTTGATTTAAACATATCGTTTTACATGAACTCTTGTATGAATAGTGCTGTTGTAAATTTTACACCAGCTACATCCATAAAATCCTCACCAGTCTGCTGTTTATATCCGCCGAACGTGTTGTTTTGTGATGCGCTCAGTAAATCTTCAGTACAAGCATCGTTCTATGAAATCAGGTGATTTCACGAGGGCTCGTGTCATGAAGGCATTTCCGCCTCGCGTTTTGGTATAAATGAGTGGGTGCGCAGTGTGTGTGTGTGTGTGTGTGTGTGTGTGTGTGTGTGTGTGTGTGTGTGTGTGTGTGTGTGTGTGTGTGTGTAGCAGCGGTTGGAACACAAAGCACTTTGCAGGACGCTACGGGAAGCCACAGAGGCTCAGCCACGGTAATGCCCATCACCACTTTAGAGGCCAGACTGGTGGCGAGGGATGTGGAAAGAGGTCTCTGTGGCTTTGTGTGGGGGAGCTGTAGTGCAGGGGAGGAGAAGGATCTGCAGAGGGATCTGCCTGGTGTGCTCACATTACACTGGATGATAGCAGAGGGGTGCAGAGGAACTCAAGCATGCAATTTGTTGGTAGCCACAATTTAACCTCATCTCCTAAAGCCGGCTGTTAGGCAGCCAGTGGGACATGTCAGTCAATCGGGAATGCTAATCAGTGACGGTGGAGAGAAAGCCCTCGGCTCGGCAACGTACTGATTTTCATTACTGGCTCCGAGTCCTCGGGCCTTCAGGTTTATTTTCACAGCATGACAACTCTTCATAACAGAAAGGAAAGCTACCACAAACCATTAAACGCAATTTACAAATTAGATTTTGGCTAAATCTGCGAAATACTATAATAGGCTTCTTAAAGCGGCCGGCCGAGAAATACACACACTCAGCAAATGTTTTCTGTTTCAATTTGCCAGATCGCAACTTTAAATCAGAAAAATGAAACATTTGGATTTTTCGCTGCGCCAAAATCATTCATTTACAACACACTTTACGGCGTGCTGGTGAAATCGTAGCCTTTCCCGGTATTTTTAATCACGCTTCGGGCCCGTCGGCCTCATTTCGCTCCTATAGATTGGAAATAGCCCACACTTGTTTCTCCAGGCAGCCTGGTCGAACGTGCATGAGAAATTGAGACATGGCCTCTGCTGCTGGCTCGCAGTATCGCTGCTGGCCCCAACTGTGTATATGTGATCCCACTCTGGAATGTTTTTCCAACACGTAGGCTTTTCACAGATACACTAGAGAGGACTGGCATCATAGTGGCAAGTGCTGCATTCAGACTGTTGTGTGCCCAAGGCTTACTCTCACACTCACGTCACACATTCTAGCTCTACATGGGAATGGGCAGAGCAGTGTGTTTGTCTACATACACCCCAGGTTTTTGAGAGGGTGTGGGCGCATGTGTGCCTGTGTGTGTGTGTGTGTGTGTGTGTGTGTGTGTGTGTGTGTTGCTTCCTCTCTCTGCTCCTTTCTTTCTTTGTCTCTCCTCTAAACTCCTTCCACCGCCTCACTTTCACTCTGCTGTGTTTTAAAGTTTCATCTCAGTTGCTGCATGTCTGAATTTCAGCAGCAGAGGTTTTTTGCACTGATACGACAAAACACATTCTTTGTCTTTTTTTTTTCCTTTTTTTTTTTTTTTACCCCTTTTAATCTTCATCAAATGAGATTAGCCCCCCAAATACCGGTATTCCTGCCCAAAGTGACTGACAGAGATTTGCACTTTTATCATTAAGTGTGACACTAAGCTGGTCGGAGCTTTGTCTTGAATGGAGGGTCTGACGGAAACGGGGGCTCCTAATCCTTTTATTTGTGTCAGGCCCAGAAAGGGGGAAGAATGGGGCCGTGGTGGGATGGGGCTGCAGAATGCCACGGCCCTTAGTCCCCTCCAGACCCGGCCTCCACAGCCAAGTGAGCATGAGACTCATCTTATGTGGTCTATGCACTCGAGCGGACGCGTACACACTCATGCGCACACAGGCGCACATTGATGCATCTACAGTATGTTAAAATGTTTGCTGAGGCACATGCACACGATCCTGGATCCACCGCCTCACGTACACATGCATGTGCTCACCTGATTCTGCGCCCAGTCACGTGCACGCGGACGTGAGCGTGTACCTGAGTGCACGGACGGCGGTGGCGGGAGGCTCAGTCTAGGATGAGATTAATAAAGTTTGCCGGTTCCCTGGTCGAGGTCCAGCGCTAGGCTTTTGTCTGCGGCTCACATCGGGTTGTGGGGCTTCAGCTCCTTTTGTGTGTGCACCCTCGTGGTAATCCATCTCCAGCGGGAGTCCCCTGGGGCACTTTATTTACTCATTCAACTGTTTGGAAGTCTGTTAGACTGCAGATCAGATGCAGTGAAACCAATGTGATTACTTTAACCAGCACTTCCAGATTCCTGCCCAGCATCTCTTCTCACCGTGAGCTGGTGTGCTCTGCAGGTGGGAGGGACGGTCCACACTGACTCATCCCTCACTGTCTGTCCTGCTCACCAGCCTCCGCTCTGGGCCCGTCCAATATTCTCTGTTATGAAAATTCTGCTTTAGGTATTGAACCTCCTGTGCCCACACACTGCAGAGCTGACTTGATTCTTTTATTATCCTTGTGTATTTGAGTTTGTTATTTTCTCTCTTGCATCTCAAAAATACAAGTTCCAAAACCGGTGGCTGGCATTTGTCAGGTCTCCTTCTCAGCAGATCATAATTCAGCACCATGGCAAGTGTGGTGTCACAGTGTAAAAACTAACATCTATGTTTTATTGCAAACAATGAGAAGGATTTGGTTATCCATCCATCAACATAAACCCAGAGCTATGTATTTGGGGCTAACCCCCGTGTTAAACCGTTGCAGGCTGTCAGGCTCTCTGAATTTACTCTCCGTCTCTTCCCCCTGGTGTGGCTGGGGAATATGGTTGAAATCAGCTGCCAGGACCGGCATCCACAGCGAGAGCTCCCGACACTCGCTGTTTAGAACCAGCCCCTGATTGGTGATGGCTGTCTTGGCAAGAAAAATAACCCCCTAAGAAAACAGTGCAGATTGGGTTTCTGCGCGTCTGACTCACTCCCGTCCTCTCTGACCGGCCCCCCCACGGCAAACCAGCATGATTTGTGCATGAGGTCCCGTGACCCATGGAAGCTTCAAAAAGCAGCGAGGGGAAATATTTGGATGATCCTGATGGGGGAGTGGAGACGTGGGAGGGAGGCGGAGATGATGGGGGCTTGGTAGGAGCGGGGCTAAGCGGTGTAAGGCAATGCAGATGTGGAGACTCTGCAGTGCAGCCATGATGACAGGGGGGAGTGTGTCGAGGAGGTGACTGCCCATCTCGGGCTCTGACCCAGACACCCGCCGCTGCCGCCGCCGCCGCCAGTGTCCACGAGGGCGGCTGCAGCACAGACGTCACGTTCTGCACAAAAAAGGTGGCGAACAGCAGAAGGAGCCGTGCACGGGGGGGTGGAAAGAGGTGCAATAGACGAGGTATTTTATCATCAGGTACCATGCCATGATACTGATCGTCTGTACCTCACCCCCCTGCTGCACACCCCCGATCCCTTCTCCTCTCTCTTTACCTTTCCTCTGCTGGCTGGATATTAATATTTCCCAGAAAGCTGCCACAATACGTCTTCTCGGGAAATTCCACGACTCCTGAACGCTGCAAAATGATCTGGTGTCTATGAAAGGGATGGATAAGGGGATGAAACATAAAGATTTTTCACCGTGTTTTTTGTGCATATGTGATTTGGTAGCGCTCTCTGGATGGAGATTTCTATTCGCTTGCCTTGATAAGAAAAATGTGTTGCTGCAGGTGAAGGCAGAAGAGTTGTTTGCTCTATTCATCTAAATTTCCTCCTCTGGCTGATAGCATTGTTTGATTCAACCTCGTGGCCTCGTAGCACATTATTTATGCACAGAATCTGCCTCTGGGACCAGCTCAATGGAAACCCCGCTGAACAGAAATAGCTGTAGTAGGCTGAGGCTTGCTGCAAACCCAAACTCAGCATTTAGAAAAGCAAAGCTGTGGTCTGAGGCTACCCCAATCATTCTTTGGCCTCAATGCTTGTCGCTGCCTCCTCCTGAGAGTGGGTGGGTTGACCGACCCCCAGGATGTCTGTCTGCCTTAACGCTGGCCCTGCAGGCCCGGCCTCACAGGGGAGCGCCAGCCCCAGGCCGGAGCTGTGCTCTGAAACCAGAGCTCCAAAGTTGTGTTGTGATCCCAGCTGGAGAGACAGCTCTGGCTCTGAGCGGAGCCCTCTCGCAGCGTGCAGCCGGGGTCACCGGTGGCCTCTCAGCCCTCATCGCTCCGCCGTGCTTCTGCGCAGCACCGACCAGGCCTGCGTTATTTATTAACCCGCAGTCTTCGCTTCTTCTAAGACTCGCAGCAAATATCGGAGAACTGAAGTTTTGATGAGGTCATGTTATCAATTACATCTGGCTTTGGAGGTTAAACTACACGAAATGCTGGTTCTGCCTAAGCAATTTTCAAGATGAATGCTTCACATGACTCGTGCTGTCAGTAATAGCGCTCTGTCAGTGCAAACACAACGAGACCGTCATCTGTTATGTCTGTGTTGGACAGTCTCTCTTTTACACTTTAATCTGTAAAGTAACCATAAAATCTGGTTTGAGGAAAAATGCCACTTTTGAGTGTTTGTGGTGCGAGCGTGTCTTCATGTCTGTGTTTTTGCAGTTTCTTAATACAGCATGTTTATCTCACGGCGGTCATCTCGCGTGTTTTTTGCATTCCTGTGTGAATGTGCTTACATTTGCGCAGCCGTGTGTGTGTGCAGCGGGCCCGCTTGCGTGTGTGTAGCGGGTCTGTCACCCGGCCAGGCGTTGGACATGCTGTTGGCAGGCGACACAGTCTGTGGATTCTCCTCTTGGTCATGCTGCTCTGGAGGCAGAAAGCGGTGCGTGCCACCCAAACCACCAGCCACCCCCCCTCCATCGTCGGCAGGCCGGCCCTCTCCCTGCTCTCCTTGCTCTCCTTTTCCTGGGCCCCAGAGCTTGGGCTGTGGCCTGTGGATGAGTGCTACATCCTGGCTGTCAGCACAGGGGTTAGCTGGGGATTGGCCTGTGGTGGAAGTGCAGTATCAGGCCCTGTCTGTCAGCTCCTCGTTCCACTTCCTCCCGCCCCTCGGCGCAGGCTGCCGTCAGTGGCACTAACATACGGCGAGCTGTGACTGACTCACATCTCTGACTTGAAAATGAAAGGATCGCCCTCAAAATAGGCATATTCATAGCCATGCCAATGAAAAGGGGCTGTTTAAAACCCTTAAGTGCTCAGTGTTGTGTTTTTAAACAGACCGCGAAAGCTTTGACAGACGGTTTTCTATTTCAGCCAGTATTTCATTTCAGGTACTTTTAACTGTCACTTCCTGACTTCTGAGGAACAACCACTCACCCACGGTGTGTATTTGCATACAGTTACAGCTCCCTTGCAGCCCGTCTTTTTTAAAAGACCCATTCCCATTTATTAGATTGCTAAATGTTTGCAAAATGTCACTCGAGATATTTTATTTTCTTGCAGGTCGTACATTTTCTGCCAAGATTCTGATTTTGTGCATATACCTCCAGACTGTGTGTGGATCACATTATCTGACACACACACACACACACACACACACACACACACACACTCACAGGTACATACATGCTCATGCACACATGGACACACATCTGTACTGCACATGCTTGCAGACAGGCCTACACATGTTGGAGGATTTGCGACTATAATCAGATTAATTGGTCCATCTCTCCTTGGAAACATCACATATACACATGAAGGCCTCTGGTAGCTTTCAGCTGGATGCTGCTTACACTAACCAGAGGCCAGGCAGCAGGCGCAAGGTCAGCGGGGTCACAGCATGCTCTCTGGCATCAGCATCTCTTTATGGCTTACATGCTCGAAAAATTATTACGGCCTTGTTCTGTCTGACAGAGGAGGAATTTCTATCTGCTCCTCCTGAGAGTCCCGGCTTATTTAAGCTGCTCTTTCCTCTACTTTAATTTGACACAGAGACACTTTTTTTTTAACGCAACATAAACATACAAGTTGGTGTTGCTTGGCAGAAGCCTCGGCCTCTTCAAAGAAAGTGGCAAAACACGCTTGGCCTTTGCGATGAATATTATAAGTACATTAACCATAATCCTGACTAATATTCTCCAGGCTGCATGCAGGTCCAGTGCCTCAGTGCGCAGCGTATGTTTTTCTTATTGGCCACAAGTATGTCTATGTGAGGGACTATCTACACATGCTGCCATTCATGATTTTATTATGCAGTAGGTTTAACCTCACCACAACTTCTGCAGAGGAATGAGTAATGCTGGCCGTCTTTCTTTCTCCTCTCAGATTGTTTCATCTCCTGTTCACTGCACATGCTTCTGTTTGCATGTGCTTTAGTAATTATTATGTAATGAGGACGACTAAGAGGGCTCGTTACTGGCTGTAAACCTGCTGCATCAGTGGGGAACTGATAGAATAGAAATTACTGTTGGTTAAAATATATATAACCACATATCGATTCAGGCTTTAACTGAGAGCACATGACAACTAATAGAGGAGGAGATGAAACAGCTAAAATTAATGGACAGATGATCGAACCTGCTAATGATAGATGGCTGAAACAGTTAGCTAAAAGCAATGGAGGAGCTAAAAAAAAAAGGCTGAAACGTCCAGCTTCAAAGTGGTTGCACACACTTAATCAAACCAGCCTAAAACTGACAGCTCCCTTCTTTTGAACAAATATCCAAACTATTCTATCCACTGTTACCCACTCATCATCAGTCGTCGAATGAAATCCAGTTCAAAATGGATTCAAAGCACATTTGGAGCATGAAGTCAGTGAGAGGCTACTCGAGTTCATCTGTGAGTGCCTCTGACAGAAAAGGTTGTAAACCGCCGGTTTAGGGGGTAGAAATGTGATATTTATGCACACAAGCAAACTTCCTCCCAAAAATAACGGCCGGAGGACGGTTGTATGAATTTTGTTTAGTGTTGTTTATTTTATCTGGAAATGGCAGCGAGACGTGGTCGACCAAATCAGAATAATTCAGAGCGTGTTCGGTCAGCTGACGATCACAAAAAGAGCAGATTAACCTTCACATACACGAAAATATGTCCGCCTGCTCTGCCTCATGTGGCAAACCCGGCGCTGCTGGCACTTCACACAAACAATCCATAAAAATGCATTTGGCAAATAGTGTTTCTCCCAGCTCTGACTTTTTCAAATATTCTGGTGCTAATAAGCCCTGACACACCCAAAACAACCACCCCCTCAAAGAGTACATCCAGTGTGGAGCGGCGGTTTGGTGTCCAGGGGAAGCCTGTGGTTCTGGAGCCAGAGACGGAGTCGTGCCCTGCCGTCCCACAGAGATGACAGGAAGATAAGAAAGAGAGGTGGCCTCCCTGCACAAAAACATCCCACCAGGAACTAAGCTAACCTGGGGTGGAGGTGCAGGCCTTCAGGACTCTTGTCAAAATCTATCCTCACTGCAAGAAAATACAGAGAAAAAAACAGTTTCTGGGAGCGTTAGTCATCCAGTAGCCTCCAGAATCCACTGGAAGATGCTCTTGCGGCATCACAAATATCCATATCAAGTTTATTCTACAACAGCACGCCTCCGTATGTCACAACTTTGGCTTTATGGCATGGCTTCTCCTAACCAACAGCCACAGAAATAAAGGAGGGGGGCGGCTAAGCGTAAGCGACAGACTCTTGGCAGACACAGCCCCTGCAGTTACATTATAACTTAGAAAACCGCTTATAGTTTGCAATATTTGAGAAGGCGAAGTGAAAAGGTAGCCATTTCTCCTAGACGATGCGTAATGAGGGAACCGTAGGGAAGGAGAAACAGCGAGCGGTTTGTGGAAGCGGCACTAACGCAGGGATCAGCAGCATTAAAAGAGATTTACACCCGCAGCTCTTAAACAGTTTTCTTTTGCTCAATGGTTCCTCTTTTACAGATATTTCAAGGAAGTAATAAACTGCACTGACAAGCGTTCGAGTGGCTTTGAAACATCCCTCATGGGCAACAGAGCTCCATCACTTCTATCACAGTGCTGCGGCTCTGGATCATTATTTCTGTACAAGTCGGCCTGTTTCTCTCTGTTAACAGCATTTGGCCTCTTCTGGATATTATGATCAGCTTGTTGTTGTTTGTATCAAAGAAATGTTGCGTAACTAACTACAATGCATCAAGCGCCACGCTCTCCCCGAGGGTGAGTCAGTTCAACATTTATCTCGTTGTGAGTGGTGCCTTTGCCGTGTGGTTTGGGCCTACAGACTGTTTTTCCTGACGGTTAAGTTCTTTTGAAGCTGTCTGCATGGTCCAGAATGAGGCCCTGCACAGTGTAAGATGTCATACTCCCACTGTGCTGACCAACATGCTCTGTGGGCCTTGATGTGCCTATAACATTTAATGGTACTTTGGCAAATGCTAATGGAAACTCTTACTTTGCCTAGCAATCACATTTCATTCCCTTCTGTATGGTTACTCTTTTTTTTTTTATTTACCATAATTATTCATTTGCCTCTTTGATATATTTAAGTATGAACCCATGGCTGAGACAGAGCAGTGGAAAGAATATGCATTATCTGCTAATTATTAAGATTAAGGGTGGGATAAATAAACCAGAACGAAAGGGAACATTTGTCTTGAGTCAGGCACGGTTCCCAGTGCTCTGCTACCCCACAGCATGGATGTTTGTCTCTCTGGGACAGCAGAACATCACACAGTGTCCCTTCACAGTGTCCCGGGCTGGGACCCGGGTTGGCGAGGGGGGGGGGGGGGGGGGGAGGAGGAGGAGGAGGAGGAGGAGGAGAGGAGGAGAGGAGGAGAGGGGTCATGCTGTGGCACGTACGTGTCTCAGTGTGCAATGAGGAAACATCTCGACCTCGCACAGGTTCAAGAGCCTGCTTCTGATTAGTCACTGTGATCCGCAGTGATAAACAATTCCTGTGGTCTGCTGCTCGCAGAAACATCACTGGCAGCGCCTGAGTGTTCGCGGGTGGTTTGTGTGTTTGTATGTATGCTCAGACATGCACCGTCTGAGCGTCTGCTTTCGTGTGCGTTTAATAGTATTTCCAAAAATATGATCTAAATGATAAGTAGCTTACAACAGAAGAATAGCATGACTCGGCTCGGTGGACCTCGGCTGTACTTGCACAGGCCTGAAATGCATTAATGTGATGTTCTTATGGTCGAGAATGACATCAGAGTTGAACTTGGTGTCCAAAAACATGAGGGTTTGTGGTGATTTTATTAACCTACTTAGTCAGATAGTCGCAGATTTTTTAAAAAAGACATGCATGATATCTCTTCATGCCAGACCTGCGGCCCACAGCGGCGAAGGCCTGTAACCAGAGGGCGAGCTGTGGACCGGCTCGCTCAGGCAGTCTGGTGTCCTCTTTGCCCTTGCTGGTAACTGGCAAGTTTATCTGCTGCTGCACTTCCGCGCAGATGCCTGGCATCGAGCCTCAAGGCGATAAAAACGTCCTCTGAAGGTAAGTGTTTACGGTGAGGATCCGTAAGGTTAGCGGGATCAAAGCTCTGTTGAAAGGACATTAAGCAAAGAAACAGGAATAATAAACAAAACCGGCCGTTAGTCATACCGTCAGATTTATGACATGTAGAAACCATGTCAGGGAGAGGCAGATCTCTGCTCTTTACTGCTGTAAAAAAACCAAAAAACAGGCCAGTTAAGTCAAAAGAACAATAGCAGCGAGGGAAGCGCTGGAGATTTCACACCGCAAACATACAGCCGGGCCGCTTTTGGCGCTTTATATTGCTCTCGTGTTATTTTCCGTTTCTTGTAGAGGATTGAAACAAGACGCTGATTGGATGAAAGCCTTTTTCTTTCTCGGTGAGTTTCTGGGTTTGTAGGGGGAAGCTCAGCCGCCCTGTCTGTCTCAGACAGGAGCCTTGTGTACGGCTCAGCTTGGCTTCTCTCGGCTGATTGAGTTGACTGTTTCAGCCGGGTGTGTTCACAAATGCCCCCTGAAGCCCCACACCTCAGCACCAGATCGCACCGAGGCCACTTTAATAAATACAGTTCACTTTTAGACCTTAGAGGGGCTGAATCATATATTTGTTTTTGTTTTCCTTTGCTTCAAATCTGGTTTTATGCCACTCTGTGAGCACTTCCTGCACGCTTTTTCCTGCAGGAGAGGGACTCCATTCCCATCCAGTCCAGTCATTTGCTTGAGGCTGCAGCTTTAAGTGGGAATTATTACTTTGGAGATAAGTATGGAGATAAGCCGGTCCTTGCCTGCAAGATGTATGAGGTGTCTGGACACTGGGAGAGGTGCACCTGACCTGGAAATGAATGGTGTGAAGGTACAAGTGCAGCACATGAACCTCCTTTTTCATCCAGCCCCCGACTTCTAAGTTCATCAGCCCAGATCATCGCACAGACGTTATGAAGTGCAGACAGTTGTAATTTTTTGAGCATTATTTGATTTTATCTGCTGGTTTAGCTTAAAACATCATCACTCTGCATTGTAGCGCTGAAGCTTTAAGGGAGCGTGTAAAAATGATTGTGTGCAAAGGAGGGTTGAACCTTAGAAAGGCTTCAGCGCTCGCTGTGATATCTCAAAATATTCTAACCATGTTAGTAAAGCTTGATTCACCGTTAAAAACTAAAAGAAGCAAAGCATAAAGACTTTAAGATTCTGCACCAAAACCTCAATATTTAACCCTGATTAATCTTTTTATAATTAATCTGCAGCTCAACATAAAATATCTAATGAAATATTGATCTCAGGTGAGAAAAAATTAAATGATCCTCTCCCAAAAAAGTCCCTTCAGAAAAAATAATATGTACAAATAAACCCCCCCGACCCCCCCCCATCCCCCCACCCATGCCTAATCATTTCTGGACGGTCCCTAAGTGCTGTGTTAGCTTATGAAATGTGAAATCTGAACATTTAGGATCTTCAGCTGCACTGAATGCGAGTGGAATCCAACCATCGCGTCCAAAAGCTTTATTGTCTTCAAGTGAATTATGAACAAAAACACAATCAAGGAATTGTAGGTAGTTTTTTTTTTTTTTTTTTTTCTCCAGCACAGAAAATTGATAATTGCCTCTTGTCTAAGGTGTGTGGGAGAAGCATTCCTCCTGCCTGGTATGTTAATTCACAGCTCCGGGGCCTGTACCAGCCGTCGCTCTTTGAAGTTTCCCCTCGCGTTGCCTTCTCCCATCAGCTGAACTTGTGGCCTCTTTGCATTTTTATTTATTTGACAATCCCTCGCGTGTAAAAGATGATAAAGTTGACATGTTACAGGCAGTCGATGCTTTCGCCCGTTGAGGGCAGCGCTTTGTTAAAGACCCCAACAAATTTGAGCTTTGAGTTTGATGACACTCACATGCCAAAAGAGTTTGCTCATTGGACGGCTGCCAAGGCGCTAAAAAGAAGCCAGACCAGATCAGTGTGATCCTGCGGTGTGAGTGAGGCCACGCACACACACACGCACACACACCATCGCTTCATTTTCACTCACCTCGATCACTTTTTGATTCACAAGCCCCTTCAGTCCGTCTGATTCATGTCTACAGCTCGCTGTGTTTTGGTGTGTGCGGCACATTTCTGCTGGTTAGCTACCTGGAACATTTCCTCTCGCCTGCCAGTATCGCTTTTTTTCTTCTTCTTCTCCTCCTTCTTCTTCTTCTTCTTCTTCTAAAGCTCTGCACTAAGAGTCATTGTCAGGCAGCCAGCTAATGTCCAAAAAGGTCACCCGCTGTTATGATTGAAGCGAGCACTGGTGGTTTGACCCGCCGCACAAAAAGAGTTATAGGTGGCCGGTCAGCTTGTCAGTCAGGTTGGGTGGTTTTTTAATCATTTCATCTTTGCTGGGGGGCTCTCCCGAGACCCCCGCAACGTTTAGCAGTCTGCGGCTCAGGACCCCGGGGCTCGTCTAAGCCCTGCCTGTATCCGTGCTGCCATTATTAGCTCTGCTCTCCAGAGCACGCCGCTCATCTCTCCCCTGAGAGGGCGGCTGAGAAATGAAGCGCGCTGGCTGGGCGCGGCAGCGGAGGGCCAATAGCCCGACATGGAACAGTAATTACTCCATTGATATTCCTCACACAATAACACTGTCATCTCTCATTTGCATAACCTCGCTCGGCTCGCCACGGCAGATGAATGCATATGATCTTGTCAAGAGGCTGCAGGAGTTTCGAAGGCGTGTGAGCGGAGGGGTTTTTCACCTCCTCCTCGGTGCCAGGTTTGTTTCAAACAGCCCGGATAATCTGTTTGATTATGATTAAGTTTGCAGAATGAAAGAGGAAACCACCTTTCAACTGTTCTGTATATACAGAGCTCTCCGGCTCAGCTGTCTTTGTGGTATTAGAACATAAACAACAAAATGGAGAGAGGAGGCTGCTGTGGAGCAGGTTTGTAACAGTGTGTGTGTGTGTGCATGTGTGTGAGACTGCCTGAGAGAATGAGTGTGTGTGTGGGGGGCGAGGGGGGGGTGTCAGCGGATGTCATAGGGCCCTGTCTCAGTCCTTGGTTAATGGCCATTGGTCATAGGCTGTCTCCCCTTTATTTCTTTTGCTCTCCTGCTCTATCCTTCCAGGTCTCCCACTGGAGCAGCGCCCTCAGGCACCGCATCATTTATTGCTGTCAGGAGTCACAGGGGAGAGGAGGGGGAGGAGAGGAGGGGGGGAGTGCAGGAGGAGGGGAGACAGGGAGAAGATGTGCTGCAGAGAGAAGCCAATGGAGGCGATGGGGAGAGGCAGGCACGCTAGACTGTCAAATCTCAGCCGTTGAATATTTAATGGAGCCTGGAGTGTTTATTTAGTTAGCCTGTCGATTTTTACCGCTCTGTCAATAGCGGCTCCCGTGTAGCCTGCTGATGATCTTTAGTGTCTCTTCCCCCAGGAGAGGCCAGGCACTAAATGCAATTATGGATTTTCCTGCACCGCAATGTGTTTGATATTTTTACTGATCTAATTTGCAATCTGGTAGTTTATTGTTTGGCATTTTAGTGGCGCTCAAGTGGCGAGGCAAATTTGATTTCCCCTCATAATTCTTTATAACTTCATTAATGCTGTTAGCACATTGGCACAGATCTTAAATAAAGCTAGAGAATCATTGCATGGATGAATGCATTCCTCATTTTATTGTCTCCATGCCCCATTCTTTTTACTGATTCTGGTTCTAATTAAAAATCATCCTAGCGGTGTACTGTCTTTGTGAAATATGAAATCATAATCGGATTTGAATGGCTCCCTTCACAGAGGCATGCGTATTCAACCGCACGCCCAGATCTGTTGTGGGCACCGCGAAACAGAATCAAAACAACTTTCTTTCAGTGGCATTCAGCAGCTTCGGAGACAAACGAGGATATTAGCAGCAGAGCAACAAAAGTAACGGAGGCGAAATAATGCCGGTGATTGTCTCCGAGAGAGACAGTGTGGCTCCACGTGTGTTTCTGTAGAGCCGTAGGATTTCCAGCCCTATGACGGATGTGTTAGTTAGAGGGGCAGCATTAGCTGTAATGCTGTTAGCATGTAGCCGTGTGAGTGATGTGCTAGTTAGATGCCCAGCAGTAGAGCTAATGGTGTTAGCGTGTTGAGCCTTCAGAGGGATGCAATCGGTTAGGCTGTGATGGATGAGTGTCGTGCCGCAGAGGCCTGCAAGCCTCCTCATTCGCCAAGCTGTCAGCTGCTTAAGTGGACGTGCACAATTAGTGCCGAAATCAGAGACTGCTTAATCTGATGGCAGGCTTAACGTTCAGTCGGAAAAATGGCTCATCTAGCTGGTGGTGAGTGAATGATGGCGGCTGCGAAAAGACGAGTCAAAGCAGCGAAGGAGAGACGGGCTGATACGCATCTCTCTCATTCAGTGTTCCAGCAAATGTACAGTAAGTCGTACATGATGCTGAGACTTGGTCTTGGTTGAGGAAGCATTGATAGAGCAGAGCTTCATCCCACAACGCCGCTTCCTCTCCGTTTCGGGCTGAAATTAAATTACCTTTGTACAGACTGATTGTTGTCATCACTCCTGCTCATCGCCGCTGAGTGAGTGACAGATGACGCATGTGTCATAGAAAGCACAACACACATTCCACCTATTCACGAATCACTGAGCTTCCAAAACAAGCAGGAAGTATCAAAGTCCTGCAGCTCTGCCTCTGTGATCCGCAGCGGAACCTGTTCTCATCCGCCGCTCTGCACACAGCCACCAGGCCAGGTTAGCAGCTGGGCCCAGACTCAGGTGCTGCTGCCATCAGAGCCAACTGCTAATCACATTATTGTGTGTTACCACGTTCATTCTGCCTCGATCGAGCCGTGAATCTGAAGAAGTCTCGTCGATTGTTGGAATAAAATAAGTCAGGTATCTGTAAGTTCGAGGTTCAGATCACCTCCAGAAGAGTAAAATCCCTCCGAGCGCTGAACTCTGCTCTACGAGCTATAAATCATGAGAATCTTGATTGGGACTATTAGCGTTTCTGATGACTCACTCAGGAAAGATGTGCTTTACACCAGAAAACATGCTGCTTTTATTTGCAGTAATCCCTGCAATTGCTACTGTGACGTCCTGCTTTGAGCACAAACTTTTATTTTGCACAGATTTTCCCGACAGCAAAGATCCCCTCTCTAATTGCGGACTGTCATCAGATCAGCTGCAGCTCTCGCCCTTCCCCTCTTGCATCTCGTGCGGTTTGAGAAGAGCACGGACCCTCTCGGCCAAATCCAAACGATACAAGCCGAGCCGAGAGATGTTTGCACTCCGGCCGTGGATGAAATTCATCGTCCTTATCAGCTGAGATGAGAGGGGGAGCCAGGCCGAGGAGGATTTCTCTCGGAGCAGGAAATGTCATTTCTCTGTAATAGTTTATGATTCATCCTCCACCTTTGACTAAATAATGAGGGATGACAATTAGAGCGGGCCATGGGAGTGGGAATCAAAGGCTGAGATTCCCCTTGGCAGAGTCAGGCCTGTCTGAGTGCGCTCCAGCAAACTGGATCCAGATGTCGGGCTCCGTGCTGCCACAGAGGCTGCTGCCGCCGCAGCCACACAACGGGCTCTTTCTGCCAGCCGGCGGCCGGCCGCTCAGCCAGCCGGCAAGCCGGCCGGCCTCTCTGCCTCTGTGCTCGCAAACACGACAGGAGACTCTCCACAGAGGCCCCGCTGCAGATAAAAGAGCTCCAGCTCGCAGCCCTCACAGAGCCAAGAGCTGCACAGGATCATTTCTCTGCATGCTGTGATTTATCAAACCCTGGCTTTGTGTCTCTGTCCTCTCTTTGTCTTCCCCCGTCCTTTCATTTGTCTCTCTCTGCTCACGTGCACGTGGGCTTGCTGGCGGAGGCACATGTTAAAAAGCAGGTTTGATATTTCTGCAGGTTGCTGTGAAAATGTACATCGACAGATATGAAAGCGGTTTCTTTGTGCGTTAGTTATCGTCCAGCCGTCTTTCTGGTGCAGATCGCTGCTGATCTGATGTGTCTGCTGGCGGAGCCGGTGAGGGGGGTCGGCTGTTGTCAGTCAGCACGGCGGCTGAATCAATGGTCCGGTGTGGCAGAGAAAAGGCCAGCAGAGCGCTATTGATATGTTTAACAAATTAGGCCTGATGACGGCAGGTGTGATTGTGAGCGCAGCTCTGGGGTCAGCTCGTCATATGGTGGCTAACAGACACGATATTGCTGCGTGTCCTGATCTCTCCATTCCCTCACAATGGCATTAGGGGCACCCCAGGGAAATAAAGAGTCCCACTCCCCTATCCCCAGTGCTCTTCAAATTAACTCCCCAGAAGGTTAAGCTCCCTGATTCATAATTATTCAAGCCCACCACCACCACCGGCCCTCTCCACATCCACTTCCCAGCCCCTCTCCCTCTCTCCCTGCCACTTCTCCTGAGTGGCACTTGGCTTTTTGTGGGAAAGCCCAGGAATTAGATTAGCTAAGCCTGACCTGTGAGCGTACAGCCAGATGACGGGAGCAGGATTGGACTTGATCTCTGCCTGTCTAGCTGTCTCTCTATTCAATCTAGCTGTCTGTCTCTCATACGGTGTGTTATTGCTTGTGAGCGTCCCTATGGATGAGACATTTTCAGCCGCAGCTATTCTGCAATTGCATATATAGCTCTCCGAGGAGCGGCCAGTGTCAAGAGTACATCTCACTTGCATGGACATGATTTGAATGATGGGAGGTGCGATTGGCCTTCAGTTCTCCCTTTGTGGCCTTGTGGCAGTCTCAGTGCTGGTCTGCTCATTAAATAAGTGCCAGCATCAAACAAAACACAGTGACTGTTGGGGAAGACAGAGGGAGAGTCTTTCCACAGGGGCCAACGCTCTAATGCGCTCACGTGATTTCAGTTTGAGCTTCTGCTCTCACAGTATTATTTTTTCTTAATATCTGTGATCTTAAAGAGGAACGCACTCTCCTGTGTTCCTCCAGCAGTTTCATTTGAAATAAAACGCAGCAGGATTATCCACTTTTTTTTTTTCTGAGCTCACTTAGACTCACTGGAAAACAGAACCTGAGCAGAGAAACAGAACCTCAAACGCTGATTAAATCCAAAATCCACCCGAGAGATTGATCAGCCCTGTGAGTGGGTTCTTTGCAGGGATGCAGGATTATAATCTGACTCCTGAGTCGCCACCAAAAGATGCTTTTCCCCTCGGTGCTTTGATTTTTACCTGCTGCTCAGGCTCTGCAAGATCAACCATTAATAGCTGTCGCGCTTCTCAATCAGTGCAGGAGTTCTGTGGAGCCTCTGAAGTCAATTGGGTTCCTCTGGAGGCCCAGGTAATGTAATGAGGGACCGCTCTGACTGAGGGCCGGCTCCTTTCTCCACAATCACATAATTAATCTCCTGATTCTACCACTCACCGTGTCATGACAGATACGTTTGTGTTTGGTGCATAATGGTGAAGCGCTGTGTGCTGCCCGCTCGCCTCTGTTTTGGAAAACGGTCATAAAGCCCGTTCCTTTACGGCCTACAGAGGGTTCGAACAAAACAACACTCCCTTTGGGCCCTATTAGGAGACAAAGAGAAACACACACACTTCTCAAGCAGGTAGCCTAATAATATGTCTGCAATTTAGATAATGACTGGGAGTGAGATAAACTGAAGTGTGTATTACAGGTAATTGGATCTGCAGTGTGTTGGCTACCTAAGCATATATGGGGTTGTGTATTGTGAGCTGCTTCTTCAGCTTACAGGGGGCACGAGGACGAGCTGTCAATGATAAGGATTGTGAGGCTTTGTAGCACGTGGAGTAATAACGGCTGATTTGAGCTGTTTTTTCCGCCCACGCCCTCAGACATCATCAGAGCCCGAAGCAAATCAGAAGTGGCTTCGGATATCTGGCCCCGGACGCGGCAGACTTTACATCATTTCTCCTCAGATCCCCGGCTCTCGCGAGCACGTCCAGTTAGTCGGAGGATGACAAATACAACACCCGGGGCTGTCAGAATGATCAAGTTGAGAGAGTTTTTTTCTCCAAGGTGAAGCCTGGAAAAGTTGGAGCCATAATGAGAGTTGTCAAGCCTGTGAGGTGAAGCGCAGAGTGCAGCGGGCGGCGGGAGCAGCGCGAGGGGGCCTTTGGGGGCCTGGTGGGCCGGATCTCCTCGGCCTTTAAAGAGATTACCTTGGCAGTGTAAGGAGCAGGTCTGCCCACGGGGTTTAGGGGGAGATAGGCCAAGTAGCCCATTACCAATACTGCAGAGGACCCTCACAAGCTTCATTAATAATCTGATGATGAATCACTTTAATTGGACCTTTATAGCTGTTGCCTAATCCCAAATCCCATCTTCTCACCTCCATTCTTAATGGGCTGGTAGTTTGTTTTTATTTCACACAATAATATTTTTTTTAATTGATTAAGTTTTTATTGCCTATTTCATGAAGGATGGCCGGGATGAATAGGAATTGTGACTAATGTGACGACTCTTTAACAAAGCGCTGCCTTCGCTCAGAATGCTTAATTTGCACTCTTCTTCTTCTTCACACGTGTCCATACGGTTCAAAGCGGCGCCTGTTTTAAGACTACACACAGGGTCAGATTTCTCCCTCTCTTAATTAGATGAGGGATGGTCTAATTAAATCAAATTCATTATCCTCAGCTCTAGAAATCAAGAGGCTCTATTGGAAATAAGGTTAGGCTCCCCCTCATCCATCATGCCCTAACTAACCAATTTACAGGCCAGCCTTTTGCATGAGGCATTATTACCTTGTCATAAACACTTACCTTTAAAATCCTCGAATCAAGCCGTGATATGCTAAGCTTTTATCACATTAGTTTGTGCTACTGTGTCAGCCTCTTTCTGCCTAAGATAAAGTAGGCTCCCAATAATTATATTAGCCACATAAGGCAGAGACAGTGCAAACGACTGCTATTTAAAGCTGGCTGATAATTCTGTATAATTAAGACATAGTACAGTTCCTCACGCAGAAGAGGGATCGAGGGCTTTTCTGTGGCGAAACAATGAAAAACACAACAAACAGCTCTGCATTCAGGCGTTTTTTTTAAAGCAAAAGAGATGCTAGAAACTGAAAAATCCCATTTCTCAGTGAAGGCTTTCGCTCTCTGCCTCGGCTGCGTGTTAAGCCTTCGCGCCGTTAACTGTACACTTGGCCACAGAGCCTCATTCCTGCAGCTGTGAGTCACGAGTCACTCTGCGTCCATTGTCTTGAAAACACAAAAAGCCACCGTCATGATCATTCTGAGCTCGACTGATCTATCTGAGCAGATGAGCCATTCATCATACGGCTCCTCTTTGATATTACTGATGCCAAAAATGATTAAAATGCTGTATTTTAATAAACTGTCGCAGCAGCGCTTCACAGTTTATATCTCTGCATATTTATATCTGATTAGTGCAGGTTTAGCATGTGAATAGTCTGCTGAAGATGTGAGAATGCTGTTGCTTAAAATTTATACCCGTCCACCATCGGGCCACAAGCCCTTTAAATGCGGCGCGGCGGTGGAGCCATATTCTGAAACACATGAGGCCTGTCCTCTGATCTGTGTTGGAAAGTGAATTAGTAAGCTCCAGTCTAAAGCCAGTGATAGCAATGGGCCGAGAGCAGTGATTTGTTGGCAGTGTATATTACAGCCCACGGTCAGGGAGGGGGGGCCACAGAGTGTGTGTGTGTGTGTGTGTGTGAGGGATAGGACAGGGGGCCTTATCACTCAGTGTTTACTCACAGTAAATTGAGTTGAAATAATAGTCTTTCTCCGAGGCCAAACAATGGAGCAGGCTGCAGGCCGAGGGCCCGGGCTGGTGCAGAGCTGGCCTGCGCCACTTCAAAATGAAAGGCTGAGCCCGGGGCCATGAGGAGGAGGCACGGCGGGAGCGGGGGGCCTTTATGTGGACGGCTACACCAGTCGCGGAGCAGACACCCCTCTGACAGGCACCTGGGTAGGACAACGGGGGGAGAGAGGAGCGTGGAGCTGGGGGGAGGAGGGGGGCGGTGAGGCCTCGGGGCTCTGTCATTAGGTCGCTGGTGGAAAGGAAGATGAGTGCCCCGGGGACAGAGGAGCGACAGGTCCCGGCGGGACAGCGAGCGCAACCTCTCAGTCCCCTGGGTCTGCGTGGGGACTGGTGGGACGTGTCGCTCTGTTAGCCCCCCCCCCCCGCTTCAACACGCTCTTATAACCTCTGGCTATGGGTGAGCTCCAGGAGTCGGACCTGCAGAGGGAGCGTGTGCGAGCTGAAAGAAGGAGGCGCAGGGAGCATATCCATGCAGACCCTCCTATGCCATTGTCTGCGTATGCGTGTGCTTCAGCTGCAGCTCAGCTCTGCCTCTTCCCCTTCATTTATCACTCTGCAACGTAAAGTGCTGCCACAGCGTTATAGAAACAGCTGCTTTTTTCAGACGGCTGCAGAGAATGGGCTGCTCCCCCGCACACAAAGACACTCCTGGACCTAAAGAGAGTGTAAAATTGGAGGGTGAATGCAAACCTTTTTCCCGGCTGAGAGGGCTGACCACGGGTGTCACTGCGGCGGGAGACATTGTCATCGCATCTGAAGACAAATACGCCTCCATGTCGGCCCAGTCGTGTGTACAATGAGTGGCAGGGGCACCGATATGCATAACCACAGCTGCTGCTGCATCACGCTCTCTTGAGAATTCATGAGGCGGTTTAAGCAGGCCTTACACGCATGACTCATGTGAGGCACCTGTAACTCTGTGAGCTTCATTACAACACAGTGTCCGTTTATGAAGCAAAGCAGAGGTAAAACAGACGCGTCAGTTCTCTGTCAGGGGTCATAACGCGGTAAGTGGAGGGCTGCGGTAAGGCCGCCTAGTTGCAAGCGCCGCAGGGCCGTGCAGATACAGTTGGGTTCGCGGGGAGAGACGTGCCGTGCCATGCTTCTCCATTCCATTCTGTGCCTTAAAGGCTCCACGTGCAGGAAAGGGAATTCTGTCGAACCTGTTCCCTTCCAACTGGAGAGATGAGATTTTACACTCCGCCAAACACATGACAGAGAAATGCTCGCTGTGCGTATGTGTGGGTGTGTGGGAAAGGCAGGGGAAAGCAGAGAAAGGGCATCGAACGAGTCCTCTGCCAGACCACCTGGGGCAAAAAGCATGCTTTAAGACATGAGCTAAATAGTTTCACAGTAACATTAGCTGCTACGATGGAGAGAAAATTTCCCTTTCAAGATTAAACACACAAACACACACATGCACAATGCAGGCTGCAGCACGTCCACACAATTCATTTATTGTTCTTTTAGGCTTATTTGTACCTTGTGTGGAATGTATATCATAGATAACAATGATGGAGTGTCATGTGCTGCAGGTGTTTTCTAAAAGCTAACGCTAAGAGTAAAACAATGGAAGGTTTCTGTGACTGTGAGCTCGCGCTGCTCCGTACACATAAAAAACACATTTTTGCAAGAAATTGATAACAAGCAGCATCAGAAATATTGATGAAAGCAGTAAATTTTGCAGTATTTTTTTAAGTGTACATGCACATCTACCTTTTCACATCCAAGTATTCAGATTCCTTAGTGAAAGTAGCAGTACTGCAATGTAAAAATACTCCATTACAAGTAAAAGATCAGCTTTGAAAATGCTACTTGAGTAAATGTATTTAAAGAAATATATGGCTCATGTTTATATTATAGCGTTGCATTAAACAGTGTTTTATTGTACTTGATGGAGGTAACGTGTAGTACTTTATGAGATCATCGTGTTTTTCATCTTAAGGCTGAAAACTGCAGCTGAAGCGGAATAAAAAGCACAATAACGTGGCATTAAATGGAAATAATCTAGTACAAATACCTCAAGTACAGCGCTTCAGTACTAGTTAGGATCCACCAGTGGTCACTGACAGTAGAACAGCCCAGTTTTAAAAACATATTTCAGATTCTTGGTCCATGTTTGTGAACGACATCAGCAGAAATCAGCGTCTAATTTAAATCAGAAATAAGAATCAGTGCTTGTGCTTTCATCCTGAAAACACATCAGGTCAGTGAATGTAATTGGATTACTTGTGGCAGAGCGTCAGCCGTGTGCAGGTCCGTGCTTTCATTGGCTGAGGAGAAGCCGAGCGACCCGTCTGTGTTAAACACAACGCGGCTCTTCAGTGGATCTCTCCATCATTTCTTTTATTCTTCTAATATAAATTCATCACGTTTATGTGTGACCCGCTCAGCCGGGCGCTCTTAAATCAAGCCAAAAAGGGGAAGAATGCATAAAAAAATAACGGCGGTGACGCACAGTGACCTTTTCCTCTCGCTCCGCCCAAAGATGGCTGGGATTCGTAGGTGGTCTCGCTCATGGAGCTGACGGTCTTTAGTGAAGCAGCAGGTTTTCGGTGTGCTCCGCGGTGTGTGTGCGCCCCTCTGTCTGTTTGACACATTCCAACACCGCACCCCTCTCCACGGCTCCTGACTACCAGGCCGTGGCCATGGTTACAGCCATACATCCATGCCAGCCCTCCGCACTCAAAGACATATTTGTTTGGCTAGTGTAGCTTCGTTCCTGACAAAAAAACACAGCTTTTTAGCATAACACCTGCTAATCTTGGGATTTAGCCCTTTGAAGAGGATTGCTGATCAGAAATTCAAATATATTATTTGAATGCTAATCTGAATGTTAATCCCTGGCCCCCGGGTCTTAAAGCATCCTGTCTTTCAATAACAATGTTTATTTTTCATTTGCTTTGCCTTTTTCATTTTCCCTCACCCCCCGTCCCCCTACCCTTTATTTAGCTCTGCAGTCTGTTCCCTCGTGGATACTGAAGGTGGACTCATCTTTCAGAGCGTGTGTCCATGATTTGGATGCTCCTGTCGATTGTTATTGTTCGCTTTGATGAGACTTTAAGGTGAAACGCTCTGAATCGACGGCTTAATTGATGCGTCCTGCCTCGATCTGCCAGACGTCACCTCCTCGTTTTAAAACTTTTGCTCTCCCAGTCTCAGAAGAATCCATTTCCATGCACCTTTATTCTATTTTTGCAGCATTTTCATTACAGTTCCTGTTTGTTTTCCTCTCGGTTTCCTTCTTACTTTCCTAGATGTTATCTGCACTGCAATGTGCGCGAGGCTGAATGTTAGCAGCGAGAGGAGACGAGCTCCAGGCTGATCTGGGTCTTCTTTAAATTATGTTTTAATTCGGATAAATAAATGCCGAGACAGAAAAGGAGAAGATAATGAAAGCCGGACCAGACCAAAACATATACATCCTTATAAAAACCGCCACTGCTTATTGACTCATGTGAGTGGTTAACATGGCGTGCTTTAGCTGTAATGGCCGACTGGTCGTCCTCAGCCGGCCAGCAGGCTCGGCCGCGTTCGTCCTTTGCATGTCTGCTTCTATAGCGCTGACTTTTGTCTCAGTTAAGACGCAGAGACAGAGAATCAAGGGCAGTGGGATCACAAACACACGAATCCGGATCTTGTGAACAACGTCTAATTCCTGGTCGCCTCACATTCTCTCCCTCCAAACTAATTTCGGGCTTAGACTGAATCTCTGTTAAGTAAACAGAGCCCCCTCATACAAGCAGCCTCCATCACAATGATCTCCAGATCATCTCTGCCCATTAAAACCTGGGCAAACACTTTACTTCACACCAACACACTGAAGACTGGAGGAAGAGAAGAAGGGGAAACACACAAGGGCTTTTTTCACTCCTTCCCAGATTGTCTCTCTTTCTCCTTCGCTACCTATTAATCCACTATCTTTCAGGCCTGGTAAACTCCTCAAGATGGACATTGCTTGGTTGAGGGTGGAAAGGGGTCAAGCTCCGCTGGCCTCTGCACAGAGCTGTGGAATTTTTCATTAGTGCACAGCTGGGTCACAAGTGGCTCCAAAGCCGTCTTAATATTGTGTAGGCCCACAGATTAGGAGCGCAGAAAAGAAGCCAGAGCGTGATGCTCTCCTCCAGACCCTGTCTTTGCATATTTGCAGACTTGTGCTTTAGAACACCTCATATTACTGTTTGTTTTATTTCTTAGACCCAGAACCTCTGGGTCAATAGTAATTATAAAGCCCTCCAATCCAAATGTTGTTTTTTAACCATTCCAGCGCTGAATCTGTAAGATGAGTCCATTTATTTTCTTACAATAAAGAAAAGTATCTGAGCTTCGGTCCGAGCGTCTCCTGCTCCACGGTGCGATCTGCTCTTTGAGAGGTTTTTCTCATTTCGACGTGAGATCGTGATTGTTTGGATTTCTCCTTATAAGCATCGTGAGTGGACGTTAGCTCCTGAGCAGCGATTCGTCGATTAGCTGAAAGCTGTTTCGATATTCGGTTGATCGTTTCAGTCATTTTTCGAGCTAAAATGTCAAATATTTGCTGCTTTTCTTTCTCATTCATAATAGCAGATGAAGACGCAATTTGACGGCGTCACTTTGTGCTCTGGCAAATTCAAATGAGCGTTTTTTTTTTTTTTTGTGGACATTTTCTAGTCGTCAAATCAATGTGCAGATGAATGGTTAGCTGCAGCCTCACTCCTGAGTCCACCTCTCATTAGACACAAATAAAAAAGAAAGCTTGTGTATCTGTGGGCAGTTACAGCAGCCATAGCTCCATACCATGTGATAGCCATTACACTTATTGTAGCCATCACTCTCCGCGCTCCCCCAGCTCTTTCAGAAGCGGCGATCACTCACGGTGGCGCTTCGAGCCGGCCGGGCCCTTAATGGCGGGCTCTGCTCCACCTCACGCAGATTAGCTGGGAAGGGGCGGACAAACAGAGCCCCGGCGATGGAATTATAAAAAATATATAAAATGGGTGCAGATGATTTTACAGGTGCTTTTAATGGAGCCGTCCGGGGACTTGTGCTCGGCTCTCGGGGCACCGCGTTGTAAACGTGTCACGTCTCCAGCAGTGATGGCCTTTACAAACGGCTTCACTTACCGGAGTGACAAAAGGCAGAGCGCAGCGCTTCAGAGCAGCCCTGTAATTCACCGTCTTCTCATTTATTTGGTTAAGGATCAACTCCACTTTGAGAACAGGTAAAAAATAAGCAGGAGAAAAAGCCAAAATACAAAAAAACATGCATCTCTACAGGCGTCATTTCCTCGCTGGTGCTGTTGCTCAGAGTATTGTTTGCTCTGAGCTCTAAAAACTGAGCCTAAATGCAATGTTGCACTCATTTTACATACTCAGGAACACCAGCTGTCCAAACAGCATCATGTGTGCCTGCCTGCTTACTCTTGTATTTAGATGTGTACTTAGCCTCCTCTGCTGCCCAATACACTGTCCTTTTCACTCCATGAGCTTTGTTCTACCTGTGTGGCTGGGGAGGATTATTTCCACGCTGTTTTCCCAGTGACTCATTAGCAGGCACATGTGGAGGGGAAGCGTCGAGTCGCTCGCTGCTGAAGGACAATTCTCGGCATGCCGCTGTTGCTGTTGGAGCTTCGCATGAACACGCAGCCTTATCTTATCTATTTCTCTTGTCTCGTTTAGTCTGACACCAACATGGTAGACTGGTCAAAAATCATGAAGGATATGTGCACACGAACGCCTCGTCCTCTCCAAACTGTATCTCAAGTGTTGAGTAATCTGTGAAGCTCACTGCCGCTGCAGTGAGATCATTTGAATAACGACTCGAGGGTTAGGATTTCTTTGTGCAGCTGTGCAGTGCAGCGTTATGTGCAGATATGCCTGGGACGTCTGGCCGGGGACTCGTCTGAGGAGCCGCACATTCCAGCACATAGGAGCTCATGCTGCCATAGAAATAAAGTGGCCATATTTATTTTCACAACAGCGGACGTGTGGGATAGACGATCCTGGAAGCGCCTCGCTGCAGACTAACAGTAACCAGTGTCTTTTTACAGATCCGCCATAGATCTGCTCAGCGGCTCTTACTAAGTGCGCTCCCTCTGAGATGCAGGGCAGGTGCATATGCATACGCTAACACATCGAACACGTCTCCGCTATTATCTTCGCTATGCCAAGTGCAATCAGCTCGTCTCATTCGTCCCCTGTGAGCTCGCAGGCAGCCGGTGCGGCACTTCGGTGCAGGGAACAAGCAAACCCTGTGGCCAGAGCTGTGTGATGAAGAAGGCACCTTTGGGCCATTAGTGGTGTACACATCTCCCGTTAATGTGTTTTACTTTTACCTGCTGGGAGTTTAATTAAAAAACAAAGAGCCTCAATTTAAAGGCCATTATTATGCTAATGTAGTAAGCACGGGATGGTGATTAAGCAGCTTTTAGAGCTGACTGGAGCTGGCCCCTGGGAGCAGAAGGATGGCACTTTTTATTTGGCTTCATTACTCTCCATGAATCTCTGCTCCAAAGAGAAATGCTGATACTATGAAACAAGGTCAGCTACTGAGATCATTTATGGAGGCAGCATTATCGGCCCCACTCTTTCTGTGCTGTGCTGCTCGTGCAGACTGGAAGTTTGTTTGAAAATCCTCCTCGTGGACGAAGAACGGATCAGGCCGTGCTCTAATTTACGCACGCACGTCACTTTCTTTTCTGCTGAAAATCATCTGTCCTTCTGCAAGCAATCAAACACTTGTATTAGCTAACTTCAGGTTGCTATTTTTAAACCAGTGTGGTCAACATCTACTGTCTGCTGCTTGTCGAGGACAACAGGACCGTACATAACAAAGTAATTTTCATGATGTTGAGACAAAGTTGAAAAGGTTTGCCTTCAACATCTGGGCATCAAATGTTTTCCTCTTGAGCTGAAGCTCTTCATACTGTTCCTAAGAGCTAATTTTCACATACTAAGACGTGTCTCCTGAGGAGCACTTCAGAGACCTCCGCTGCCTCTGCGAGACAGATATGTTTGTTGTCTTTCCAGACAGCAAACAGAAAAATTTGGATGAGGAACGAGCCTTTCATTCATTAGAATTTGCTGAAATTTTCTCCAAGGCATGTGAAAACTTTGAAGCAACAGATTGACTCTTTAAAAAATACTCTTTCTTTTAAATCAGAGGCACTCTTATATTTATCAGCTGCCTGTTAGCTTGATTAGCATTAAGAAAAAACAGCTGGCCTGGCTCAGTACAAAGATCACAAAATCCACCTATTAGCACCTCCAACGCTCACTCAGTAAGACGTTTTATTTATTTAATTCTTACAAAAAACAAAGTGTAAAAACGACGAGTTGCCGTTGAACAAGTTGTTTTAGCTAGCTTTAGAGGTGATGGCAGGCAGATTTTGTTAGCTTCAAACAAAGCCAGGCTAGCAGCTAGCTATCCAGGCTTAATGCTAAGCTAAGCTAACCAACTACCCTTAAATTTACTGGAAAGATATGAGACAAGAAAGCAAATGAGCATAAGTCACAAAATGATGAACTATTGTTTCCACAATCAGTTTCTTCCTGTTTTCATTCTAAATGCTAAAGCTAATGGTTGCTAGCTGTAGCCATGCATTTAGCCAGCAGTGCCAGTGAATGAATGAGCGTGTTTCCCCCAAAGGAAGATATCCTGCTCAGCTCTGCTCAGAGAAAAGCTGATTCAAGGCGAAGCAGCTAAAGGTGGAAATATTACGGCCGGTCGCTCCACACGCCCTCGGCCCTGCCCGGCGGCCCTCGCCTGACCTTCCTCCCGGGCCTCATCTCTCACCTCGCCCGTGATTGGCACGGCCACAGGTTTCCTGCTCAAACACGAGAGCCCATCTTCAAAGTAATAGCTTACAGCTGCTGCCTGGATAATCCTCATCCCCTCTGTCTTTGAAGGGATGCGGTGACATAATAGCCCCCGCTATTCTTCCCTAAATTGTTATGGTGTTTCTGCGAGTGTTGTTCAATAGCAGAAGGGGAGTAGGTGAGACTGTTGCACATGTTGCTAAATCTAGCATGATTATCAAGCGCCATAAGCAGCTCCACGCTCTCCCCCTCCCCCCCTCGCTCTTATTCTTCTGGGTTTCTTTTATCCCGCCCAGTCCTCCTGATGCTTATCACTGCGGCAGAAGCATTAAACGTAATGTCTGTAGAAGGGAAATCATTGGCAACATGTGGTGAGAGCTTAAGATGTTGTCACACTTTAAGTTGCCTATAATCTGTTCAAAGGGAGGCTGCATAGTTCTCCAAAGTGCCTGGAAAAGGGGGGAAGAAGAAGAAGAAGAAGAGGAGCAGCAGAGAGGCCGAAGCCTCTCAGCTGCACTTGGCTCGGCTGAAGTGTTCATCAGACAAAATAACTGTCGCTCCCTGTTGGCTTTTGTCTTCTTCATAATGCTCTTTTTTTTTTTGTTCTCGTCTGTGTTTTTTCTGCGTTTGCTGAAGACACAGCTCGTAGCGTTACAGGCCTCAGCAGTGTGATAATCTGTCACGGCGAGGAGAAAACCGTAGATCAGGTAGGAAAGAGCAGACGAGGGATTACAGGTGCGTGGACTCAGGATTAAAAAGAGGGACGTAATGATTCCTCCGGGACGAGGCTATGTGCTGAGACGGGCTCTTTTTTCATTTATGAGTCCAGTCCTGGGGAGGCCTGGGTAAATATTGACAGCTCTCTCTGCTTGAGATGCGGCCATTGATCCACACGGGAGGGTCTCGTCGCTTGATCCGTGCGCTCAGGTGTGGGAGGAGGGAAAGTCGGGTTGTCGTGCTGGTGGTCTTCTTTGTGGTCTCTTTTAAACACAGACTGGCTTAAAGGTGCTGATCGGGCTGCCCGTGCAACACCGGGAGTCATGTTACCCAAACAGCCGAATGTGACGGGTCAGCGGGATCAAGTAGAGGCAGAACGAGGGAAACGATGGACAAATCACTTCAAGTCTGATTCCAGTCACACCTACAGCGCTCTGATACCTTTACAGAGACGCTAACGTCATCAGCCGCTGTTGAGGTGTTTTTCTATATATAAAACCATCATTTCCATCTGCTCCTCCGTCTCCTGTTGGCATGCCGGCCCACTGGCCTGCTCCTCAAACCACTAATCAGGTAATGTCGGGGAGGCTGAATGGCGTGCCTCCCCCTGGTCAGCCTTCACTGCTCACACAGTGGTGTTGTTTTAAAGAGCATTCTTTAGCAGCTGAACTTGGAAAGGTATTAAAGTGGGATTAGGCTCCTCCACAATCCACTGCTTGTGTCATTCAGGGAGTTTGTGTTCTCCTCTCCCCACTGCCACCTCCCCACTCCTCCTCTGTTTGATTGTGGCTAGCCGCAGGAGTGGGACTGACTGTGCCTTTCAAAGGAGAGGGGTAGGGTTAAATCCCTAGTCCACTGCTCCCTGCTAATTCTCCTTGTTCCTTAGAGAAGGATTTACTTCTGCTGCCAGCTTCTCAAAGGCCTTCTCTGCCCATCCGAAAAGTCGCCGTTGCCTTCCTGTGGAGGTGTGGTTGCCATAGAAGGGGCGTCATGCATGGCTATTCCATCTGAACCCCGCTGAGAATGGGGACCGGGGACTGAAAACAGGCAGAAAGTCCGGATTAGACCCGGGGACAAAGCAGGACAGGAAGATTCCAGAAGGGACGAATAGGAATTACAGCAGCAAAAATAATGCAAAGTGACAGAGAGGGGAAATAGAAAAATAATGGCTTACAAGATTAGACCCGGCGAGGAGAAAGAAGAAAGGAAAGAGGGTTGAATGAGAATGTTTTCATCTAGATGAGAAGATTTGAGAGAGCGGTCGTAGGTGAATGCGGACTCCTGGACGTATCAAAACCGCGCTAACAAGTCATTTCCTCAACTTTTGCTCTCTTTCTTCGCCTAAGCCGGCAATCATTAGCTAAACATGAGAGCCGGAGCTGGGAACTCGTCTTGACAGATTCATCACCTCTTTTCCCTGATCCCAGCATGTAACGCGCTAATCCCTCTAAAAACTCGAAACAAGTGCCTGAATATTCAGTTTATCTTTGCAGGACTGTGTCGAGGAGCGCTTCTAACTCGTCAGCAGCGTTTCGGTTTCAGCGTCCAAACTTTGTTTAGGAGACAGATCCAGGTTGTCACTTCCACGAGAACCCCGCTTGTTTGAGAAACATGCCAAATTTTCTTTTTCAGGGGATTATCCTGGAGCTTTTTCCATAGTTGAATAATAATCTTCTTAACTTATTGTAATAAATGAAAGATTAAAGGATTTTATGAACCCTGTGAGCGCCAGTTCCTGATATCTCTGTTGTTTTGCTGCTGCAGGATGGTTAAAAAGAAAATGAGATGCTCTAAGTGGCGCTTTCTGCGCCGGATGCAGGTGGCGATTTGGATCAGAGTGGATGAAACCTGCACAATAACCAATAATCCACTGATGTGATGTCATTAAGATGATCTGATGAGCAGAGGTGATTATTTTACAAAGCTGCATTTACAACAGCAGAGCGTGCATACAGCTGCTCACACGCATGCGTTTCCACGTGTGAACACACACACACACACACGCACACACACACACACACGCCATATCTGCACTCAATCAGCACCTATAACAGCATTACCATAACAAAACCATCCTTTGGTTTCCCTCCACTCATATTTACACATTATATTCATCACTATCGCTCATCCCTGTCCCGAACCAGCAGATGATGTCAATTGCTCCTCTTGCTGCCTCCCTGCCTTGCACAATGAAATAGATGTTCACCACAAATAGATAGGCGGCTGCCAGCTGTCTTCCAGACCAGGGCAAACAAAGAGGCCACTAATAAATCCAGCTTTACGGCTGGACAAGATCAACCACACTCCCTGCCTTCTTGCTCCATTTAATGTGGCTTCTTCTGAACAACAGAGAACAAATTAAATGCCTCTCAGTCACCAATAAAACAATGCAAACATCTTCCTGAAAGGATATAAAAGAAGATGGAGGCGTTGTCTAGGAAATGGTGATAGAGGCAGTGTTGCACCATAGAGGCATGATATTAGACAGTAAGATGAAATATGAACAGAGTGGAGGGCGGCCCAGTAGTCTGCCATGAATCACGCTCTCTGATATGGGATCTGATGCACGCGGGGCGTCCTGGCTATGAGAGAAATGTGTAAAATGTCGGCAAAGACTTGATTGGGGTCATCAGGGTTTGGTGATCACTGCACTAGAACGCCATCCAGCCTCTTTTGTAGATTGGTGAGGGGGTCTGGGTGCCCATGACTGAGCCTGCTTGGAATGACGCGGGGCTGGACCCACCCTCGAAATTTTAACAGATGAGCTGCTGCCAAAGGAGCCACCTCCTTGGCTGCCCACAGGACCAGCAAGCCAACTGGACTCTTAATCAAAGACCCTTGATGGGGCGAAATGAAGCCACACAACTGGCCAATGAAAGCGCCTAAAGCGGGTCTGTGTAACTGCTGCTACGCCAGCCGCTGTGACAATTACAAGGTGGCGGTAAATGGTGACACACAGTGTAACACACAAGGTTATATCTGTAAAATAAGTGGATTCGCTTTAAGAGAAATTGTGTGTTAATTTAAAGTCATTTCCCTTTGAAGCGACCCTCTGAACAGCAGCCAACGTGGCTACAAGTGGGAGTTTTAGGATGATGAAAAATGTTGAAACTGAGTGTAATTATAGCAGAAACACAGAAGAAGTTTAAGATCTAATCTAAATATAAAGTTTGCTAACATTAGCCACCATGAGATACTGGTCATACCAGACCAAAAAAGGTTATGTCTGCAAAAATAAGTGTATTAAAGCAACCCTTTAATTTTTGGTCAACAGCAGCCACCGTAGCTACAAGTAACCTCTGTAGGGTGATTAAAAAAATGCTAAAAGTCAATGAGCCATCACTATAATTTTATAAGACCTGCACAACCTATCTGAAGTATGCTAACATTAGCCGCCATTAGCTGGTCATACCACTGAAGGCTGTAGCAGCAAAAACCTCTGAATGTACTGTAGAAGTTACACAGTGTTTCCTGAACAGCTGAATCACCAGCTTCATCTTTTTCTCTTCCTCTGCAGGCTGTTTGCCACCAAATGCAGCGGCTGCATGGAGAAAATCGCCCCCACGGAGTTCGTGATGCGCGCTCTGGAGTGCGTCTACCACCTGAACTGCTTCTGCTGCTGCGTGTGCGACCGGCAGCTGAGGAAGGGCGACGAGTTTGTCCTGAAGGAGGGCCAGCTGCTCTGCAAGATCGACTACGAGAGGGAGAAGGACTTACTCAGCTCGGTCAGCCCCGATGACTCAGACTCAGGTGAGCCCTCTGCACCCTCGCACACAAGGGTGAGAACGGCACCGTGGTGCGACCGTCACATGGCACCGGGGTGTTGTATTCTGTGTGCTCCGCCCCATCACAGCTGTAGCCAACGCAGACGTCCACTGTAATGGATCTGAACTGCTTTTAGTCTTATATTAAAATGTGAATTTGCCCCTAAACTGGTTTCCAGATCGTTTCCTGGGAGATTTTTCAGATCCCGCATGCGGCCCAGGCAGTAAAAACTTCCAACAATGCTCCATCTGCAGCTCTTCAATGGCTGATAGCGTTCTAATTCAAGCAGGGGGCGTAGGTTTATGATACAGTAGGAAGTGGAAACAGGACGAAGCCAAGCCACCCTGTATTAATGGCTCTCCATGCGTGGGCAGGGTCTGGTGCTGGAAAGAATTAAATCACTGTATCATGGTGAGTGACAGAGGGATTTGGGGCCTTTCTGCAGAAAGCCTGCTCCTCCGCTCTTATCAGCTCTAGTGTTCCTCGCCTATAGCCTCCACACACAATGAGGCATCTCGCCAAGCCTCACTGTTCACTACCATCTGGCTCACATTTAGACATGCACAAAAGCGGGGAATTTGTCAAATACATCTGTGCCTGTGTCAACTTTTGTCAACTTGTGGGAATATTTGCTCGGCGTCTTCCTCCGTCGGTTGTGTCCCGGCGTATCGCGCAGGCATGTCTTTGTGCACGTCTCCGAGTTTCAAGATGGAGAAGACATGAGCAGAGGTTAACCTCAGCATGTGGCAGATGAAGTGCAGGTTTGCAGTGGAGATACTTATCAGATAGCAGGAGACGCTGAGCCATCCTCACAGCCCCGAAATCGCCAGGATTCATTAACAGCGCCGCTGCTTTCCATTTGGAAAGGCGTGTTTTCAGCCACGTAGAAGGATAAACGATGTTTTTATAATTCGTTCATTTATTTTTCATGCTATGTTTACATAGCTTTGTGGCCTTTGTGGCAAGTCAGGCTGAAATGCGTGAGTCACTGCAGGATTTCACTGCATTAACTAACATCTTTCATGGCACAATTATTCAGCAAACAGCGGTTTAAACTACATTAAAATTAGAAGGAAATGCAGTTATGAATCCATTAATTTACACATAATAGAGGATAAACTTTGAAGATACAGAGTCAGGTTTCACATTGTTTTCATGCTCTTTTCAGTTCAAAGAAATTAAAGATCCTTGCGTTTCATTTCAGAATTACTGACTCGTTGTGGGAGAGTATTGAGCATGTAGTTATTGTGTGTTACTGCTGCAAACAGCAAACAGGCATTTCCTTAAAACTGGAACTCTAATAAAACCAAGATATTATTTTGTTTTAATGGCACATCGTAGGATAGAAGCATAAAAATTACACGATTTTACTACCCAAAACTGTAATATCCTGCAGCTGATGGTAAAAATGTGCAGTCCGCTCTGAAATGGAGCTGAAAACTGGACTTGCTGTGTCATGGGAGATGCATTTCCCATACGTACTCGTGTTTCCTGTTTCATGTTGCACTTGATGTAGTGTTCTTATCAGAGATTGATTTAGTGTAAATCAGACAAAGCTGAGAGCAATAAATAACCAGTGACGCGGCGTCCAGTTCAGTGACAAATGTGCATATTTCACTGTGCTCTCCACCGGCGAGAGACGTAGACTTCTGTGCGTCTGATCGTACATGTGGCCTTTTCCTTTTGTAATAAATTGATAACAAAGTATCAGAAACACATGTGTCTCCTTTGATTATGTACTTGTGGTGTGTGAATCTCCCAGAAAATGGAAGAACAGAAATATATTTATCAGCAGACTGTCACTGACTAAAAGGGCGTAGTCGGTTCAAGCTTGTGCTGACGATACAGAAAAATGACTCCCTCTGCAGAGAAAAGTGACGATGAGGAGTTGGACATCAAGCCGGAGAAAGGCATAGGAGGCCAGGGGAAGGGGGATGATGGGAAGGATCCCAGGAGGCCCAAAAGACCACGAACCATCCTGACCACTCAGCAGAGACGGGCCTTCAAGGCTTCCTTTGAGGTGTCCTCAAAACCCTGCAGGAAGGTAAGACAGCCCAAATAAAGTGAGCAAACCTTTTTTTTATGTTCCCTGCTCTGCATTTGGAGTGAGGGATTTTTAGATGCCGACCGCGAGCCCTACAGTAGTTTCACAAATAAAATTCTCAAATTAAAAAAATCTCCCCCACCTCACAGCTGAGCTTTGAAGTGGCGAGCAGCTTTCTGTTCTGCGTTAGCCGCGGCGGGCTGGTGTAACGCAGCCCGCCTGCACCAAATGTCATACTGAGATAGCAGAAGGGCCTCCGCGGCCCCGGCCCTCAAACAGGCGCTGCGCCCGGGCCAAGGCTTTGAAGAGGCAATAACCAAGAGGTCCAAAAAGACCACTGCATTCACTCAGCGTTCAGCTGGAGTCAAAGAGGCTCTGTGCCTGCTGGATATGTGGAGGAGGCCGAGCTTTTCAGTCTGCTGTGAAGTGCTTTGTTTTCTGCTGGGATGCTGCAAATCTTCTGTCCCGGTGGTTTCAGGTGAGGGAGACGCTGGCTGCGGAGACGGGGCTCAGCGTTCGGGTGGTGCAGGTGTGGTTCCAGAACCAGAGAGCTAAGGTGAGAGCAGCTAACAGTGAATTAGCTGTTGTGTCTGCATTCAACAGCCTTGTTCCATCTTAGAGTCCAGCTAATAAATCACCACAACTATGTGTGTTAAACTTATCACTGCATTCCTTTCGCAAATGTTTAAAAAAAAAAAGCCTGAGGAGTTGCAAATCTAGCTCGCTCTTGCATTAAATGTCTACGCCCTCCTCTTCTCTGATTGTTATCTGGTGAAGAGCTTTGATACTTGACAATGAAGTGCTCTCAGATACAGATTTTGTGCAGTTCATTCGAGGGTGAACAGCGAGGAGCATCCTTTTTAAATTAAAGAGTGCATGTTAGTTTTGGTGGCTCCTCACAACTTTGACTCCTTCCTTTCAGATGAAGAAGTTGGCAAGAAGACAGCAGCAACAACAAGAACAACAGAATTCTCAGAGACTCGGCCAAGGTACGATACCGCACAGAGCCTGCAGCACGACGGAGGCCCGCCGCCTCAGAGCGCGTTCTCTGGGAAGCTTTTTACTCACATTTAAAGCCCCCTTTCCCTGAAAAAGGCTGGTTCACTGTGATGAAGGTTTCCACATTAAATCTGACCTAAAACTTGTATGTAAGAGCATTTTTCCGACATAACAACCAGAAGCCAATCAGCCCAGTATGAAACATACACACATTATGTGGAAACATGCAGTATGCATAGAGTGTGGAGGATTTTTTAGCGAACTAGTTAAAGCAGAGAATTGTCATTAAACATGTGTGGAGGGGTCTTTAAAGTCATTGCATTGGATAGTTTTAAATGTTGACATCAAGCTAGAAGCCGTGCATGACGATGCTAATCAGTAATATCATCAGAGCTTCTTCTCTTGTCGACGCTACGTTGCACGATATTGAAATGTGTTGTGAGAAAAGGCCTCATAAATTCAATAATTACACTGAGTGGCAGATAGCAAATACATCAGTGGGTAAACAAGAACGCTTCACATCGGAAGCAAGACAGACATTCTGTGTGGAAGCCAAATGAACAAAGTTGGGGGGGGGGGGGGGGGGCAGCGACGAGGCCGCAAGAGTCCCCAAGAGAGCGTCTGTGAAGGGGATTGTGGGAGAAGAGGCAGGAAGGACTGCTGTAGGTTTCCATGGCAGAGACGCAGGCGAGCGGTCCAGGCATGTGGAGGTGATTCTCGCCGTCTCACCAGAAGCAGACTCCCTTTATTTCAGTCAGCGTTAGTCTCTTCGCTCTGGCAGTGGAAGAAAAGCCTCAGATGAGCTTGCGAAGGTCTAAAACTACCAGACGCTCGGCCCCACCTGTCTGCGTCCACGCCCTGCGCGCTCATTCTCTGACGGCTCTCCCCCGTTTCCACCCCGCAGAGGTGATGTCCAATCGGATGGAGGGGATGATGAACTCCTTCACACCGCTGGCTCCGCCGCAGCAGCAGCTGGTCGCCATGGATCAGAACGGTTACAGCACAGACCCGTTCCAGCAGGGGCTCACCCCCCCACAGATGCCCGGGGACCACATGAACCCATATGGTGAGCATTCGCCAGCCGCCCACTCCTGCCCTGAACACACACACACGCCTGCCCCTCGATCAACCCCACAGCTCCCCGGTGTGTTCGGGCCCTGATTTAAGCCGCTCACACACACACACACACACACACACACACACACACACACACACACACACACACACACACACACACACACGAGCAGCTTCTCCTCCCACATGAGACAACACAAGCACACCCATAACGCCATTGTGTTCTGAAGTTCATTTCCAGATCTGTTTAATATGGTTTTAACTCCCCGCCTCCAGCTCCGAGACATGTCCTGTTACTGATGATGTTTTCCACCGGCGGTTAAAAACATGTGGTCAGCGTGGACGGCCGGAGATAAAGTGCCGTCCGAGCGGTGATTGAGGGCTGCGGGAGCTAATGAATCAGAATGAGAAAACAACAAGTCTCTGATTTCTGGGTGATAGAGGGAAGAATTAAAATGCAAACAAGGATGGAGGGGAGAAAAAAATCAGTCAATCAAGTATTAGTCCACAGGATGTAACTGGAATAACACATTTCTAAGTGATGTCCTCAACAAGCCCCAGAGGGACCATTTCCTGAAGTTCATAACTTCCTTATAATTTGCCTCCATTTAGTTCTTCTCGGTAGTAAGAACCCAAATCCCCCGTCTCATCACTCTCCTTTGGTTTGGGGAAAAGAACAATATTGGCAAGGCATTAAAAGATGTGTCTCAAATCACTGTCCCCATTTTGTGCAACACTATCATTAAGATCCAGAGTGTAATAAAGTTAACTATTCCCTCCAGAGAAATAACATGTTGAGGTTTTATGAAAGGCGGAAACAGTTGCTATTAACCAGATCTTTTAGGAGGATGCCCCTTGTTTACATGCGCCCTCGTAGACCGCAATTGTCCCAGCGAGGGCAGCAAAAAGTGAGCTTTGATGATAACCAACAAAACAGTTCTCCCAACTGTGATGACACACAACAGCAATTTCTCAAAGCGACTATTAGTAATTATGATTTCCCAACGCCGCTGTAAATCTCACATGTAAGCGTGCGTTGATTTCAGATGGGGGTTTGTTTTTGAATGACGCCTCTGCCACCGAATCCTGACGCCTATCTGCGTATCGCCTCTCCGCAGGTAATGATTCTGCATTCCATGACATAGACAGTGACACGTCTTTAACCAGCCTCAGTGACTGCTTCATGGCATCGTCGGAAGTCAACTCCATGCAGGCCCGCGTGGGGAACCCCATCGACCGCCTCTACTCCATGCAGAACTCTTACTTTGCGTCATGAAAGAGAAGAGCGGCCGACGTCAGCACAGAATAAACTGCCCATCTCAACCTGAAGCGCGATGGCCAGGAGTTTCTACGCTAACACGGACCCGGCGGAGGAAACGCCTCCTGGTTATGTGCTGAAGCTTACTCAAAGATAGTAAAACCACTTGTTGTAGGACAGTGAAGATTCCTGGGGAAAAAGACTTAAATATTGTTAGAGATTATTCGGTAGGATTGCTTATCTGTCACAGGAGATATTACTCTTTTCTTTGTTCACTTAAAGAAAACAAGTAGATATTGAAGCCACTTATTACACACTCTCAAACCAAATAACACAGTGAATTTATACAGTGCATGATCAAATGTAAACTAAAACTTTTTGTAAGCCCCCCCTGGTTAAGATGTGGTGTTTGGACTGTTTCTTCTTTACACTACATGGATTTCCATGTTCACCGTTAGCATTTTGATCACTTTCAATAGGTTTAGATATTGTGTTAATAGTAAATAGGTGCAGCATGTCTGCAAGAGTGACTGTACATTTGTGTATGTATGAGAGTTTGTGGTGAGAAAGAGTTGTTTAGAGGAGAAAAGAGGAGAATTCAGTGGACAAGCAGGATCAGTGAAGTGTAAATACTCTCCCCAGGCAAATTGGATGTGCATGTTAAAAATGGAAAGCATTCTATTTATTTAACTATAACAGGCTCTTGAAGGTGCATATTAAAACTGAAAAGCTTTATTTAAAAAGGAGAGCATTTTTTTGTTGAGCAATTAGTGAGTTCCTGAGTGTCACAGCTCATCTGTATGCCTTTTAATATGAAGATTAACCCTTTTGTTTCGTTTTTTCTTCAGCCAAGCTGTAAATGAGCAATGTTGCTATTTATTTCGTACAGACCATAAACCTTTTGTTGTCATTGTCATATGTGCATTCTCAAAATGTTAAAGTTGCTAATTGACCAAAGTTGACTGGTTTGATGAATAAACAATGTCTTTCTCCTGATAACATTAAATAAATGCCATTCAGTGATCATTTGGTAACATCAGCCTGATTAAGTAATCTCAGCATTCAGTGCTACAGTAATTAGCACATGCTAACACACTAAGCTACTATGGCACACATGGTAAACACAGCTACTAAACATGCTGTGTTAGCATTTTCCTCCACATTAGCATGCTGTTTTTAGCATGTAGGCCGCAGCCTCGTGCGCGGATGTAGACTTGTTGTCTTATTTGCAACCTTGCTGCGAGCTCATTTTGTTCACGAGGACGCTGAGGTAGAAGCATGTGCGTGTAGTGAAGGTAGGTCAGAGAAGAGTTCAGGTGACATACCAATACAGCTGCACGACTAGAGAGCGAACCCCACCTATAACCTCAGGGCTTGTCGGGGCGGCTGCTTGGAAGTACCATCTGGGTGCTCCTTCATCTCTCTGACAGCTCCTCAATGTGGCCAGGCAAGCTTCCACCCACTGTCTGTGCGGTCATGTGACCACGCAGGTAAACAGTGCCTTTATGACGTTCCGCACTACTATGACTCAATATATTCCGACTGATACTCACGACAGGGTTTAATAATCTCGGCTGCTGTTCATGAGCAGAAGGAGCACATGAAATTGTCAAATGTGTGAGGATTTAGAGCATGAGCGCGCTGCGGTGTGTGTGTGTGTGTGTGTGTGTGTGTGTGTGTATGTGTGTGTGTGTGTGTACTATCAAGTCTTCAATCTGACAGCCAGGTGTTGGACTTGTTGGCAAGGTTACAGCGCCATTTATCATCACTTGTCACACCAGTAGGTGAGCGTCCCCAGAAGCATCACGCAGTGACATCATCTGAGTCTGGAACCTGATTGGATGAGATTTGTTTGACAAATGACAGAAAAATGGATCGTAACCTTTTGGTTTGTGCAAGATGCAGGAAAAGTGTGTCGAGCTGAGCAGGAAACCGTCAGTCCGTGTGTCTGTCCGTGCTCTCGTCTGTAGGTTTGTAGTATATGTGTGGATTAAAGTGTGAAAGGCTGAGTAAACAGACGTGACAAAGGCTCCCAGTTACCGTAAACATGGAGGGGGCTGCTACGCACACAGCGTGTTTGCACGGGACAGACAACACAATTAGGCTGAACCTCTCCCTTTTCAAGGCAGGCAGGTGAGCTGACAGAGAGGTGTGTGGAGGACAGAAGGCCCTGCAGCTGGAACTGTGAGAGGAAACCCTCAAAAACCAGACATTCTCCTACATGATACGTCTGAAAAACATGTATATTTGTACTAATTTCCCTTGTAAATATTAGAATTATAGAAATAATATACAAATAGATATACGACTGAGGCGATGCAGCATATAATGAAACTGATGAGGAAAAAAACACAACAGAGCTTAACGCTTCCGAAAGCTAAGCTAACCAGCTGCTACAACCAGCAGCAGGCTAACAGTTTCCCCCTGTTTCCAGTCTTTATGCTAAGCTAACCAGCTGCTACAGCCAGCTACCTGTTTTCCCATGTTTCCAGTGTTTAAGCTAAGCTAACCAGCTGCTGGCTGTAGCCTCATAGTTTTACTGTACAAGTAAAATATGTGAGGCTAGCTCTTTCCAGTCTTTATGTTAAGCTAATCAGCCAGTACAACCAGCATCTGACTAACTCCCATTGTTTCCAGTCTTCATGCTAAGCTAACAGTTTCCCCCTATTTCCAGTCTTCAAGCTCAGCTAACCAGCTGCTGGCTGTAGCTTCATATTTTACTGCACAAGTAAAATGTGTCAGGTTAGCTCTTTCCAGTCTTTATGTTAAGCTAACAAGCTGCTACAACCAGCATCTGGCTAACTGTTTCCTCTTGTTTCCAGTCTTTATGCTAAGCTAACCGGCTGCTGGCTGTAGTTTCATATTTTATTGCACCAGTGTGAGACTGGTGTTGACCTTCTTGTCTAACTCTTGGCAAGAAATCAAATTACCAAAACTTGTCCTTTTATTTTTAATAATTTCACTTGAATGAGCGGCTGTGGCTGCAGGGAGGGGCCCATGCAGACATGACGGGGTCCAGAATTTCGTGCTACGCCTCCATTTGTCTCCATTTTTCCAAACTATCCAGGCTTTTACTCGTCTCCACCCAGACTCTCAGTGCACAGCGTTAGTGGGAGCAGACAAACTAGAAACAAAAACTTCCCCAGGATGCGTTTTATTGACCATTCACACCTCCACACTTTACTTCCTCGTGCCTTCACCCTCTTCAGTTCAAGCCTCCGATGTGCCCAGCAGTAACAGGCAGTGAGTGAATGTAACCTGTGTCAGTGCTTGTTCTCTGGCACTTGGACCTGAATCGGCCAAAGAAGACACTTAGAGGTTGAGGTAAGTGTGGCCTCGATAGGAAAACAGTCGCGCTGAAACCTGAGCTGAAGACACACAAACTCACGGAGAGTTAAGAGTCGGCCTTCAGTAAACTGTTCACACATTTACTCCTCTGCCGTTCTGGCACCACATAGGAAATGAGCCTAGTGACAATATTTTCATTAGATAACCAAAATCCTGAAATTTTCCACCTGAGACACAATTGAAGGTTTGTGATTCATTTTCTCTCCTAACTGTTGGCGTCTCCTGCCCAGCTCATGGAAAACATATGGAGCTTGATTTGTTATTCGGGGTAATTTAAAGCAAGATTCTCACCAGCTGCCCCATAAAAGCACAGCGTGACCTGAGACAGTAGCTGAGGAGCAGGCAACAAGGCGGCGTGTCCCACCATCACTTCATCACACTAAATCAGCCAGGGAGTGACTCATTCAAACCATGCAGCGCTTTTATTTTGAAATTTTGAATTTACTGTACTTGTAATTGGCATTCCTAATTGTCATTTCTCAACATTGCATTTACAACAGACCCATATTACATTTTTTTAACAAACCAAGCCCAATTAATTGTTGCTTTGCGGGGCCAAAGACACTCAGACGTTTGTGGGCTCGGTACAGTCTAGATTTCTTCTCATGATTTCACAGAGTTCACAGGAGTTCACAGCGAGTCCCCAGAGGGAGCCGGGGGGAGCTTTTGGGTGTTTTCGTTGGGCATTTTCCATGGCGTGTGGTTAATTGTTAAGGGAGACTTTTAACCAGCGTCTGACACATATTCTTTGAGCCTTGAGGGCTTGAGCATAATCAAATGACAGACTATGCTGTGGTTTTGACCAAGGAGAGGGGTCACAGCCAAACATCCAAGCATGTCCTCGCAGCAGTGCGTTGCTTTATTGTGTCAGTCAGCAGCACAAAACACCGCCACCACGGTATGAGGCATTGTTTGCATGCTACGTGTCCAACACACATGCAGTAACAGTGGTTTACTCTTACTTGATCCAACAGTAGGAAACTATTTTGCTGAAATACCACAAGTGATGCAATACAGACATTTGGACAGTACTCACAGAGGAGTCCACGTTGGTAATACTCAAAATCTTGTAATGAATAAAAATACAAGAAAGCCACAATTCAAAGGAAGGTTCAGGTGCAATCCATTACATTCATTCCTCGTGCCTCAGAAAGAAATGTCCGATTGAACCTCTCCGTAGACATTTCTGGGACATGTAAACATATTGCCGCAACTGTTTTTTGACCTCCTGCCGCTGTTCCTGCGCTGAGAAAAAGATGGTGTAGGATTCACTCTCAGCGCCCAGGGGTGCAGATAGAGCCCTGGATAGGGCCCAGTAATCCCACCACTATTGGAGCCCATCTGTTTTGGTTTTCATTTTTCTGCATTATTGGTGCTTATTGGTACATGGTCTAGGAATGTAGCCAGGGTGTTTGAAGTCAAGGAGGAAGGTGATGCCAGGGGCATTAGCTGAAGGAATGATGACCTTAAGGTCTAACACAAGCCAGCACTCCTAACCTCCAGCAGCCTCTCCCTTGATGTTGGAATCCAAGTCCTGCACTCTCTCCTGCCTCGGACAGCCTGGACGCTCCAATTTGCCATTTTATCTGGTAATTCAGTAAATTCATGGAGATTTTCTGGTGGGAGGAAGTTCTAAAAAAAAAACTCTCTCAACATTTCTGGCTGAGAATCAATCAATCAAATCTAAATAAAAATATTGCACGTCATTTTTGTTCTTTGTGTTTTCCAGGAGCAGCTGCTTTAAACTAGCACAGCTACGTTTTAATTTGATACGGTCAGTTTGAAATGTTTTATTGCCACTGAGTCATTGCACAATTTTAGCATCTGGACTTTTTAGTTTTGTTATTTCCTGTTTTATTTTGTCGCCATCCCTCGTGTGTCAAAGCTAACTTTACTTCCCCTGTTTTACCGTCCTTGTGATTGTTTGATGGTGTCCACCTGTGTGTAATTAGTTCTCCTCCTCTGTCTATTTAAGTGAGCGTGTTTCCAAAAAGTGGCTTTTCTTGTTGCCTCAGATTCCTGGTTTCCTGGTTTCTTAGAGAGTTGTGTTTCCCAGAAGCTGCTTTCTTGTTTTTTGGGATTTTTGCACTGTGTATTTTGTTGAATTAATCTTCTGAACTGCTTCCACTCTTTAAGTCTGCATCAGTGGGTTCACTGCCTTGTTTTTCTGCCTGGCCACATCGTAACACACGACTGTAAAATAAACAGTCATGCTAGCGGCTCTGTGAGAGTGCAATCAGGCACGACGATGCTGTGAGCTAAATGCTAATGTTAGCATGCTAACATGCGTACAATGACAATGTTAACATGCTGAGGTTTAACGGGTAGAATATTTCATGTTCACTGTCCTCATTAAGTGTGTTAGCACGCTAAACTTTACTAGTTAGCATTAAGCAGAAAGGCCAGCTGAGGCGGTTGGGAGTGTTAGTATTTTGCAGATATTTGGTCATAAATCAAAGTGTTGGAAAAGTTTGACCAGGAGTTTTGACCTGATGATGGCGCTGGCCTTTTTAAAATCCAACAATCCACCACATGATTGTCTAGACTTTTCATTCCAAGCCACAAATGTAAACCTCATAGTGGCGCTTATTAGAACACATCCTCCGGGAACCATGAACGTCTGTCCAAAACTTTGTCCCAATCCTTCAAGTAGATGTTGAGATATTTCACTACATGAGTAAAAACATGGAAAAGTCATTAGGATTCATCCTCCAGAGACCACGAATGTCTGTGCAAAATTTCATGGAAATCCATCCCATAGTTCTCCAGATATTTCAGTCTGGTGCACCAGCAGACAAATGTCATCCCTGGAGTCATGCAGGTCAGACTACAGACACGACGATCAGTCCACGGTTCAGAACTTTTAATGGAAAGTACTATGAGGTAGTCGACTATAAGGCCTCAAAGACATGAAAGTTCAGGCAAACGTAATCGTCCACAAAGTGAATTCTGCTTGTATAATCTGTGTATCAGCTGGAGGCCGTGCAGTTGTGTAATACTGCAGATTAAAATCATCTTTCTGTGTTTTAACTTTGGCTCTAGCTGAGGGTAGTTTACACTCCCGTACCCATGCGACTCTGCCAGAGATCAATTAAAGTTTACTCACATGAAGAGTGATTGGTAATTAGTCCGTTTTCCACTTCACAGCAGGCTCAGCTAACGGATACCTGCCTGTTTGTGATTATTCCCTGACTTAAGTTACCTTCTGGCAAACAGACAGCACCGGCATTGAGTAAGCAAACTTCTATTCATCTGTGCATTGGATGTGCATTTGTCAAAGCAGAGCAGAGAATTAAATCTGTCACCAAGGCAGAAAAAGGCAGCAATCATATTAACCACAAGAGCTGGAGGAGAGTGTGCGATGCAGTTCAGGTTACTTAGCAGTTTAATCGTGTCAGTGAAGGTACGTGTGTTACTCCTCTTCCCGAAACATGCCTGCGTATAAAAGAGAAATGGTATCAGTGTAATCTGAAAGCTTGTAAAAGTCTGATTTGATAGCAGTTTTTTTCTGCGTGGATGGACTTGAAGAGGAGGCGAGGCAGCCTCCTCTGGCTCGCTCGTGACTCCGGGCAGAGCTGCCGCTCACAGCAAACATTGCCTCTGGATGTGGGATACGGCGCAGGACAAGGTGAGCCCTGAGCCGCAGATTTAAGGCCTGGACGTTTCGACAGAACTCACCTGTGAGGCCGATAAATCACGGGCAGTGTACGCCGGGAGCCGAGCGTGGACAGTAAATCTGAAAGTCAACAGCCGGCGAGGGCTTAGCCAAACTGTTAGCAATTCTGTATTTGGCACATTTCCTGTCATGTATGCCCTATTTATTATATACCTTAAAGACTCCAATGAGAGGCTCTCTGGGGGCCAGCAGCGACTTATGAGACATGCGTTAGCTCTGAAAATAAAGCTTGACCTCTGTCCTTCAGGTAGGAAGTTATAAAAGAAGTTTGTTATATACCTTTTGTTTGTTTATATAAATTAGATCCAATTAAGTGATTCCCAAAGATCTTTATAAAGCTGTAAATCAGTATCCACGCCGGCTATTGCACAGAGCTCATCTAACGACCACTGGGCCACATTTGACCTCCTGCGTGACCCCCTCTAACCTGATAATCAGTATTTTCAGAAGACAGAGGTCGCTGCTGATCTGAACCCATGTGACCTTTTTCATTACAGCGAGAACCAACGTGATTATCAGTTCATCATGACGATTATAATCCATAATGCTACATATGAATATCATTCGTCAGTCGTGTCTTTCTGTCCGATCCCCCCCAGAGACGGAGCTAATAGAGCTTTGATTTGGAGCGCATTGATTAGCCTCGTGCTCTCCTCCGGTTAACAGCACACAGTCATCCTTTGTTCGCCGCCCGGCCTCTTCGCTGTGCGTTTGACAGTTTTATTATGAGGACTGAAACGGCCCAAATAAACCACAGACGAACAGCCTTTCCTCGCCAGCCTCTCAAAAGGTTAGTAAATTTCACCATATGGATTTTTTTGGTGTCTCTCCCAAATGTCATGGCTTAATTATTAACTGTGGGGCCATTTTGGAAAGAGATTTGCACTTTTACAATATTGTTGTGCCTGGTGAGGTTAAGCATTGAAAGTGCAAGGAAGGCCATTGTCCTTCGTCCGTGTTTAATGAAGATGGATTTAGAGATGAAATGTTGGGCGTAATAACGACAGCGTGACCTTTAAGGCCTCGTCACAAGTGGAAAAACATGCTGATGGTTTGAACAGACAAATACACTTTAAGATTTTTACCACAAATGAAACGCGTTTTCACTGATTGTGAATTTAAAAGACAACTTATTTTACCAGCAGCTGTAGATATTTGTTATGTATCTGCTGTCCCGGCATCATCACTGAACGCTGTAATTGCTCTGCAAGAGCAATTTTTTTCCCTCTTCAATAGATCAAGATTATGAGCTCTAACTCAAGATTATAACCAGTCACGAACACCAAAGGTCGCGACCTCCCAGCGTGGCCGTTATGAGTAAATATTGATTACACTACAGTCAGTCAGCTAAGTGGAGCCACCAGAGCAGAACACAGCCGTGTACTGTGGTGCTTTTTGAAAGGAGTAATATCTGGCCTAATCCCAGCCTCAGCCCTGCCCTCGCCCCAGCCGGTGCACTTCTCTCCGCTGTGCATATCAGCATGTGTGGCTCTGCGCCGGGTTCAGGTTTCTCAGAGCTCCTGATGGTGCGGGCAGACCTTCACCGCCGCCACGGCGGCACGTCTGAATAGGTTCCTGAAACTTTAAGTCCTCGTGCTCGGGCTTCCTCGGGGCACCGGCTGGCTGAGTCCCAAGAAGGTACGGCAGTATCTGAGTTCACATGTTCCTCGCCCCCGCCTTCATACATGTCATCAGACTCGCTGCGCCCGCCTCAATGAAAGCTCTCTGTTGACTTCCTCTGCTGACAAGCAAGACGTGACCGGCTCTGTGCGTTGAGCGCTAACCGCTAAGCAGGGCCTTGAAACAGAATAAGTAAAACTCTGTTATGAAATACTTCACGTTGCCAAACTCACGATGTTGCCTACTGTGGCTTTCTGTATTAAACAGGCTCTTTTTCAGAGCAGGCAGTGATGTTTGATTCATATGTCGCAGAGATCCCTGCGTGATTTAATTAAAGTGTTTTAGGGCCTTTTCACACCTGAAAATCTGAACCCAGGTCTGAACCCAGGTCTGAACCCAGGTCTGAACCCAGGACTGAACCCAGGTCTGAACCCAGGACTGAACCCAGGTCTGAACCCAGGTCTGAACCCAGGTCTGAACCCAGGGTCACGTTTTTCTTCCTCATTTCAATCACGCAAGCGCAGTAAAGAAGCAACCAAATTACAAATATCTAATATTTATTTGTTTTGTTTTTCCGTTTTCTGAGCCTGCCAGGACTTTCTGTAAGTGTCCAAAAAATGTTTTCACTCTCAAAACAAACCAAAGCATGGTTCAGGTTGACTTTTTTTCGTCCAACCAAGGTTTGATTGTTCAATCTGAACCGTGGTCCAAAAGTCCGGACCAAACGAGGCGGCTGTGAAAGGGCCTTAAAGGTCACATAGTGTAGAAAGTGAGGTTTCCATGTCTTCTTTGTTTAAAAAGCAGGTGTGGATGTAGTCTGGGATGAAATATGTGAATACTGTGCTTTTCTTAAGGGGGTCCTTAAAGAGACAGGCACTGAAACTGAGTGTTTCAGACTGAGGGTGAATAGAGGTGCTGCAGCGTTAGACCGTATGAGGAAAATAATGTGTTTTTTGACATTAAAGTATGAAAAGATTTTCTAGTAGACACCCACAGTGAAAATATGAACCTGAAAATGCCGTTAATATGGGACCTTTAAAGGAATAATCAGCAGACAATTAGCAGAGACTTCATGCGTTGCTATGCAGATTTTGCTCCCTTTGGAAATAACTCAGCTAGCTGTTTCCCATATTCTCCAGTCTTTATGCTAAGCTAAGGCCACTAGCTGCTGGTAGTACCATTATATTTAATGGACAGATATGACAGTGGAATCAATCTTGTCATCTAACCGTCGGTAAGAAAGGAAATAAACGTTAACGTTCCCCAAAATGTCAAACTGTTGCTCTAAGTTGTTGATCCGAGTGTCCTAGCATACGTGATGATAAAATGCTTTCATTATATATATGAATCCTAACACAGAGCCACACAGCAGCCGTGTCAACCTTCAGATTGACAGAGTGGCATGATTTTCTTCTTCGGGTGTTTTGGAAGTGGAGGCTCGGGAGGAGGCAGCAAGCCCTGACAGAGAGCTGCCATTGCACAGAGCAGAAACCTACCCACAAACCCTTGCCTGTGGCTTGCCCTTTGAAGGTGCATGTCTCTTCTTGACATTTCTTGTCAACTTGCCTTGGGAACATTGGATTCCATCCTCAGCTGGTCCACAGTTTGTGTTCAAACTGTCTGCGATGATGCAGGAGATATAAACCACTTCAATGTCTTTCAAAGAAGTTACACAGTCATTAATCCTCAAAGTTAACCGTTCCAAAACAAAATGTATGAGCCAGGCTCCCCCACATTCAGGTCTGGCGTCCTGAGGTGAGGTTCAAAGTGCTGTGATGCACTCTTTACAGTCATTTCTGGAAATACAGATGATTCAGTGATTTTTACTGATTCCTTTGGTTTTTGCAGAATTGTGCGCCGTCCTTCGACATGGTCCTGCATCCCCGCACAGACAGATCCACACCGGAGCTGACGGGGAACATGGCGTATTTGTGTCACTCCAGCAATTGGAGCAGAGCAACATTAATAGACCATGCGGGTTGTAATACAATTAAAACATAAATATGCAAAGTACACAGGGGTGCCGCCGCTGTGCTGTATCTGCAGAGACAGGTGCCAGCCATCTTTAGTGTTTACAGCAAAGATCCTCCAGCAAATGGCATCACGGTGATCAGACTGGATTACGATGTGACGTCTGGGAATTTTAGTGTGACTTTGGCCGAAAACTGCAACTGATCTCAGCAGGAGGAGCCGTGGTCTGAAAAACAAAGAAATCTGACATGCAGAAGAACTTACGGATGCAGATCAGTGTGTGGGGAGAGTGGACGGCCTCTTAGAAATCAAATGAATTAATGATGACCGTCTGTCCTCCTCCTATACTCCTGTGATCAGAGACGAGGTGTGAAAAACATCCTGCGTGTCTGAACAGAAAGCTTTGTTTGCTCCGAGGCGACTGCAGCTGAAAGCCGGCGTGTTCAGATAGTGAAAGCTGACAGGGTCCTGTCTGCTGAGCTGATTCTGGCCCTCTGACATGTCCCGTCCTCTCACGAGGCGTTCGCTTTCTCTTTCGACAGTTTCAGTCTTGGCGGTGCTGTGTTCGATTTGACTGATTGAGGGAGCAGTTGCCACCTGGCAATTTCTACAGATGTACACAAATTGTCAGTCAAGAAGTGACTGTTCAATAATACAGCCTTTAGAGCCTCTGCCCAAGGACCTGCAGGCCATTACAGGGCCATTACTAGTGAAATCCTTGTCTGGACAAGTGGAGGGAAACTAATGTGTTACTGTGACGAAAGGCTCTCATTGGGAGGGTTGCAGCAAGAGCTGAACAGGGGAGATAGGATCAATTGCAAATTAAGCTGGTAGCTGTGAGTGTTGTGCTGTGTTGCTGCAGCATACATTTCCCTTTGTTAAGAGAATAGAAAGCTGTTTTTTCCTCCGAAATGCTGCAGGAGTTTCCCCAGATTGCGTTGACAGCTGTCTTTGTTCACATTTGTTTCAAAAACGTGAATCTGCGAAAACATTTACGCCGCTAATGAACGTCTCGTGATTGGTGGATTTGTTTGACACGCTTCAGATTTTAGTGTCTGTGATGGATGTGTTTGAGAACAGAGGGTGACACAGTAGCTCGTGCACATTTAGGCTCGGCGAAGAAACATTCAGTGTATGTTGACAGCTGCTGAAAGCTGGAGCCAACAGCAGAATTATGATTTCAATTATTACAACTGATTTGAAAAACAGAAAATGACAACAAATCCTGTGAAAGTTCCAGTGTCATTCTGACTGTACAGATCTGACAAATTGGGGTAAACTTGGTTTTAATCTCTGTGCCGCGTTAACGTACAGTGGACAGTTTTTGGTTGTAAAAATTAGCCGTCTAGACAACTTCATTGCTGCCGCTGTTTCTGACAAGCTTAATTCTGCACTTCCACATCTGTCTTTGTTTTCCTTTGGGTTTTAACTGTCTATCACAATGCGGTTTCCAAAATTTGCTGGGTGTTTCTCAATGTACCCACACAAATCTTTCCAACTCCCAATAATAAATTCACTTTCATATTTTTCCTGTGGTTAACCATATATACTTAAGCCTTTCTTCAAGATATTCTTTCAGTAAATATCTGAATACACAAATATGCGTCTGTTCTTTTTGTTTGTTTTCTTTCTTACGGGCTGGAAACCATAAATGACTCTGACAGGACTCCAGTGATGAGCTTATGATCAGCTAATAATGGAGTTATGCTAAAGCTTTAAACACGTTTCCAGTCTGCACGGTCAGACTCGATAAAGCATCGCCTACGAGCTAAATGGCCGTGACGTTAAAGTGTGTTAGCGTTCACACCGCGGTGAAGTGAGGCAGAGAGTTTCACTCGGGGGGGGGGGGGGGGGGGCTGTGTCTTGGATTCATTAAGAGGAGGAACTCCCAGTTTGGGGAGCTTAGCATGTGCAGGGTGATGTTTTCTTCAGAGTCTTTTCCACAGGGATAGGTTTGCACTCATCTTTGATAGTTAACCCCATGTGACCCTTCCCTAGAGCCAGTCCCACTCCCACCTCGCTGCTCCTGCTTCTCATTAGAGCCTGTCCACTAGTCTGACTGGGTCTAAGTAGGCCACCACCCAGGCCACTGACACCGGCCCCTCCAAAAAACATGAAATACTGTGTGTGTGCAGACTCATTGCATGACAGGGTGAGTTTATCCATGATGAGGACACGAGGGTTTAATTCAGAAAAGGAAAAAAATCTCAATTTACTGTCAGATTAACGTGCATGTGTGTATATAAAGAGTTTACCTTGAACAGCCGTGAATTGATTCAAGAGGCTCAAACTTCTGAGATTAAATTAAAGATCACACACATAAACACACGTTGTTACTTGTAAATGCTGCTCATAATAAAAGAGCTTGAAAAAAAATGCATGTTTTCACATACATGAAAACGTGCCAATAAGTTAATCCGAAATGTTTTTCACCGACTCAAAGAATCTGGATGAGCTGACGGAGATAAGCTGTTGATGAACATTTTTTACAGCCGAGGCGACGGGGCTGAAATTGCAGCTGAGTCATTACCCTGTATCTTTGCTATCTCAGTGTATGATGAGACGTGAATTTGTCTGACCTCCCCGGGGCAGCACAAAGGGCTGAATTCAAAGCGGGGCACCCGGGGGCCAAGCTGGCGGCGAGCCCAGCTGAGGAGCACCAGCCAGCCACCACCTGCATACTGCTGCTCGCCCAGTCTCCCTGGATATGAACGACCCGCCCCCCCTCCCTCAACTTCACCCCCCCCCCCCCCCGACAAGCCTCATCTGCATCCCAGTCATATCCTACTCCCACTCCTAATATCTGCCCAGTCCATCTGATCTGTCCATCACGCAGCCTAAATTTCATGTGACGGCAGCGCTGTGGCCTCAGCTGCGAACACTCCTTTCATTCTGTCACCGAGCTGCTGCAGAGCTGATTTTCAGATCTGCGGTGACGATGATTGTTGTGATCCTTTATCTCCCCGCAGACTGGGATTTAAACATTTGAGGGGTTTATTTACACATGTCAATTCTTGATGCACTCGAGGTAGAAATTAGGATTTGGTATTGGATTTATTTTGCTTCACTTCTGTTCAAAGCCTTTTTCTTTTAACCTGATGAACCTGATCGGGTAGAAATGTCAAAGTCCTCTTAGAGATTTTGACATTTTGTCACAATAACAATCATCATTTTGACATCATCTGATTGTGTAATCAATGTGTTTTTTTCAAGCCAGCCTTCATAAGGAAACAGTTACGCCCCAGCAGCATTTTAGTTTACGAACAGAAGCTTGTTTCAGCTCTCAGGTGACAAAGTGAACGCTGACACTTATTTCAGCTGAATCAGGAGAAATATTCAAAAAGCATCCAGTGTGAGGATGTGAGTTATCAATAAAGGTTTGGTGATTTGCCTTTTACCTTCCATGTGTTCAGCCGCCACACAGCTGAAGTCTTTCTCTCTGGCTCAACAGTCACAAGTGTGTTTCTCTCTTAGCTCAATACTGCCCCCTGGTAAAGAGTTTGTGTACTGCGGCCGGCAGAGCTGGATCAGGGTGGAAAAAGATGGCAGCCCCCTGGAATGATCATTTAGTCCTCCCATCTGCCTCCAGCGAAGTTCTGGACAGGCAGCGTTGGCGCTTTCATCCTGGACTTTTTGACAGTGATGTCAGGACTTTTGTTAGACGGCACACACAGAGAAACTGACCGAGTGTTCGTTCTCAGGATTATTTTTCATAACGGGGAGCATGATGTCATCATGATTAGCATACTTGCTAATAACAAAGGCTCCGTTCATCCGCTCTGTTTTTCTGTCGGCGTCCGCTGCAGTTTAAATTTTCACCTTTATTATGATCACTGTTTGCAATTCATTTCCCGTCAAACTCCCGTGTCACAACCCACATGACCCTTGCCCTTGAGCAAAAACAATATCAAAACACGGTGCTGGGAGGACAGCGGAGCCAGACGGGGAACACTGGGATGCCAGTGCCAGACAATAAGGGGGCCAAACGGAGGATGGTAGAAATTCTCCTCCCAGCTGTAGACCTTGTCGGATCCCTATCCCGAATTCCTGAGCTGTCTGGAGGAGCCCTCGGGGCTGGCAGAATGGCAGGGTGCGTTGTGGGAGTCTGTCCTGTTTCTGTAAGCCCAGGCAGGGGGTCAGAGGTGGGGCGGGGGAGGCTGTTTGATAACGCTGCATTTTTGACCCCCTCATGCTCCCGCTGTCTCTGCCGCAGCGTCTGATTCACGCCGAGGCATCGGCGGCCCTTTAGACCCGTCTCTCAGATTCATGCCAAGACTAATTCACAGGCTTGTCGTGGGCGACGGCGTTTGACATCAGCTTCCAAGGCGGACTAATGGGAGACTTCACCAAAGGTTAAAGGGTTAGTGTGCTTTGCTACCGCTCTAACCTTGATCACCACAGTAATTATGAGAGGGAGGGACCGAGAACATCCCTGAGGCTATAGATGTGGCACAGCACAATGTGTTTGTGTGCAGAAGTCATGGGCGTGTGCACATATTTGCCATAAGTACAAAAGCAACACCCAGACGTACCGCTTCAGCTTTTCATACATTAAACCAGGTCACACTGGCGGCGATGTAAGGTAAGGTTATGTTATGTCATCCAGGTGCAGCGTTCTCTCAGCTCGGACCAGTTAGAAAAGAACACAGCGACGCACGGTGACACCACATCTGGCTCTGGAATAATCGGTGGCTCTGCTGAGTACTAAATGAAATAAAGCAGAATTTAAAGCCCAGAGCGGTCACAGATGTGTGGAGTTCTTCTTGCAAGCGAAAGAAAAAGCTCAGATGGAAACCAAATCCTGTGCATTGCTGCTTCAGCAGAAAAATCAAACAACTGGAAAGAACTCGCCAAAACTTGGCAATTGTTCCTCGCCTTTGAAGTTCTGCATACTCCTGTATTAGAATAAATACATAGTTGCAGCGAGAGAGTGATTAGAATAAATGGTGAAGGTATGATGCGTGGTAAGAATCAAAGGCACACGTGGCGAGCTAACAGTCACATTCTTGGAGGGAGACAGTGAAGAGAAAGAAAAACTTCACGTTGCTCCGATCTGTTTGAGGCTGTCACACTGCATGAAGGCTGACATGTCATATCGTGTGTGTTCATCAACATGCCGCAGCTCTCCTCGCAGCGCAGACCGCAGCTCCGTGCACAGGACCAGTTCGGCCTCTGAGGGGGCGGTTCTGGAGGCGATCCATTATCAGTAATGGGTCAGGGTCACACAATGGGGGCACTTTGTCAGATCTGTTGGGGATGCACTGCGGTAGGCAAAGGGCTCGCTTTGATCTCGGTGCGTATGTTCACCGGAGTGTGCCGTGTCTGAAAACTGATCCGCTCTCTGACATTTCCCTCCCATAACCATCTCAGGATCTGCATCTCCTCTGTGAAGAAGAAAGATCACGAGAAAAAGAGATGAATGTCGCAGAGGATTGACTGTGACTTTCGGGGGCAAACTCACAAACCCGTGCAACCAACAACACATGCACATAATATCTTTGTCTTTGCTATTGTCTCTCCTTTGTATCTAAGATAAATGGGCTGTTAACAGTTGGTGTGTGTGTGTGCATGTGTGCGTGCAAGTGTGCATCTGTGTGACTCAGATAGGAGCCCAGTGTTTGTAGTTTTTGTAGTCCTGAGGGCCCCCGGTGGGTGTGCTCACTTTAAAGGGCCCAGTGAACTGTGAGGACTTGAGACATGAGACTGTGCCGCCCAACTGGCCCCAGGACACGGGTTCACCCGGAGAATGTGAGCCGAGCGGGGGAACTGGGCCGAGACGGGCTCCCACAAACCTCCACTCCGTCCCTCAAGACAGCAATCCCATCTGAGAGCCTCGGCTCCCGCTTGTCAGGCGGAAACTCTACCTTTCTGTGGTTACTCGTCGGGATCTGATTTACATCTAAATCTGCCGTCTTTGTCACAAGTGCAGTGTTTTTAAGCTGGTTTCCTCACGTTGTAGGTGCACATCTAGAATCTGTCACGACTCAGCAGCTGCTGTACATCTAATTTGTAGCTTTAAGTCCAAAAAAATTATCTTCAAATTTCTGTGAGATTCACAGTCGGCCGGTTCAGTGACTGTCTGAAGGCCAGGCTTGTTGTTTGATATTTGAATCATGGCTGTGGTGATATTCCAGTTTTCTTACTATGAAGAAGTTTCATGAAATGGCCATAGACTTCCATTCAAACATGGCTGCTGTAGCTTTCAGTCAGTTCCATGTATGTCACCCTGCTGCCACACAATAAATGTGTATTAATGTGCAGCTGAAAATAGATTTGGTTTTGGTCTTTTAATGGGATTTGTTGATAATAACACAAATACAGAATCACCAGACTTCTCCTTTAAGGCTGCTGAAGCCTCTGAAATTAGAGGCAAACAAACAGAAATTGTAGTTGAAATTAATTCCGGTTATACAAGCTGGTTTGGTATCACCCGTGTTTGATCATTGTTCCATCTAATTACAGGTCACACGGGTTCAACGTGATGCGACATTTATTTAACAGGCAACATTTTTAAAAAACAGTTCTGACTAAATAAAAGCTGATCGCCCACATCTGCGTTTATCCAACACGTCTTCGATCACAGTTTTTAAAATAATGTTTTTGGATGTAAAATCTTCCTCTTCGTCGTCCACATCACTGCTCAGCATCCATTTTCACGCTGCGAGGGAAAGCCTGGGACAGAGCGCCCGGCTAATCGTCCGTCTTACTGATATCATAATAACGTCTGCATTTCCACCAGATTACTTTTTAAACTTTTGACACCGGCTGTCCTGTATGCAGGATTTATTTTTAGCCGCGGAGACGGTTTGAGGAAGCCCATATAGATTGCACCCTCCCAGGAGAGAAAAACAGACGCTGCAGAAGTAAAGCGAACCCCAGCTGAGTGTCGATATCAGGTTATGATGTTTGCTGTTTTAACATGAGCCTCTTTTCTCCTTTCTCCTGTTGTTTCTCCTCTTCAAGGGTAGACAGGCAGACAGAGGCCCGGGGCTGTATCTCCCCAGCTGGGATCTTAGGTTAAGCTCCAGAGAGAAAAATACCACCGCTGTTGACTTTTTTTGGTGCATTTCCTTCAGTGCAACTCCATTTTACGTTATCCGCTGCACAATTCCCCTCACATGGTTTTGTTGTTGTAATTTGGGCTGAGGTTTCCTTTAATTTAGGCAACTGGATTCGACGCCAGTTCATTCTGAGGTCAGAGGTTATGGAAACACTGTCAATGCGAGCTGCTGAGCTGCGCCCGCTTCGCGTCATTTAAAGGTAAAATAACAGGCGTGCAAACATGCAAACTTTAATTTTCTTCTGCTACCATTTAAAAACTGTGGCTTCGGATATTCGATCTATGATCTTGGGACACACAGAATCTCTAACGCGCTCTTCAATGGGTGAAAAAGAGCACCAGCATTTTCTTTTATGCTCACAGAGCGGCACTGGGGTTGTGCTCTGGGTGAGGTCTGACGGATGTCAATTAAAGGGCTATTTAAATATTTAAGCAACAAAGTTTGCAAGTCGTCCCTTGGGTGCAGTTATCGGAGGGGGGTAATGCAGCCTCAGCTCTCCGAGGAGCAGCTGAATGCCAGGCAGGCAGTGTGGATAGTTGGGAGGCATCACGGCTTGGGTTACAGTGTGAATTAAAGCTGACACTAAGAAGCGCTCCTCACAATGACCTGCAGAAAACAGCAGACAAAAGAGTCTATTTTGAAGCAGGACAAAGGGGAGGTTAGTGGAGATACCTGAGCCCAGGCCGGCCTAGTCAGCGTGTCTGCGGAAGGACGAATGGCTGGTGCCGCGGGACCACCACGGCTCGACGCGGCAGGAGAAGAAACACACTGAAAGCACATTCCTGCACAGCCCATAACACCAGAAAAGACACACACACACACACACACACACACACACACACACACACACACACACGCATGCACACCAGAATATCCTGCGCACACGCCGTAATTTGTAAGACATCATTTTTGGTATTAATATCAGCGTTGTCAGTGGTGTGACGGGGTTTGTGGTCACGCACACACAAACACTCACACACAGCACATCATTTCATAACAGTTCAAAACAGAGGGAGATTGTCGGCGCTCTGTTTCGCTCCCCGGAGGACTTTGTCATCTGAAAAGCATATTTAACCTTTCAAATCTTCTCAGAAATGTAATTTTCCCTGCAGCCAAACTTACTCAATCATTACTATTGACACTTTGTGATGAAATTTACATTAGCAAAAATACTTCTGAGAGCGCTCCGGCTCTCTCGTAGCAACCCTCGCCCCCCCCCAGCTCTGCCTATGAATGCTTGTGAATTCCACAAGAGTTTGCGCTATCTCCCTTCATCTGCTGTCACCATGGTCCTCAGCATGCTTTCACCTCCGTCCTAATCCCCCACTTCATCTGAAAGTCAGGATGACAGCTCGGGCTCTTGTGCTCTCTCTCCGCCGTGTTTGTGTTCGCTCTTTTATTTTCAACAGCATCCACCTGTTCTTGGAGTGGGGGGGGGGGGGGGGGGAGGGCTGCAGGTAGGCGGCTAAAACTAATTGCTGGAGTAACTGGGATCTTCATGCTCAGTTAGTTAAATCAATTATATTGCGAATACGCACATCAAGCCATCAATATTCTCCCTGGTTCCAAGCTGAGATGTCTTAATAATTGATATAGCAGCTGATTTTTCTGTCAGACTATAGATCATTTGCTTCTAGCCGAGCTGACAGCGTCCTGGTTGAAGTAATTACTTTCTGCAGACATCTCCCAGGGTGCAAAGTGTCCACACAACAGCCACGTTCTCACACTGGCGCTCTGAGGGTCACCAAACCGGACTGTTCAGAAAACCATGGCTTCAGTTGAGAAAACGCTTTGGGAGGGGAGGCAGAGGAGGAGCGGCTATCGAGCTAACTGCTCAGGGCTTGGTAGGAAAGTTTGCTCTCACATTGTGAAAATAACAAGACTGTGACACAACTTGCCACAATCTAGACGGGTAATTAGAGGAAATGTGCCACCAAGCCAGTGGAAACTAGAGGAGCCTCCCCGTGTGGGACTGAACTGGATGTAACAAACAACAATTTTAGGTGTAAATGAGGCCTGAGGAAGTGTCGCGTAAGAGATTAACAAACACAAGATGTCAGAACGCTTTTATCAGAGAAATGAAAAGCTGAGATTGTCATAACTGTTGAAAATGGTGAAATCTGAAGGTGAATGATGGATGAATCTGTCAGTTCATTCATGACTAATGTAGCTCTACGTGAATATTACGTCTATTATATAAAAGCAGTAAAGTTAACTTAGATGCACAGTCTTTCTGCTGGGAGGGGTCTCAGTCAACACAATGAAAGCAAAGGGTGACATCATGAAGCAGCGTAGGATCATGGGAGTTGTTGTCTTTATTAATAACCCCTATTGCAACTAAAATCTATCTGACGTTGCTTCCTCACTCTGACATCATCAGCTGGCGTTTCCTGTTTCGCCAGCGCCAGGCGGCCAAATGAAACGCACCTTTAGCCTGAATAACACAGATTTCTCTGTGTTTGTTGGAAACATCTGGGACAAAGGAAGCACACAACTCAACAAACTGTATCATGTCGGTCATGTTTGGACATTTTAATGCAGAAAAGTTATATACAATATGTTTAAAGGGTAAGTTCACACAAGTCTTAAAGCAATATTCACGCACTCAGATGGAAATTTGAAACATTTTCGGTTGCTGTAATTGTTCCTGCTTTCCACTGAAAAGACGTCTTCCTGAAGGGACTCCAGTGGAAGTGATGGGGACAAAATCCACTGTCCTCAGTCTGTGTGTAAGAAAAGGACCTCATCATTTCCACTGGACTCGCTTTAGGAAGAGATCTTTTCATGGCCAGTGCAGACAGGAGGGACGTGTCAGTGCACAGGAGCATGGGGGTATTGATTTAAGACAGACTTGAAGAAATGTGAACTTATCCTTTAATTACTAAGCTTTGTTTTGTAATTTGCACTTCAGGTTTTTTATGGACCGTCCACAAATACATAATTCAAAGTTAACTCAAGAACAAGAGACTTCTTTATAAATGAAACTCTGTTCTGTATATTCAGTGTTTTATCTTCCATGTAATCTATATTTTTTTATATTTTAAGAAGACAATAATGAAGTAAATTTGAGGAAAATGTCACTGTTAAATCTGCTTTTAGCACAAAAAGGCCTTTTTCAGAGCAGAGATTTCAACCAATGATTGCAAGAAAAGCACAGGTGTCACTAATGGCATTAACGGCTGCGTTCAGGTCGACAGTGAACCAGCGTGCACCTTCATTACCGTCATCATTTCCACCAGCCGCGTCTGTCCTGCTAAGACGGGTCGAAATGTTTAATTCAGTCACTAATTACAGCAACATCAGAGCCAATTTTTTGCTCTTATCGATATGTTACTGGTTTAACTAAAAATGTCTTGATGGGAATGACTTCTTAATGGAGGGTTTGTGCGGACACGCGGTGCGCAGTCAGACAGAGCAGCCCCAGCAGGAAACCAGCAGCTTATATGTCTCCGGTCTCCACTGATTAACATGGATAACTCTGACCCACAGAACGGGTGAGGATTCCTGTCTAATTGAATTACTGTCAGTCTCCGAGCCTCCAAATATTGTCTTGAACTTATACCCCTCTCTGTAGCCAGAAACTATTTGTATTATATATGTTGGGGACTTTGTTTTTTTCCTTTCGACTGAACTGCAATTTAATTTTGGGCTCTGGTGCAGAAAGTGGTGTTTTACACGTCTGCTCTCGCACCAGACGTCTGAACTATAAATGATTATTTGATATAGCTTCATTTTTGGCCCCAAATTATTCCACTTAAAAAGACTTTTACACATTTTCAACACATCTTAACTCATGAGGGCAGACGGAACCTAAATCCAGAGCTGTGATCTAGCTCGGGGAGGACGGACGTTAAAGGAAAGCTCGTCTCTGAGTGTGAGCCTCCTTCTGACGCTGAGGCCAAAGTCATGTCACTTATTGCATTGCTCTGGAATGAGGTGCAAAAACATGGCTGCCAGCTCTCTTCCCCCTCAGGCCCTTCAAAGCCCAAAGGCAGGACTTATGTGCTGTTTCATGCATGTTATCCACTTTGCATCATAGGAAAACACAATAAAGGCCCCTCTGCAGTACAGGCCCCCAGCGGATAAACAGCTTTGTTCTCACTTGTTAGCATCTAGCAACAGTTCCCTTATATAAAATGCATTTGACTTGGACATTCAAGTCACACCGACATGAACATTCTATTAAATATGTATATCTCAAGTGTCCATGTCTGATTCCAAAGTGGACAGTTTGAGATTTATGGCACCATTGACCCTCATTGCTTTGCTGCTTCCTCAAGAGAACCTGCCACAGGCTGCGTGCCAAATGCTTTAAAATTTAAAGAGGTGATGAAGAAACTATCCAGAGGAGACAAAAACACATCAGTTCTGCCACAATAAGACTTTTCTCTTCCTTCTCTCCAGCCTCTTCTTTCCACTTGATCTGTTTTACCCTGAACACTCAGCGATGGCAGCGAGTTGACAACTGGCCGTTCAGACGTATGGTTGTTGTTACGTATATGGAAAGCCTGGGAAAATCAGATAAACCTTCTCTCTGTTAAATCCCAACGGGACCTCCGTTTTGGATGAAATGAAGAAACCCTTGGCTTCGCTTCCAGGAGATGGCTCTTTGATACGGTGACGTGTAAATGACCGATACATGCCAGGATTGCAAATATTGGAAAGTTCATCATTTCAAGTGCCAGTGAGCTTTTCACAGACTGCAGGATGAAGGAGGCTCAGAGATGGTGGAGGGGTTTTTTTTCTTCAGGCTGTTTGCTGCAAGCAGAACACCTGCATTTTTCCAGGCTCTGGAGGACTCTGAATTTGACCTCTGCGTACGAGTAAAAGGGTATTCAACTTCTTCAAAATGTCAGAATGCCACATAAATCTATTGTTCGTGACACGTTCTCTCCGCAGAGGCTCAGATAAAGAAACACCTTTTGGAAAGTGGTGAGGCTGACATACTTTTCAAAGAGCAATGGAGGAAACGAGAACTCCCATATTCTCAGAGCAGCGCTCTGATTTGTCCACACTCGCTGGTAAACTGATAAAGTACTGTGACAGTACCTCTGGAGTGTCTCATAAATGCTTTGTATTGACCTTAAAGCATTTGCTGACCACAAACAAAACTACGGCCGGGGGGGCGTCTCTCCCGTGGGGAGGAGATGATTTTCTCCGGCAGGCACACAGGATCACTGTCTCGGTACTCTGAGCTGACCTTCCACAGATAGCAGCACCTTCCATTGCTCCAGGCCTTCAGTCTGAAAATCTCTCCTCTGCAGGATGGATTGGGTTCCAGGACCCTCTACTCTCCTGGGACTGACCCAACCCGGGGAACAGGGGGCTTTCATGGGAGATCACAGGTGCTTATATACAAAATGGCAATTTTCTTCTTCCATAATTCCATGTTACTGCATTACCAGATCTTATCGTGAGGCCAGTATCTCATTCCTGAGGTTTTAGACGTTAATGAAAGATGCTTTGCCTCCGGCCACTGGGGGCTAAATCAACAAGCCTAGGATTCCTGTTGGCCTTTGTGGGGGAATACCAAAGGCAGAGCGCGCACTGAGCTGAGGTCAGAGACAAAGCACGGGGCTGAAGATGGAAATGCTGCACCCAAACAAGCGCAGCGCTTCCCGACCTCTTTCTGTCCGACGTGCTTCCCACAGCCCGGTCACATGTGCTCAATGCCCCGTCAGCGACACCACCTGTCATGCTCCAAACGTGCGCGGCTTAAGTCCCGTTAATCATGTAAAGGTGGATATTGTTACAGGAACGTTATCATACAATTGAGCTGCATTTGTCCCGCTCGGACATGCAGAAGCTGGATGTCTCAGCCGTTTATTAACATCATTAATTTTAGCTAACAAATGCAAACATTCATCCAGGATGTTTAGTTAATTAAGCTCTCTACCCATTATTTTTAGCGACCAATATCGAGCATTCATCTGTACCTTTAGCTGCTTCCACTGTTTAACAAATACTTTTAGCCATTTCCCCATTAGCATTAGCATTAGCAGTCTATTTTAACAATACATTATCCATTCAGAGCTTTTGTTAATTACTTTTAGTTAACTGTTTATCTCCATTTAACCTACCATTTCAACATTTATCCTTTGTTTATTCCTTATTTTTGGCTTCTACTTCTAGCTTCCTATTTCAACCTTTTATCAAACACTTTTAGAAAACTGTTCAGGCCTCTCTGCTGCTCACCAGTTTTCATGCAATCTAAATCGTAACATTCGGTCATCAGGTGTTAGAGCCAATTACGGATGTCTTTTTCAATCAAATCAAGCAATTTTGTTTTTTCTCAAATTAGTTGGGCTTCTCCACAATCTTCCCCTGCACTCCCTTGCGTCTGTAGAAGTGCCCCCCGGGGTACAAGTACCCCAGTTTGGGAATCACTGATTTAGTGCACACTAGTAAGCCCACTTTATATTCCCTTCTTATCTTTCCCGGGTCACACATGATAATCGTCTGACGCTGTCATACTGTACACTTAGATAAACAGCTAAATATTGAAATTACTGGATCTATGTACGCTGCGGTATAATAACACATAATGATTGCCTTATTATTCTTTTCACTGGAGAATTGAGACATTTTGATAATTACCTTTTATGCCCTTAGCGTGCCCTGGAACCAGACTACAACAACCTGAACAATATGTGTTGAGGATATGTAATTTCAGCCACTTAGGATCATTAAAAAGAGATCATATTGAATATCACTTCTAGAGAGGGAAAGAGAAAGCGAGAAAGAAATAAAGAAGAGATTTGTTTGTCAGTCAATTCCGACCCACTCAATCTCCTTAGCCTTGTGAAAGAGGGGGAGAGAAAGGGTCAGGGTCAGCTTTCTGTAAATCTTCTGATGAAATGTTGACAAAACAGCCAATTTTCTGTAATTTTCCTGCAGCCGTCTTTCAGCAGCTTACTCACTCAGAACCCCTTCATTTCAAACAGCAGCACACTGCGACCTCTGACATGTATCTCGTCCCTGACTTCTTTGGCCTGGCAGAAAGACAGTAACAGTTGTGCCTTTTAGGTCAGGTGGATGCCGTTTAAGAAGCCAGCCTCATAAAGGACTCCTTTGTCTCTCAAACAGCCTCTCTTGGGCCCCAGTAAAAGGATAAGAAATGTAGTTAATAGCTCAGGAGTGGCCTAATCATCAGCTGCCATTACTGCTCCAATATCAGCAGAGATGACAGACTTATCAATAACAAAGGCCCAGCTGAAGCCTCCGCCGCTCTGTCATTTTGATCTTTGCTCCACTAATCAGAGCTTTCATTTGAGCTAAGCACCAGGCAGCACACCTCTCATTCTCTTCATGCTGTGCCAGATATCACTCATCTTTACAAGCCACTCTGTATTCCCTCAACCCCAGGCCACCATTTCCACAAATTGGCTTAATTTCTCAGGCAAATATATGACACATCTGAGAGCTCATTATCCTTGCAATGCAAGTGATTATTGTAGTTACTGCTAAAACTCTCTGAGCTTTCGAGGTTTTGTCTTGAACGGCTTTGGTTGGAGTCCAGCTGATTTTTAAAATGAAATGGAGACGTGTCAAACTGACGATCACTCCGGTGCATTAATATTTCAGAAGCTTGTGCTGTGTTTGCTTCAGCAGCGCACTTCCGAAAACACAAAGGGATTTTGAGGCATGTTGTTTCTGCGATTTCTCAGACAAAGGATGGACTGAGGAGTAAGACGTACACTTAATGTGTGGCTAAACGAAAACAACACAAATATTTATGAAAGGCTGTCAGTCGATCCAGGTTAGATGACTGTTTCTGCCATTAGCCTCAGAGAGTAAATTTCATATATGTCGAATATTACAGTCGCTTAAAGAGGCTGATGTATGTGTTTTTTAATGGTCATATACATAGTTTAATGCCAATATTTCTCTTGCTCATTCTTCCACAAAAGGCTCCTCCATGGAGGAGAAACCTGAGAGGACCGGAGAGGTGCTCCCGCACCTGGACGAGCTGGCCCTTTCATTTACAGTCATGGTGAGGATCAGGCTCTGACTGACTCAGACACCTGCTATTGGGAAATATGTTCTCCATCAGTGAGCTATAGACTATTTCTGGACAGGAGCACTGGGAGACCATTGTTCTCCCCAGCACTGACAGCCAAGGTATTCTGGGGCTCTTGGCACACATAGAAAACAATGTGTTATTCATGTTAAGCTTAAAAATTGGGCTACTTATTCAACATTACCAAACACACTGCGCTTAGTGTGGTATACGTTGACTGCAGCCGGATAGTTCGACGGCTTTTAATGTTGCTATAAAGCTGCAAACTTTATATATTCCACAGAAGAGGTTCAAATGTGGTGGGATTTGTTTGAATAACTGCGAGTGATGGATCAAAATCAGAGAAACTGATGGATCGGAATAAAAACGGAATCACACAAATGTCCTTTTCAGACAAAGAATAAATAGCTATCTTTCATATTAAGCATAACCTATGGTCTGAGGCTTAGCATAAAACAGTGGAACTCCTTATTCCCTCAGTTTGATACATGATATGTGCTCTTTAAGCAAATCATCTGGTCTCTGCTCCTATACAGTCTCATACAGGGGCAGAGGGTTTGGGGATTTTGCAATGTCATCTGGGATTAAAAAGGAGCAGCACATCAGAGCCCCGGGCCACACCACCTGGAGCCCCTATACGATCCCTGGCGCTGCACCACTCAGAAGCAGCCCCATTAGCTTACCGCCAAATAAATTCCTGGTCAACCAAATGACACTGAGCTAACAAAGCCTCGTTTCAGAAAAGATTACAACTTCAACAGGAAACCCTTTGATTATGAGTTTGTTTGAAATGTTATCAATACCATGATCATTACTGCGGATCAACAAAACCATCTCTAATCACCGTACCTTGGCTGCACCTCCAGTTGTGCATCAATCTCCAGAAAAAAAAAAAATCACGGTGGAGAATAGAGGAGTGATTTGTTTAACAAGAAGCACGTGCAATGACAAAGCGATTCCTTTCTCTGCGATGATCACCCACCTGCACACAGATTAGGTCAGATATTCACCTGAGCTGCCAACCTGTCACTCACGCTCAGTAAAAAAAAAAAAAAAAAAGAAAGAAAGAAACACACACAGCTCACATTCATTTCATGGAGAGAGTGGACGAGGACAAGAGTTTACCTGTCCCGTTACCAACAGAGGAACATGTGCCCTGAATTATCAGGCAAACAAAGCACAGCATACACAGAGTTTACAAAAAACTATCATGATCCAGAGCAAAAATAAAATTCTGTGAAAAACGGCTGCGAACTTTCACCTCCGGCTGGGGTCACAATGTACACACTTCAACACAACCTGCCATTTACAGACATAGAAATTGGTAAACAAAAGATTAAAGATTAAGATATATAAAATATTGCAAGTACACTTTTTGTGTAAGTGCAAAGTCCTTATGAATAATAATACTCACAGTGCTCCGTTATCATATTCAAAGCTCTATACTTAAGAGAGATTACTACAATAAACAAACGTCTTGTCTATATTGGGCGACGGCCAAACTTTAGAAAGATAAATTCAAGTTCTGTTGTTTTAGGATGCTGCGTGAAGGCTGCACTTACAATATTTTCCATTCTGTTATTCTTTTATTTGTTTGTTTTGGATTAACAGGAAAACTTTGCTGATGATCACAAGTATTTTTGCACTGTCTCGAGGAAATCTTTCTCACGAAGTTCATCAATAAATGTTCCAAAGTTTCCCTCATTTGACAAAGTCCAATCAGTCATGATGCACAAAGTTAATGCGGAATTAATGAACATAATTGAGACAAGAGAAAACCCCATAAACAGGCATTAAGAAAAGGATTTCAAATAAGAATGAAGTTAATATTTTTATTCACCGTTTCAGCTCAGTTGTATAATCGTTCATATAATTTATTGCATAATGTCATCTGATTGGCGAAGAGCACATTTCCTTTGGAAGGCTGATCCACCTGAACTTTTGCAGAGATGTGGGCTGAAAATGAGGAAGGGGACGCAGATCTGATGCTTCGTCATCAGTTTAGTCTCTGGCGCCCCCTCGTGGTGTCTCTGCAGAACTGAAGGAAATCATTCAGAGTTCGTAAAGACAGATTATGCAACTCAATCTAAAAAAAAACTTTTACTGAACAAAGCAAAGGGGTTAAAATATTTAATTAACATGTGGTTGTGAAACTTTCCAATGAGTTTATAGTTGAGCAACGCCTCTGAAGCTGTGACAGTACACAACTCAAATGTGTTCTTCAAGTACTGCAATACCACAGTTCTGGTTCTGACAGTCCAATGCATCATTGGTTAGTGGGTTAAATGGCCCAGAGGAAAAGAAATAAAATCAGGTTTCACCATTAAAACCACGGAGACGTTTCCAGTGGGGGTGGGCGTTGGGTTGGCTGCACCCATGCACAGCTGGAAAGATACGGAGCAATGTCATTTCCGATTTAAATGAAGAAACTATAGTGTTACACTAAGTACAGCATTAACAGAACAGACCGAGTGCATTAAATGCACTTAGATTTAGTGTTCCCTCCCACTGTCAGTGCTGCGAAGTGAAAGCAGATGAAACTGACCTATGAATACTTCTATGGCTTGGGTGTAGTCAGTAGATAAGAGTACAGCCACGTTATCTGTTGAAAACAATTTGGAGACGGACTGTGGGATACTCCAGCATCGCGTCTTATATGAAGAACATGATGTGTCAGTACACAATACTGACATGAGCAAGGGAGGGGCTGCTGCAAAACACACCGATAGAATGAATGCAAAGAGCCAAAAGAACACTTCCTGTTGATGCAAAAATTGCAGCAGCAACTGTCTGACACATCTGGACTGGAGAGGGGGGGAGGCCTGGCTGTAGTGTTAGCGAGCTACTGAGGGGAATGGACAACGTTCAATGCTAATCTGGAAGACGGTGAGTTTCGTGGACTTCCACTTTGGCTTGGAGCGGTGACCGTAATGCGTTTGTAATGTCGGCGCGTCTTTGCTCTTACGGTGAAAGTAATGGGGAAATAATTGCCCGTCACCGTGCGTTAGCAACCAAATGCTAGCTAGCGTTAGCCGCTACTTAGCACTGGTCGCTACTACACGGAATGGCTGCTAGCAAGCTAGCGCTAGCTGTTAGCATGAGCTAGCTAGCATAATAGCTATTTCATATGACAGCCGACATAGTTTGTACCCGCATTCGACGTTGCAATTTAACGCTAGCTACTAAACCATATAATGCTGTCATGCTTTTGTACAGCCAGGAAAAGCGTGACCAACCCGCAAAACAATCCACCATCCAAGACAGAGTGAAGTCTGTGTGAAAGTTACGCATTTTTTTGAAATGATCGCTCGATTGTAGGCTAGCCATGTAGCTAACGTTAGTTAGCCGTCGCTTGTGTGCTGCCTGATAGTTGGGTGGTTAGGCCCTGGGAGCCGATGCATTTTTTTTTAACTAACGTTAACCTAGCTACAAGTAACCGTTGAAATGAGAAATGCTGGAGACATTTAAAAAAGCAGGTGGCTATGACGGTCAAGCTAACGCTAACGTTAGCTGCACCGTAAGGTAGACCGCCCCATCAATTGCTAACTAACTACTAAGTGAACGGTTAGCAGTAAAGTTTGAGACCCCGCACATTTGCTCCCCGATGTTTCGACAGTCTACGTATGAACGATGGGATCAACAGTAGGTTACATGCTAATGTAACGTTACCCCGGTGTTCATTGACTATGAAGCTAACACGGGTAACCGTGACTGCTGGTGAACAAGTTAACGCTTTAAATGTGTAGCGAAGACTTGGAATAATTCACCAGACTTGTCTTAATTTCATACCACTGGCATGAGGCCCGAGTGCATTCATGGTGTCAGAACCGAACCAGGACTGTTGCCTTCGGTGGTTTTTGTGGGACATCCTGTTTAGTTAAAGGCTCCAGTACTAACAGTGTTCATTGGTAACAATCGGTGTAGCTGTAAAGTAATTGTACGTGATTACAGTAAAGGACAAAGTGCAGTGACATGGCAAGTTACTCTTTCAGTTATACCTGGGTTCAACCAGGCCACCCGGGACGGTGTACTCCACTGACTCACATTTACTCTGAAATGTCCCTGAAATGTTCTTCTGCGTTAAAAGCCCCCATTTGAAACCAACAGCATGTTATTCCTGGACAACTGCGTGTGAAACCAGTCTTAATACTATAACTACAGGGCATGTCAGAACAGATAGCAGCCAAACCAATTAGGAATTTTGCATGAGCAGGCATTATGGCTTTGCACCCATTCAACTCTATCTCTTATTATCCCGCTTCTGTTTGGGATAAGCAGTAAAACTGAAGTGGTTTGAACCGCCTGCAGAAATGAGTGATTGTGCAAGGCATATAGAGGCTGGATGCAGAAAGTCATGTCTGGTGAAACAGGACTGGGAGGGCTTATCCTGGTAATCTGGAAATTCAGAAATAGCTGAGGCAGTGTCAGAGGTTATCGATTTTACCCTTTTTTCAGTGCAGTTACCAGTAAATTAGCAAAGCGCATGATTTCCCCCGATATTGTTGGCAAACTTTTCTAAAATTTTGTCGTGTGCTCATGATTATTGATACAGATGTAGTTGTACTTGCTGTTTTCTGAATCACAAGGTGAAAAGTTAAATGGTGTTTTATTTACTTGCTTACTTGTGTGATCATTTTGGGAAGAAGACAGTAAAACAGACACTACACGTCGACATTTGCAGGCCTTTTCCTGCATGTCAGCAGCAAACAGTGGCTGCGTTAGTTGAGCTCATTTCTACCTTAAGCAAAACCTGATCATTTGGCGGCAATAAAACCTGTTTTAAGGGCATTGCGTCAAATGTATCACTGCCAACTGTAATTGCACCAGTGGAATCGCTGCGGGGTAGCTCTAGGTGAAAAGACAATGTACCAGGATGATATCCTAGCTCATTAGAGCTGGTCATTAAAAGCACCGTTCATGCCGCAACTAGATGTGGTAAATTTGTCAAGGCTGACGCCGACAAAATGCATGAGACCTGCTGCAGGAGGGAAGGACAGAGAGCACTGTTGTGGATGAACTAGGCTCCCTTTCAACTAGTTACTCTCATCTGAATGCATCAGTTGCTTGCAGTAATGCAGATGTTGGAAATGGGAAAGGCTGTCCTTGTGGATGCCTTTTTGTTATCTTGTTTTTTTCTTTACGTCACCAAGGAGGACTTGATTATGTGATCAAATAGGGGCTATGACAAGATATATATATCAGGCAACGCTAAAAAGGGTTCCATTGTGTTGCAGAGCATGCTGTTCGTGGCAGTACTTTTTGGTATTTGAACGGCACTTTGTGTTCTTCCACACGTCATGGATGGAGGCAGGAAAGTTGTGTGAAGGCAACACGAACAAATACGGAAGCAAGTGAACGTGACACAGAACGAAAGAGTATTTCCAAAAAGGAGAAAGTAGTGAAATGTAATAAGAAATAGGCCTTTCCATTTTCTATAAACTGTGTGATCTGACATGTGTGGGATTCTGGTCTTAAAGCGCAGCCCTAAGATCATCGCAGACTTACTCCATTGAATGAATATGTGGTTGGAAAAGATCTTTTGTGTCTTCATCTGATCAGCGCGTGAGCAGGCAGAAATGAAAGATGAGCATTTTCTTGTTTTCCACTCATTTACTCAGAGAACACACCCAAAGGCTATGCATACAATATTTAACCCTGCATACCGAGCTTCCACTGAGCCTCAGCCGTCTCCACAGAGCATGTTACTCTCACACCGGCTAAGTTCCTCACATCATACCTTCACTTCGCTCACTATCTACTCTATTTTTATCTTGTTTTTCATTATCTCTTTTAAATTGCTCTCCCAACCTTTGCTTGTGAAGCACTTCTGAGCCGGGTCTGGTTTGCCCCACAAGCTGTTTTTCAAAGTAGGTGAAATGCTGCTGATGTTGAAGAAAGCATACAATGCCGGCGTGCTGACTTTGATTTTTCTTCAAATGTTTTTTTTTCCCTTTCTCTCCTTTTTGTGAGCGACATGCTAACGTTTAGAGACTTTAGGTGATATCGTACCACCACAGCTATGCTGACCTGATGGTCACAATGTGCTTAGCATCCTTTAAACCCTCCTACACGAAGCAGCTGTGTCTAAAAGGTTTATTAACAGGCGGGGAACTAGAGCTGCAGATGGAATTTTTGAGCTGAGTTTAAACATTTTCCTTTTTTTCCCACGTGAGTCGAGCATGTGATCCTCACCCAGCATGTGGATCTCAACTACTGAGCATGCATTCTTTGGCTTCCCTTCAACTTGGCTCCATTCAGCATGCATGCTGCTGGCAGTCGTCACTGATACGTTTTACTGTATGAACATGTTGTGTTATGGGCAACTGAGAATAATGTACACCTTCTTAGGGTTGTGTTTTGCTCCATCTTTCCCTCCTCTGTGCCGGGACGACGGCATATGGTTTGTTGGACAGGTGTCTTGGCGAGCTTTGGCAACGGGGGAAAGTGTTTATGTTCCGAAAGTGCTGACAGAGACTCGATGCGCAGATCATGCTGAATTGCTAGCGAGAGGTAGGGAGGGAGAGGAGGAGGTGCGGCGGGAGAGAGGGGAGAAGGGCAGATGGAGTCGGGGGAGAGGAGGGTTAAGCTGGAGAACTGATATATGCTCAGGTTTTGCAATACGGAAGTGTTTGCTTTTCTAAATGCCACTTACACAGTCGGGGCAATATAATTTCATGTTACAGTCGCAGCTTTCCACAGTGTGGTTTGACTAGTTCTGCTGGGAGGGCAGGGCTGCGTCTGTTAATATTTTATCAACCCGGCTAAGTCCGTATATTGTTGTGTAAGGCTACCATACCACTTCTGATGCGGCAGCTCCTTTCATGTAGGGAAAGGTGTTTCAGGAAAGCTGCATGTTTGTATGCTGGGAAACACCTTAATGCAGAGAAAGGCATAGGTGAGAATGAGCAGATCAGCCGGCGACGCCCACAATTAGGCAGCTCCAACAGCGTGTGTCGGTGTCATTACTGCCGCTCATTTGTGCAGCTATATCACAGAAGGCTTGAAGAAAGACTTTGTAAGAGACCTTTCAGGAAAGCTTAGTGCATGCTCACCTTCCAGGCTGAACCAGATCGTCTGCTTTCGCTGCCAAATGCAGGATATATACACTTCTATGGCTTCCCACCTGTATGCCTGTTACGCTTCACCAAGATCAGTGCATGTGGGACACTGGTGCCTTCAATCAGTCGCAATCGTTTCATCGACTTTCCTCTGACAGCTGTGATGACTAATCAAGAGAAAACTAAGTTAATGAACGACAAATGAAGGATGTGGAAGTGAATTTTCAAATTGTGAATTTTTTCTTTTGATCGCGTTGTCTTCTTTGTTCTTGCACTTCCTCTAATACTTGCACTTTATTCTGTTAAAGTGGTGCCATCCCAGCAATGTTTTCAGCACTCTCTTTGTGGTGCTTTGGACCCATTATGAAAACTAGAGCTATTTATGAAATAAGTGCATGTTATATGCAAATCATGTTGGCCATTTTCTGATTATAAATTCACAACAAAATTAGTTTTGGGTTTCCAGTTGTGCCGTCTGTCTTTGTTTAACCAGGAAGCGCCGCTTTATCGCTCTCGCCATAGCCACCAGACTCCATTCACAGAATCAGTTATTTTACCACACTTCACTCAAACTCCGAAGAAGCAAAAGAAAACTCAACAAAACCTTCTTGGCTCATCTTGCCACTGCTGCACCAGTCTCCACCAGCTCTGGCTGAAACAAACTCGATTCTCTGAGTTAGATGTGCAGATATCGGGAGAGGAGCGAGGGGGAGGGCGGACATCACAGACGCAGCGGGGAAACCGGCGTGTAGAGCCAGAATATTTTCATTTAACTCTGCAGTCATTTTCACTGGCCGTTATGATCTGTGAGATTTAAATATGTTGGACGTGAACAGATTTTTCCCGGTAATAAAAAAAAAAAGAAAAACAGTAATTACCGGATAGCAGAAACGCCCTCCTGAACAATAGAGCCTGACCATTATTGAGGCTGAGGCCAGTATCAACATATGGGAAAATCTGACACAGCAGTCAATATTCATATTTTACACACATGCATGAACGAACATTACAGGATCCAGTAAATTTGGTCATTAGAGATTTTTTACTGCGGAACAATAGACTTTATTATGAAGGACAAAGGTGACAGGAAGAGTAAATGTAAAATATTATATAACGTGTTCCATATTGGATTGTACGTTTCGGTGGAAAGTTCATTAGCATGAATGTCACAACAGGAGCAGGCGACGTGGATAAGAGCTGTCGATGGATTCATGCAGCCAGCAGTATAGAAGGGATTATTTATATTGCCTACATCATCATATTACTTAGCCCTGTATCTGAAGATAAAAACAACAAAATAAATTCAGCTTCCTTAGACGTAGCCTGTAAAGTGCTGCGTCTGCTGCAGTGCAGTCAGTGTTGTTTCTTTTAGCACAGTTCTGTACACAGTGACTTATCTCGAACAGCCTCCTGTCTCCTCTGTCGTGCATATACTTTACAGCACAACAGCTTTTTGTTGCAACGCATTGCAAATGTCATGTTTTCAAATCTAATGTTTCCTTCTCGCTTTCTCCCTTTTCCCGTCAGGCTGTCGGCAAACTGGAGAAACATATCCAAGAAATGGACGACGGCAGCTACATCGAGTTTGATGTGCCGGAGTTCAGCAACACTGTTCTGACCCAGCTCAACGAGCTGCGGCTGCAAGGGAAGTTGTGTGACATCATTGTTCACATTCAGGGCCAGCCGTTTCGAGCCCACAAGGCCGTGCTGGCAGCTAGTTCACCCTACTTTCGTGACCACTCGGCTCTGAGCACCATGAGTGGCCTTTCCATCTCGGTCATCAAAAGCCCTGAGGTGTTTGAGCAGCTTCTCGCGTTCTGCTACACGGGTCACATGTCCCTGCAGCTCAAGGATATTATCAGTTTCCTCACCGCTGCCAGCTTTCTGCAGATGCAGGCCATCATCGACAAGTGTACCCAAATCCTGGAGAGCATCCACTCCAAGATCAGCATCCCAGTGAGCGTCTGCAGCCCAGAGAAGGACGACTCGCAGACCAGCCACAATGGGGTCAATGACAGCAACCTCTTTGTAAACCCCACCCAGATCTCCCCCCCTTACTACTCCCGGCAGAGTCAGGCAGGACACGAAGCGCGCTTTGAGCTGGTGGGAAAAGGCCTGGGCCGGGTGCGGCAGCCAGAGGAGGGCCAGTCGGACCGAGGCAGCAGCGACAGCGTGTCAGAGCATGACGCTCCCATGGAGGGAGAAACGGAGCAGGTGGAACTGATTGGCAAAGATGGGCAAGTAACAGACGTGCATGTGAAGATAGAGAAGACCGACAGGCCCACTTACTCAGATAGTTCCTCAGCCGGCGATGATGGCTACCACACGGAGTTGGTAGATGGAGAGCAGGTGTTGGCTGTCAGCGTGGGTTCTTACGGTCCTGTCATCCAGTCTGCTACCTATTCTTACTCAGGGCTGTCCTCCCCGTGCTTCGTCAACCTGAGCAGCTCCAGTCCTTCCCGCTCCATACTCAGTGGCTTCAGGGGTGGGCGAGCCAGGGCCAAGCGCCCCTTGGCCATCCCAGCGGGGGTGCTGAGTCACATCAAACCGGGCTCAGACGACGGCGAAGCGGCTGTGGGACCCACGGGGCTGGAGAACGACGTGCGAGAGCGCAGCCTGCGGAGCCAGTGGTACCCCTACAGCGAGAGACTCATTTGCATCTACTGCGGAAAGACCTTCAATCAGAAAGGGAGCCTGGATCGCCACATGCGCCTGCACATGGGAATCACCCCGTTCGTTTGTAAGTTCTGTGGCAAGAAGTACACGAGGAAAGACCAGCTGGAGTACCACATCCGCGGCCACACGGACAACAAGCCCTTCCACTGTCAGATCTGTGGCAAATGCTTCCCCTTTCAGGGCACCCTTAACCAGCACCTGAGGAAGAAGCACATGGGAGCATCAGAGGGCAGCAATCACGTGGACTCTCCAGAGAGGACGGAGGGAAGCTCAGGTCAGAAGGACCAAGAGGAGACGTCTGAGGGGATGGCCTTCGAGGCGCAATATGCAGAAGAGGCACCAGCCAACGAAATGGAGGAGAGTTCAAAGTGCAGTCCAGAGGAGGCTCAAGCATCAAGATGTGATTTTTAGGTCCTGCTTCAGGTTAAGGAAGCTTTAAGAAATGTTTAACTCAACTTAAAGGACTTTTTTTCTCTTTGAATCAGCTCCCTCCACTATGGACATTTCTTGCATCAAGGGTTTCTGTCATTTTTGTGAAAGCTAGATGTTGAATGCAGAGAGCAAATGGGTGCTTTATAGAAATTTGATTCTTTCAAGCAAAGGGAGTAACAACTTACTATTTTTGAGGCGGTCACAATAATCAAGACCCCCTGATTGATTTCTCTTTTTATCTTTCCATGTTTTTTAAAACATATTTACAGAGTTATATAGGCATGTTGCAATAATTGATAATGTGAAAGCTCTGGTAAGATGCTAGTCATATCACCTTTTTACCTGACCTGTTTTTGCACATGTGGCCACAGGAGGTCACTTACTCACAAGGAATGATTTTTCTGCCAGTGCAAAGCTTCGTGTGACATATCCGTTCAATACCTCATGATGCAACTACATACTCATAACAGACAGTATTTTAACTTCAATGAAACTCACCAGGTTCTACCTCATAGCCAAGAACCTACCAGGCACACACACGTGGTCACCGTTTTGAAATCCGTTTTAGGTTTTATGTACAGTATCTTATTGCCAAACCCTGTAAAGAATATCCTCAACACAAAGCCTTGATACTTAGGGGAAATATTCCTTGCTGATTGTATGGATTAGGGACAAAGTCCTTATCAAATGTTTCATGGTCAGCCAGGTTAAATTGATGATTAAGAAGGTGCTATGTTAGGAGTGCATTACATTTGCTAGCTTTCTTCTGTTTGTTTTCGGCGAGGGACAGAATAGAGTAAGAAAATGGCCCTGTGTACTTTCAAGATATGATTTTGCTGTCTTACGATGTTTGTTCCACAAAACACTTTTGAATCTTCTCATCACTACTGGAGATCTCGCTCTGTTGGCCAATGGCGTGCTTTTAGACGCCGTCATCCATGTAATGGGTGAATTACGTCCATGCGGTGAAGTCATTTGTATTCCTCTATACTCTGACTGCAGACTTATACTGAATTATCATACGTGTAAATCGTTTCGTCCTGACGTAGGCTTCTAGGTTAGCGCTCGGTGTCTAACAGCGGCGGGAGTACTGGTCGTCAACTCAGCACAGCAGGAACAGCCCTGATCTGTTCACGTACATCCACGTAGTATGCTAGTCTGAATAATATGCAAACAGAAAGAACAAAGGAATCTCAGCCATTCTGACGTGGTTTTTCTTCCATTATCTGAAAGAGCTCTTGGTTTGTTTCCTTTTCTTTCACTCTGTCCTTCCCGTCACGATGGGACGGCCGCTCTGCGACCTCTGTTCTCTGCATCGGTCGGGGGTCAAGTGCAGGCTTGGAGCATGTGTCGCTCATTTGTCAGTGCGACTGTGTGGTGTCGACACATGCTAGATTAAGGCTAAGAGGTTAAGGTTGTTCGAGCCAAGCGGCGATCCAAAGTATTGATGCACTTTGCAGAGTTAGTGGGTGGGACGGGGGCTGTCCGATTGATAAAATGTGCTGGTTTCTGTCTTAATTCTGGTGCAGCAGCGGCAGAGAAGGACTTGCTTCATCACAGCGGTGATTTTTTTTTTTTTTTGGTGAATTTTGATGAGACTCTGCAATCACATGAATACTATTGGCTCCAAGCCGTGCATATGGCAGTGTTGTATTTTATCTATACTGTTTGAACCATGGGGATCAGGGATGGGGGTGGTGTTAGTATATAGAGACTTGGTTTAATTTCCATTGTGACTTAAAATAATCTGCATTCACAGTAAATGCATATAAGGCACTTAGAAGGCCTGATTGGTTATCATATTTAGCTCATTTAAAGCTCAGCTGGGTGGTCCCTTTTTGTGCTATCCTGCTTTCTTATTTGCCATCCAGCTGTTTAATGCCTTTGTAGAGGAGCACCTGCTATACGCTTGTTTTCGTCCCATCTGGTCCAGCTGAATCTGTGTCGATGAGTTGAGTTAGATTATTTCACACTTTTCATATAATTTTCTACTTTGTGTGAATTTGGTGCGAGAATATTGTGTTTTATTGCTTATGTCTAATGTTACGTCAAGAGCGCGCTCTTTTTATTCCACTGAATGTGCTGTCTTCGTCTTCACTCATTGACGGTCAAGATAGCAAACCAAACTTTAGGGAATTTTGCAAAAATCGGTATAGCTAGCTTTGCGTCTAAGGGTTCATCACAAACACTTCATCATCACCCACAGCCGGTCAGCCCGTACGAAACCTTTTAGATGAATGTTTACCCGTTCAAGGTTATTTCTGTCAGCCGCGGACGTGACGTGAGGTTTGACAGCTCGTCCGACCTCGACGAAATCGGTTGCGAGCTAATTTGAGTCTGCCTACGATGATTCTCGCCCTTCACCCAGAGAAACGGAGGAAGCGCACACCCTGCTGCATTACTGTCGGTCATGTTTTGTGAGTAATGGGTACAAACTGCTAGAACGATTTTGTGCCAAGAGTTCACACCAAAGACTAATAGGTGATTTTTAACAGTCAGCTTTGACTGTGTTGCGTTAATTGAATGCTCATTAAGAAGAAAAGGCTCTTAGTTTAACGTAGGACTAGTTCATTGCTATTTGAAAAGGAATGTACGTTTCCCTGTTTATAACAATCACTTGTGTATAATTTGAACAATTTGCTAAGACGACGTTCAGCCGTGACGTCATAGATGACATCATATATTAAGCCATACAGAAGCTGACAATATAAAAGTTGTGCAATAGGTATTGTAATTGTTCAAAGCCAATGTAAACAAAAAGAGAACTCTTCACTAAAAGTGGCATCTTAAACTTAGTGCCTTGCCACAAGCTTTACATTTTAGATGCAGGCACTTGGATTCCTGTGCCTCTTTCGTTTTTTAAGGATTGAACAGAGAGATTAGGAGACAATATGGCCACGTCATTTATTGTCAAGTGGTGCCAAGAATGAGTAGAACTGAATTCCTGTCATTCCTGTCCATGTTGTTGCCCCCCCCCCAGCCCTTGTTTTTGCTTTTTACCATTTGATTCACTTTCGTCACGCGACGGAAAACTGACTTTAAGATTGAACTGATTTTGTAGCAGTTGATTACAATCAGATGAGGCAGACCGCTGCCCCTCGTCCAGAGGCCATACTGTGTCCCTCCTCTCTCACCACTGAGGACAATCTTGGCAGCGCACCGTAGTTTTTAGGCGTTTTAACGACGGAAGGAGATGCATGAGAAACACAAATCTACTTCCTCTCCGCTCTCTCGGAGCATCTGGCAGGGCAACAGCTGCTCGGGTATTTAGCAGACAATAAACGGAGTATTTGTGGAGGAAAACAAGCTTACCCTCATATACTGTAGCTTAATTGCACGTCGCTCAAACCACGAAATTGTATAAAATTGCCAATGGATAATTTTTTAGCTTGAGTTTTCTCGTATTTGTGTCATCGATTGTGCACTTACAGTTCCTGATTGATAGTAAATACCAATTCCATCCGGGGAGTCCAGTTTGTCTCAGAGTCACCCTGAAGGGACTCAGCTGGAGTCACTTTGGTCGGGACCTTTCCCCTGAAATGGTGCTTTCAGACTTGATTTCTTTTTCCAATCAAATGAGTAAACATGTCGGTGTCGTCATCACAGGCGAATGGAGGGGGAATATTTCAACGCTTTTCATTAATTCAAAGTACTTACGTGATAGTACACACCTACCGAGCCAACTGAACTTGACACACACTCGTCAGCTCTTAGTTCCACACCTCGGAGAGGAACGGGAGATGCATTATGGGCCACAAGTAATCAAAAGGAAGTGTTTACAGGGAAGGCTGTCAGACTACTTTTTGAAATTGCAGCTCGTCCTATTCTTTTTATAATAAACTCACTTCAGGTAGTTTACAAACACTGATACAGGCTTAGAAAAAAATCTTAAGTCTTCCATAGCTTTTCTGTCAGTTTCTGTCCACTGTGTATTATAAAAAAAAGAAGCAATAACCTTTTTAAAAGTGGTGTATTGGGATCATCAAGCCTATTGAAATATTGGCCTGTCACAAACAAAGTGAATGTCAGGGAGCTGTTGAATTGAAGTAGGACCAGGACAATTTGATATTGATTTATTTTTTATATATTTTCTGAAACTTTGGACAGGTTGACTTCCTCTTCAGAAAAAAAAAAACGTATATATAAATGAAAAAGTGGTGTTGCTTACTGTTCTAAATGCTCATCAGAATCCAGTGGTAGTCAGTAAACTGCAACCCAAGAACTGAGCGTGTGGTCATCGAACTCAGTGGCACTGTTCAGAGCTGCACCTCCAGCTGTGTCCAACAATGAAAGGGATTTTTTGGGCTGTATAGCCACTGTTCTGGAGCGGGCGGGCTGCCGTCACGTCGAGGTTCACTGGTCTCCTTCGGCTCCTCGGGCGCTGAGACTGTAGTTGTAGTTGTTCAGGATCAGAGGGGAAGTTTATAGTCCAGCTATGGTTCCTTTTCCTTTACAACTCCCTCGACTCTGCACTATCATGTCTCTGGCTCATATGTATTTGGTGACAAGGCAAAAAAAAAACTTAGAACTCAGGGTATATAGTGTTAAAAGTGGTCTCATTGGACATACATCTTATGTCCATAGTATAATTGTGCACTTCTCTTCAGGTGGGGAAACAAGTCCTCAGTCAGTGGTTCCCAAACATTCTGCCTCAAGGTCTCAATGAGCCCATATTTTCCACAGAGCTGAGGCCCGAGGAGCGCCGGAGACCATGAACCCGAGCGCGCCAGCAGAGACGCCCCAACTCCTGTTTTTGTCCACTCTACACACAACCTCACAACCCAACTGTGAACCTCAGAACTCTACTGTTTTGTACAACTATGAAGTAAATGAAGCTAGCTAGAGCTGATGTTGTATCTATTGCCATTTATGAATTTATTTTATAGCATGAAATAAAATATATTTATTCAAATTATATATTTTACTCATAATCATTCTGTGCTGCTTCATTTTGGTTCTTAAGCTTGTAAATTGCTTTTTTATTATATAAAAATGTCAATAGAATAATGCGTTTGTAAAATAAAGACGCTGATTTGGCTCCGATTTGTCTTTTGTGTGTCTCAAAGAACAGTTTGTGTGTTTACATGTGCGTCAAAATCAGTCATCAAGGCATTTTTAATGAAAGGGAAGAAAACATGAGTCACGTGATGCTGCAGTAAACCTTCATGAGAGCCATCTGGAGGAGTAGCTGATGCATGTGCCACGTAGAGCCTCCAGAGGGCGCCACAGAACAACAAATACACCTTGACCCGCTGCAGACCCCTCTGAGCTGAAACCAGTCTGCTTCACTTCACCAGGAAAACGTTACTAATCCAAACAGCTGTGAGTCAGTGATCGGCCGCTGGTGTGAAAATTATTTGCGTTTTGCTGGATAATAATTAGCAAACCAGATGTCTGAAAAGACACTTTCCTCTTGTACTGGAAAATAGGCCATTCACAAACGCCACCCAGGCCAAGCAGCAGAATATAAAACGATAAATCGCTTTAGTCTCAAGACGGCTGGTGATAAAATGAATTTATCACCAAACAGGCTCCTTTTCCTGCTGGATGTCCCGTCAAATTCTCCGCATAATCCTCAGCAGTGTTATTGCTCCTGTCCCTGCTGCGTTAAAAAATGCATCCGAAGGGAGGAATATATTCAGAAAGTGGCACAGCTGTGCAGCAGCCTCCCATAGTGTTACTGCTGTATGTGGGTCTTACAAAAAGTAAGACCATGAGGCAGCTAATAAACCAAGTTGTGCCGCTCTCAAATAGTTTACATCTGTGAGTCTTCACTGGGAAGATTTTCAGCGTTTTGCCTCTGAAATGTTCGTGATAATCTCAATAAATAACAGCACTTGGCAGCACGTGACGTGAATGAGCGCCACTCAGTGCTGAAAATCCTAATAAACTGGATGAATTGTTTAAATGACAGCATTATGTGGCTGCACAGACACGTGATCCTAAAATAATAGGCTAAATTGCTCTGTTCAGTGGAATATGAGAATTAAAAAGAACCGCAGAAAACAAGGCCAGGAAAGCCGAGGTAGCCCTGTTTCCACACTGCCTATTTAACTGCATTCTGTGGCTATGATGTATTGTGGCTGTGTGACACACACTCGACCAGTTGGACTGGAGTAAACAGCTGAGAGACGCTGCTGTTTCACACATTCGTCCTCTGAGGGTCGTCGTCAGCTTTGTGTTGGTGTCTTTGATGCTCAGTGTGTCTCATCCTCAAACACTTCACACAGGCTCATTCCTGCCTTATAGCAGCAGGCACTGCTGTCTTATGAGAGTGCTGCGTTTGTCTGTCCCCTCTCCGTCCTGTTAAAGCTAAACTGTCCCTCTGAGGAGCTTTAAAATCTCCTCTATTATTTGTCATTATTGAAACAGGGCTGATGTGGAGGCCGCTCAGGCTGCCCTGTGGCTCCGGCTCCGGCTGGCACTTCCAAACACTATTATTTATCATGATGTTGTTACCTCACTGCTCTGAGAGAGATAATGGTGCCACGTTACACGGACTGAGAGCAAAGAGTGTAACTAATGAGGAAGAAGAGGAAAACAGGTGAGCGGTCCCACCTACACAAGATGAAATCAGCATCCTGTGGTGACCAGGTTTCTGTACGCCTGGAGGAATGACTTCCCCAGCTGACAGCTGTGGTTCTCACTCAACCATCACGGTGTTAAATCACTTAATAGGAAAAACATAAAGTGTCAATTTAGGGAAGTTAACCTTTGACCCGTGACCTGACACAAAAAGCGCCACAGTGCGCCGGCGCGCGGCCTCAGGGCGCACAGAGGGCCGCGTGTGAGCCAGCAGGACCCGACGGCCTGAGCCCTGAAACAAGGCCAAGCAGCGCCGCAGAGCAGGTAAGGAAACACCTCTGTCAGCTGTTTTAGTGTCTGAATTTACCTGTTCGTTTGCTTCGCGTGCGGCTTGACGCGGTTGGTTTGTTTGCCGTGTTTGATAACACGAACACCTGTGGCAGGTGAGTAGCAGCTAGCAGCTGGGCTGCTGTGAACGTTGAATTAGCCTCCGGCCTGCTGCAGTGATTCAACCTTTGCTGTTGGAGGATTTCACATTCAGACATTAGCAGCTGAAGTAGTTAATGTTGGTGAACTCTTGCTGGCAGCTGCGTGGGACTACAAATCCCAGGCCGTGCTGCAGGTGTTCATGATATTGTGTCCAGGCGGCTCTTTGTGGCACAGCAGCGCAGTAAACATGCAGGTGTACATGATTAAAACACCAGCTGACCTGCTATTGTGCGCACTAGCTGGCTGTCATGACTTACTGGGACACCTGAAGGCAGCAGAGCGATTGTTAACGCTGTTAGACACACCTGTCCCCTCCACAGAGGACAGGAACACTGCAGGCTTAGCTGACAGCTGAAGTTCGCCAGCTGGGACGAGGACAGGGTGAAGTTTTCAGCTTGGAAAATGAATGAAGGATGAATGACTTGTGGCTGCATTCTGTGATGATGTGCTGGGATTAAAGATCAGGCATCAGTGAGCTTCAGCGCCACCGTTCAGCTCAGTGTCTGCTTCATCTTCATCTTCATCTTCATACTTTATGTCTGTACAGAACACTTTCCTTCGAATCATTTGTCTGTTTCTACTCCAGTAAGAGTAAAACAGCAAATTAAAGCTCTCGGCTGAAGTGAGTTTTAATGTGCTCTAAATTTAAACGATCAGAGTTTGTTGTTGTTTAGGAGGTTTTTACTCCGAATAACACAAATCAAATCTGTGTTGCTTCACTTAAAGAAAAACACTGCGCAGTGATGAATGAGACTCACCTGAAATGGTTGAAAACAAACCTTTCTACATCAGCTGTAGTTCGTTTCCAATGTTTTAATTAAAAAACAGTCATTTCTAAGACGTCACCATCCTTCTAAAGCCGGTGGTTTATTAAACTATTTGCAGCTCTGAGCTCGAAGTGTGCTGATAAACACTGCAGCACCTTCACGTACAGACCTTACCTGGGTGAGGAAAGCTGGCATTCGTGTGTCTTGGTTGGCACGACATTAACCAAAACCCAGAGCAACAGGAACATCTGTCAGATTCTTCGAAACCACTCCTTTTCCCAATATGAGCCTTTTCATGTTGTTCATATTTTCCTTTATTAAAACTGAGTCAGTGCGTTGGACTGGAGGCGATCCACACTCACAGTGGAGTAACGGGTTCGAGGCTCTCCGTGTTGTTTCTGTGTCGAGCCTGAAGACCGCAGCTTGTTTCTTATGGAGCGTGCAGCAGCAGCGTGGAAGCAGTTCATTAGCGGCGAGATCCGTTTTTGATGCATTTGATGTGACTTTTATCTCATTTCCAGGAGGTGGTCTCTGACGTGCCCACTGAATGTGTTTTACATATTGGTACATGGCGGTAATACGTATCCGCATTAAAATATCAGCTTTGTGCAACAAAAGCTGGTTTCAGTTCATGACCTCAGATGTTTTTTTAATGGATTCATCGGAGTAATGCCTGGTAAGAGCGATGTTCGTATGTGGGGCTCTGCGTATGTGTGCAGTTATTGATAAAAAAGAGCTGTTGGATGAAACATGCAGAGCGAACAGGGCTTGGCTCTCTCTGGTCACGAGCTGCACATGGAAAAAATGTGAAATGTACCAAATTGAAGTATTGCTGTCCATGTCTGAAGGGTGAAGCGTATTTCATTAACTGTGAGAGATTTTGGTCTTTTGTTCTAACGGCGACGACGCCAACAAAGCTGAAGCGGTGATATACTGCAACACTGGACAGTAAAACAAAATAAATTTCCATTGTGCTGAGGAAAATTCCTCCCGTCCATCATTGAGAGATTTCCTGCGAGTTCCCTGCAGAGGCCTCGCAGACGTTTTGGAAGGACATGAAACAGAGGTCAGATCTCAGGCCGTAAAGCTATAAGAAATCTGCACATCGCCACAGTTGGAGATCAGTTCAGATGCAGAGCTGCTGGAAGATGGAAAAAAACCCAATTCAATAGTTCCACTCTCCAAGTAATAAACAATGAAGTGATTATTCTCCCAAAGAGAAGCTTCACCACATTATTCCACGTTTCTATTTTTAAGCTTTTCTTAATAACTCCCACATGCATCACAATAATTTCACAGCAGCGATGAGGAGTGGTTTGAAGAAATGACTTGGAAAAAGACGTCGGTTACCTTTTATTGCCGCCTTTTCTTGGATCTCTCCATTTGCTGTTCCACACAGTTGTGTTTTTGCTGACTTGCAGTGCGACAGTGACAGCGCTGAAGTCGGGCTTGTGTCACCTCGGTGGAATTCTCCATTAGGATGTGACAGAGACGAGATCCAGACTCTGAAACGAAAGCATAGCTGTGGTTCCTCAGTGTGTCTTTAGTCTGTGGTGCGTTATGACAGGAAGATGGAGCGATCACAGGGAGGGAGAGAATGGAGAGAGGGGAAGGAGATGACAGGAAGATGGATGTGGACTCACTTTGCAGACACTTCACGGTTACTGTCGGCCTAAAATCTGTTAGAGGAAGGATTCTGTGCAAATGTTCTCCCACTCGATGATAATCAGGATTATTTAATTTTATTTCACAGTTGTGCATGAAAAGATTTTAGTGTGACCGTCGATCACAGCTGCTGCTGCCGCTGCTGCTGATGTGAAAGCATTTAACGCATCTTGAGCATCTTCAGTGCACTGATGTTATCATGGTTTTAAACAGCGATCAGCCATTCATCAGAAGTTATGCGCGTGGGATGAACAGATAATCAAAATATTAGTGAAACTGCATCACGGCCGAGTGCAAAATCCAAACCACAGGAGCTGCAGCCTTTTCATAAAACAACATCCCATCATGGATGAAGCGCTGTGGTGCAGAGAGATGCCTGCAAATCAGATTCTCCAGCAAAAATCACATCATCATCACTTTCAGATTTTTTTTTCAGTGGAATGAAAAAATTGCCAAAAATTCCCTTTCCCACTAAAATGGTGACTCATATTTCAATCAGACTCTCGTTAAAGTAACCGCAGCGTGACGTTTCTCGTGTCAGGTGGTCTTGTCTCTTCGGGGATGTCGACATTCTGCAGCGACGGCATGAAATGTGAGCGGTTAAAGTCCCTGATGGCACGGTTGCACAGCGGTTCGTCCTTGTATGACTACATTCACTGAAAAGGTGGAGTGAGGAGGGTTCATGGGAGCACGGGAAAGAGAAAAACGCTTCTGTTCAAAGTTCAAGGACGTGGACTTTCACAGATGTGAAACAACAATACAAGCCAGCCTGAAAGTTCAGGTTTGAAGGCTCAGGAAATGCGGTTGTCTTTGTGCTGAGTGAGCACTGTGTCAGCTCCTGGTTTTCCATGTTGGTTGGGGAGTGGGGGCCACAGGCCACCCTTACTGAAGCTTTTCCATCGTGGTGAGTCCTCAGACGTACACGGCATCCAAAGAGTCTGTCGTTTCTGTTTATGGAGACGATGAAACATCGTCTTCTGTTTTACCACGATTAGGCTGATTGACATAACAGACTTAAACTGGTTTTAAGACGTAATTGCTATAAAAACGTATTGTCCTGTCTGAGAACACAGGAGGATTTGGTACAAGGTGTATTTTACTGTCTCATCGATCTTTAGTAAAACAGCTGGCGGCAGTGAGCGTCGCAGTGATGAATGTCTTCCTTTGTCCCATCCAAATCCTCTTTGTCATGGGGGAGAAAGCTTTTTAGCTTTTGACTTATGAGACAGTTTTAGCTGCCAGCGTTTTGTCGGTTTAATGTAAGACAAGTGTTTTGGCCTCTGTCTCGTAAGCATCCATCTTCACTCTGGCAGCACAACATGCTAACATGGCAAATTAGGTTTTATTGGAAGCGAGGGAATTTAAATACACACGTCACGTTTTGCTTTGCTTTTGCTCGGTCTCGTCAGATTGTCTTTAAAGTTGTCACTCACAGGAACTCATGCTGAATTGACTTCAGATGCTCCAAACCTTCCTCATCTCGAGGCTGCTCGCAGAATGTGACGTTAATGCGTCTTGGTTGAGTCCAGTGTAAAGTCACTTTGGCTCCGTCTGCAGCTGTCTTTGGAAATCTCATTGACACGTAGTAAAGTAAAGGTGGTTTCTGCTGTCAGTGGAGGCGACTGCTGGATGCATTAGTTTTACGAGCCCGTCACCTTTCATTTGTCAGTCTCTGGTGTGCTGGCTCTATACACAAACACTGTGCTTGATCGTGTTTGAGATGACATGTTTTTTTATGCAATTTAGTCTTTGTCATCACAGAAACCCTTAAAGGGCGAGTCAGGCGTTTTAAAGCCTGCGTTCTTTTACATATTCTGATGTGTAAATGACTAATGGGTACAAAAAGCTTTGGTTTTGGTCCAGTAGATCAGCTGGCAGCTACAAAACGGCCTGCAGCGCAATCTTTATGGCCAAATACAGCATCGATGTACGTCCACTGAAGGTGTTTTAATCATTATGGAAAGGATAGACCCTTTTTGTTCAAGAGTAAGATCCTTTCTTTTAGCCAGAAACAGCTCTTACATCACTCTGTTCAAAACCACCAGGCTCCATTGATAAAAACAGTAATTTTACCTCAAAGAACAAGAGAGTTTCTGGTGTGCTGCTGCCTCCATCGCTGAGTTTGTTTGTGTTGTTGTGTGACTTTAAAGGATTAGATCGGATGCGAACTAATGTGTTAAATCAAAGATTCGCACAGAAGTGCAGAAGAGTCACGATAACAGTGACGTATAGTCAACTGTTAAAACGCAACGTCAGATCTGTGTCAGAGTGACGTTACTAGCCGAATTACACTGAATTGTGCTTTTAGAGCTGCAGTGATTGGTCAATTAATCAATTAGTCAGCTGAAAGATAATCAATTGCCAACTATTGTGATAATCGATTAATTGTTTTTCAAATGAAAATGTCTAAAGCTGCTGTGTCCAGCTTCTTAAATATGAGGATTTGCTGCTTTTTCTTTGTCATTAATGACAGTAAATGAAGAGTCTTTGGGTTTTTGACTGTTGGTTGAACAAAAGACACAGTTATGTTAAGATTATGTTGGGAAATTATGTTAAAAGGCCAAATTAATCGATTGATAGTGAAAATAATTGGCAGATTAATCGAGCCCCAGTGTGCTTTATACCAGAACATCCAAAACAAGAAAAACACAGACAAGCTGTACATATTTTATTGCAACTTAATAGTGACATTACAGGTTTTAATACATTATATTACAAATATCTTTTATGTACAAACACAATGTTTTGGATCTATTGACATCAACAACCCACTAAATTTATACAGTAAATACAGTGCTTGATTCATACAAGCATATTGGTGGACACCTGTTTAAGCAGTTCAAGATTTCAAAACAAGTATTTTTAAGAAAAACAAAAGCAGGAAGTTGAGAGTGTACCTCCTCAAATCTATTACATGTTGCATAAGCATACTGTTAATAACGGCGGGTATTGGTATTAGCACTTTTGGTTTAATGTTAGGAAATGAAATGGCACAATTTCTATGGTATATTTTATTGTCATGGACAAAACTGGCCAGAATATCAACCCTGTATTACAAATCAATACATGTTCCTATAAATTACACATTTGAAAAGTGTGTTTAGAATGAAATTAAATGTCACCGGATACGTTTCCTGTGTCGACCTCATTTACTTGTTACTGCAAAAAAAAAAAAAAAAAAAAGACTTTACATACATACTAAATATATATTGAAGGGTTCATACCTCAGAGCTGCTTAACTTAATTGTTGTCAAATAACTGTCAACTAAGCAGGTTTTCCGGTCAAAGACAGTGTATTTAAAGCAACTCCTGAGCAATGAGCGTGGGTCTTTACTGAGTCGTATGGAGGAGGGAAAAGGTTCAGAGAATTGAGTAACGCTCAAGTGCTCAGGTTCTTCCGAGTTGTCAGGAGGCAGCGGTCCACCAGCCTGACGCTGTGATATTGCACTTTGAACATCGTGTTTGTCTTTGTCGCTTCGCCTGGTGGCCCTCCATGAAACAGCACTGCTGAGGGGTGCATGAGTTTTCTGAGCTGTGAGGGTTTCAGTGAGAGATGCAGCGCAGCATGTGTTCACGGATGCTTAGTGGAAGGTGTTTGGGTTCGGTCGGATCATCATGACCACCTTCTTTAGCGAGTACGCTCCTCCTCTGAACTCGGCCCAGTAGACTCCGTCTTGGTAGCGGCTGCGGTAGTGTCCTCCTCTGTACCAGACTCCATTCAGATTTGAATGGGCGCAGGAGTTGTACCACCAGCCTCCCTTCTGGTAGTGGGCGCAGTTGCCTGGAAGAGAAATTCTGCATTGAACACATGCTGCTTGAAAGCTGCCAAAGTTTGTCATGTTTAAACCCTCTGACATCATTCTTACCTGTATATGCATCATGGTCTCTGTCCAGTGTTGTGAACTGTTTGCCGTTATGCCAGGTGAGGGAGTCTCCGGCATTGCCATGGTAGCGGCCCACCCGTAGCTTGTAGAAGTCGGCCTCGGGCTCCAATCTGAAGCTGGCGTACTCTGCAAACACCTTCCTACCAGACCAGTCCTCCAGCGTGACCAGCAGTTTGTAGTTTCCCTGGTTCGTCAGCCAGTAGATGTTCTCCAGACCCAGCCAGTACTCGCCATCGATGTTGCCAAAGCCTTGCTGTGAAGTGCAGTGATTAAAAAAAACACTATCAGTAGGATCCTTTCTGAATGCTCTTTGAAAAGCTTTCAGCAGTTCGTTTGGATGTCTGGGGGATGATTCAGGGTAGCTGCACATGTTCTGGAGGTAATTATGACTCTAGCTCTTCTATGTTTACCGTCAAGGAACATTATTATAAATGGACCCTTTGAGTCAAGTTTATAGCTAGCATCGGGTGTCCAGATTTCCACTATTATTTTGTTGGTGAAGACACAGCAGGGTACAGTGCATATAGTATGAAATTCGACATGCTGGATGCTGCCTTGCTGCTTTGTTCTGGTTCTGGTCACAGTGTAAGTTGGTTTGCGGTATCTTCCCTACACATGCTTTGAATCATACAAACACTCCTTCTCATGAGTGTACAATGCAGTTTCATGTCTCATGTGGTTTAAAGGTTTTCTTGGAAAGAACTCCATTGTTGCCCTAAGCTGAGATGTAATCAGGACTCTTGTGAATTTTTGGCCAGGGAACAAATGTTTACCAGTGAGCTGCTTCTCGCTGAGTGAGGGGTTTCCCTTTCAAGCGATAAAGAAAATGAGTTCCGCTGGATGCAGAAGTCTGTTCTATGCTGCCTTGTTTGCCAGGCACCCTCTGATGCATGATCCAGAAAATGAGGATATTTTGTCCAGAACATCCGCAATGGGGACACAAGCAGCCAATGTGACACTGAAGTCCAGTATTCCTACATTTTTTATGTGAGTGTGAAGTCGTCACAAAGACCGACTGATGCTGCTGGAATTAATGAGTCATACGGCTGTGGCAGTGACCGAGGCTGCTGCTGCATCAGACATTTTGAAAGCTTAACAATTACCTATTCATTACTGGCTCACATCTGGTTAATGTCAAAACAGCCTACATAAGCCGCCAGCCTCCCCTCCAAACTGTGAGGTCCTTGATTTGGTGTGAGGTTGTCGCACCTTGTACGTCTCCCAGTTCCTGAAGAAGTTGACAGAGCCGTCCACCCTCCTCTGGATGACGGTCCAGCCTCCTGGGTCGTGCCTCTGGTCGCACCACACCTGCATAAGCCGGTTTGCATTCTCTGGCTTCACCAGGTACATGCCGCTGGCAGTGTGGCCGTCTTCCAGAGCCTGCAGACAGTCCTTAAATGGACCTGAACAGAAAGGTCAGTTGCAGTAAAATCCAGTCAGTTACAGCAATGTCTGACAAGTTAAGAGAGGGAAAAGCAGGAAAAGTCATAGTGACAAGAGGAGTTTTTATACTCTGCATATAGGGAATCCCATTTTTCAGCAGAGGCTCTCATTTTAACAGTAGAATTGACTTTGGCTGCTCCTCTCACATGGGAAATGGCTGCCGGTCGTGCAGCCAAGAGAAACACTGGCATGAGGGCAAAGGGAATCCTGACTACTGAATGATGAAACGGTAGCAAAAACCTACAGTGAAAGATTATTATTTATATTACTTTCACTTTGGTTTGTATTATATGTGTCTGTATGCAATTTACATCATACACACACATCATTTTCAGTGGCAGCATCCACATTAAGGCCTCACGTCGTGTTTTGAAGAGAGGATTTCCAGGACTAAGTTGATTTAAGGACAGCTTGTAAATCCTTGTCTGTAAGTCTGCTGAAGCTTTTTCCAGTATGAGGAGTTGTTGTGTGTGGAGTAACAGGAGTAGCTTCTATGAAGACATATTTCTTTTATGCAGCATCGGCCCTGCACTTTCCTGCAGGAACAGAATTTAAGATACAAGTGTTTGAGAGATTTTGTGCAAGGTCAGTATTGTTTTATTGGATTTTATGGTGCAAATCAGTGAAACCTAATTTTCCTGCGTGCCATTCTGATTTTATCCCAAATTCCAAACCCAGTCGATATGGAAAAACACTAATGGGGCAACTGGCTCTCATGCTTCAATTGGCTGTGAAAGTTCTCAAGATTTCACACTTGTGTAGTTTGCCAACTGGCCCGGATTACAAAGTGTTTAAATACAATGGAGACAAATGAGAAGAGAACAGGAGGTCGCGCAAAGAAGTAGAGGTGAGGGAAGGTTTGCATCAACAGTTTGCAAGATATATAAAGAAAGAGGAAACGAACGAAAGAAACGAAACGTAGAAGTGTAAAAATGTTCACATGATATCAATAACCAGAAGTTTGTCTTTCAGTAACAAGGTTGTTCTCGCTTTTATTAAATCACTCGGGATGAAATCTGCCTCTCCCGCTTTCTGCCATCCATTTACTCTCAGGAATGTCTCTGTTGAGCAGATACAAGCCAGAGAGCTGCCCTGCCCTGCCCTGCTCTGTTCTGCCTGATAAAGTCTGCTGCTTTGGTGGAACATATGACTGATTCTTGCCTGGTGCAACTGGAACAAATGACATCACTGACTCGCGGTATCTCTTTCTGTTCGTGCTTCACCCCCCTCCCCTTTTTCTTAGACTCCATCCCCCGTTTCCCTCTGTTGCTCTTTCAGGTCTCTCTCTTCCTCCCTCCATTCCTGCATTGTGTGGAGCTCTGTGTTCGTGTTAAGGGTTTATGTAACATTTTGGGGTGTTAGTTGCACGGCTGTGGGCAGGAAATTACTTGTCTCCTTTCAGAAATTCCATACAAAGGCTACCGTTCACATACAGGCCTGGAGAAAGTGGCAAGCAGTATCACAAAGTGTGAATGGAAAAAGCTCCCAGTAGTCATGTTGGGAATGGTTCCTTCTTTTTTCCGCGGTATTAAAACTGAGGTCGTCTAATGAAATGGAACGGCAACAGACCAATGCCACAAACACCCTTCATGTAAATTTTAAAGCTTTATCATCCACTAACATGTGTTCAAGAGCTCCATGGGCTCCGTTTAGACACACGTATTAACCCCGCTAATATGCTTTGTGTTTCTGTGTGGGTAGAAACATGGCAATTAGATGATATGCATCTCAAAAGGCTGTAGACAACAGCATTTTTGTTCTCACCCAGAGGCCTTTGCTCTGGGAACGCGTAGGATGCATTTAAATTGGCTATGACTGGAAGAATGGGTAGATGGAGCAGTCTTGTGATTATTATTAAGTGGTTCACAATATAGTCAGCTGAGACACACAATCCTTTGTTTGTGACCCGTGTTTGTGATGGTAACAGACGGGTTTGGTAAGAATGCATCAGAAATAGAACTTCAAAATAAAGTGTCTGTGTTAAAGAGTTCGTGAGTTGTGAGACTCACCAGAGGGCTTGTCGGTGGTGGACGGGCTGTGTGTGCCCGTGGGCATCGTGGGAAGAACAGGCGGCAGAGACTTCTGGTCGCTCTGGATCTCGTTGCTGATTGGGTTGTTAATTCGCGGAAGGACCGGCGGCTGGTAAGGCTTGTTGATAGGTGGCGACGGTGGCGGTGGCTGAGGCCTTGGCTGTGGGACTGGCACGTGACGAGGGGGAGGGCGACTCTGGCACTGCTCCTCCAGCAGGGCAATGAGAGTCGATTGGTTTGTGGCCAAAGAAGCCAAGTGCTGGTACTTGTGCTCGAGGTCTTTGTATCGACTGGTGAGCTGTTGCATCTCAGAGGTTTGGTTCAGGATCTTGTTCTCCATCTGAGCCAGTTCTAGGGCATTGTCTCTTTTCCTGATGATCTCGTGGAGCAGCTGCATGTACAGCTGAGTGACTCTGGAGTTCATGTTGCGGCTCTCCTTCCTCAGAAGCTTGACCTCATTGACAATACCCCCGTCCACCTCTACCAATTGCTGCAGGGTCTCGATCTGCCTCTTCTGTTTCTGTAGCTCCACATTTAGCAGCTCCAGCTCCTGTTTGTTGACCCGGTTCTCCAACATGGCCTCGGGCTCCTTGGAGTTGACACAGATGGCGCCAGTCACTTTCTGCTGAGGCACAATGAAAGTGTAGGAACATTTGTCCTGCTGCTGGTCAGCTGGAGCACGTTTGCTCCGTCCAGCATAGAGAAACTCTCTCTCTAGACCATCCTCACTACTCTCAAATTCTTGGGTCCTGTCCCTTCCATGTCTGCTGTCTGACTGACTCCCCTGAGTCAGCTGGACCCCACAGACGAGTCCATAAACAAGAAGGAGCCCCAGCAGGACCGTTGAAGGGGCCTCCATGAGTTTGTGTCCAACGCACCAAAGCCTGAGGAGAACGGGGAAGAAAATGAAGAGCATGACCGTGTTGCATTAAAAACCTTTCATAACTGACTCACTCTTGCAGTCGGTAAGCAGGAGACTCTATGAGCAATCCTATTCAGAAGCTTTTTTCCTCCAGACTGGGCTCCATGCTCATTTTGACAGAACATCAATGGAGTCCTTCACAGCTACACTGATTGAGACCAGAAGAAGACTACCCATCAGGATACACTGGTCCTATCCTCCATTACCTGCCAGCAGCAGGCAGGCACAGACACCCTCTGCATACACACCCCAACCTCAGCAGGCCTGGAGGTCATTACAGCCTCCAGAAATATGGACTAATGAAAAAGATTAGATCTGAAAGGAAATCGCCCACTTGCCCTGTTGAGCGCCCCAGTAGCTGCTGAGACTTTCCATGACAGCAAGTGGATTATATTCACGTTATTCACGTGTAATATATAAATCAAGACTCTCATCATGGGTACACTGGACATATCACCGCTGGCATGAGCACACAATGTTGTTTTCCACGTGATTTTTGGTGTAATTCATTGGAATACATCTGCTCTTGACCCTTAATTGTGTCAATGTAGATTAATTTTCAGTCATCCAGGTTGTAAACTGTTAAAAAGGTTTATTAAACTCACCAGACTGTTGAAAAAGAACAATGTTGAACAACCAGTGGTTTAAATCAGCCTTCCACTATCAAAAGTATGCAGTTTGAAAGCTACTAATCCCCTCAAGAAAAATCCTTCGTTTAAAGATGTTTTGCTCTCCTCAGCCAGCTCCATTGCTGTTAGCGGGGTGTGTTTAGCTTAGTTTGCTGTGCTGGATCAGGCTCTCTCTGGGCGACAGCCACTGCTCGTCCTTGACACACAGAAACACTCCTGTCGGCCTTCCCCTGCGGGCCTGGACTCATTTTCTTATGGAAAATATGAGACGCCACCAGATGATGCTATTCAAGGAACTGTGTTGAATATTGATCGTGTTGCATCAGTCCTGTCCATAGCTGTTTCTGCTTCGCTTGTCAGACTGAAAGCTTATCTTAACCATCTAGCATGCTGGTGAATGTAATTAGATATGTTACATAACATCATCCTTATGCCTCAGCCTCACTCCTTCATCAAGTCTGAGAAAAATCCCACTTTAAAATTAGAGCTTACAGCCTCTCTTAAATTCTCTTTCCTTCATAAGTCGACCTAGTGGCACAGCTCATTCCCATCAAGGGTTAACAAGACTGAGATGCTCAAAGTGGAGAGAGTTTATTAGAAAAATGGGTGCTGGCAGTTTTTGTAGATGTTATGGTGTTATTAGGGGATGCCACTGAGTCCTGAGGAGAATGTAACTCCTGTGCAAAGATATCAAGGCCTTGAACTCCCGGGGCACCTTAATTGAAAGCTGCTGCATATTGGATTACAGAGAGGTCCTGTGTAACACCTCCCCAGAGTCAGAAGGGGCCCATCTAATCAGAAAGCATTATGGAGAGGCCTATATTGGCTTGGTTTTGAAGAGCCGAATCAGAATTGCCAACCTTACACATTTGTTATAGCTTATCTCTGTGTGAAAGGTAATCTACCGCATAATAATCAGCACAACATTGGGAAGAGAGCAGAAATGTTTTTGTCTCGTTAATCCGGGCGTGCTGCCAGCACATTAGGTTGGAGACATGGAGGAGAGAAATGCAGCGCTCTCCAAGAACATGACCCTCAGCACATTCGACCTTTCTGGCTTTATCTGTCTAGAATAGAATGTGTAAACACGTCTTTTTCCTGGAAGAAAAACTTGAACGGCGGATTTTGCAGGCTGTCTGTTGCGTAACCTGTTGTCTTTTTTTTTGATATCATATCTCACCTGGCGTCAGACGCGACTGCATTGGGTGAAAAGAACTCAAAGGAAGGGTGTAGTTTCTTTTCAAATTTACCATGAAGCTGTCTTCTGTCAGCACAGTATGAGGTCTTTCATAATCCTGCTAACAGAATCCGGCTGAATGACGTCACCTCAGCCAATGCTGGCTGATGCAGAGACCGTCATGAATTTTCTTCACACTGCGCAAAGAAATACTTCCAGTAGAGATCAGTAAGTTGTTACAGTATAATAGATCAAGGCCAGAAGTGATCACTAATAATAGCTTCCGAGTAAGCCCATACTAAGATAATAGAGCAGCCCAGGGCTTGTCCCTTGTAATGTGCTGATGACTGTGTTTGGCCCGTGGCTCCTGCGGTTTCTACCCCTGGAACATGAGCTCTGTCTCTCAGAAATGCCGAGTGATTTACCCCCGCCGAGGAGGAGTCCCACGTTGGACGTCGTTAGTCCGGAATCTCCCGCTCGAAAGCTTCGCTGCACTTCAAAGCCAAGAGGAAAACGTTTGCAGCTTGTGATGAAATGTGTGCGAGCGTTCGCGGGGCGTGCGGGTGTTTTTGCCATTAAAGTGTGTTTTCAGATAACAACGCTTGCTGGGCTCAGTCTCCCAGGGACCCGGAGAGAGTCCCACCTGCCCCGACACAGACAGCCTGTTATTAACCCATCCAGTCTGCCAGAGGGAACAACAGAAAGCCTCCTCCTCCTCCTCCTCCTCCTTCTTCGCTGTTAACAGCCCCCACAGCTCATTATTGTCCCAACATCAGTTCACTTTAACAAGCTGCCATTGACTGGCGAGTAGCTGCAATGATTAACTGGTGCTGAGAAGTGTCAGAGACGTCTTCTCTGCTCAGGAGCTGAAGTGCAGCGAACAGCCGCTCTCATCGTGATTTGATTGGCAACTGCTCTTGGGTAAATTTCTTCAAGTCTGCTTCACACCAAGATGTTTTGGTTTTACTGTTTTCAGGTGGTAAGTCTGTGTTTACACGACTCCTCCTCCTGGATTTTACTCCATGTTAAATCAAGTGTGATAGGCGGGTGCGGCGGATAGGTCAGTGTGTCTCTGTGCTCCAGCCTTTTTGGTCATGCTCAGCACATATTAATTAGAAGGTGGGCAGCCTTGTTCAGACTGATGTCTCTCACCCCAGCCCCTCTCATTTCAGCGTGAGCATGGCATTCCTCGCATTCTTCGTCACCTCATTAGAGTGAGCTGCCATACACACACGGAGAGTCGATGGCGGTGGCAGACGGGGAGAGCTAGACCCTCTAGACGTGGGACCGCTACTCCCCTTATCTTGCCGCAGCTGTAAGACATGCTGTATCTACTGACCCAATTCATTCCCAGTGTCCTACTTTCGTTGTGAATGCTTCATAATCACATCATCCTCATCCACAACAGGAGATCACAACATAACTACACAGCACCTAATTTGTCAGTAGCCGAAAAGAAGCGGGCACTTTGCGGGACGGCTTTGTGCTGAATGTTCAAATTAGCGCCAACTCCGCTGAGAACTGGCAGTCTCCTGCATGACACCCAATATGTGTTGGATCAGAGTCAAATTCAATTTGCTCATGGTAATCTGCACTATTACATTACCTTGAGGGTGACCTCATTCTTTCCTCAAGCATGTAATCCTTGTAAGTGAGGAACATGATTAACCTCAACTACCTGCTCGGTTTGATGGTAAAGGACAGTATTTGTTTTGACTCTGTGGAGCAGGAGGGTTCAAGTTTTTGTTCAGATTTAGCTTCGCTTCTGTGTTTCTTGCTGCTCGGTGCCTTCTTCCGTACCCCACTTGTGATCTGAGTCAGACGGGGCGGCAGGGGGTCTCGGGAATTGTTTCGATAAGTTCCAGCATGCTACCTCAAAGCCCCCTTATCCAAACACCACCCTGGCAACAGAAACAAAGCCGGGATTCAGCCGCCTGCTCCCCTGTCCTCTGGAGCCCAGGGGAACATCCTGAAGCTGCTCACTGCTTGACATCTTTTTCTCTTTTTTGAAGTGAATGGTACTTTTCAGGTATTAGAAAAGAAATCTCTATGGCGACTTGTGTCCTACAAAGCATCATCTTCTGCACACTCTCCTCATGTGTGCTTATTTTACCCCTTTAGGGTCCCATGTTATGACAAGCTAAGTACTTTTTCAGTAGCAAAGAATCACTGAAGAGCCCGCTCTCCAGCATCCCCCTGCGCTGAATTAACCCCCCTCGACTGAGCCAGTCAGTCATCAGTCCGGTTAGTCATCAGAAAGTAGAATTACCCTCAGGCACCACACAGTGAGTCAGATAACAGATGCTGCGTGTCTCCGGCTGAATTTAAGATCAAAAGAAAATATTACATAAAGGGCAGCAGCTTAAGAGTGAACAGCCAAAGAGAAAGACTTCAATCAGTTGAACAAACTGCTTCACCGCTGTGCTACAACTGAGATATCACAGCCTGTGTCAAGCCAAGAAAGGTTGCAAAAGTGGGCAATTTATCAAAGCAATAACTGATATGATGTTTGAATTTTTGTCTGAGCAGAGTGCCTGTGAGATAAACCAGTACATAAGAGAAATATGGAAATAGATCAAAGGTTAGAAGATGCTTACGAGATAACTGCAGAGGATTGATGAGGCGCTCTCAGTTGCCTTGCCCTCCTGGCAGAGCTGATTGAAGGTTCACCTCGAAGAAACTCATCCCAAGTGTGAAAGCTGCACCTCTGCGTCCTCGTCACCCCTCGCTGCCCGTCTGCTCACTCACTCTTTGTCACCTTAGTCCATTCCAGCCGTGGAGAGGTAGCGCTGTTTTAAAGCCTGTTATTAAAAGACCGTCATTAGCCCGGCAGAAGCTTAACTTGCCAGAAACTCTTCAGCAAACATTGACTAGATTGTTCCAAAATCCACTTGAAGGAGTTGGTGCACTTTCGAGAGGGAACTTGTGACTGTAGTTGGATGGTGGAGGCGGTTTCCTGATAAATGGTGGGAGTCCAGGGCAGGTTTGTGTACTGCCTGTGGCCCGTTAGGAGACGACTGTCACTTTTCTGTGGGCTGAATCCATCACTTCTGCCTCACAGCTCTAAGAGGCTGTCTCTCTCAGCTGCACCTCTCTCCCTCCCTCTCTCTCTGTCTGTCTCTCTCTCCCTCCTTGGTGCTTTTAAATGATGAAAAATCCTCTAGCAGTGTTTCAGGAGGCAGACAAATTGAGCTCAGAGCCTCCCCCTCGCCCTTAAAAATGAACACATTCTTGTTTAAAGCAACAGCCTTCTTTCTCCACCCCTCCTCCCCATGGCACAAAAGAGATCCACAAGCATGCACAACACCAGCCACACACACACACACACACACACACACACACACACACACGCACGCACGCACACAGGACTCAGATTTCGAGCCCCCTGCCCCCCGGCCACTGGTTCACCACCACCACCACTATTTCTGGCTGGGACTGCGTGGTTCTTCAGGTGGTGGACAGCACTGATGTTACACTGATCACATCCTAATTGGCCATGAATGAACACTTCCCCCCCGAGAGGCCGTCAGATAGGAAGCGGATCCAGGTGTTTGACTCAGACCAGGTCTGGGTGAGCGGCTGCTGACCCTGCTTTATAGCCTGGAGGTGAGATGTCTGAAAGGAGCAGGATCTGCACACTTGAACTCCATCTTTCGGGGAGGGGGGGGGGATCATTACGTAATTACTTAAAAAGCCAAGTTGCGCATGGTTGTGTCCATGTGTGCTGGTGAACTGAAGGATATGAAACATGTCCTGTCAGCGAGGACAATCCTGCCAATATTCAGTATAAACAATAAATTTCTCAAGCTGGAACTCGGCTGTGGACACTTTGTTGCTTTGGTTGCCTTGGCTGTTGTTTTGTGTTGTTTTCAGTGAGGTTTAGGTTTTTGCCGGCCAGTCTTGTTACCACTGGGTCTCCTGTTTCTGCTAAGCTTATTGGGTATTTAATAGTTTTCTGCTCAGTGGACATACAAACTTCAGAGTAGCTTAATTGCAGAGGAATATTCACATTTCTAGCAGCTATTAAAACTCTTCTTAATCTGCTTTCAACTGCTTGTCAGTTATTAAAATGAAACCGTCTGGACCGAACTCGTAGTAGCACCAGATGAGCAGCTGTTCATCACTTACCTCCGCATGGTTTTAAGCCTCGAGCAAATAAAACTGAGACATCATCGCTGCGCCTAACAGTAGCCAGCATATGAAGCTACAGTGTGCCATACAGCATGCACCAAAACATTTACTTGAGAGTTTTATTGTGGCTTTGTGTTTAATAAAACGTCTATGTTAGGCTGTGGAGCTTGTTTTACAATGCATAGGACGTGAGATTCTGCCCTCAGGAGCATAAACACAAAATATGTTACAGATGCTGACTTTTATATGTGTTGACTACAAACTCTGAAAGTGTCGGGATGTGTATTAAATAGGAAAGGAAGGAAAAAATGACAGTGAATTGGAAAAGGATGCATGTCTCTATCATGTTTCAGGTGCTCCTACTGACTGGTGACTGTACAATCAGCATTTTCCATTGCATTGTTTTTAATTTGCCTCTGCTGTTGGCCTCCGTGCATCTCTGTCATCCAGGCTCTTGTACACTTTGCATTCATGTGTTTTTTATCAAGAAATGCTTGAGTCATAAAACAAGTTCAACTTTGGGGGAATGTTCCCATGCACTATTAACCAAATGTAGTAAGACTGGGAAAGCTATTTGCAGTAGGTAGCACTTAACCTCTCCGCTGTAACCTCCTCGGGGCATGATTTAATAGTAAGTGAAAGCAAATATTATACACTGCAAAGTGCTGAAGATGCTACCAGCCTCCCCTCATCGCCGCAGTAAACACAGTCCTTGCGTATGTTGCGTAACGGATTTCATAAGTTTCACATTGGTTTATTCGTGTGTCCAGGTCATGTGTTGTTCAGCGTTTCTTCCACGGTTCATTCAGTTTCCTCTTTTAATGAATGGAACCGTCTAAATGCTTCCCCTGATGACACGGCGAGAATGTGCAACTGGCTTTATGAGACGATGTTCCTGGCAGAAGACGCTGGACCGGCAAGACGTGGACAAATTTCATTTCATAACATCCCGGATTAAGTCAGCCTGAAGGGCCGGTCCCGTATTTGACAAGCTGAGTTTTTTGATCAGACAAAATGTGATTACGCTCTGATGCATCTCGTGTTACACTGATCTGCTGTTATTCAGTTGTTTATGCCCATCTTCTTCTCTTTCTCGTCCTAAATGAGAGCTGCAGCTGACTGAGTGGCTCACTGGTGAAAGGCGCTCTTACTCAGCGGCTGGGAAGCTTTTCAGTGTCGAGTGCTTTGAGTGACTCATTGAGTCTGATCCAAAACCACAGTGTCGGCACAGTGATCAGTTCCCTTTCCATCTCTAATCCTCAGCTGGTGAGCAAGAGCAGATCATAAAAACGTCAGGCGGAAAGAGTTACCTCCATATTGAAAGAGTGACCAATCAGTGCGTTTCGAAGCCGCACGCAGCACTTAGGAGGGATCACGGAAGGTGGCTCCACACTGGAAATGTATCACAGACGAACTTCTGTGTGTGAGTGTGGGATTAGCAGGAGGAAAGCTTCTGTTGTAGCACAATTTGTGAGCGTTTAAATCAATAAATATCTCTGTCTTTTAAATCGTAAACAGGCCAAATTATGGAGTTAATGTCTGATTCAGTGAAAGATGATACCCAACCCAAACATTGTTCACATACAGCTGTTAATTAGTGAGTTGTGTAATGCATCTCCTCAGAGAAACTCGCATGGGAGTTAATGAAACAAGCTCGCACAGGTATGAGGAAGTGAGGTGAGAGCGGTGAGCCTGCAGCACTTCTGTACGTCGAGCACATCTTTTTTTAGCTCAGCGCAGCATTTTGAAATTAGTGTTCAAGTGTTTCAGATGTTAGAAAAGGCAGTGCAACCTGCAGCTTATGATGTGCCCTGATGTTCTTCATTATGACAGCTGCGCCCGATAAAGACCTGCAGCGCCCTGCTCAAGAAATACTGCCGGGTAGAGAACTGGTGGAATAAGTCTGAGCACTTTAGAATGACGGATATACAGCACAGGCTTTTTTCCATGAGCTGATGTTTCGGCAACAACGTACAGAACCTCCTTCAGAGCTGAAAGGGAAAACATGACATCATAGTTTTTATCGCTTTGAGGCAACTGGATGCATGAAATCTGTGTAAAATACACAAATCCACGTATTTATACAAAAAGACAGCCCATGTCTTAAATCTTCGAATCTGCATTAGGTTTCATGCGTTTCTTTCTAAGGTGAACGACTTAAAGTTGGATAAGCCACACAATAATAGAAAAAACACAAGCGCGCTGTGGAATAAATTTAAAGTTCAGTATGAAGGGCTGGACGTGAGCAGGTTTCACCTCAGCAGAGAGAGATTATGAATAAGAGCAAAAAATGTGTAAGCAGACCTCTGTCAGTAAACAGCTGGATAATCGGAAAAGCAGAGGTACGACATGTGAACAGAGTCTCGATTTTCAGTATGTTATGGTTGGATTTACCTAAAAATATTCAGCTGAGCTCTCGTTTCCTCTGACTTCTACAAGCTGGCCCCTCGTTGTCTTTATTTTTGTAGCTTTGTGGTAATTTAAAGACACTTTATTTAGGAAAATGCACCATATGAGCTTTGCAATTTAAATAATAAAGATGTTTGACCTCGATTTTGACACAGGACCCCTCTAGAAGGCCCTCAAGAATATAATAATGCAGTTAATGTTTTGTAAATTCCCTAAAAAACTTGCAAGTAATCAAGTTACTCTGGGGCTTGGTATCTTTGCCTGGTTGGTGATCCAGCCTTGCAGGATACCATCAATTGATCCCCTGAGCTACAAACAGAAATGAACTAGAGGAACTAGAGTCTAGTAAAAATACCCTTTCCTCTGCAAAGGTTAAGCTGAGGTGAAAGGGTAGATACGAAATTAATTAGAAATTAAATATTTAAAGTAGAATAAGTGGAGCTGACTCACAGTTCATCACTGTAAAATGAATGTACTCAAATATATAATATACTCAGAAAGCCAAAATGCATACTGAGAACAGTGCTGAGTGACTTCGGGCCTCGGCCGACGTTGACTGAAACATCCAAGTTGTACAGTTGAAAACAAACTCACCGCAGCTAAAACTTGAATTTTTATTATGAGTATTTCGGTGTTTTTTGGTGGATTTTTCTCGTGAATGGGATCACATGTAACGAGGTTGTGTTTTGGCTGTCAGTGTGTGAGTGGCTGACTGTGTGACCTTTGTTGAAACATGGCTCTGTACGTCTGCCAGCCGTGATGGATGGCTCTGCGCTGACCTGCGTCGACCTCGTCACCCCTGGACGACTGTTTTTGCTGTTTTTTTATGTTTTTTTGACTGACAAGCTGATTACGGCTGTGAATTCACTTCTGTACGCTGCTGTTCGAGTGGCCTTTTTTTGCCGTTTATTCTGCGCGACCGCATCGTGAATGAGATGGTACGAAATTGATCAAAACAGAAATATTAATATTTTCCTCTGTGATGTGGCATGGAAAGAGTTAGCTTAATTATTCCATGGCCTTGCTGTGTAGCACTCCCTGCGCCTGGTGGCTAGACCCACAAGGACCGTACTGTTGGGAGGAAAATTCAGTTTTATGATCTGAGTGGAAAGAATGGGACTGGCTCAGGATTTTGTCAAGCTCACCCCAACTGTTGCAGAAACCGCCAGAAGAGACCAGTAAATATGGAACGTGTGAGAACTCAGAGGAACAGGATTTCATTCAGACTTCATTAGCCTGATGTTGAAAGCGTGAGCATCCTGTGTGGCCTCGTCTGAAACTCACCCGACGTCACTCATGCAGGGATTTAACAGTATATCGCCAACGATGCTGGAGCTGCAAATGACATCAGGAGATCTGGCCTCAGTCTGTCTTTCATTTGTGTAGATTCAAGCAATTCAGAAGTTCATCCCTTCATCTGTTTCCTAACAAGCATTAAAGCACCTCACTGTCTTACATGCATTAAGTTTGACATGCTGCCTCGTAGCGTGGGGTTTAAAGATCAAGGTTACAATAGATATTTGTCATGGCTGCTGAAGCTTTAGCGTATGGTTTCCAGACATGTTTTACAAGAGCGCCGTCTTTACATCATTTGGAAAGAATCCAGAGGAACGCACTCAGAAGGTAAAGGCTTTTAAAAACAGGTGTTGTGATTCGGGATCCATGGAAGCAGGACAGGAAAACAAATAAAGGCCTGTGCCATGTAAGATCAGCTTGAAAATATAATGACGTGTGACCGAATGCGCTGCTGAAAGGCAATGGCAGTCGGTCTGTGTGGTTCGTACACGAGCGGGTTTCAAGGAGGCCGTCTGACGGCCGTCACGGACTCATGAGGACAGAGCTGTGATGCAGGAAAGTCCTGCAGTTTTCATTTTAAACACGTATACTGTGGGCCTGTCATCGGGGGAGGCCGTCAGTAGTAGAGTTCAGGTTTCACAAAGCTCCGCTCAGCTCTCGGTGATGTTTGTGTGGATTATGTCAGCAGCATATTTGACCTACTTTTTCAGCCCAATGATCATAGCTGCTGCAAATACAAAGAATTCCCTCCAAAACCAGCGTAGGAAATAAAACACATGCAGTACAAAACACTACTGTGCAGTGTCTAAGACCGTTTTTTGCAGTTGTGACAGGCATGTAAAACAGGGAGGGTCTGCTTAGCTCTGAAAGTTAGCATCTTCAAGTCAAATCATGAATCTTGGACCCAGTTATGTTCGTATGGTCACCCCACATGTTTATGTGACAGGCTGGTTTTACAGCAGCAGTGATCACTCTTTAAATGTCACCTTCTTGGCTCTGTCAAACCTTATTGGACATTTATTAGGCAACAGTATCATGTTTGAAGAAGCTAGCCCCCAGGCCAGGTGTGACATGAAGTAAAGCCACGTTAACGCAGGATTGGTTGCCTTCTTCCCTCTGGTTTCAGCTCCTGGACTGTGGGGAACCAGGTCTGTTCTGTAGCTGTGTATTTAGGTTCAGGTCTGCTAGATTTAATGGTGGATGTCCTGGGGGACTGATTGCAACGGCACCCCGGCTCAAGGTAGACCGTAGCTCATTTCCCTGTTGTTTATGGAATTACTGATGGCAGCAGAGCCACCCCCGAACCCCCTACTCAGCCCGACGGTAAACACTGTTAGTCTCGTGCTGTAGCATGCTGACACTGACCCATGTGGCATTAAAGAAGCATTACATAGAAGAGAACCATGAATCACACGCGTTGCATAGCACTAAAATAAGACCTCATGGTGGACGACTGTTGGGTACGGCTCAGGATACTTTGCTTTTGTGCAGTGATTGCATTTTGCTGAACGACTGCCGTCTTTCGTGCAGTTAAACTTTTATATTCTTGTACCCAAACATGTTTTGACACACGTGTGACCAACACAGAACTGTAAGATCAGTATGTCTGAACTTTTTTAGGAATCAACGAAGCAGAATTGGAAAACATGTTTCTTAGCAAATCCCACATTTCTCCAAATTCAGGAGAGAAACTGGCCTACAATATTCCTGTGTCCAGGCTTATGCATGGGTGTGTGTGTATATATATATATATATATATAAAATACAGTGGTCAGGCAGTATTTCATGATGTTTGCTTTGTGGCCAGTCAGTTGATTACTTGTCCTTTGTCGCCCTTCTTCACCGAGCATCCAGCCTCACACATACGGGCCTGACCCTGATCTTGAGGTGGGTCGTCTTTGTGGTTTGCTGGACACAGACAGTCCTTGTACACTGATGCTTAACTGCACAGAAGTGGACGAGTGTTGACTGGAAGTCTTTCAGAGCTCCGGTGCTGGAAGAAAGTACCCACAGAAGTGGAAATGTTTCATTAAAATGTAAATATTGAACGTCAGCTCAGCCACGTCTGTCAAAGTCTGCAGACTTTAGTTAGCTTGTGCTCTCTGAGAGAAAGCTTGTGCGAAGACATGAGACTGAAGAGGTAGCTGTTAACAGGAAGAAGGTATCTTAAGAAGCATCTGTTCACAGGTCTGAATATTCCCAATTCCAAAACAGAGTCTGCAGGTGGACTTTCAACTGTATACTCAGTAATACAATGACGGCAGAACTCTGTTTTCATCTTTTATCTTTTCATTTCATCTTTTATTTCATCCCGTGTAATAATTGAATCAGTCTCTGCACCAATTAGCAGCATGTAGCATGTGGTCGCTGTGTTTTGATTTGAAATTTTAGCACCCAATCACAATGATTGTTAATGAACAGCATGGTGGGGTGCATCTTTTGTCTCGCCCTCATCAAAATATGTCCCCTGAGAGTGTCTCATGAAACGAACAAGCAAAACACCCACATCAGAACTGATCCATGAACACTGTCTTTTGTTCCCAATGTTATCCATCTTTGCATTTTATTCAAAAATTCTCACTTAATGAGCAGGTTTCCAAGTGAAAGCCATTGACCTGAAACTCCCAGGGAGCACTCGCTCCAGTTTATGTGACCAAATTCAGTCAAGTGTGGCCTTTTCCATCCCTGTGTTTCAACAAAGCATGTGTGTTTGCTTGACCCTGCCCTGAATATTGAACCAGTTTTTCCAAAATTAAAAATTTAATAGGCTAATGGGTTACTCTCCTAATGAGCTTTAAACCACTTGAAATTAAAAGTTAAAACATACCTGTTTGTATATTCCTTCTGTCCAGCTTTTTAGAGCTGTGAGCCCCCACAAACCTCCAGAACAGCTGCTCTATTTCACAAACCTTCAGAGGACTGAACACTTGTGGGCTGAAACAGCTTCCTTGTCCCCATGTGAGATTATCTGCAGTGAATGCAGCATCATTGTGAGTTCCTGCCCCCTCACAGACCAGGACGAATGTTGCTTTCAGTGGGCTTTGACAACTCGTGAAATCAGAAATTTCCACGTTAACAGCTGGGATAGTTGACCTCAAACAGCTGGAAAAGTGCTAAATACCAGCGGTGAATGTGGGCAAATTCTGTGATACCCAACCTATAATATGATACTATGATGATACATGAAAATATAGTAAATTCATATAAAAGCACATTTCCAGATCATGATTTGTTGAATGATCTAACAGCAGGTTGATAATAATAACAAACAGGGATTTTATGCCTGGATTCCATCATTTACACCATTTACCAGTGATTGCCTACCACCTGAATTCAAGCACCTGGCACCTATAACGTGGTCACGTGATATTTCCGGATTTAACAGGTTGATGGGAATCACATTAACACGCCATTAAAAAGTGACTGGAAAGCTGTGGATTAGGGCTGCTCAGGACACACGTGTCTGCACAGCTCGAGGACAGGAAGTTGCATTTTCAGGCTGCGTGCTGCAGGCGTATGTACCGTACAGAGTCTTTCTGTAATCTATTAACTCTCTGCTAGAAGAGTTTTCCAAGAATTTTCTGAGAAATCAGACTTTTGCTGAGTATCAATAAGTACAGTAACAAATACCCCTCCAGGGAACTTTGCTTCTATGAGATGATTTCCACAGCTTCAGTCTTGTAACCTGACAGCTGGCAGTGCTCCAGTTCAGGTCTTACCCAGATTAGTTTTTAATATGAATAAGGAGACCTGTTTCAATGGCTAGAGTCATTACCGTAGTATTCCTGTTCAGACACGATGACTGGAAGAGCAGCCCCCCTCCCATTGTGACCGTGACTGATTCTGAAGTGGTGCAGAGACGAGACATGTTTGTTCACTTGTTGGCCTTTATGTTCGTTGTGCAACCCTGAATCCAAAAAGTCTGAACGCTGTGGAAAACAAAACCAGAGTCAATCATTCTCAATCAAACTGTGTTTACTGACAGCAGTTTCCTGAAGTGTTCCCGAGCCCATGAAGTAATCTCCTTTATCCAATCATGTGTTCACAGTGTGTTGAACCTCGCTCCATCCTCACTTTGTACTCCATCATGATACTGTCGCCTGTTACCAATGAAGCTAATAAGCTGAAATATTAAATATACTGTCTTTGTGCTGTTTTCAGTTGAGCTCATGTCAGAAAGGATTAGCACGTTATCACATTCTGTCCCAGCTTTTTTGAACCTGAGGGTGTAAATTTGAAGCTTGTATGTGAGAGTCTTTACGGGCACAACATGGCTCCATAGATGGAAACGGACCACACAGTCAGCATAGCTATACTTTGAAGCTGCGGACTGTTTGTCTTGGATCACTCTAAGTCAAATAAGCAGCCCAAGTTGTGTTTGATGACTTTTCTGCCACCTCGTCAGGGTACGGTAGCTTCTCAAAATAGGCTTTGCTCCCATGCAGACTTGAAGCTCAGGTGACCTCTGGTAAATCCTGTACAGACCATCACGAAGGCACCACATCGACAGATATCCAAACGATCAATGGACTGTCAATAATTGAAGCTAACAAGAGAACTGATTGAAGCTGCTCTGTGTTCCAGCTTTCTTCTCTCCGTCGTACCTTTTTTATGAGGTATTTTCCACGATTCATCCCAGCAGGAAGCAAACGTAGATTAGATTTTCCATTGACTGTCCCTGTGGTCATTTTTGTTAGACAACATCTTACAAATCATTTGTTATGGTTTCCTCTGTGAAAACAGTAGTTAATCAGTTGCCGGAAGCCTTTGGCTGTCTCAATGTCAAAAACAGAAGGGAATCATTCTGCTTTGAAGGAAGACCTACTTGCTCCATTTGCCTCCATGTTTTGATTACTTCTCCATGTGTGAAGAGGAAGTCCTTGACTGAACACGGGATGCTTTCCACGCACAGCAGCAAGACCCCATAACACACCAGTGTCATCTATTACAGCTGAGCTGGCAGGAGGATGGTACGAGTGGCCTGAGAGCTGAATGAACGTTCATCTTAAATGATCTGGAGCGAAGCCAGCTTATTGTAGCGCAGACTAAGCCTACCCAACTGTTACCTGAGGGATTTCTGCTCTTCCTGAGCTGCTCTCCAGCCGTTCTACTTCATGGGCCGGCAAGACAAAAGCCCACTTTAGAGGGAGGTGGAAAAAGAGTAGCATGGGACGGAGGCCAAGCGGGTAGTTGTGGTGAGCTAAACTTGCAGACTAAAGCATATCTCCAAATCACAGAGCCCAGAGGGTGGAAGAGGAATCCTCCGAGTGTTATTGTTTCCCATGTTCTTCCACCCCCCCAGTAATATTTTCCAGATTAAAGCATGCTCCTTGCCCTTACTCCCCAATTTCACAGGAGAAACCCCAGAAAACCACAGAACGGGAACTGCTTTTTCCACTGCGCACGCGATAATGTGTTGCCAGCCGTGTTGTGCCAAACTACAGTATTATTTCCATTTTTCACACATCAGTTTAGAGAACAAATGTCTGCTGAAGAATCAGCTTTCATATCATCAGGCTCCCAGAAATCAGCTATTGAAGGCGAAATGGTGATATCCTTCTATTGTTTATGGGATTCAGCAGCTTGCAGTGACGTAATGTTATTCCAAGTTGATAATGAGTGCGCGCCCGCCTTCCAACCTTTTACAATATAGCATGAGTCTTATAGCGTGGAGAAATCTGGCTACAAAATGTTTACTGCTATAACCTAAACATGGCTTAAGTGGAGCAGTAAGGCATTTCCTGGACCACATCAGAAAACGAGACAAGCTTAATAACCCCTCACTTCTGAACAAACACATGTATACAGTTAGTATCCTCTCAGCTCGGGCTGCTCTCGGAGGCCAGTGTTGAGCTCATGGTTTGGCTGAGTGTCTGCAGGCTCTTTGTACCGTACGGTCAGACTACAACAGACAACCAGTCCGGCACTCCTACTTTGGACGCTGGCAGTGCTTGTGTGTTTAGTTTGGAAATTTACCTTGGAAACATTCGTGAACATGTAAGCCCAGTCTTTCACTTCTTCAGTCACAGCGATGAAAGAGATGACCCCCAGGTTTTATGCTGGCTGGAGGATTTGATCTGAGCAGACATGATGCATGGACGGAACTTGTAATTTACTACAACAGTAATTGATCATTGGGCACGGCTTTAATCGAGGCCTGGGGAATTTTCCCTCATTGTCCTCCAGCCTCCCGTTGGCAGCCCAAAGCAAACGCACGTTCGACACAATGAGGCACAATGTGAAACCGGGGTCAGCTCTGAAACACTACCTCTGTGCCACTGACTCCCTGCAGACGAATGTGCACAGTGCACACTTAAGACTGTCAAGTGTTTAATTTCCTCCAAGAGGCAGAGCGCACACTCATAATGATGGTCCGTTTGACAGATTGCTGTAAATGTCGCATGTCATTGCCGAGGACTTGACGTTGGGACATAAAAAGTCTGCTGAAACTACTCAAAAGTTACATTCATCCTGCAACAGCAATCAAATGAAAGGTTTTATTAGTTTCCCTTCGCAAAGCTGGCAGCCAATTTGACTGTGGAACAATAGGGTGCCTGTCAATTGAATTGTCTCATAAGTAAAACTTTATAACATTCGCTGTTTCTGCAGAGCGATGTGGCAGATTTCTTTTCCTATAGCCCTGTTCTTACCCCCCTGCCTGGGTGATCTTAAGGTAGCAATTTGCTAAGTGTTCACTCAAAAGCTTTATTGTTCAGCACAGGTTCAGGTCGTGGCTCTAGTCGGACACTTAATCAAACCTAAGCTCTCATTCGAGCAGCTATTTAAGGCGATACTTGATCACAGCCCCGTTAGTTTAGAAGAAGTAAACAGTAAAATCATTAATGGATTATTTAATTACTGAAAAAGTGCCTTAAAGATTATTTTAAATGCTGAGCATCATGCTTCTATTATGTAACCTCTAAATACCTTCAACTGAAAGAGAAGACGCACGGTTACCTAATGATTGTCAGTCAGAGCTTCCATTTACTTTGAGCCAATATTTAGTCTTGACAGTTTTGCCAGTATTTAGTCAGCTATTTCCACTGGCCAGGCTGAGCTTTGCCATTAAAAAGCCGGAGCCTCAGACAGACATTATTACAGCAGTCTGTCTGTCCAGTCAACATTCCCACATAATTGAACTCTGTGTTGAAGTGGTGCGCGTTATGTCAACATATAGGCTCCAGTGTTAGCATCAGTTCATCAGGGCGATCGCTTCGAGGCTAGTGTTGCTAATGTACGAGTCTGCATCCTTATGTCTTTATGTGACACACATAATGTTGCACATGTGCCACTAAACAAGGGAAGACCAAACCTTTTCTCCTGGAGGCCAAAGCCGAAACTTCATCGAGGGCCAGGGGCCAAAAACAAACACATATTGCATTGTATTATTAATAATTAGGGTTCCATCATATTTAAGGATAATTTCACAAAAATAAAACCTCATAAACAACCATTTATGTTAGAATTTGTTTAAATTATTCTTATTTTTTTGCTCGCTAGAAACATCTGTTAGTCCAATTTGGCAGCCCAACATTAAACCTTACGGTGGGATCCTACACTCACTGAATACCACCATTGTGACATTAATTATTATCCGCTGTGTGTATTTAACTGCCAACAAATCCTCTGTCAGTGCATTTACATGCACTGAAGTAACGTGTTATTGCCAACTTTGTGCAGCAGCCTGATTTATTAAATGTTCTTAAACTCAGTTTCCTTTTTCCCTTTGAGGTAAGAACCGGTTCACGCCGAGCTGACAGTCAGGGCGTGTTTTTTGCTGATGGCTTTAGGCAGCTGCTATCAGCGGCTGTTTAACCAGTTCAGCATGCTGAGCTGTTTGAAGTTATTGTGTCAGCGTTGTAGTTGAATGTTTCCTAAATGTTTGCATCCATTTTTCCTTCCTATATGTTTGAGAGGACGCAGGAAAACAAGCTCCATGCTTCAAAGATAGTAGTTTTTCATGACTTTGGCTACCTTTGCAGTGAGATATATTGACATTTGTGACCCAAAAAAGAGAGTTTTTGCTTTTCTGTGCAGGGTAAATTCATCAAATTTACCCAGAAATACTGCTCTGTGTGATGGACTTCCATACACTGTCAGCCGCGATGGGTTTTCTTCTTTTTTCTGACTAAGTGCAGAAAAAAAGACTTATTGCTTTGTGTAGAATCAAGCTTCAATCCTTTATGATTTGTTTTTTCAGCTCACTTTTGCTGTCAGCCTGCAGTAGCTAACCTTTTAGCTACCGATGGCTATAAAGTTAGCCCGTGGTGACTGTAACACTATAAGAGTTTAAGATGTGAGAGCTTATATCTGAGTAGCGTAAATGCTGCAGCCTTTTCCCCGATCCTTGGAGCTGCCACAGGGGGTCCCAGACTGCAGGTTTGAACCGCGGCCCTGAACAATGAAGCCGGAGAGCTGATGGAAAAGCCATCTCCACTGAGACAGATTTTATTGCTTTCCAGGCCTGCTGTCCCTTATGAGGTCATTTTGGAGGAATGTCCCAGAGAGTAAAGTAAAAGTCAGGTCAGAGTACTTGACCTGTTTGTTTTGAGTCTTACACCTAAAACTTTCCATTTCTTTAAACATGCACAAAAGCAGCTTGAGTTTCTTCACCCTCAGCCTCGCTGGAGCTGGGACTCGCTGCTAACCAGCATGGAGCTTGTAAAAGAGCAAAGCGCCCGTGGTGTATATTAAATGACTGCAGGAGACCTCGCTTGGAGGAAGCCTCCATTGCAGGAGTGAAAAGCAATCAGTGTAATAAAATTGAGTCATGGAGTAGTAGGGGATGGTACAGCGAGCCTTGGCTGAAGCACTTCTGTATCAGGTTTTACAGACGTATGCAGGTCTGCCAGTATTCATGATTCCTTATGAAATTTATCAGCTTTTCTTTGTGCTAATCGTGAAACGTAAAGACGTTCAGGTTACACTACTAAATGATGGATCAAGAAGAGCATCAGATTAATCAATAATGAAAATATTTGTCCGTTGCAGCACTATTTGTCAATATTTTGTTAATATCTAGTCATTTTCACTTTCAGCCACTTACAAATTATAAGAGAGATTGCATATTTTCCAAGTTGGACCCAGTTTTCTACAGTATCAGTCACAAATATGCAGATTTTCCCCCAAGAGGCATCAGTTGTAACTAGATTTTCAAACTAATCCAGTAGTTTGCAGTTAATTTATCTCAGGTCATTTGTTATTCTTCATAAAATACTCACCAGCAACAAATGAAAATGACCTTTAGCCCTCAATAAGCAGAGGGAGAAAGAGCAGAACATATTGGCGCCGCTGCAGTGGTGAGACGTGATCATAGAGATGTGTAAGAGATCAGCAGGAGGAGGCGAAGGAGAAGGAGATGCCTGAGGGTGAGATCATGTCTTAAAGCTGCGTTTACACTCAACCTGGCTGACAGTTTACAACATGGATCTGTTGCTCATGAAGAGCGTTATTGTTGTTGTTGCTGATGAGGAATTGAACCTGTGAAGCTTTTTTCAGTCTTCAGTCTCAACTTCCTCCGTCACGTTTCATATGTAAAACATTTGTGGGCAGAAGACGCCTCGTCACGTAGCAGAGGCTTCACTGCATGCAAGTTTCACTGACTTTCTCACATCAGGAAGAACCAGAGCTCCATGAAAACAGGGTCCAGCTCCATTAATGCACAGAAAGTCTGTCTGCAGCGCGGCTGAGCTCAGCTTAGCGAGTCTCAGTGCGCCGCCGGTTCAGCCCTGCTTGTTTAATGTTTCCCTAATCTTTCCACTGTGTTACCCTCAGTGATTGTAAGCTCTAAAGCCACACTGCAGCTCATTTGTGATCGTTGCCGTTTTGGAGGAACGCTGCTGAGCCAAATGCTGAAGTTTAGATTTTATCAGTGGACGTGAATAGACTGGTAGATCAAACACTGCTCATGCCAAATGTTCCACTGTTGTTAAATATAATTGAAGTGCTTGATCCTCAGCTGCTCCAGTGGCTGCTCGCTGAATAGGGGAATAGTTATACTGGGAACGTGCAAAGTCTTGATATGTGTAAGAGGAGAAATGCATGATGTGTAGGTGCACATGTACAAAGAGCTTCTCTGTTTCAAGAGATATTCCAGTGCTTGCAACTGTGATCTGACCTTGATGAGTGATAGCTGATGAGAGCTTCCAGGCACGAGCTGTGTTCACTGCTCCTTTAAAGTCTGAAAGTCCGGCATCATTACCCGACTGTGTTGATTTATTATCTGCAGCTGACTTCCATTTATCATTCTTTTTCAGTTGTTCATCTCTGTGGTCAGTGAGTGTGCCACTACTTGTTATTTGCAACAACAAAGACGCAGCAAAGCAGTTACAGTTGCTATGGCCTGCAGTACTTTATACAACAGCCACAAACTGTTATGTCTCACAGCAGAGTCACTGGCATTTCTTGGCCCTGTCCGTGTTGCAAGATGTTGAGAGGACAAGCTAAATATAAGCGTGTATTGGATTTCAACGAGCGTGAAATGGTCAGTGCTGAGAGGGAGGCCGGTGGAGCCGTGCTCCGCTGAGGCCCAGGGCACAGGCCGTGATGGATGGCTGTCAACCCCTCCAGTGCCACCCCCCGTTCCCCGGGGTCACACCGCTGGAGGTCAGCTCTCTCTGGAAGTTAGCCACCAGCGCTCGCAGTTCCAGGAAGAAAAACTCTGATCCAATGCATCCTAGACGCTCATAAAACGGAGCCAAAGCAGAAATTGTGAACGCTGGACTGACGATAACTAAATGAGGCTTGTGCCAAGACAAACAGCGTTCGTAGCGTGGGATGCTGTTTGCGAGGAAACCAAAAGTCTCCTGCGAGAGACTAGACTGTCTCTTAGAAGTGGTAGAATGTGCCTTTATTGGACCCCTTTTTATTCTCACTATAAAGGTCCATTCTTTTCTTGTGAGGTAATTCTGTGTTTGCAATTATATAAGGGGTGTATCCAGTGATGTCACCCTGCGGTTCACTGTGTTCACCTCACAGATTTGTTGATGATCTGTGTTGTGTCTGACTGTTCATCAGAGGCAGGAAACCAGCAGTTACAGCTTCAGCTCTTGCCGCTCACGTACACTTCTTGAACATTTCTTTTTCCTTTTTTTGGCTCAAATTGCTGCTACATGTTTATCAGTTGTTGGAAATCTGAAAAGCTGCCATGAATGATTTATAAGCGCTGTTGAATTAAAACGCAGCCTCCTGATGATGAGAGTTGAGTTTTCCTCAGATTATTATGCCAGAGGTCATTCTGAGTCTTGACCACAGTTACTCCATAGCCGCTGTGTGGGAGGATGAGGACAGATGCAGCGCTGTTTTTGGCTTTCTCTTTACCTCTGAGTTGCAAAGCTATTTATGACTGCGATATTTCCATCTCAACCCATTCCAGGCCTGTGAATGAAGTGTCAGGAGTGTTGTACTCTGCCAGTTGCGACTTGCTATTGATGTATTGAAGGTATTTGTGTATCGAAGCCTATCTGGAAGTTGGGAAACACCGGTCTCGCAGACGTCTCCAGATTGGAGAACAGCTGTCGAAAGCACTCAAACTGAACAACTTGAACTTTAAAAAGTCATTTTACAAGTGTGTGATTACAGACGTGCGCTAGCGAGGCATCTGGTTGAACACAGGGAGCACAAGTGTGGTTTGGTTTCTGTTCTCAGGTTTCGAGCACGGCTTCCATCTTTTCCCTGTTTTACATACATGGTCTGAGTTCACTCTCTTAGAGCAGCAATGCATGAGAATCTGAAATATCTGTTTCTATAGGATGCATAAAAGGTTTGATGTCCTGTTACAGAGCAAGTCATCTTTAATTTGTACTTGTACTTGTATAGTTTTAATTGGGGAAAAATGCTTAGCTGCTGCAGAGCATGGTCTTAGTCTAACTGGCAGTGTAGCATGTAGCATGTAGCCTGCTGCTAGCTGCCGCGGTGGTGTTTTTGTCCATAGCCTAAGGGGCTCCAGCTTTGGCGTGAGAAAGTACTTCTTTACTACAAGCCTTACACAGCATGGGTTGTGTCTGAGAGTAATCACCGGAGCAGGATTGACAATTACCTGTCCAACGGGGCAGTAAATCTCTGCAGAGTGATTACTGAGCAACTGTGGCTCTGCAGAATGGAGGCTTTGGCTTCACTAATGGAGCATCCTGAGGGGGCAGCGAACGTGCTTTCTCTGTCAGATTTTCAGCATGGTGGGGGGGAGGGCAAGTTACTGATGCAGTCGTCATGCTATCAGGAGCTTATTCATGTACTTGAATGTGCATTAAGATGTTTTCTAGCAATGTGGGACAGTTGAAAGATGCACAGCATGGACGTATTATCACCTTCTAATCAAATGTATCTCTCATTTACACATCTGACAGGGAGCATCATTGACATTCATTTGGTTTCTGGTTCCTTTTAGCTCTAGTTTGCTCTCCACCTCCTCCTCAGGGATGTATCTCTGGAGCTCCTTAGCTGCTAAATGTTCCGTTACGTGTGCTGTTTGGTGCTGAGCAGGTGGCGTACAGTTGTGTTTTAACTTTTTTGGTGAAAACAGTGTGTCTGATGAACAGCTTGCAGGACGTCCGGGTACCTCGTGTCATGCTCCCGTGCCTTTTATGGTGAAAGCAGGCGCTCTAATTTACTGGCAGTTAATGCAAATTTGGAGAGCTTTGCTAATTAAGTAGCGGAAAATAAGAATACTGTATTGCTTTTTTAGCTGTAAGAGCCCAATGCTAAGGCCAGTCAGGCAACAGTTATGTCATTGCTGATGAACAATTGGTGTATATAGGAAAAAATAAAGAGCCGTTTCACTAATTACGCAACCTTTTACTACAAGCTGAGAGAAGTAGAAAACAGCCCCACTTCCTACGTGACTTTATGCCGTTTACAACGTTCATTTTTAGTGGGTAGGTCAGCTCAATTTATGTGAATGTTTAACGTTAAAACAGCCTCTGCACCCAGCGGTCTTTCAGGTGTTAAACCAAACTCCATTCTAAAAGCAGGTGTTTTACTGTAGGGCCACATTTTTTCACAGTGAAAACTTTAATTTCACCATCGCAAAGGCTCTCGTCTGATTGGCTTCGATGTGCAGGCACAATCGGCACACATGTCCTTTACTCAGTAACATCGTTAACTAGCGTGTGAGGAAGTGTTTGGTGCAGGCAGCAATTATGTCATTGCATTGAGGGGCCCACAGTTTACCATGTCCTCTGTGCAGATGGCCTGTCCTCCGCTCTTTGAGAAAGTAAAGAAAATCAAAAGTTATTTATTATTGTTAGTGTTTGACGAGCAAAATGTGATGCAGCAGCTTTCAGGCATGGTAACTGTAGCGCCCTCTAGACGTCACGTCTATTTTAGGGAGGTGCGCTCCCCAGATTCTCTCAGTTTAAGAAATCGCTTTCTTCGTACTTCAGTAGTACTGCAGGTAAGTAACTGTGCTATGACACCCTGTTTTATGAACTGTACTATTTATTACAATGATGTGTGTTTTTTTCTTACCAAAGTGCACTCTCTTGCAGATAAACTCCCTAACAAAAAAAAAAAAACACTCAAATCATCCAAACCCTGGTTATAGAGCAAGATAAACAAAAGGATGGCAACTGGTATGAATTTCTTATTTACTTAAGTCAATAGTATTCAGTAATAAAACATTTGAATGATGAAAATAAAAATAACAAAAACAAATTAGTAATTTCAGTTACTTCAGTGTTTCAAAGAAAATATCAGCACATATCAAATATGGCACTTATTATCCACTGACCTAAAGCCGGCACTCTGTCTTTAAGTAAATGAAATTAAAATGAAATGCAATGCAATGGTAAGGGTACCCTTTAATCAGTTAACCCGTTGCAGGCCTGAGTCGATGCTGGGAGCAGAGTAGCCTCAAACCAACATGGCTGCTTCGCGCATGGCGCAGAGAAAAAAACCATCAAGCGGTGACATTGAACTCACTGCACTGGAATCGTCCAAGTCCGTCTGCTTCACAGCGGTCTGCTCGAACACGGTCCCTCGACGACGAATCACTCCAGCCACACGTTCTGTCTTTTCCAGACACACTAGATGCTAGTAGCTCCTGCAGCTCCGTTACCACGGGGACAGCCGTCGACTTCGCCGAACGAGAGTGCTGGGTTAGCTTCTCTGTGGCTACGTGACCTCAGGCTAGTTAGCCTTGGCTAGGTTAACTGTAGCTGTGCTGCGCGTAGAGTATTTCTCTCCGCGTCCGCCCCGTTTCAACTCGACAACAGGCTAAATTCACTGCACACTTACTCAGAGATGTTCTGGCTGATATCTCTTGTGCGCCAGATTCAACCACTGTCAAGTTCAGAGTCTTTTTTCTGGCCACCATGAAACTTTGCCCGCTCTGCTCTCTCCTCCTCGCTCCCTCGTGTCGTCCCCCTCGTGTCGTCTCGTCCTTCTCTTCCGGCCGACTCCCTTGCCGAATCCACCCGACCTCCAACCTCGATCACCGATTGGATACATCTTACGACAAGTAAACTCAAAACAAAATATATTTTCACTTGTAAATATTACTTTTCACATTCTTTTAAACAAAATATACACTTGTTATATGAAATATGAAAATAAAACAATTACGAAAAATAAATAAAGTGAGTGCTTTTTATTTCAAATTATTTATCTATTTATATTTTTAACCGGGTTACATAACACTAGCTTCACTCAAAAGGGGGTGTACGGACAGTGACTTACGCTGACTGTCATGCATTCAGCACTGAGAGCAGTGAGAGCCAATCAAAATAGTAAAGTTGTGGTTGTAACATCAAAACAATGAGCTGAATGGAACTATGAACCTTCATAGAGATGAAGGAGCTGCAGAGCTGGGTGATTATTAGTGTAAAAATATTGATTATGGCAGCTTTAAATGTGTGTTTCTAGTTCTATGTAGCATTAGGTTTTAATGTAATTCTCAGTTTGTATAGTGCTTGAATGAATTATGCATACTTCATTCAATATAGTTCAGTATTTGCACTTAACTGCTGCTTCCAGTACGCTGTGATTGTCTTATTTTAATTGGCCCGGACCTTTTCTGTAAATCCTTATATAATATTTTTTATTTATTTGAGCCTGGAAAGCAGTTCTGATTGGAAAAAATGTGAGAGTGAGGAACAAGAAAATCTGGCGTCTGCAGTCCTGCTGTAGTGCCTGGGCTGATGTGAAAGATATTACCCGTAGAACCGAACCCAAAACAGTAGCTTTGAGACTTTGTATGGAATGCAACCAGCGAGCTGTGTGGGTTCTCCCTTTTTTTCCCCAAATGTGGTGGTCGTTTTACCTCTTTCCATCCGTAACTACAAAACGTTAGGATTTGATACACGTCCCTTTTTCCTCCCATCTGCAGCCTTGGGGAGTAATGGTAGGAAGCAGGGCTTGGCTGGCAGATTGGGAAGCAGGATGGATGGAACTACTGTGGTAAGCGTTGTGGCGATGAAGTCAGCGTCTGGCCCACATTAAAAGTCAACCAGGCGCATGCCCTCACACAGCAGCTGCATTCCAGCCAACATGTTTAGAACACACGAGCGTGCGATCCGAGATATCGATAAGCTGCTGTCTTTCTGAATTTCCTGAAGCAATGTTAGAAGGAGGGAGCGTCGCGGGTGGTTGGCAGAGCGCGAGCGTCCCAGCAGCAGCTAGCGGTGATATCACTGGCTGCACATTCTACAGACAGCCATGTGAAGTCTTATACAGGCCTGTAAACACTGGTCCAAAGCCCATTGATGTGCTTGGCAAGCCGCTCCCTGACGTGTGCAGGAAATATTGTCAAGCTGGCTGAAAAGAAGCATGTCAACGAGGATACCACACAGCCTGCTTGTTTTTTATCGCCCCACCGAGAGGGCTGATAGCTCTGAGCAGTGCTTCATTGAAGCTGTATTTCACGTATGTAATGCATATCTCCATGAGCTCATGCACGCTCCGACACTTCTGCCCCAGATTCGAGCCTCCGTCAGACTTTTCCCCGTTGGCAAAGATCAACATTAACAAAAGGTTTAACGACACAAAGGTAAAAAGTGGACGCACATGCATTAGAAATAAGATGGCAGCTCTTAAACACACAAATTACCCCAGATTATCGTCCGTGTGGCATGTCTGCATTATTCCACACTTTTTTCACTGGCCTACTTTTGAAGGATTTTTATATAGGTATATTACACCGCTGCTATGGCGACAAGTAAATATTACCATCGCATCCTTTTCATCCGCGCTCAAGTAATTTCCAGGAGGGCATAGGCTAATTCTCTGGGTAAGGGCGCGCTGCATACGTATGTTGATCAGCATGTTTATTGGCAGCGTGAAGCGAGAAACTCAATATGTCATCTGGAAAATATATACTTGACTTTCATAAATTTGTCTCCGTACTTGAGTGCTATGTTGACAAAGTGTGTGTTAGCGAATTCTGTTACTGGTTTCAAAACATGTTGCCAGCATCTTTATATTCATACACAGTCGCTGCAATGTGCAGTCTTGATTACATTTGCATTTTTGGCAAAAGGCAACACTCCTCCTGTGTGAATTAGTAAGAGCTCTGTCAAAGGAGGAGGCAGGTTTAGGGCTTCTGTCGGGAGGTCTTAGGACTGTTGGAGGAACCGAACCTTCTAACAAGTCCTCAAAATCACTTAAACTTCAAACATCTGATCCTGAGCTTGACAGGGACATTTTTAACAATCTGGAAATGAAGTAAAACAGCGACAAACTCGTCTGAGCAGCACAGTGTCCAAACTATACTTCTGACCTGGAGTCCCGACATCTGGTTCTCCACATCCTCGGCTACACTCTTACCATTAGTTCTCAGTCGCCACATCATAGTATTACTCAATCTCCCCACACTTAGTTACGGACAGCAGAGTTACGACAGTCTGAAGCTGGGGCATTACTCATGTTCATTACTGGTTTGGATTCCAGTTGAAAAAAAGTCTTTTTCGGTGACACCGCTTTGTGCAGCGTCAAAGAAAAATGTCTGGGAAATCGAATCCAACGTCTTGGGTGAACAAAAACTGACGTCAAGTGTTTTAAAATATCATTTTGTCGTGTTAGTATTGTAACTCGGAATATCTGAGAATGTGCTCTTGGACGGCAGACGGAGGTAAAAAGAGACGATGCTTCAAACCGATTCAAGACGCTCAGCTGCAGCGTGCTAACTCTTACAGACTGCCTGGCTCGTCTGCTAACAGGCTGAACATTTAAACCTGCGTTCACTCTCTTTTTTTTTAGCCATTTCTGGGCTGCAGAAGTAGTTGTGAAAACAACACTGGCACACATATCTGTTCATTAACTTGTAATGGTTCAACTAGCAAACAGTTTTTATTACTTGTCACCTCCTGCAGATGCTGAGCAGCATTAGCATTCATTTGGTGTCAAATCTAAGTCTAGTATTCACTCTTCTTGACCTCTTGAGGAACATATCTGCCTCCTCAGCAGCTAAAAGCTTCACTGTGTTCACCAGCGTGTCACTAACTTTGCTGTTTGCTGCTGGACGCGTCGTTCACCATGTGTTTCGCAGAGCTTTTGTGCTGAAAAGACGCTAAACTGTGATATTTCTCTGTGGGTTTCTGACAATTATCGACATCTTTTCTTATTATTGTTTGACTCATTGTTCGTAGAAAACAGTCGACCGGTGCAGCTTTAACTTTTTAAAGCTGTGGCAGGATGCTGTGTCTGATTTGGCAGATCAAGGAGCATAAGAATCTAGGACACAGTCGAATGTTTGACAAGACTTTAACCTGAAGAATTCTTTTGTTTGCACATGTAATTTAGTAATGATGGGTGCGCTCTGAGCTCCATTGCTTATACCTACTAATAGGCAGCAGTGTTGTGCTCATTAGTGAGTGGAGCACAGTGAGTCCCCATTTCTCCTGACATCCTGACTGTGTAAAGCAGTAGGGGAGATGTTACTGGTAGCCATCGCTCAGCCTTAAGCATTCATTTCCACTAATACTTGGCGTTTTATAGAAAGGCAGGGAAGGCCTCCGGTCTGTTTTATACTGTATTACATGTGTTGCGAGGAATTTGCGCAGCTTAATGCAACCTTAATGAATGACTGGCTTCCAGTCGGGTGTGCAGTCCTGCTGTTTTTCTCGGAAGGTCTTCTTTTAATGCCTTTTTTGATTGTTTGCAACCACTGCTCGTTCTCTTGGCGTGCAGCTGTCCTCATGGTGCTGCCTCACTGCTCCAGGTCACAGATATTATAAACACGTGATGAAGTGTGATGGCTGTTTGTTTAGAAACGCAGCTCAGAGGTGTTTCCATGGAAAATATGGAACACAGGTTGATTTACGATGACTTGCTTCATACAGATATTATATTCTAAATCATGATTAGAATGATTTTGACATGCTGATGTTTTATTTTGGAAAGCCTCTTATAACGGTGAAGAAGAGTCTGTGCGCTGTGTGTGGGTTTAATATGCGTCGTTAGTAGGTTAACATCCAGGCTAAGCTAATGACCACATCATAGAAACAGCAAAAATCAAAACAACTGGAGGCAGCCGCCCTCCCACACACACACACACACACACACACACACACACACACACACACTGAAGCATCAACAAACACACTCTCTCCACTTAGCTGAGCTCAGGTCAGCCTCTCTTGACCTTCTTTGTGACTCATTTCAGGGAAATGAAAAGTAAAAAAATGAGTCCTGTGTTACAGATGTCAAACTGAACCAGCTCTGTGGCACCGCTGTGAAAAATAACCTAATCCCACGTAAACGAGTTTACGCAGGTGAGCAGTTCTGTCAGGTAGACGCTGATTCATCGCTTTGCCGCCAGCCGTAAGCGTCGTCGTGTTGGCGTTCCCTCCTGCAGAGATCGATCTGCTCGCCGATGTTTGTGTTATATTACGGCCAGCAGCTCGACATGTGACAGCTGAGGGATCACCAGCAGCCTGCAGTGAGGGCACAGCCTGAATCCTGCTCCATCTACTGAGCAGCTGAGGCATAAACAACCAGAGATGTGCTCCACTTTCCAAAGTGAGGGAAAGCTAATGAACAATGGGACTTCCTGGCTTTGAGATCAGTGTGGAAGATTCTTGTTGAAAGGCTCATTATAAGATCGCAATTCAGTGATGATGGAAATCTGTCAGCCGTCGTAGATTTAGTGTTTATCTCCAGCAAATACAAGCTGCTTCTGGCTTCGAGGCACCAAAGCTTCAGTCACGCTGGACGAAGAACGAACACCCACTAACATCTGGTTTTTGTCTTCAGTGGGAAAAGGTACAATCAGCATTCATTCCTGGATCAAATGACTCCGGGGTCGTCACGGGTGTTTATGGGCTCCAGCTCCGACCGGCAGTGACACGAACACGCCGCCGGGGTGGACGCGCTCGTTTTCGGCCCTTTGCCACATCATCCGGTGCGATGATGATGATGCGTGTTGAAATTCGTTTCAGTATTGCAGATATAGACAGAACTGTCAGCTCGTTGCACTCGTTTCCATCTCAGCATCATTATCATCATCATCATCGTCATCTTTTACCACCAGGATCAAATCGCTGCTTTCCAGCATGACGTCAAACTGAAAGACAAACTCGTCTTCTGCCACTGAAAAAGGAGCCTGTTGACTGTTTTTAACAGCTTTACCTGCATTTAAAAAGCCTGCATGTATGTGCTAACTCTGGTGTGGAAGTGAAAAAAGTAGAGTCTGTGGGAGAGAGGCTCCCCCTGAGGGGACGGTCATGTTGGTTTCTCTTGTTCTTGTACTTAAACTGGAGGTTTTTAGATTGATTCCCTCCTTAGAGGCGACTGTTGGGTTTATCTCGACTCTCTCCCCCTGTTGTACGATTCCTGTACTGACTTATTTTACTGTAGTAACACGTTTTCACCTTCTGTGCCCATGTTAGCCAGCAGTCATGAACAGGGTCATAGTTTGCTGTTTTTTGGACCTCTGACTCATTCTCACCAGGTTTGACTGGAAACCGCGTCTCAAACTCTGGCCAATCATAATCTAATTTTCATCCCAGCTCGCATCCACTCGTCTGGTCGTGCAAACTGTTTTGATTCAGCTTTTATTGTGAAGTGTTTTAGGACTGGGCTGTGAGGTAAACTGGGCTGTGAGGTGGGCTGAAGTGGGTGAGAACCCTCACGTAAAGATTTGACACAGAGTGGAAGAACTTTTTCACTCAAGCTGAATATTCGGTTATTTACGTCATGTATTTTCATGCAATGCAGTGACAGATAACGACTTCTCCTTAACATCACACTTGGCACGATTGAATAAGCAACTGAAACTATTCTCAGTGTTAAATGTTTCATTTATTTTACTTTGACGAGGTGCAAGTCAGAGACCACCAACAGCTGCGTTCTCTGTAAATATCATAGATGCTCTGCTGTATATCCGCCAGTAAACAGGATGTATAACAACAAGACAAGAGTCATAACAGAGCAGGAGAGGGATTGTTTGAGGCTTACCCAAGGTTTGGGTCAAAGTGAGCCAGGATAGACCGTGTTGGCATCTGATCTCAGGTCATACGTCATTCATTTATGTTGTGGCCAAACGGCTTTGCCTGAGTAGGTCGTGCGTATTCCTCGTGATGAATGTTTACAGCAGTATTGTTTGTTGGCTGCAATATGTTGGCTGTTTAAATCCAATCTTCTAGAACAGGATATAGACGGACTGAGACGATGGTAACAACAGACAGGAACAAAAGTGTTGTCCATTTTATTTCTACAAATATTTGACACTCATTTACATCAACAGGGAAGTGTTTGTTTAACCTGCAGGAGCAGAGCAAACATTTGGACTGCAGTTGTGGGCATTTTATGGTTTTCAGGTAATTTCCCTTCTCAGATTTGTACATTGATGGCACATGTTTGATTACTGAGCAGATGTTGAAATGAGAATACTAAAATGTTGTGTATAGCACCATCAACGCAGGAGAAGACGTGCCGGCCTGCAGAAGCTGGAAGTGCAGTCCAGCTCTGTGGTGAGTATCTAACACTGACAGCACGCACACCGCCGCCATGGCGAGGTCACGGTATCAACTCAGAACACTCAAGTGCATTCAGAATAGCACCTTTAAACTTTCCTACATGATAAAAAATGTTATAAAAGAGTACAAAAACACATATATGAAGCGCTGTCGCTAGCTACATGGCTACCAGCCACTGTTACAATGTGCCAATGAAGGTTTGTCGTTACGATGCTAGTAGAGATATTAAGTGAAACTTTGAACCAGTGATGTGTTCAAATGACTTCAATAAATTAAAATAATAGGGGACAAACATCGTACGGTTTCATAACTGTTGAAAGACAAGTCACAGGCTGTAAAGATATAAGAATAAATCTGTCCCAACATTTGAAAGTAACGTACAAAATGAAGCATTCTGCCAGTTCCTGACGCACTTTTTACATTCTGCATTTCAGATATTGGTTAGAAGGACGCACTCACAGGGCATGTGGTGAATAAATGAACATGTTTAGTTCATCCAGCATGTTTGTCAGTTCACTTCTTTTATAAAAGGAGGTTCTGCTCTATAATTAATCAACAGAACCTTGTGAACACTTAAAAAATTTAAAAAAAAAAAAAGGTCTTTTCTCTTTCGGGACTTTTTCCACCGTCACAGCTCAGATCCACTTACTAACTATGTCCACCTTATCTTGTGATATTAGAGTGTCTGTGCATGTCCTGGTGTGTCTGAGGCACAGGGTTTTGGGGGATTGCCTTGCATATAAGAGGCACCCAGAGGCCACTGGTAGAAGAGTCATCTGCAAAGCAGCACAGAGGCTCAGTACGGGTACGTCGAGATGGAGATGTAGATGATGAAGATACTCTGGTACGTGATGCGGCCCTGCAGCGAGATGGTGGTGGCTTGTACCTTGAGGCGCACTAGTCCTGGTCTGTCCAGAGCTCGCAAGGTGAAGATGATCCCCCTGCCCACCTCGTCTCTGATGCCAAACACCCGGCCCAGCGCGCCAGTCTGTGATTCTTGCTCGAGTATGGTGAAGGACGTACGCTCTTGCAGGACACCGGACTCCGAGAAAGCCGACAGTCGTACCACATTGTAATTGGCTGGGATGCCAGAGGGGAGAGTGAGCAGCTTGTACTGCAGGAGCAGAGGAGATCCTCCTGTGGCGCAGTCCAGAGAGCAGGGCCTGTAGCAGGTCCTATCAAGGTCGACAGGAAAGAGGAAAGTATCACCGACACGAATAACTGCATGCATATGTAAGTATCCACAGCCCGATTACTGTATTTAACTACTGTGCGATACTTTTCAGTCATGTTTTTTACCCAGGGCTTCGTCCGCTCTGATAGGATGCAGGACAGGGTGTGTCCAGGCACTGGTATCCCCCTCGGGTGTTAAAACACATCTGATTGTGTCCACACTGGATGCCTTGCTCGACACATTCGTCGATGTCTAGAGGTAGAGAAAGGAGAGAGGATCGTAGCTGTGATCGTTTAAAGAGAAGCAGACGATCGTGCGGTCACACTGAATGAAACTCTACCTTTACAGCTCCTGCCATTGGGTAAGAGCTGGTAACCTGGGGGACACAAGCACTGGAAACTGCCAATGGTGTTTCGGCACTCGTGTTGGCACACCTTCCCGAGCGCACACTCGACTACGTCTGCAATAACAGTAAGACAGTACGATGGACTTTTGTCTTTTTGAATGTTGTATTTGATTGTGAACCAGCTTCGACGCACACTCACCTACACACGTGCCGTCTCTGTTTGTGTACCCCATCGGACAGCTCTGCCTGGTAATGCGAGACGCCCCGTGAGACCGGGACAGGATCGGCCTGCCGAGAGACGACACCAGCTGTGGGCGGAGTCTCGCCCTGACTCTGGTGCCATTGGTGAAGGTCTGGCCTCTTTCCAGCCCCGCACAGGAGCGCCCGTCTCCGAGCAGCACCGTACCAGGAGGGCACAGGCACCTGAAGCTGCCCGGCACGTTGCGGCACTGGTAGGCACAAGGGTTTGGTGTCTGCAGACACTCATCGACGTCTGAAAGGCGAGCCAACACTCAGGTAAATTCTCATGGCAGAGCGTCATTGGTGCATTTCATTATTAAACGTACACAGCAGCTGGCATACCCAGACATGGGAGGCCCACTCCCTGGGATCTGTAACCTCTGGGACACACGCAGCCGTAACCTCCGACGGTGTTCTGACAGATCTGAGTGTAGCGACACATGTGACTTCCATCCTGACACTCGTCAATATCTGAAAAATATGCAGTCAGCAACAATACATCAGCCAATTTTGCACAAAACGCAGCATTTCCTGTAATTCCTCTGATTATCTTTGTCAAATTTATGTGTGACACCTTTTGTATAATTACAAAAATACAACTATGAGACCGTGACTGGGATGACTGGTAGCCTCCATCTCATGCCACTGGTGCTTTAGCAACGTTCAGCTTTCTGAAACGAGGACCTCGCCACCGTAAAGTTTGTTGCATCCTGTTATAAAGAGGATCTTCGGTCAAAGGTTTTCTTTTCAAAAAGCTTTAGCCTTCTTAGTGAAAGACAAGTCGTGACCTCTGCCTCCCTAAAACAAACCTGTGAAATCTGACCTGCTGTTACGCAACGTAAAATTCAGTGAAGACATCTGCAGAAGCTGCTAACGTTACCGCCAAAAGGCCCGTTGGCTTCGGCTGATTATACGAATGCAGAAAAGAACAGATCATCTGACCAAGTGTCACATGTTCACCGTCACAATGAATGAATCCGTGCATAAACGAGTTGATGCTGTGTCTGCATTAGGTGATTTATGTATGGTCAAATGCTGTGTGCAGCAGCCTGTAAATACAGAAAGTAGATAAAGGAAATAAAGTGTGATGGCCGCTAACCCATGCAGGCTCCGTTCTCTGCTTTGGTCATGCCCGCCGGGCAGCTGTCGAAGCACTGGTATCCTCCCTCTGTGTTGCGGCACTCCTTGTGAGCCGGGCAGACGTTTCTCATGCACTCGTTGATGTCTGTAAGATGCAACCGTCACAACAGAGCTGTTATGGGCTGTTAGCGACCGCAGCTTGAGAAATGATATCCTAAAGCGAACATGTTAAAGTTACAGTATTTAATTTCCGGGACTTTCTAGGCTCTTAATAAGCCGTGGGAGTCCCATCCTGTTAGGTGACTGACCGATGCAGCGATGTCCTGACAGCTGGTATCCGGGGTGGCAGATACAGCGGAAGGAGCCCAGAGTGTTGAGACACTGATGCTGACATGGAGAGAGAGCAGACTCTTGGCACTCATCCACATCTGAAACACACAATTGACACATCCGGCTTTACCAGTCTGCTGCGGACCTCCAGTATGCTGTATATGAGAAATGAGACTGTCCTCGTCATGCCTCCGTGCACAGTTTCACAGTCATTAACAGCCGCTTGCCTTCACAGCTGGTGCCCGTGATGCTGGGCTTAAATCCTGGTCCACACTTGGCCTGGCAGCGATACGTGCCCACTGTGTTGACACACTGCTGGTTGTAGTGGCACATGTGCGAGCCCTGGGTACACTCATCAATATCTGCATGGTATTAAGTGAAACACGAGGATAAGGCTGAGGCAGAGGATTAGATGAAGATGAAACAGATTGTCGTTGTACATCCCTAAAAACTCCTGCAGGTGTGCTGCTTCCTGCCTCACCTTGGCATGTGTTGGTCTCTGTGGAGATGGTGAAGCCGGACGGGCAGGCACAGGAAAAGCCTCCCATGATGTTGTTACACGAATGAGAGCAGGGAGACTGGAGCGCACACTCGTCTTCATCTAATAAGGACACACTTAATCAGAATAACAAACCTGCTGCGGCGACAAATGTTCAAAGGCAAATGAGGCATAGAAAAGGAAAGCAGCATACCAGCACAGTAGGAGGCCTGGTCAAGAACGAAACCTTTAGGGCATGTGTCCCCGTAACCATCTGTAAACAGAGGAGTTCATAGCGGTTTCAGCATCCACAGCCAGTATTTCATGAGATATGGTGATGGTGAAGTTTGAATCATTGGGATTTTCCCCTCAGACCTGGTATGAGGAGGCTGGCAGTGATGTGGAAGTCCAACGAGAGAGTAAACATGTTGTAGACGCTGTTCATCCCGGAGACCTTGAGCAGCTGGAGCAGTGGGCCCTGGCGCTCCTCCTGGCCCTCGTAAATAATGGTGTGATTGCAGCGCAGCACCATGGGGTTTCCTCCTCTCTGGTGGGTCTGCGATGACCACGAGTACAGCTGCCCTTGGCCTGTCTGCACGTATGACTCATCAAACTCCTGCTGGACACAGAGGAAATCAGGTCAGAGAAAACAAAGAGGAGCTTAAGCATGTGGACAAATCATCCAATCAGATGTGTTTGAGGTGTTTTAAATGCAGATTGATGACAGCAGTGAACGGACCTGCAGGCTGAGATGAGACGACGATAACGAAGGCGGCACAAATCCGTTAATTACGATGTCAATTAGTAAAACGCCCTCAGAATCCACACCTCTGGCAACGTGAGTCAAACGCAGGATCTCACCTGTGTAAAGACATTAAAAACAGTAAAATCAGCGCTGATTTACAGCCACAAGAGCGCATGCTGACGAATAGTCTTCATGTGTGAGCTCATGTCAGAGGCAGTGAGTGCTGCCATCTGCTGGATGTCGTGTAAACTACAAAACACTCAGAATCAAAGGTCACAGATTAAACTACAAATTCTGTGTTTGCAGTTTGTGTCTGTGTGGAGTTTATGCTGCAAACTCAAACACATCATTTATAGGAAAGTTAGTATGAATGCATCAGTGATTTATGTACAAAGCCTGCCTGCAGCTGGCCAAACTCCCAAAACCTTCACATATAAAAAGTCAGAGGTTTGAAATGTTCATTAACTAACACTTAAACTTACCGGTGTCAAACTCCAGCTGGGACTCCTGTCTGAACTGGCCCTGAGTGAAGGAGTAGCCGTTTCTGGCTGCTCCGCTCTGCAGCACGGTGGTCCAGTAGATGGGAGCAAAAACAGACACCAGCACCCGCAGGAGGGGGCCTGCAAGGAAGCACAGTCTGTTACAGGAGCACAGTACATGCAGAGAACATGGCCCAGAAATGACTGAAAGAAATCAGAGCAGAATTCTCTACAGCAATTCCCTGAATTCACATCAATCACCAACAACACTGATTCGAAAAAAGTCGGTCACAGCGAGGATGGAGTGAGGTTCACCACTTAGTGGATGCATGACTGGAGAAAGGAGATTACTACACAGACACGTCCGAAAGCTGTTGTTGGCTAAAAACAGTTTGTTTGCAAATGATTTCATTGTTTTTATTTATGTTTTATGCAGCGTCTCAACTTTTTTGGAATCAGGGTTTTATGTAGTCAAATGGTAAATAAACACTGAGTAACTGCAGGTCGTCACAGAGTAAAGAACTTTTTTTTGTCTCTCAAAAAACAAAAGGTGAAATTAAAAAGGTGAGTTCAGAGTCCAAGTTTGGACAGTTTATATTCGCACACTCGTCTCTGATCAAAGACAACAGTGAGCTCTAGAAGGACTCTGGGATCTTTGTAGTCTACGTGCTGCAGAATGAAGACACCAGCCCGGGGATACAACACTCACCCACACTGGGAGGGATGTTGTCCAGGCGTGCCTGCAGACTGCTGCTCCCCTCTTCCTCGTTGTCTGTAATGTTGGCCTCCAGGAAGGACACACCGAACTCCCTCTCGTTCACCATGCCTATCAGACTGCCCCTGGTTTTACGAGGAGCCTCTCCTGGACAGAAAACAGTGAGTTTACATGCACGTGAGTAATAAGTGATTATTTATTAAATGCTCCATCTGTCTCTTTACAGATACTGTGATAACACCCAGAGCTCACATACAGAACTGTTGTTTTGGTGCATGTGTGCTGTGCGTGCAGAGGCCTTCATAATCACAGCATTCAGTAATTTGTTATGAAACACTGAAGCAATGACGTGAAAACATGAGCTACTGTCTGAAGTGAAGGAAGACAAACAAAAACGAATCCGTACCTGGACAGAGACCAGCCTGACATTTCCTGGAGTCGATACTGGGGCCGCTGCATGATCTGCCACCATTGGCTGGCTTTGGGTTGTTGCATAATCTGATTCGTTCTTGGAAGCCTTGTCCACAGGTGCTGCTGCATGGACCCCATTCCTCCCAGTTCGAGTAGCCTCCATTGACTGTTCGAGAGGGAGAGACGAGGAGAAAATGAGTCAAGAGAAGTCTCCCTGAAGGAAAATGACAGAAATTAAAGGAACAAGACACTCAAAGACATTTGACAAAGAGGAAAAGGTTTAAAGATTAAATACATTTCATTGAATATTTTTGACGTAGTTCTTGGAAATAAAAGCCTGTGGTTGTGTGTATTTTTTAATTGATTTCATGTCCTGATGGGATTTGTGTCATTCTAAGCAGAGAACTCACTCTGAACCTTGAGAGTAATGGTCCTCTCAGCCGTTCCAGCTTCGCTCTCAGCCACACACTGGTACTCGCCTTCGTCTGCAGCCTGTAGATCAAACAGGTAGAGGGGGACAGTTTGGCTTAATTGGCACTCTGAGGAACAATTTTCCCCTGATAGGGTCATGAACCTCCAGGACAAAAGTGTGCCTTAGATCACACTTATGGTTTTAGGGTAAAGGAGAGCTGACAGTACAGCAAAAGAAAGCTTTTTTTACTGGGCAACGAGACTTTATTCCATTGAATTCTTTGTCATAATAGATAATATTGGGCCAGAGAGAGGAAATTTCACATTAGAGTGCTCTCTGGGAAGGACAGTCATCTGTCTGTGAGAAAGTCTCAACTGCAGGCTGCGCAATTACAGCAGCAGTTAGAGGTCTAACAAGGTTACAGGCTAAGGAAAGAGGGGCAGAGTCTGGGAACATCCAGCTCTCTGTTCATCTCCTCCCTCTGTTGCTAATGCTGTTAGCCTCTCTGACTGAACTGAATCTGATTTAGGTGGGAGCAGGACGCTGCAGGACAGCCACACACTGTCCCTCCACCCAAGGGGACTGCAGATGAAGCCTGGATAGGATGAACACTGCTCCATTGTTCTCAAAGACATGAAACATTTATTGGTGGAAGTAGTTTGCTCGAGGGGGCTTAATTTTGAGTGATTGGGTTTAAAACGTGTCTAGAAGAGAGGCTCACTGCCGTAAAATGCAGGAAATAAAGGACAAAACATAAAGGTAACCCTGCACTTACAGTGATGCTGTAAATGACCAAAGATCCGTTGTGAAGCGCTTGCATTCGGAGGGAGCGGAGTAATGCTTTTCCATTTCTGAGCCAGCGCAGGACGGGGCTGGGGTCTCCGTGGACTGGACAGTCGAGCATAGCAGAGCCGCCCTGGGTGACCGTCTGAGACGTGTGGGCTTCACCCTTCAACACCGGAGGCTCTGCAGACACAGCACATACAGTCAATACCAGATCAAGGTGGTGTCTGTGTTTACTCCTCTGTACTGCAAGTTAAGCCTCTACCTCGATGCATTTCCGAGTTTGAGGTTGGATGAGACACATGAAGCCCTGACTGAGCCTAGACAGAAAGCTCACCTCTGATCCGGACAAATGAGAGCGCTCGGATGGAGCCCACGCTGTTTTCTGCTATGCACACGTAGGTCCCAGCGTCGCTCACAGTCACATTCTCAATGATCACGGAGCTCCTGCCAGCCTCATCCACAGTGGCACCTGGAACATTTTAACCAATCAGTGTAGAGCATGGCTCAGTTATTATTTAATCAGCTCCACATTAGCTTATCTACCTGGAGTCTGTACGTCTTTATTTCATGTTGTTGTGATCAGCAGATGTAAAGGAAGAGAATACCTGAGAAAGGGCTGTTGTTGACAGTCCAGGAGATGACAGGTGGAGGTGTTCCCTGAGCGTGGCAGGACAAGGCCAGACTCTGCCCTTTGTTCAAGGTCGCGTCACCTGGCAGCTCCTTGAAGGCAGGCCTCATGTTGATGGACAGGCGGAGGTCTTGTCTCACGGAGCCTGCTGCGTTCGTAGCCACACATGTGAACACACCAGCATCCCCTGGCTGTGTGAGGAAAGGAATCAGAACCATATGCCCAAGACTAGACAGAGATGTAGTTCATAGTGCAGTGAAGAATGTGGGTTGTGGCTAACCTCAGCCCTCTCGATGATTAGCTCTCCTGATCGCAGGACGGTGAATTTTCCTGGAAGGTTGGGCACAATGGCACCGTCCTTCTCCCATGATACTCTGGGCTCTGGTGAACCCTGAGCAGCGCAGGGCAGCAGCGCCTGAAATCCCTGAATGACTGACAGCTCAGTCTGCGCAGGAGGAATCATGGGTGGGACTGAAACACAGCAAAATATTATCATTTGAAGTGTTTACGGTAAACCTGCTACATTCAGTCTTCTTATATTATGAAATGGCTCAACTCACCTTGAATAACCAGCCTCATGTCATGGCTGGCTCTGCCGGCGATGTTTTTGGCAGTACATGTGTACAGGCCTGCGTCACTGCGCTGGGTAGAAGTAATTGCCAAGGTTCCATTGGCAAAGGTGCGTATATGAGCGCCGTCGACCACAGGCCTCCTCTCCTTATGCCAAGTAACTTCAGGTTGGGGCTGCCCATCAGCCACACACTCCAGGCTGACTGGCCGGCCTAGCACTGCAGTGTACTCCACACGCGGTACACTTAGCACGGGTGGAACTGGAGAAAGAGGAGATGAGCAAGTATGAATTCACTTAGTCATGTCCAAAATAAGAGTAACCTGTTGCATATTACACTCTCATACACTGTAAAGGATGGAGAAACCACCATTTTCTTATCATCTGTGAGAGCAAAATATTACCTTGCAGGACCAGTTTGGTCCTGCCCACAGCTACGCCAGCGTCATTCTTTGCCAGGCACTGGTAGGTTCCCGCATCGCCGAGCGTGACACGAGAAAACTTCAGTGCTCCGTTTGAGAGCACAGCAAGCCTGTGACCTGTAATCAAACAATTACAGTAAGTCACATCACACAAGCAGAAAATCAGATCAGCCCAGGCCCATGAATTCCATGAGCCCTTTGATGCAGAGGACTGAAGGGCCGTACAGCTGTCCAGGCGGCAGACATGTTTGAAGTACTGAGAACTTTCTCACAGCACCTCATCATGTAAGAGATGCAATATATATGATTCATACTCCAAACAACTCAATTCATACTCCAAACAAATAGGGGGCAGCATATCGCCAGAGTAATGGTTAGCCTGTTAGCTCAGTTAGCTGTGCATATATAGACATCTTTGACATAACATCAGTTATTTCTTCAGTTATTTAAGTTGGTTCAATGTGAACAGATGCCAAATGTTCGGGTTAGCACCAGTATCAGCATCCACTGCACGGTGTACGGTTCAGAGTAGTGCCTGCACTTTAAATATCTATACCTGCTGCTATGGGAACTCCCTCTCTTTGCCAGGTAACGGATGGTCTGGGGAAACCTCGAACCTCACAGGACAGAACGGTCCCATGATGCAGCACCACTTGGACTTCCTCTGCCATTGGCCTGATCTCTGGGGGCTCTTAAGTACATGGGAGAGCAAATCCTTTGTTATACATGTTTCCCTGATACCATGTTCGACCATACGTGTTCCACAGACAGCCTACCTTGCACAGTGAGAGAGATGTGTTTATGAACCACTCCAGCTGGGTTGCGGGCCGAGCATGTGTATCTGCCAGCATGGCTTGGCAGAGCAGCAGTTATCTCCAACACTCCTGCATTAAAATGAGTGCAAAGGTACTGAGTTCAATGTCATATTTAATGAACAAAAATACCCCGTGGTATTATTGTTCCAGTTGACCATGATACAGTCAGGAGCGCTCGATAAATCAACGCACACTCTCACATTCTCAATGTTGTGATATATGATGTAAAAAGCTGTAACATCTCTACAGTTCCTTTCGACATGTCTTACCGGTGGGAAGGACACGATAGCTTCCTCCTCTGGAGCCTAGTTTGGATCCACCCTTGGTCCAGGTGACGGTGGGCTGAGGACGCCCTTGTACGTGACAAGGCAACACCACAGGGGACATTTTCACAGCAGTGACGGTCGTGACATCGTCCTCAATAGACGGCGGGACTGAAAGAGCAAATTCTTCAATTCAATCATCTCAAATGGCTCAACCGTCTGCTTATTGTACAAAACTCAGAATCCGTACCTTGCAGGATGACCTCAATGACCCTGCGCTCCTCTCCAACATCATTGACAGCGGTGCACTCAAAGTAACCTTCATCCTCATTGGATGGTGACAAAAGAACCAGTGACCCAGAGGACAGTAACCTTCACAGAACAGCACAAATGCATCAGCTTTTAAGTTATTACAGCTGTGCCATTTGTAGTCAATGCATATTGTGTATCCAAAGGGAGCCCGGCTGTAGCTTTGTCTTTACCTGTATGCACCAGGCTGCTGGCTGACATCGAGCGGGGTGCCATTCCTCTTCCAGGACACTTTAGGTGGGGGTATACCTGTAGTCTCACAGCTCAGCGCAGCTCTAATCCCTGTGGTTACTGTCACATTGAATGGACCTGGGCTAATGGATGGACCCACTGAAAGGACACAGATCAGATTCCCACGTTGAACACATTGTAAGATAAGATGTAATCAGAACCAACACAGGTACCTAAGTATGAACAAAACCGCAATCACCCTACATATGTTACATAAAATGTCTTTTCTATATTTACCAAACACCCGTAGATCCATTCCCCGGTGATCGGAGCCCGCCTGGTTAGACACAGTGCAGTAGTAGCGACCAGCATCACTCAGCTGAACCCCATGTACGAGCAAGGAGCCCTCTGATAACACAGAGTACCTGAAACAAGGGAAAAGATGAACGCATGAATAGAAACACCACAGCTGTGTCTGCGTGGAAAGGGAAACATATAGCAAGGACAAATGTTTGGACCCACTTTTTCTTATCTTGTGTTATGGGGAAGCCATCTTTCCTCCACATGACTGTGGTTGAAGAGTCACCTTCAACTTCACAAGGTAAAACAGCGTCTTGGCCGATGTGTGCGGTCACCACTGAACTGCCCTCCTTTATCACAGGTGGCACTGGAGAAAAAAAGTGGCACATCACATGTAAAACCACTTAAAAAATATATTTAAATGAGCTCAGTATCGACGCGCTGACTTACAGAGAATCTCCACTGTGAAAAACAGACTGGTGCTTCCAGCCATGTTGGTGACCACACAGCTGTACTGGCCGCTGTCCTCAGGCCTGACTTCCTGTATCTCCAGATACTGACCCCCCGCCAGCCGCTGGATACGACCACCCAGCTGATAAAACAGGAGGACGGTGGGAAAAAGGAACAGTGAGTCAGAAGAGATGACTTTCAGTCCGATGCCTGTTTTCATTTCCTCGACCTGTACCTGCAGTTTGGCCTCATCTTTGTACCACTCAATATCAGGGGCCGGGTCACTGTCAGCCAGGCACTCCAGGGTCAGATGTCCATTGACTGGAACCGTCAATGTCCTCACATCACCAGAGCCGAGAAGGGTCGGCGGGACTGAAACACAACCAACACAACTATATGCCTAAAGTGGTTCTTTCAAACAGAAGAGCCACGTAAAGAGGAGGCCATGTGGAACATATAAACCCCGAAGGTCAATCAGGGGCCAGATGTTAAACAAATACATTCTTAGCTTTTCACACAGAGCACAACATTTATATAGAAGGAGTTTTATGGCACAGCTGAGCTGATGTCATAATAATGCAAAGGCGGATAACGTCATGTTTTTTGGGAACTTCACTCTGAGCATTAATCTCAGAAGTTTGAGACATCCCAGCAGTACTGCACATAATGATATTTAGAAAAGCATCATTTTCTTCTAGCAGAACAAATAGGTAGAACAAATGGTGCAGTATTCACAACGCATCGTAAATCAAAGCCTCCTGCGTCATCAGTCGAAACACATGTATGAAAATGCCTTTATAGAGCGTACATACATCATATTGCGTGCATAACAGCACACACAATATAAAAGGCTGCATGATCATACCGGAAAATGCAAATGCCAGACAAAGTCTGTTTCTACTTTTCTGCAAACAACGATCTTCACTCCTGAGTGTGCGCAGGGCTTTATTCATCAAGGCCCAGGTGCAAGTAAGAAAGAGAGAGAGAGCAGACGTGATATATTTCTTCTAAGTTGAACAATAGGCAAGAACAGCTTGTGTCACCTTGGACTCGGACCCAGTGGTTTTTTCCATCCTCTCCGGCGAGGCTGCTGGCCAAGCAGGTGTACAGACCTGCATCCTCCACCTTTAAAGAGACGACATTAATCAACCTGAGTGGTTCTTGCATGACACTGATGTGTTTGCCTGGATCGATGCTGTTCCCTCTTCAGTCTCCCAGTTGCTTGGCATTTAATTTTTGGACATAGATACTCCTCTTTTTTTTTTGCATCTTTACCCTTTTATACTTAAAAGTTCAGCTTCATGTCACATATGTTTGGTTTTTGTATGAAAATACTGGATGTGTGAAAGCTGCAACAAACAAATTAAGTGCTCTTTTCTGATCAAAAATAAATTTTTTTCTGCTTGATGGAATTCTCACAACACCATAAAGGAGCTCACGCTACTGCATGTAAAACTTTGACTACTGTCACTTTAACTTTGCAATATTTCAGATATTGTCCGTTTGAAATTTACCTGAACTTTGCTAATCCTGACAACGTGTCCATCCTCCTGGACAATGTCCGTTCCCTCCAGGGGGCGGCCATCTTTAAGCCAGCTGAGGGTGGGAGGTGGGGCCCCGACGGCGGAGCACTCCAGCTCCAGTGGACTGTTTAATGCTATGGTCAGCTCCTCTGGAGAGGTGGAGCTGGATATCTTTGGAGGTTCTGGATTAGGAAGCAGATTGTTTAGGCTCAGTTTTACAAGGAGTTTACACTGTGATTTAAACTTAGAAATAAATTCAATATACAGATTACATTGGGGTTACCGAGCACGGTGAGGTTAAAGCTCTTTGTGCTGCTTCCAGCCTGGTTACTGGCCACACAGCTGTAGAGGCCTGCGTCTGAAGGCGCTACATCAGGCAGCTGCAGCCGTGTCTCCTGTCCATCCAGCAGCAGGTTGCGGTGAAGGGACAGTGGCTGGCCGTCTTTCATCCAGGTCAGCGTCGGAGGCGGAACGCCCCGCGCTTCACAGGTTAACGTCACCAAGGAGCCCTGGACTACTGTAACTGGCTCCACTGGTTCAATGTGATCCACACCTGGGGGTACTGCAGACCATACACACACAGCATGAAACCGTCAGATCCAAAACGCTTCATATCAGTGCGAGGGAAAGTCGGTGGGTGGTCTGTTATGATTGTACCTTGGACCTGGACATCATAGCTGAGCTCGGCAAGGCCAGCTCGACTGCGTGCCACACATGTGTAAACTCCAGAGTCAGACAGCTGCACGGGGGAAATCCTTTTTCAGAAAGAAAGGGAACACATTACCTCACAGATAAATGTTGATATTTTACAAACGGTCGTGTCAGAATTCAGATTTCTCTCTGTAAACTGACCTTAGCATAGAGTCACCAGACAGGAGGCGCGTACGAGGAGAGAGGAGCAGCGGGCGGCCGTTCTTCAGCCAACTGATCTGAGGAGGAGGGCTTCCTGCTGCCTGACACTCCAGCGTCACGGCGCTGTCCTGGCTCACCTGCACCTCCCGGGGGACGGTGGTCTCACCGGAGATGGATGGCGGGACTGTGGCAAGTCAAATCAAATCAGTCCGAACCTTTAGCACTGACTCAGAAACACAAATGAAAAGTTCAAACTCACCGAGTACAAAGAGGGTGTAGAGTTTGCTCTCCTGTCCGGCCGGGCTGACAGCCAAACAGGTGTATGTCCCAGAATCCTCAGCGCTCAGCCTCAGTAACGTCAGCGTGCTGCCATCAGGGGTCACACTGCCGGGGTGTAAACACACAATTTCACATTAACACTATGCATCACTTCATCTGTTTTTCCTTTAAACCAGCATCTATTATTTTGTCCACCTCTGAACCTCAGCATTGCTTTCCCATCATCATTATCATCACCGTCCCACGATTTTCTCACACACACACACACACACGCACACACAAACTGACATTTGCTTCTTCTGGCTGATGCAGCTGCAATGACCACATAAGCTGCTGCACAGCTGTAAAGCAGCTGCTCTTACTGCTCCCCATGATGAAATTAGGCAAGGGGCTATAAACGACTCCATTTGTCTGTCCACACATCCCTCTGTCATGCACATTATCTTTGACGAAGATGATTAATATTTTATTTTCCAAACCTTTGGGGAGCGGTGTTCTTGTGAGCTGTTAGCAAAACAAATTCGGCAGCTTTGAGAGAGGAGAGCGAGCTACGTGAAATATATCATTATTATTACTTCATACTGTTCTGTGTGCATTTCAAGCCCTGGCAGTAAACAGGGAATGTGAATGACTTACGCGATGTGACGGCTGTCTGATCCCTCTAAAGTCACCCCGTCTTTCAGCCAGCTGAGGCGTGGTGTTGGGATTCCGCTTGCTCTGCACTCCAGGGTCAGCTCCTCTCCCACGGGTGCACTCACATCAGACGGCTGCTGAGAGTCCAGGATGGTTGGCGATACTAAGTAGGACAAAGATTACTGCTAAATGCCACTGGAAATCATTCCTTTTATGAGTGACATATATCATTTTGCAGTAGGCGTGCGCCTCATTCTGCTCTTTACCCAGCACTGTGAGCATGTAGTCTTTCTGCGTTTGTCCCTCGCCGTTCTTGGCCACGCAGGTGTATGTTCCAGCATGGGACAGAGTGAGAGGCCCCAGCTCCAGCCGGTTCCCCCGAACGGACCACTGCCACTGCAGGCTGCTCTCTGGACAGCAAACACATTCGCTTACACCAGTTCTCACACATGACAAATGCATGCTGTTCTAGTTCCCCCATCGCTCTTACCAATAGGAGTTCCATCCTTGAGCCAGGTGATGCTTGGCACAGGGACCCCTGAGGCCTCACACAGCAGGGACACATGGGAGCCAAGGGTGTAGTTTAGGGACTCCCGGAGAGCCCCGTCTAGGACGGGTGGAACTGTGGAAATATATATGTATTATAACTTCAGAAAGGCTGAAATAGTTGTTTAAAGTGTTACTCTGAGGGTATAGCAGAGGTATTCTCACCATGAACTGTCAGCCTGAATGTCCTGTCCACCTGTCCAGCCACATTGGATACTTTGCAGGTGTAGGTGCCACCATCTGCCAACTAGGAACCAAAAACAGGTCACTGAGATGAGGGAGGGTGCATTTTAAGCACAGGCTGGAGGCACAGAAAGGACTTCCTGCTGTGCTAGCTGGTGCATGAGCTCTGAATCAGGTAAATTAGCTCCAGCCTGTGACTTTATGTGACTTTTTTCCTGACCTGAACTCCAATGATCTCCAGCTGGTGACGATCCATCTTCAGTCCGTTCCCTGCAGCCAGTTGCAGCCCATTCTTGTACCATGTGACCTCAGGCTCAGGAACACCATGGGCTTCGCATCTCAGGGTGACGGAGGAGCCGACTTGCGGGGTGACCAGGTCTGACTCAGCCTCTGAACGGGGCTTCAGGGTGGGCAGGACTGATGGTGTGCACAGATGAAGAGGGCATGATCTCAGTTTGATTCATTCAGAACTGGTATGATTCATCCTGAACTCTCCGCGGTCACAGCTGGCTTGTGGTAAACAATTTTTTTTTGCGCCTTGACAATGTTTTGAGATTTGATCATCTGTATATGTAGCTGAATTGTGCAGATGGGTCACCATGGTTTGCTCACCATAAACACTGAGGAGAATACTCTTCTGGTCCTGGCCTGCTGAATTGGTGGCTGTGCATACATATTGCCCTGCATCCTCCAGTCTGGCCCGGGGCAACTGCAGCATCTGGCCGCCTGTAATATAATATATAATGATATGAAATGTGATATCTGTGCCGTTATTAGATTCAAACAAAAGAAATGTTCCTGACACAAGAATCATTTGGGTCTTGCGGGTGGCCGAGGTCTGACCTGGCAGAATGTGGATGCCGGTGCTGAAGTGGAGGACCTGTCCATCTCTGGTCCAGGTGATCTCTGGAGGAGGGTAGGCTTGGACGTCACACAGCAGTGACACCATATGGCCCTCAATCACGCTCACCTCCTCCTCCTTGTGGCCAACTATTCTAGGAGGCACTGAAAGAGAACAGTTGTGTTGCACACATAGAGATGATTCAGACGTCTGTCGCCATGAAAGAACATCTGATAGAATTCGTTATAAAACAGCCAAAAGACATGGACTGCTCCTGATTCCACTGGAAACTGAATTCCTTTCAGTTCTGGACTTTTCTTACCTTGCACTGTCAGACTGAAGAGCTTCTCAACTGTTCCAACCTTGTTCTCAGCTACACACAAATACCCAGCCATGTCTGAAACCTGGACACTGAGGAGCTGAGCGACGGGATTCAAGTGTTATTCCTCAATAAAACACATCACCACTGGATCTGTTTCCATTCTGGTATCTATCTAAAAGTCTAACCTGCAGCTGAGTTCCGTCCTCGCTGATGTGGTGCTGTGAGTCTGTGTGCACTGGCTGCCCATCTCTCAGCCAGGAGACGCCTGGAGCAGGGTGTCCGGTCACGTCGCAGTGGAGGACCACGGTGCTGTTGACCACCGCTCCCATTTCCTCCATAAACTCCTCCGATGCTCCGGTGATAACAGGAGGGACTAAGGAGGCAGACACAATGACTTTGCATCATTTCCAAATACATTTTGATTACAACTAAATTGTCCACATGCACTTGCTTACCTAAGATCTCCAGTTCAAAGTGCATGTGGTCCTCTCCAGCTTCATTCACAGCCTGACACGTATACTTGCCAGCATCTTCTTTCTGCACACGGGTGATTTGTAGCACCTGTCCACCTGAAAGGACAAACCCATTTGTCCATTAATATGAAGCCCTGGTCATGCATAACAACCACACGGCTGGTCTGAACTGAGATCACACAGAAAGGAGTCCCCTCTGACCTGGAAGCAGCACCACTCCATCGCCAGAGGTGAGTTTTCGTCCATCTTTGTACCAGCTGAGCTTGGGCGGGGGGATGGCATTACTCTCACAGGACAGGCTGATTGAGTGGCCCAGGACCACCTCCCTCTTCTCCACCATGTCCTCTTTATCATCATCCTCATGTCCCAGACCCCAGGCTGCTTCTCTGTTAGTCACCCGGTGAAAGATCGGAGGAACTGCCAAGACAAGACTTGTGTCAAGTCACCATTCAAGAAGTTTTTTTTTTTTTCCACAAATGTCTTCTTATATCACATCTGCAAGTTACCAAAAAGTGTAAACCACAGTTTGAGAGCACATCCAATCCTGATACAGAGCACAAATGCACAGATTTAACCGTACACACCCTGAATGGTGACACGAAAATCTCTCTTGTCCTCTCCTGCAGAGTTGGTGACCACACAGGTGTACTGGCCCTCATGGGACAGCATGGCGTTCTCTATAACCAGGAAGTGGCCATTCTCCTGAAGACCAGCATGGATGTTTCCAGTCAGCAGCTAAAGACAAAGAGAATACATGAGATGATGTCCAGGTGTTCATAACAATCTGTGTCTTCAAGAGTCTTTCTTTGAGCAGTGTCAAAACATTAGCCACTATTAGCATAGCAGACATGAATCTCTGATTGAACTGTGGTCAAGTTGCATTATGGGTAATGTAGGCAACCAGGTTTTGACGAGGAAGAATAAAGAAGACGATATCTCTGGTTCTGCTGCATTGATTTCCATCCTATTTTTAAAGCTGTCCAGCAATGTTGTGATTTTCCTGCCTTATATCAAAAATGAGAATAGAGATCAGAAATTAAAACACAATTTTCAGCCTCTGATGTGTTTTACAATAAAATCATAACAATAAAACAATTCCTCCACCCCCATTTAGGAAAAAAATCAAATGCTATATGAATCCAAAATCCCCTTCATCCTCGTGATTTTCCTGCAGGAGCCCTGCATTACAGTATTTTACATCATGATATTTAGTCACTGCATTCTTCTTCTTCTATGTCTTTGCTATAATTAACTAGCTTAGTCATCGCACAAAATCAGGAAAGTGGAGGAGGTTTGTGCAAGAGAACGTCAGTCATGTTGAGGCTGTTGCAGTTTGTGCTGGCTGCCAGTAGAGGCTGGACGTGTTCCATTAAAATCCCCTCAGAAGCACATGTTTGTGGGTCTAAGAGCAGCGCAGGGATGGCAAGGATGACACACCAACCTGTCCGTCTTTGAACCAGTGAACCTTGGGCTCAGGGAAGCCTTTGGTCAGGCAGGAGAGAGTTAAACTCCCGTTGATCCGTACTTTCTCTTCCTGACCTCCAAACGTTAAGGATGTAGAGTCTCCTTCAATCTGTGGTGGGACTGAAAAAAAACAAAAAACAGATGCATCGTTAAAAGTTCTGTCTCAGGCACTTTATTTTGTAAGTGCTGCAGATGTTTCTTACCCAGAACACTCAGAGAATAATGTTTGATGGCGGTGCCGGCCGGATTTGTGGCCCTGCAGGTGTAGAGGCCGCTGCTGTCTCCCTGTGCTGAGCCCAGTCGCAGCGCCTGCCCGCCACGGGTGTACGTCAGCTGGGGACTGGACACGATGGGCTGGTTGTCCTTTAACCAGGTGATACTGGGTGTGGGTGAGCCCTCAACATCACAGGGGAGGACTGTGGGGAAGCCCAGCACCACTGACACCTCTGAGGTCTCATTGGGGCCCTTGATAGTCGGGGGAGCTGGAGAAAAACCGACAATACACTAATGTTTAACGGCCAGTAAGAGTTTTACTGGTTAATAGCACAGAATGAACAGATCCTCAGAGGGTTGACCTGGAGTGCAACACTTTGGCTAATTACAGCACATGGTCTTAAGGTGACACAGAAGTCCTCTCCATAAAGAGAATTCAGTGTGTGCTCATAGACCAGGCAGTGCGGTAGAGGCCACATCTGCACATGCATTAAATATTCTGTTTAGTTGTTGTCTTTCTTAAAACACTGAAACCAGCTCAATATCCTGATAACTTTTAAAAGATTTTTTTCTTTGCTTTTTTCTGTACTTGAATATTTTGTGTAGAGAGAAAATAAATGAGTATATAAACTGAATTCAGGCCAGTGTGGTTGTGCTTTGTGTCTTAGATGAAGTGGGAGGAAAAGCAGAGACCTTGAACTGTGAGTCTGAACTGGCGCATCTGAGTTCCTGCGTTGTTACTGGCCAGACACTGGTAAAGCCCCTGGTCCCTCAGTCGCACTGACTTCACCTTCAGCACCTGGCCATCTTCCAGAAACTCCACATGGGGGTCTCCATCACGGGACAGAACCCTGGAGAGAGAGAGGAAGGAATGGTGGATCAAATCAATACTATGGATGCTGCATCCCGCGCCTGGCGCTGAATGTCACATCAATAAACTGACGCTTACTCTCCATCGCGGCTCCATTCCACTCTGGGTGCTGGACGTCCGCTAACCCGACACTGAAACTCCACCTCCTGCCCCAGCGCCACGGTCAGCTCCTGCAGTCGGGATGTTCCTGAGATCACTGGCGGGGCTTTAACAGTGCGCACACATCAGAAACACACTGGTTATTTCACATGGTTTGAAGTATTTATGATATGAATGAGATTGTGATTGCTTTTAAAATGACTAAAAGAGACTCCTTTAGATATTATTTGTAAATCACCTTTCATACAGGAGCTGCAGCTCAGAGTGAAATAACGTGCACCAAGTGAGTGCTTCACACAGAAAAGACAGAATGGACATAAAACCAGGGATAAAAAATTATGTAAAATAAGATGGGGAATAAAACCCATTGATGTCTGTGATCATAAGCATTGACATTAATGGCTAGCCTTTGTAGGTGTGAGGAGAATGACAACTCTCAGGATGTATGCTCCAGTAAGATGAGTATTAAAGTTTAATTAAACGGTTTAAGCTCTTTGGGGGCTTTAGACTGCTGTTCCAGGAGGTTTCTAAATCCACTGATGGCTTTTAACTCTCTTCTAGATGTAGAAGGCATCCTTAAATCTGTCTTTTCCCCCGACTCTATTCTTACTCATACTAAATACCAGTGTGACAGCTGGTTTATGAGCTCACCTTGCACCACAATGTTGTATTCCCTGCGGGCCTCTCCAGCTGAGTTTTGAGCTGTGCAGGAAAATCTTCCTGCATGTTCTGGCTGAACTCTGTAGATTCTCAGCATCCTGTTCCCATTCTGCAGGTACACCCCAGGACTGTCCACCTGCATGTACAGAAATCACTTTAGTGCATCCTCAGTGTTTCACTGTAGTTAGAACGATGACCACTTGGTGGCGATGTACAGCTAGATATCAGCAAGATATGTTAATATGCAGCCCAAAACTAAATTTACTGTAAATTGGAATTCAGGGTGAAAGAACTCACAGGATGGCCGTCTTTGGTCCAGGCGATTGTTGGGGAGGGGATCCCAAAGGCGTCGCAGCCCAGAGTGAGAGGCTGCTTCAAGGTGACAGTGAGGTTCAGCGGCTGGCCATCGTCTTGGATCTCTGGGGGAACTAAAGAAGTGCAGAAGACAGATTTGTGTTTGATCTATGTTTCACTTCAGGTTCAGGTATTCTGTCATCAGGATGAAGAGCAGGGCGAACTGAAATCCCACCGTTTACTTTCAGCCTCGTCTTCCTCTCCACAGAGCCCGCCTCATTGGTCGCCACACACTTGAAGTCCCCGCTGTGGCTGGCAGACGCCGTGCTAATTACGAGAGCGCCGTCCCTCGCCACAGAAAACTCTGATTGTCTAGGATGTATCTCCAGGCCGTTCTTGAACCAGCGCACTTTGGGACGAGGTGAACCTGCAGGTGAGGGGACGAGAAAAGAATTCAGAGTGAGTATAAACTGAGATTTATTGATCACGTCTGACAGAAAGAAAAGTTATTTCCATCTCTCTGCCTCTCTACAAGAGAACTTAATGGGCAAGCAGCCCAGACTAGAAAAAGCCAGCTCTACATTTATCTATTGGACAGCAGAGCAGCAGGAGAGACCATGCCAAAATGGTTAGAGTCCTTCTAGCCTGCAAGCTTAAGATTTCAAGGTCAGAGTCCCATAAAGAAGTAAGGCACGGTATGCTGGAGAGATGCAAGACGTACGCTTTAAAACACTCGCATCAAGATTTATTACCAAACACTGCAGCGAGAGTCTTGAGCCGTAAGAACAGGAGGGTTGAACAAGCAGTTCAAAGGCACTGGAGCCTGAAACAGGTGTGTTCTGTGGATTACTGGGTGGAGGAGAGCTGGAAATGGTCAAGAGGAGACGGGTGGAATGAGGGAAAAGGTAAAGGACTTTGTGCCCAACACACCAGCGACAGAGCAGCGAGTCGCAGTGAAAGAGCAGTGCAGTGGAGCGATCCAAATGCCACGGCTCTGTCTATTTACAGAGGTGTTACATATACAAACACCACAGACGAGGACGGCAAATCAAACGCAGAGCCCCTCCTCAATCCAAAAAACACGAACCGCAGGGGACGCAGCTCGAGCAAAGGTGATGTTATCGTCCGTTTCTTCTACATGTGTTCACAGTTAAGGAGCTCTGAGGCGAATTCATTATCTCATTGCTCAGAGGAAACGCATACAGATGTTCTATTTTGGATGTTAACAGATCTCATTAGTAGACTTTGAATTTATTTGCTTGGGCTGACGAAGTCAGAGATTATCTCTTCCATGTGTTTCCCAAATAATTACCTCTATCAAATGCAATGTGCTTGTTGGTGAATTAATGGTATCCCTCTGGCGGAGACCCGTGTTTTATCTTCCTGATACAGATAGATCTCAGGAGAACAATGAGGGGATCCTCGTTTCCTGCTGCCGGCTGCCTCTCTGGGCTGTCAGCATCGGGTATTTCTGTGTGAGCCCTCTGAGGCCTGCCTGCCTGCCTGCTGTCTGGTGGTATGACTTGGATGGAAAGAGGACTAGTGCGGCTTCACCTTCCTCTTCCTGTGCTTCACGGTGCACCTCAGACATCTCTGTCCTTCATCTGCCAGCAGCAGCCTGTAATTAGGATTCCTCTCCCAGCAGGCCCCCACGCAGAGGAAAGCAGATGTGGCTCACTGAGGCAGCAGGCAGGCTGATGTTCCAGCTGTTGCTCCACATTAGACACAGTCCTCACCTTCTCTCACCGAGATGGTTACCATGGCTCGACTCCACACAAACAATACCTGCTTCACGGGCTGTCGGAGGTATCTATCAGTGCATCTACAGACATATACAGACACTTGCTGTGTTTTCATAAAACAGCGAGCTCTCCACATCCCTCCAGGATACTCCCATGCTCACACAGAGATGTTAAAATATATAGACAACAGCGTGTCTCTGGGTGCTGCGATAAAAAGGCGCGGCGCCTTTTAAGATGGCGAGGATCTTTTTTCAAGGTTTGACAACCAGGAGTCTGCAGTGACAGCGAAGCATTCCTTTGATGCTGCACAACTCCACATATCTGTCCTACATTTAAAGTGTAATATTCTCCTTGTCATAAAAACAAACTAGAAAAGACACATCCACTTTACGCCCCAAAACTTTAGTCAGACCCTGTAAATTGCGTCTCGTCAAAACGCCACACCTTTGATTGCCCTACTCTTTCAGTCTGACTCATCTGTGACTCATCTCGTACCTTCAGCACGACAAGGGATGATGACCTTGCTGTTGGCTGTTTTCTCCATGATGGCATCCCCGGGTTCTGCAAAGGAGGGGGCCTCTGTGAGGGCAGAAAAAGATGTTTAGTGCTGGTTGAAAGTGCAAGGCCAGTTGATTCAATGAACATTAAATCTAAAGTGTAATGAGTCAGAGGTATTAATAAGGGTTAGAGTGAGAAAACGCCTGCTGGGCATCTTGCTGTAGGTGTAGGTGTGAGGTCCTCTCAGCTCATCATGGAACTCTGATGGCCAGACAGTGCCGACATGAACCTCTAACTATATTTAATCAGGTAGTCTCATCCAGATCAAGATCTCTTTTTCAGGAGAGACCTGAACACAAAGGACAAACACACAGCCGGCATGCAAGAACAACACGTCTAAAGCCAAAAACCAAACATCAATGAGTTAAGGAATCAATAAAAGTAATTACAAGAGTCGTAAAAAATAAACGTCAGATGGTGAAGTCTTAAAATCTCCAAGTGGAACGAGTCCAGTTTTAAGTTCAGTTCATTTAAAAGATGCATAATAGCTATGCCAAGGTTAGCACGTACACATGTACTTGATTTTATTCACATTTAGTAGTAGGGATATTAAAAGAGCATTAAACACAGAGTGGAGATGAGTAGGAGCCCCAGAGGCATATAAATCTATAATTTGCATAAAAGTGGGCATTGAAGTACTGATTATGAAGAATAATGTTATTTATGTGTAATGAAAATAGTAATGGACCAAGAATAGACCCCTGAGGAACCCCTCTGATGGCAAGAAGACATGATTCAGCACATTTGGCCACATTGTCTCAAAGGCTGCTTAAAGGGCTTTTTAAAGGGCCAGTACACTCCGTCAGACGTGTTTCACTTCACTGTCAGCATATATAAATGTTCATGTCACATGTGCCAAGAAATGGTTATTTCAATAGATTTTGTTAATTCGAACAAACACGATATGAAGAACTTAAGTGCCGATATTCACCAAGAATTTCCAGCTTGATCTCTAAAGTCTCCTGTCCAGCGCTGTTCCTGGCCACACACTGGTAAATGCCCTGGTCATCGAGGGTGACCTGCTGGATCCTCAGGGGCGTCGTGTTCTTGACCCCAACAGGAAGTCCATTATGAAACCAAGTGACCTCAGGGCTCGGTTCTCCCTGGACCACACATGGCAGAGTCACTCTCTGGCCGATCAGGGCTTTCAGGAGGGACGGTGCTGGCTGAATTCTGGGCTTAGCTGCAGACAAAAACAAACATGTCTCTCAATATCTGTCACACAGCTGTTTATTTACAGATCTCATATATTCTACACACGTTCGAAGTGATGCATTCACATGGAATCTATCAGCAGCATTTTGAAACCTCAAGTGTGAAGGTCTCTAAGAAGTTAACTTTCTAATGAAGCCCTGCAGAGTTACCTTGAATGTGTAAATTGTAGCTCAGGGACACGTTGCCTGCTGGGTTTTCTGCAGTGCAGGTGTACAGTTTACTATCAATCAGGCGCACATCGGTGATCCTCAGAGAGCCCGAAGGCAAAACAGTGAACCTGGGGAGTGGTTAGGGGTCAAGGGCAAAGAGATGGAGAAAACACAACACTTTATGAGTCACTGAAGATCTACAGCCACGGTGTTTTGGGAGAAGTTTTCCTGTTTTGAAGCGATATTTTCCTCTAGTGTCCTATTTACATTGTGAAGCACAGATACATCTACAGAATATGAGCACATAAATAGTAAATTATTTATAAAGGCTGCAGGTGTTTATTGAATCGGGCAGCCAATACTACTGCATATACAGCATGGCACTAATGTACATTTTGATATGAAGTTTGATAATTGTGTGTCTGCGAGGACAAATTTCAAGGTGGAGTTTTGCTTCTGGTGCTATTTTTAGTGAAGATGAGCTGATGATTACAGTTCCTGTAAACAGATTCAGACAGTGAATTCCCAGGACAACCACTGCCAGGGGCGCATTGATGAAGTGGTTCATTAGAGTGTGAAATAATCCGATAATATGTACAAATTTTCAGCAGTTTGTCAAAAGAATGGGGCATAATGCTACACCGTCCATTATAAGCTCAAAATACAAAACAAAGCATGAGAGGAAGTGAAAACAATACAATGATGAAAGACTGTAAAGCTGTTGGTGGCGTCTTTGCATTTGTGTTGTTTGGTCGCAATAAAGAAAAGTGGATTTGTGATGGACGGAAGTTATGAACAAAAAAAGCTCTAAGTGGAGTCTGGACCATAGCCAGGGCCGAGTAATCTCCCTAGTGAGCTGTTCCTTTCACAATTACCATTGTCCAGGCTAATTACAGCGTCGGAGTGTAGCCAGAGTTTGACCTGATGACATCGCCGTGCTAAAGGTCATAGGCTCACCACAGAATGCATTTCAATAATATGTGCAGCAACTATTGTGCATTCATCACTAAAGGGTCAGGAAATACAGATCATTTGAAAATTAAATGGCCATGTGGAAAGCAAAGTTTACGTCAAACCAGCCATTCCTTTTCTATCTGTCTGTCACAGACGAACAAGTGGACAGATGGAGGTGATCATATACACTAACCTCCACTCCAAAAAATTTGATTTGGAGCAAAAACACACAGCACTTAATGTAGGTTAGAAGTACTTTAATGTAGGTCAGCAGCTTTCAAGGGGTGTGCGGTAACCTGAACTGCACCAGAAGCTATCCAGCTGTATAAATGCATAATACACACCAGTGTAAACACACCTCTGTGATTTATCTTAGATAAGTGTGTGTGCTAAGCAACTGAATTATAACAATAACATATTCATGCGAGTGGAAACCGAAGCACAAAGAGCTCTCTATATCAGCTGCACATATGGTTTAATGTGGCTCCCCCACCTCCTCAGACAGCCTGAGGACAGGCAGCAGCGTCTAACATTGAACCAAATGACGACTGCCTCTGCAGTGGTCAGCCTGAGCTCACACTGCAGCGCTGCAATGCCGCTGCGAGGACTGAAGCACCCCCCCCCGCCACCCATCACTCCCCACACTGGTGTCAAGTCATCTGTGCACACAGTCTGACACAAAGACTAACTGGGACAAATTGGCCTCATCAGGATTAGGTCTAGAGTGAACAAATCCACTGACTCAGAGTTCAACAGCTCTGTCTTCACCACCCGCCTCCTGTCTTTTTGTCAGCACCAGCCGATTACACGGCCATGGCAGAAATCTTACCGCCCACTGCTTTAAGTTATTTCAACAATCAGCAGCCCCTGGTCGTTTCCTGTGACCCACAGAGAGTAGCCGAATCTCTCTCCTTCACAGGGTGCTTGTTTCCGCAGGTCCTGTATATGCAAAGCAGTGGCTGATGTGGGGGTAGTTCACAGAGGTGTGTTATTCTCATCAGACAGGCCTAGTAAAGAGTCAGCATGTTGTTTTACTGTTGAAGCACCCCGGGGAATCCGAACATCAGGCAGACAGCGCTTGTATCTCTTCCTCTGTCAGTTCGTTTTCCTCCCCTCTTCCTGGCACCCCCGCTCCACCCCCACCTTTTCCTTCATACAGTATCTGAGTCACCGCAGCTTTCAACCCACTCCGTCATTCTTCTATCTACCCAAAACCATTGGGTCTGGTGTCTGGCCCGGAGAGCCTGGCTGTCATCTATCCAGTCTGCGTCGAGTCAGCCAGCCTGTCTGCACCCAGAGTGACCACACATGAAAGCCGGGAATCAGCGAACCATGTGGGACCAGATGTTCCTCCTCAGTTTAGCCAACGAGCGAAGCCCCCACACAGCTCTCCGGCAGACGGTTGCTGCCTCTGCCTAGCTGCCCTTCAAAAGGCATCACTAAATCAACTCCAAACATGAGCAGCAGCTTTGAATGGCGGCCAGCTTCAGGCAGGGACCCTGCTCAAAGCTGACTCAGATGGTAGCTAAGTCAGAGGTAAGGTATGGTGGGAACTTATGTCTTCTGTTACATGATGTTTAACTAATTTTACTGCTTCATTACCCAAGTGAGGTCAGACTTCCTCTTACCCAGCTGTCACAGGGGGGATGGGATGCCCATTTCTGCTCCATGTGACTTGTGGAGAGGGACTCCCCTGGGCCTCACATGGGAGAACAACCTCTGTTCCCACCTCTGCAGCCATTTTCACTATGTTGTCATGGCCACTCACGCCCATTATCTGCGGCATAGCTGCAGGAGAGGAAGAGAGAAGAAGAGTAAGAACACCACGTCGTCTTCACGTTCAACCTGCTTTCTAAACAGGACGTCACGCTCTCGAATATCACACAGTCTGTAGACAGAGGTGAGCCTTTGTGAAATCAAACACTGCCATGTTTGGGAGACTGCGGTCCGACATTTATTTGCTTACTGTTGACACTGAGCTGGATCTCTCGGCTGGCGTAGCCCACAGGACTGGTGGCGGTGCAGATGTAGATGCCTGCGTCGTCAGTGGAGGGGTGGGGGATGTGAAGGTTTCCACCAGGCCCAGACTGCAGAGAGGAGTGGTCCCTGGGCAGAGGCTGCCTCCCCTGCAGGAACAGCAGGCAAAAGAGCAGACAGAGTATACTGTAGATAAAAGCCGTCTGCACAACAGCGCAGGGACGCGAAGCTTAGCGTAGAGTTTACAGCCCGACCTTTGATGTCTAATGTAATTACAGAGCACCCCTTTAACTCGCTCTCTATCCCCAATGCGAGCACACAAGAATCCAGCCTGCTGCACACGCGCTCACTTTGAACATAAAATTGCTTTTACAGATTCACTTTTATCTGACAAGAAAAGAAATTTACTCGACTCAAGAGTACGTTTTTGGGGAAGAAAGCAAGAAAGTCGAATCTGGTTCAGCTCAACAAGATGCAGGACACAACAGCACGCTGACCTCATGAAGTCATGCTGAATGTGTAACGGCGAGGGGTGTTTACACTGATATCATTGATGCTTTTAATGGCTACGGTGGACAAACCCATTCAATACTCCTCTATAATTGATCACCTACTTGTAGAAAAGTCATTAATGAGCCTCATATGATCGTATTATAGTCAGTGTCAGTGTTGTCTGATGATAAGGTTCATTCATTCATTCATTCATTCATTCATTCATTCATTCATTCTGTGAGGGTAAAGCCTGCTGACTTTTCACCAGTTCAGCCTGGTTGCACACAACCTTTACGGCTTTCTCCTCGGGACACGATTCTTTTTTTTCACTCAGGTGTTGAACTGGAAGGTTCTGCAAGAAAGGTTTTAAATGGATTCCAAAGGTACAATTACATCCTGGCTGATTTCTCACTGTCAAGCAGCAATATGGCAGAGTTACCATGGCTACCTCCTTCCTGGTCAGGCTAATCAAATCCTGATTGCAGTGCAGACTGTTACTGTTGGTGGTATTGTTCGAGCGTTGTTATGACAGATCACAGAAAAATAAGGCAGACGGGAAAAATAAAGGTCCTGAATAATTGACCGATGAGGATGCAAAATAAAATTGAATCTCAAGTAATTACTAAGAGAAAATCTTCAGAGAATGCATTATTATCTGAGGATGATCCTCACTGTCATAACGCTGGCACTGATTATATTAATAGCCTACTGATGAAGAAGAATCCAGATCCCATCATCATCAGGACTGGATATTGATTTTTTGTTTGATTGTAACCTGTTTCATGTAACTATTACTTCTACAGCCTTCATGATGATTAATATTAAGACGAATGAACACAAAGTGGGACCCTCAGTCGATAATGTGGGAAAAAGAACTAGCAATTAGTCATGCTTTGGCTGCATGATGGGTTTATGGGATGCAGCCAAAGCAATCATTAAGAAAAGTAGATTTCGACTGAGAGTGTGACATCCTACCTTGGACCAGACAACGTTTGGCTTGGGAACTCCGCTGGCCTCGCATGACAGTGTGATGGCTACGCCCTCGTTGGCTATGTAGTGGTACGGACCAGCGTTGATCTCAGGAGGCACTGTGGAAGAAGTAGGTCACAAAGCACAGCTGTCTGACTGGCCGTAAAGAAGCGGGCCCACGGCATTATCGCCGGCCTTAGCCGGCCAGCAGGATCGGCGCTCGAGGCATTTCTTCATTACAAACCGATGATGAAGCGTAATCTGGCCTGTCTGTCATTACGTGCTTATGAACAAAACGAGCCTTTCATCAAAGCACGCAGTAAATGAACCCTCTCACTACGATGACAGCAGGTGGTCACCTCATTGACATATTGTTGTTTTCCGTACTGAGTCAGCACATTGTTGACCTGACTGTCCAGACCATAAAATAAGGTCTAAACCTGTCAGAGTCTCAGCACTGAGAGGCTGTAAGCAGCAAAGGAGACTTAAAGAAACAGTTTGGGAAACAGACTCATTTGCTTTTGTTGCTGAGAATTAGATGAGAAGATTGACACCGCTCTCATGTCTGTATGCTGAAGACGAAGCTAGAGCCAGGAGACGCTTATCTTAGCTTAGCTTAGCTTAGCTTAGCATAGACACTGAAAGCAGGGGAAACAGCTGGCCTGGCACCGCATTCTAGCATTCTAGCATGATAACACTAATTAGAACTAAATACAATGTGTAACTGTACAGAGGCCAAGAACTGTCGACTCTTATGAGTCCTATGATAAATTATCTCGTTATGTCAGAAAATCTGCCTTTTGCTTTGATGAATTAACTCATTATAACAAGAAAACGAGCATTGTTATCTAAAAATGGATAACAGAATAATTAACTCGTGATCTCGAGATAACAGCATAAAAAAAAAAAAAAAAAAAGCAGGGCCGTTCTCGGCTTCTGTTCACCTGAGTCTGATGGGAATATCATTTGTTTCTATAAATTTGGCCATAAACCAAATCAGTTGATATTCATAGAGCCACGCCACCAGCATGGATTAAAAAATGTACCGGGCAGCACCTCCAAAGCTCACAGGATTACGTATATCTCACTTGTGTAATCCATGTAAAAACAACGATTTGTGGTAACGTCTCTGGAACTATGTCTTGGCCAGTGATTGACTTGCTGGAGTATCCACAGGTTACCTTTGGACGGAGCCCGGCTAGCCAAGCTAAGCTAATCATCTGCTATTGATCTTCTCATCAAATTTTTGGCAAGAAAGCCAATAACCTTTCAAAATGTCCTGCTATTCCTCTAACATGTGCATTTACCGTGCACCTCCAGGCTGACTGTGATGTTCATGGAGCCTGCTACATTCACCGCCGTGCAGACATATGTCCCAGCATCCTCTGGGACGGCTCTTTCAATGTGTAAACTGCCATCACTCCTTACAAACATCCTCCCACTCAGCTGAATCTGTGCAGAAGAAAAATTAGTGCTGTCACAGAGGAACATTGAGACTGTATGTGTGATGCCTATTTGAAGGTTAAATACTGGTCAGTCTTACAGGTTTTCCATTTTGGGACCAGTGTCTCTCTGGAAGAGGTATTCCATCCAACAGCATGCAGGGAATACTCAGGGACTGACCGATGCCAGTGCTGATGATGGGGGCACCTTGGGCCAGGAGAGGGGGCTCTGCAGGAAGGAAGGAAGGAAGGAAGGAAGCATAAAGACAAAAATACTGAACAAGAGCAGGAAAATGTGAAAGTATTTTAAGGCCGCATTCAGAATTGGAGCTGCTGCCATTGTCTCTAAAACACATTGTAGTGTAGAAAGATAAGAGGGCTCAGACAAGCCTACCCAGTCCAGTGACAGCGACTCTGGCCTCGGTTTTGATGGTTCCAAACTGGTTCTTAGCCTCGCAGATGTACAGCCCTTCATCATCCAGCCAGACACCTGCAGTCAAACAGCAAAGCAGCAGTGAGGAAACAAAATCTGCACCATCTGTACATCTGAGACCTGCAGCATCTCTACACTTACTTATTCAGAAAAATAAGTCCATGCTGATAGCAGTTAAGACCTCTGCTCAATAACAAGTGGTATTATTGGTTTGACTGCGCTGTAATTAAGAGTTAAAAATAGAAAATAATGGGATTAATGGGTTTGGCTCAGCTGCCAGCCTGCTGACACACATGTCCCACCAAATTCTCTGGAGATCACATGTTGGAAGATCAACATATGATTCACTTCTCGTGATTAAATAGGTGATGACAAGACATTAAAGTAAGAAGTGAGGAGCAGAATGGCGAGGGACGGTTTGTGTGTGCGAAACAATAACGATAGAAATATTTTCTAGAACAATAGATGGTAAAAAAAAACAAAGCCATCTGCAACAGATTGAGGTAATTAGGTCACACGGCAGTCACAAATGGAAACCATGTCAGAAGCAGCCCATGCAAATATGTCCATTCCTCTCCAATATAGTGCTACACACACTAGAAACATTTAGTCCCAGGAGCACAAAGGATCACCTTCAGTGGCCAAGATTAGTCATATTACAGGCAGAAAGGCCTCCAGAGTTCATGATTGAAATTCCCCTTGTCTCATAATGAAGGAGGAATAAATGGACAAAGGAGCCTCTCCTCTTGCAGAATGATTAATGCCACTAAAGTGACGTGTCACTCTTCCAGCAAGTCTTTCACAGAGCGGATGAAGTGCTTTTAGCAGGACGGACACTTAATGTTGTGAGAGCTGTCTACCTAGTACAACTTTACAGATGGCAATGACATCCCGTTGCCTCCCTCTCTTAAGAAAATGTTAGCCGAATTTAATATGAAAGGCTGCACCTCGTCTATATATAATCACTCAGAAAATTTCAGCCATGCCAGTCAGTGCAAGGCAGCCACGAAGCTGTATTAGCCTGCGCCGCAGACCAAAGCTCTTTGCAGTGATAGTGTTTCATGGATAACTCACTCTGGATTAGAAGATGTCCGTTCTCCAGCTGCGTTGTTCTACTGTGGCTGTCTGTCTTTGTAAGAATCCGCCTGCCGTCCTGTCTGTACCAGGTCACTGTCGGCTGCGGGAAACCTCTGGCGACGCAAGGGAGGGTGATATTCTCCCCTACGTTAGCTGTCACGTCAACCGGTGCCTCAGAGAACAATGGGCCCGCTGTGCAGGAAGAGTGAATTTGCCTTTGTGTAGATTTTGAGAGAAAAATAAGCTTTATGTGGAACACCGAAGCGCGGACTCACCTCCAACCTCCAGAGTGACGGTGCCAGCAGAGGTTCCGGCAGAGCTGCTGGCCACACAGCTGTACTGACCGGCGTCCACCTCCTGCACCCCCCGAATGTGCAGGGTGCCGCGATGGACATCCTGCTCGACGAACGGAGCGGAGCCCACCTCAAGCTCACCTGAAACACGCATGAAACAAGCCCAGCGGTCATTTCCTCCGTCTCTCTTACGTCCACACTGTTTGTAACCTTGACTTACCTTTGAACCAGTGGACGAGAGGAGGGGGGACGCCTGTGGCTTGACACTCCAGTGTCGCATCACCACCAACGGAGACAAGCACGGCCTGCTGTGCCACTGTTATCGTGGGCAACTCTGGAAAGAAAGAATTCTTATTTTATTGCAGTTTAACAGATGTGCATGTACTGCTACTATGCATGGAAATAACAGTAAAATAATGTTGCTTAAACACACACTCTCTCACACACACACACACACACACACACACACACACACACACACACACACACACACAGAGTTCTGTGTGAAAGGTGATTCTGGTTCAGGCAGACAGCTGAGCTGAAAGGATGAGATGATCTATCTTACAAGGCTCTCGCAGCCTTGACAGATCAATGTTGTTAAAAATGACATTCAGAGACAAAACTGTGTATAATACCAGCACGCCCCAGGAAAAGGCTGCCACAGTCCATCAGTGTTGAGGTTTCTGTCAGCCTCTAACTGACATGCCATGACGGCAACTTCAGGCCTACAACTGTCAGCACTCACAAAACAAGGAGAGAAAAATATCCCATTGTGTGAGACAGGCCAGCATGTGGCCTCACTCGCTTGCGCTCGACTCTGAGCCGGTGCTCAGCTCACGGTGGATATCTATCATTCACAGAGTGATTCAAAACAAATGCTCCCGAAGAATAATAAACAACGCAGACAAAAGAGTGCTGCTTTATTTGAAGTCTGAAAATTAATTCCAACAGAAATTATCATTCAGCACAGAAATTTGAAAAAACTGCTTCAGATTTTCATCCTCAAACTGACATCTGCGAGAGCGACATCCTGACTTACCTGCAAACGTAAGTGACACAGACTGAGAGGCGGTCCCAGCTTCATTGGTTGCCAGACATGTGTAGTTCCCAGCATCCTCTGGGAGGGCTCCTCTTATGGTCAGAACTCCATGTTGGGTTAGACTCAACCTGTTTCATGCAGGCAACAGAGTTCATGTTTGTTGACTCTCTCTGATTACATGTGCAGATGTTAATCAGCAGTTCATCCCGAAACATTTCTGTTCGTCTTGGGTATCATGAGGGAAATGTTTCTGTGAATATGTATCTTATGCAGACATATAAAGCACTCGTGGTTTGGAAACAATATTTTACATCAGAGGATGTAAAGCTAAGCAGTGATGCAAACAAGATGTGGCAATCGCACATGCAGTTAAAGTGGAAAGTAATGATGTCGGAGACCTCTGCGCCGGAGGTGTTGAGTGGGCTGAGGGTTCCCTTACCTCGGCCGATTAGTGAGGAACATGTTTCCATGGCTCCAGAAGAGCTGGGGAGGGGGGGAGCCGGACGCGGAGCAGACGAGGCGGATCTCATCCCCTCGGGAGAAGGCCTGGTTCTGGGGGTGAACCACCACAGAGGGAGCCTCTATGATTGGAGTCAAACAGAGGCAAAATGCTGACGATGACTCAGGGCCTCGACATGGCTGCATGATGTCATTTATAACTTCCCAATCACAGTTTAACAACAGTAAACTCCTGATGATGTGGGCTACAATGACATTACCAGCGCTCCATGTCTGACTTCATGACTGGGGGATCAGAGTGAGGAAAAGTTGCACATTTATTTGGCTGTTTTTGAAATTCATTGCAAACATCTGAGCGAATGCCCACAATAGAGGCCACACTTTTCAACACGCATCAGTTCTGGCTGATCAGGAACATTTTCTGACGAGGAAGTGCCTCAATCTGACTGCGAGGAGGCTAAGCCAATAATGGAAAACAGATGACGGGGGCCTGAGAGGAGCCATGAGGCCCCGGTGTGTTAAGCGTTTAAGCAGACGACCTGCAGGTTATGGTGCTACCGTACCTGGGACGAGAAGCCACACGGTGATTCTGCTGTCTCCGTGGGCATTGGTGGCCACACAGCGGTACTCCCCAGCATCCTGAGTCCGCACCCCGCTGATTTGCAAGGACCCGTCGGACAGCAACCTCACCCTCCCTGCTCGGGCCCGGATGGTACGACCCGCTCGGTCCCAGGTCAAGTTATGGCGCATGGAGCCTTCCACCTGGCAGGACAGCACAGCCACGCCGCCCACGGAGGAAGTCACATTCACCGCCGGCTTCAGCACCGGAGGAGGCTCTGTTTTTTAACACAAGCAAAACATCAAACTGGCGTTATCAGCGGTGAACAAACAGTGCAGAAATAGTTTAGTTTCTTAGAAATGTTTGTGTTGGCGTGTTTCGCATCATGTTGATGTTTCAGCCACGAATGGGAAATAAAAAACGGCTGGAACTCCGTTCAAAGCCTTGCTGCGACTGTGATGCATGCAGCCAGAACATCTAAGGAGGTGTGTGTGCTTGCATTGTTTTATGTGTGTGACATACCTCTAACAGTCAACTGTGTTAAGGCGCGTCCCTGTCCAGCGCTGCTCTGTGCTATGCACTCATACAGGCCTTCGTCCTCAGCTGAAGCGTGGGCTATCTCCCATGATGCTATGGCAGAGTTCCTGACACAATGACATGCTTGGCTCGTTAGCTGCAGTATGACAACAAGATCCTATTTTACATCATATTCAATTACTAACTCTGGCACACACACACTGGGAATAGTTTTCACCACAAGTCAGCTTCACTTCATGAACGTAATTCAAAGCAGAGTGTCAACACCAAGAAAGAATAGGCGCTTTGTTAATTATTCAAGATGACACAATCGAATATGTAATGTTCACGAAATTGAATGTGTGTACCAGTTTCCTGACAGATGAGCCAATAAAACACAAGAGTGTAGCAGAACTAATGTTTTACAGGCATGCTCACTGGTAAGAGTAGTGAGTGACCTAATTAGTGTTTTTTACAGCAGTTAATGGGTGCATGAAGCTGCAGCATCTGAGGAAATCTGAAGGAAGGTGAGCCAAATGTTACAGGCTGCCGAGCAAAGAGAGGAAAGACTCACTGGAAGAACTTCTCCTCTCCCAGTGTAATCCCATTTCTGGTAAATCTTAGCCTGTAGGGAATGTCACTCTCCACCGAGCAGCCAATCACAGCGGGCTGCATGTAGAAGCCCTTCACCACATCAGGCATGCTCACAACTGGGGGATCTACACAAGGGAGGAAGCAAAGGTTAAAGGTCAACAGAGAGATTGATGAGGTGTGAGAGACACTGTGGAGTTGCTTTAGGGACATGCGTCTGCAGGAAGGGGGTTGTCTCGCCTGGAACGATGTTGGTGTAGGAGACACTGGACAGCCTCTGGAAGCGGTAGCCCTCCTCGTCTTTGCCTGTCACCTTGATGAAGAAGCTCTGGGAGGGGGTGCGGAACTCCGGGAGACTCCACAGTCCTTGCTGGCCGAGGTCAGAGGGCATGGGCACGGGGATCGTGCGCAAGGAGCGGCCCGAGCCGGACATGAGCTCCACATGGCTCAGCTGACCCGGAGGCTTCAGGCCTGTGCATTTCAGCAAAACGTGGGCCGGAAGTCCTGAGAGAAGAAGAAAGATTGTCATGAGGTCATCCTCCGCAGGTGCTCTAACTCAAGAAGCTAACAGAAACAAGTCCGGCACCTTTTATTGGCCTCTCTCTGGTGTGGTTGAACTCTGAAACAGGTACGCTGGAAAAGCCGGCCCGGAAGTCTAGATTGCTGACTCCTGTGACCCTCAGAGTGTGGCGCCCGCTGCAGCTCACCTTCAGGAGCAAAGCAATAGCATTCAGTTAGCCCATTGTCATAAAGTAGTCAGAGAAACATATAGTCAGCAGAGCAGTACCTTCAGTTTCCAGGCCCCGGGTCTGGGAAACTTCAGGTTGACGACACGAGCAGAGTTGGGAATGTTCAGCAGCTCTTTTAGGCCCTGCTCCACGCCAACTACACGACCTAAGAAAACAGAACCACAACTCTTCAGTGTAAAATCCCTCATTTAGGAGGACGGAACATCTTGTGAATGAACATGGCAGCAAATAAAACAGCATTAACGTGTCTACCGAAGGGATCGCTGAGCTCGATTTGTGGTGCTGGTCCACTGAGTGACACGGTGACCTCTCGAAGACTGGGGTCAAAGGGCACTTCCCACTTGTTCTCAAGGGCGCCATCGTGGTTGGAGGACAGCAGGTGGACCTTCATGGCCTGAACTGTCTCCTCAACCCACTTTAAAACCTACAGGAAGAGAAAAACACCTTCACAGAACCGTAACAGAGCGACATCACGCTGACGGAGACACACGCATCAGTGGACGAGGCTGGGACCCATCAAACGCAAACCGATCCCTCTCGACAGCGAGGACGAGGACAGGAAGGACACGACTGTGACCTTCCCCTGAAAGTCCCCACCAACCTCCTCCCCACCCAAGCAGCAGGCTGCTCTTTGTCTCCGGACTATTCTTACATCGCAGAAGTATTCCTCAGAGGGATTTTGCCTAAACAAAGGAAAAGTGAAGCAGCTCAACTGTCAAAGTGATAACATACAGTTTTCTGCACTCTCAAGCATGTATTCCCAGAAGAGTGTCTCTCACAGTGGAAGTCTGTCATGCAGCGGTCCCCCTCCTGCAGCACAGCTTTTATGAATCATAACTCTTCTTCCTCAGCATAGAGAGCAGTGGATGGATGGGGGGGTTGCTTTGTTTTAGATTTACAGTTAAACTGTGTATTCCACAGTATCAACCTGACTTACATGTGGGATCATTTACGGACAGAAACAGCTGGCAGCTTCCCATTTGTCTGTAGAATTGGTTAAGCTTATGAAGCCAGATGAGGTCAGACTGTGACACGTTAGGATTACAGGAGGCTCACTTCTTAAATGAGTCATTCCACCAGTCAGAGCAAAGATTACCCAAAGTCTGACATAATGGTTGACAGTTTGATTATATTTAATGGCAAAAACAATCATTATGTAGACGATAATGTTCCTCGGTGGCTCTCCACTGAAATATCTGACAATGCAGAGGTTCAGTTCTCACAAGTGCTTGAGCTTCTGGGTATAATCATTATCAAAGTACGGAGCATGAATACAGTTTTCCTTTTGTTTTCTCCAAAATGAAAACAGAAGCAGTAAAGCCCACTGATATTTCACAGTCTCATTTCAGTGGCCACAGCGGACCAACAGTCTTCCATCTTCCAAATACTTAACAAGCAACTGCTGTCTAGTATTTGTTTTGACCTCATACGCAGAGGCATTATGGCTGAGCTGCATCTGTAATGAAACAAACTGAAAACATTTCTGCAGCGGGATCTTGCAGACGGAGCCAACGGCAACACATTTGAAGACATTTATGAAAAGGAGCAAAAACTGAAACAAGGAAAGTCTTTGATAATTTAATTATCAGGCCTTCGCTTTTTGTCTGTCGGGTCCGCTGGGTGCTGACAGCAGCTGGTTCCTCTCGCTGTTTTACAACTGGAAACAGCTGTAATGTCTGCCACATGTGCAGCCATCACCAGCAGAGCAGGAAACTGCTACGAAGTGACCTACATCTGCCCCAGGATAGAGTCCATTTCTTATGCAAGAGCGCAGAGAGGAGTGGGCATTACTCTGCCCTCAGACCTCAGATAAAAGCAAGTGGAGTGCAGAGATGGGACGACTTGCTGTCCGGGCCACGGTGGGTCTGGAGGAGCACGCTGAGCTCTGCAGCCACTCCCTGTCTCAACCACTGGGAATGCAGAGGATCTGAAGTGCTGTGAAACCTCATCCGGCATGTCTCAGTTGAACGGGCTTACAGGGCTGTTACAGGAAGGACCCCCCTCTGCTATTCATAGACGCATGACAGATGGGCCGGAGAAGACGGGTTAGCTAAGGCTGGGGTGATGCTGTATTCCCCTCACTCATCCAGGTACAACACCTGCAAAAGAACAGGCCGTGCTGTGGTCAAGCCAGCAGCTTGACGCAGTGTGTGGGGGTCAGCTAGCCCTTACCCAGGTTTAAAAACCACAATTTTCAGGATGATGTTCCACTACAAATAAAGGTTACTAGAGTGAATCAGTCCCAGATGGAGCCCTGCTCTTTCTGCGTGGGAGTTTCCACACACCTGCTGAGGCTCTACCTGCTACAGGTGGGCTGTATTTAAGAGAAGAGGCTAAAACATAGATGGTGCCTTTGTGTAGCACTGGAAACAAGGAAGACGTCCGTCTGACAACCATTACCAGCCTCTTAACTCACTACTGCATCCATGTAATGAGGAAACCAGAAGGCCCGTGTTATGAATGACTCTTCAAGGCACTTCAGTTGAGTGTATGTGCAGCTTGCTGGGTAGAAGCACACAACAACGGGCCATATCCCGCTGCAAAGCTGCATCTTCATTACATGCTGCTCTCAAATCCCGTTTCTGTCTGCAAGCAGGAACCACAGCGGACATTATGCGGAAGCTAAAGCATCACAGCCCTCGTTTTTGATCAGCGCTTCAGGCTACCAATGACTAAGGACGGCATTGGTACCATGAGGAGCACAGATCGTGGGCCAAGTCTGACAGCACATTAGCAAAGCTTTCTTGTACACGCTCTTGTTAGCTTATCCTCTTGTTAATCATAAGCAGTCATTTTTAAAGAGCGGAGAGAGTGTGATATGCAGAGCTGACAATGAGCTGTTGTGCGAGGACTTGGAGCCAACTCCACTGGGCAGCTGTGTTGGAAGGAGGGAGGCCATGACAGATCATATCCTGGGATTAGAGAGTAAAATAAGCAGTCTGTTTTCCCTCCACCCTCGCCCCACGGAGACCACAAAAAGATTTTGTGTATTTGATTTGGCTGCACTTTATTAAACTGCTATTAAGACGGAATATTTTGGTTAGATTTATACTACTTCTGAGGTTTTTAAGGATTAAAGGATTTGCATTAATTTGGTAAAAGCATGCCACCCAAGTGCTATAATCACACAGGTCTAAAAAGGACTGACACAGTAATTCAATGTGGATCCAAGAAAACTACGTTCATAAGCATGCACATGTTTACATGTAATGTAAAGTACATTAAGAACATGTCAAAATACTTTAGGCTACATTAGCACAAAGCCATGAGCGGTTGAGGTGTGAGGGCTACAGTCAATTGCGTCTGTTATTCCCTTAATACTGCAACACAAAAATGACATTCAAACACTCCTTAAACAGCTGGCGGGATTATGGAGTGATAATGAACCGAGCTGCCACACACACAGGCATTATATGTTTAGCTACATGCGAGCATGACTTGACAGGAAACAGACCCATGCACACGCACACAAACACATCTGAGTTCAGAGGTTCAGTGGGCCACCGGCGCACAGAGCTGCTGGCCTCGGCTCAGCGCTGCCCAGCCGCCTCCTGTGCTGACATGCAGGATACCAGTGTCTCTTCCAGAGGAAACTCTGGCTTCTTTTACGTCTGCCTGGGAAGTGAGCCCTGCTGTCTTTGGCTTCTGAGACAGGGCTTCCGTTACATGCTGCTTCCGATATAAAAGAGCCACTCGCCCGTATCATATGACCAGGAAGTTCAATATCAGCTTTGGAATTATTTGATTACTGTTAATGAAATCGCTATTATTACATCAGGAGGTCAAACAGGGTTTGTGTCTCTCTTCCTCCTGCTGTTCTTCATCATTAGCTGCTATCACCCCTTTTCATACAACTGAATTCTACTTTAAGAAACGTTTTTTTTATGTACGTGCAGGTTTAATGAAGCCTTGGTCAGTGCCATGCTCTCACCTCGTTGACCTGCTGCTTGTCCAGGTGAAAGATCTGTCCAGAGGAGGTGGCAGCGATCTCCTCATAAGCCCTGTAGCCAGGCTGAGAGCGGTCCCCACAGTCCCCGGTCAACACAAATACCACCTGGGAACGAAGGGGGCAGGAGAGTTAAGAGGATTACTACTGTGCAGTGTTTGCTTTCTGCAGACTCGCTTTCAGTTGGCTCCAAAGTGACGCTAATGCTCATTGTCATGCTTCACGTAGAGGCTGAGAGCAACTTTGAAGAAACTCGGGGAACTTCATTGGAATGTAGATCTTTCACAGCATGCCGCTGTATTCCTTTTGTGAGGGCATGTGACAAATGCAAAGACACTCAAAACTCTGTGGGACTGGCATTCAAAGCCGTAAATGTACCATTTTCCTGCTAACGACACCAGACTTAAGAAATGCATGCACACATTTGTTGTATCATTCTCATCCAGACTGAAGTTGATATTTGACATTAGTAAAATACAACATTGGCCTGATGCAGTGTTTATGTCTCCAGCCCTGATCTGTGGCGTCCTCACTACCCTGCACAGCGTCTCAGACTGTACCTGCGACTGACGGAGCTGCACCAGCTGCAGAACATCTCTTTTCAGGCGGTAGTCTTTGGCTCTGGCGTCAGTGAAGACGTAGATGAAGGATCCAGGCAGGGAAACCTCCAAGGCTTTCTTTATGGCTCCTATACTCATCTCAGGACAGTCGCCCCCACCCTGGGTGACAGAATCACACATGATCAGATACTGCTGGAGGAAATAAACTTTAAATATCGTACTTTAAACTTCGTTCCTTTGGATTTTATACTCGAACAACCGTCATGTTTCAGCTGTGCCGAGGACATGAGTTAAAGCAAACGTTAATATTTAAATTAAAAATCGCACAGGCCTGCTTAAAGCGAGGTCCCAGTCCTATACGATAATCAGCTCATGTGTTCTGGTTCCCACCTGGACGAACAGCTCTTGCAGATCCTGCTGGAACTTCTTTGGGTCGGTGGTGATAGACACGGGGCCGATATCTGCGGGGTTGGAGAGGTATGTCATCAAAGCTCCAAAACAGAGACTCAGAAAGAAAGAACAAAATCAAATCAGCTCAGTAAGAGATGTTGTGGTTGCTATACAGCAGCGTACGGCTAACAATAATCATTCAGATCGAATGAGGGCTTAGGTCTAACTTGTCTGGATTTTCCTTCAAACTAAACAGAACAACAAATCAGAACAAAGGATTAAGCGGTCCCCTCTCAGCAGTCCAGCCTCTGAAAACAGAGACAAAGCATCTGCAGCCTCAAAATTCCTCCTAAGCCCGCACAGTCTAATTTATCAGGTCCACAGCGATGCCCTGTAGCTTTTGTGCAAGACATGAATATCAATCACACACTCGGCACAGCACAGGAGACTGGAGCTCCGATAAAAATACAATGTTCAGGCTTTGTTTTACACAAATCTGGCCAAAGTTTGGATGACGACAGAGGAATCATTTTCTGCAGCAGTAGTCGGTGTTTTCTACTGGCCGTCGTCCTCGGGACTCAAGCAGCAGCGGCAGCAGAGGCCAGCATGATGGATAAGGGCCTGTCAGGACCTGACACTTACTTGGAGGCCTTCTGGGGCCAATCGATGGAGTAGTAAACATTAACCAATGCACAGAGAATGAATTGTTTTCGCTATGGAACGTTGTTGTCTATAAACATAAGCCATTCATTCTAATTACTCCAGAGAAGACCCTCATCAGGTAGGGTGGAGCCTCGTGATTTCTCTGCCTCTGTGCTTGTTATTCCAACTGTCAAATACCATTTTGAAGTGTCATTGTGAGAGTAATGATACAGAGCTTGCAGCCGTGTGTCAAGCTGATGACATTTCTAACTCGCTCTCAATCTATTTTCCAACAGCGGAGGCTTTCAAGTCCCTGTCTGCTCCTCGTGAGTGACGGTAAAACACTGACAGCTCCGTCACGCCTCTTTGTCAGCCACCGTGGCTTCTATGCAATCTTAGGAGTTTACAAGGTCCCCAAGGGCAGGGCACATTAAACACAGACACAATGTGTGGTGTTAGTGCACCCACCTCCCCTCCCCTGGCTGGATAAACTGGGGGCTACGAGGGTTTTCCGGAGGTTTGGATGCAGGAGAGGGGTGGGGTGAGTAGGGGGAGATTGGGGTAATTACACACAAGCAGACAGCATATGCTTCTCATCAGTGCTCAAACACCCTCCCCCATTAGAGCACTCTTATTTTCAAGCTGTAGCTTTCCCATACAGGAGGACAGATGCGGGGGGTTGAAGAGTCTTACCTGTCCCACAGACCCCTCGCTCTAAACGCTCACATATTCCTGCTCCATGTTTGACTTCAGTGTGCTGCTGCATGGACGTGGGCTTCTACTGGAACACAACCTGTGCTACAGGTTCAAACATGTGCTGCACTTTGCTCTTTCTGTGATCTTTTAGAGTTAAACTGAATTTACTAAAGTGTAAGTGACAGCTGCAGGGGGAAAGAAACCTGAACCCATGCCGAAAATGCTGAGTTTGTAATAAAGCTGAAAGAAGGCTACTGTGCTGCCTGGATCTGGCAAAACCATCTGACAATTTTGGCTGATTCGTTAAATGCTGCAATAACTCACAAACACGTAAAGAATTCAGGGCGACCACACTCACAAAAAGTGCAAATATTGTGTTGCAGCTCATTCAGAGAGCGGTGTGTAGGAGTACCTGGGTCATGGAAGGGGACCAGGACAAAGTTTTTAATGGGTCTGGTCCTCCGGTTGAGGGTCTTCTCCAGGATCCGTGAGGCGCCCTCTATCACCTGTTTCAGATCGTCGTACATGGAGCCGGTAACATCGAACACAAAGGCCAGGGTCGAGGCGCTGTCACCGGATCCATCATCCTCCTCAGCCCGGGGGACTGCCAACAGCCTGTGCGCGCTGATACAGAGCGCCAGGACGAGGCACTTTAACAAGACGCCGGTCATTTTTTAGGTTTACTGCATCTGTCTGCTGGAATGAGGCGAATCACATAAACAAAAGTAAAAGAAAGTTTTCAAAAGTTTAGATTTCAAAGCAGTTCAGCATGGGACGGCTTCCAGTCGGCAGAAAAAAGGTTTTTGGAACAGCACGGCTCAGCTGAAACTCATCAAAATCCAGAGTAAACGCTTCCACGGGAGAACATCCGTGCGTAAAGTTTGGAGGAGCGTGTGGACTGGCTCTGCGTTGGAGAGCCCCTGGAGAGCTGGTGCTCTGACGCTTCAAACGGGGGCGGAGATGGGTATTAAAAGGTTCCCGAGACCCAACCTGATTTGTGTGTGCGTGTGCGTGTGTGTGTGCGCGCACCGCGACCCCACTGTGACTTCCAGGCTTTAACCCTACCCAGCATTCCCCTCCGCAACACGGTTTTCGAGGTGGGCCCCCAGAGACGCGGTTTTTAGCAGCTTTACGCACATTACTGGCGGAGTCTGGAGTCTGTATTCTGGACATGCCGAGAACATTGTCTCAGCAACAGCCTCGTTTTTATAAATAGCCATCGTTTATATTCAGCTGACACCAATCTAATTTTATACACAGCCCACCCTGAGAAATATCCCCTTGGCATATGAATGGGTGGAATAGCTTGACGTGCCACACAGAAATGTCACTGTCCCTTTCCACTTTGCTGCTGATCTGGAGAGAAATATGTTATTGATGATTTAAATATTATTCTTACGCACTTGAAGTGTAGCTATGCCATGTCTTGTCTAAAGAGATCAGACCTCGAGAGGAAGTCAGGCCTGATCTAACAGTAAGAATGTAAATAATTGAGAGTCTTCTTCCAAAGAAGTGGTGAGGACCCAGAATATTTCTGAACTGGTCGTTGTGTCTTTTGCTTTAGCTACAGATGCTACATTTGGAACGTGTATAGAATACAAAGGGAATCAAAGATGGACCGGGCAAAGCTCCGTCAACCCTCCTGACCCCCCCCCCCTTGATATCACCTGCGTGCGTCTTTGATGAGAAGAAAACAGGTCTGAGCAGGCCCAGTGAGCAGACAGACCCCAGCTTTTACACAAAAACCACTGAGCTACCTCATTACCGCACCCATCAATGCCAAGACTTGACACCTTTATGCAGCTCATTGTTCATTATACAACCACACAGGCAGGCTCACACTGCCGAGGGAGCTGGCATGTAAGATTCTGTGTTTCAAAGCATGACACGAGCTCAACGTGGCATTTCTCCCTGTTAGTGAAGCAGCTTAGGGCAATGCTGGACTCATATTTTAAATATAATGCATTTGGGTGTGTGAGGTATTGGACTATTATCACGACATGGGATTCTTAAGGAAAGTTGAACGTTTGCAAACACATATTTGACCCACATTAAATGACAGCTCCTTCAAGAACTCTCACATAAAATATTCATTTAAATACAATGACTAAGAATACAGCGATAGGAAAGTTAGCCACGTAAATGCATTTTATTCTGTGCTCTTACACCGTTAATCAACAGGTAAATGACATTTATCATTTAGTAAATTATCATTTGCATAAGGCATAAAGTCAGTGAAGCTGATAAAAACATCTTAATGCTGTAACTGAAACAGTCCAAGAATGAGAAAAAGGCATCATCACATGCTCTGGCCTTGCACGGGACAAATACAAAGTAGACGACTGCAACCACAGAGCTCGCAAAAGCTTTACAACCAGAATTGATGTCTGTTTGTGCCTCTCAATGACCAGGGCTTTGTGTGCGCTGAGGGTGGAGTATGATGCTCTCAAAAGACATAATGAGCCTCAATTCAGATGCAAGCTGTGAGAATACACCGTGTTGCTTGGTGCATGTCGTTCAGGATGTGGCTGTGCAACACTGCAGACACTAAACGCTCGTGCTACTGGGGAAGTGAAAACACAAAGGGATGCACAGACTGCAAACGCAGTAAAATACTCCATAGAAAACTCCCCGCTCCTCCAACGCTCTTCTTCAAATAAAAACCGTTCTCTCAGGCAAAGGAAACTTCAGAGTGTGAGAAACCAAATCAATCCCACAATAATCATGAAAAACAGTGCAATACAATTCAACACCCTTGATAAAAAATAAAACTTCATTCCATACTTATGAGTAAAATTCCCATAAACGCAGCAAAGCAGAAAATAAATTAACAGTATATTTACATTATACAATATACACTATACTGCTCTGTAACTTGAAGTTAGTGTTCATGTCATCACCATATAACACATTTTTCCAGATTCTCCAGAGTTCGGAGTCGGTCCTCGAGGCGATGAAGCACAGTTCCTCTGAGCGGCTCACGCGCCTCCTCGGCTTTACAGTACGTGAACAAGACGCACACGAACATCTCAGAGGGAATTCAGTTCCTTGGACAGTCCATGGGGAAATCACAACACTGCGCTTGCAGAAATGCTGGTACACAGTCCACAACACTCAAGTGTGTACGCGGTGCCACATAGCTGTAGAAGCACGGATAAATGACTGAGGGCTTTGCTGACATGTTTGAATTCTCCGTCACATCAGAGGATATATTTGCTTACGATCCTTACTGGAAATGTAGACGAACAGCTACTTGACACAGATGCCGTACAGCCATGTGACAAAGGTTTGCAGTCCACATCTGGGTGAGCAAGTTAAATGTGGCTTCCTCCGTTACAGGTATGATGGTGCTGGATTGGCGTGTAACACGCAGGAGGATGCTGAGCTGGATCCATCTGAGAAGTTGTGAGAATGATGACCAGTGAATAGACACCACTAAGCGGTGTCATGAAACCTGGGTGTGTTCAGAACATGCAAGACAATCGCTAAACAGAGCCGCTGCTTGACTAAAATATGTCTTCACAAGCTCACTTCACAGTTGACAAAACACTGAGCAGGATGTCAGCAACAATTGGCAGCGGCTGGTGCATTACATTAGGCAGTGAGAGGAGAGGGCTGTCTCGCTCTTCACTCAGCACTGCAAGACTATTTGATTGCCAGCAAACAAGTGGGCCATATTGAATAATTCATAAGAACAAACTGAGAGCAGAAAGTGGCTTCTTCACTTTGGTTTTCAGCCCACAGACTGAACCTCTCTTCTTTTATTCTTTGCCATGTTGAAATAGGAATTACTCGGTATTATCTTGGAGCTGAAGGAGGCCCGGGAATTGAAAATCACCCAGGCAGAGAAGTATGCAGGTAGTAGCTCATTAATACCCCACTCACCTTACATTCCTACACAAGTCCATCATAGAGAGACAGAGCCTGAACAATAGAGGGGTCTGCCTTTGAACCCTCCTGAAACTCCTGCAGAGTCAGCTTCCCGTCAGCATTCTGGAAGCAGAACATGAGACAAAGTGAACCTGAAGCCCTTTAATGCTCTGACACAAAGCTTCCAGCAGGGGGCAAAAGAGGCTCTTGTGCTAACTTGCTCCTGTTGGGCTGATCTCTGGTTCAGTGCTCTTGGATTGTGGCCACTCTCTGCCAATACAAATCACTAAGTGCTGCTGTGCTGCACAGCTAGTCCGGGCTGATCTTGGCGGCGGTGGGATGACGAACACACCCATGCAGGCTGCGTCTCAGCTTTCACTAAAGCTGAGTAGATTCTTGGGGCCGAGGGAGTTGGCATTAGCACCGAGGGCTAGTGGTGGAGGAGACTATATATGATGTTTATAGACTGCAGGCGGTGTTAGTGACGCGGTGATGGCTGCAGCTAACAGCTCTAAACTTAACAGCGTCCATATCAAAGCCCCGAGGGTGGCAACAAAGGCAGATTCAGTCCCCTTAATGGAAAACTAATGATCATTACTGCTCTTGTATCCATGTCAGGCAGCGTTTGAGGCTAAACTGTAGGAAGTGACATCAAATGCAGCAACTAGTGCTTTAACTTTGCTCCCATCATCTCAGTCTTTTGATATTACTTCAGTATTAAAATACTGACCTTGTCCATCATTGCAAAAATACGGTCGACTCGCTTTTCTGGTGTGTTTTCTTCTTCTGGCAGCTCCACAGTGTTCCCCTAAGAAACACCATCATTACGTTTTGTTCCATTCAAATAACTGAGACGCACACGTCTAATGTTTGGAAAAACTTACCACCATCTGATAAATGGCATCCACGATGTTCAGCATCTCATCTCGAGTGATGTAGCCGTCGTTATCGAGGTCATATAATTTAAAAGCCCCTGTGCAGAGAAAGATGGTAAAACACGTGTTAGAGCACACAGAGATCAGAGCGCTGCTGTGGCTTCAAAAGCTAAAACAGCAGATTATATTAAACTGCATATTTTCATGCATTACAAAGCGCACAGTGTTTGGTGTCTTTGGAGGTGGTGAAAACTGAGCAGCGGCCTTCACGGCTGCGACAGTGGATGTAAATCCCGATCGCACTGTGTTTCTAGGCTGATCTATTTTTACAAAAGGTTGTCAACATGTTGGGTCACGACCCCCAGGTTGTAGAAGCCGCCTGTATCTTGCTAATAATCTGCTGTTTGCTGCTCTCCAGGAAGCCAGCGGTCCTCTTTCATTTGCAATGCGAGGTAGTCAATCCTAAATCCTGTCATTTAAATGTCAAAAAGAGGAGGAGAAATGGGGGTGCATCTTCTTACATCTCAGCTTCTCATCTAGAGTCCCTCGAGAAGTCACAGACAAGGCCTGGATGAACTCGGAGAACTCGATGCGTCCATCCTGCAGAGACAAGGGGGGGGGGGGAATGGCCCGGAGACAAAATGAGCATCTTACTTCACATCTTGCTGTACTTTCACGAGCTCCTTGCTGCTCTTTCATTGTGTCCTTGCTGTATTCTGCTGAAAATGGGGCCAGACGCTTGCTCCAAGTCAGCTGCTATTTTTGCCCTGCACCTGGCTCTCTCCTGAGGCACAAATATGTCACCTCTGGTCATTAGTAAGATGGATGCTACGGGCTCATGGTCTCAAAGTTACAGCACACAAACAAGCAGTGTGTATTCGGGGTGAGGATCCACATGAATGGACGGTGCCGATAATTCTGTCTGACATGGTAGAAGCTGTCCCCCTCTGCCACGTATTTCCTCTCAGCTTTGTTAGAATCCCGTGCACTGATTTTTACCACAGAGGCTCAAAAAATCCAATTACCCTCCCAAACTGGAGGCCTTCAGCGTTGGTCTGCGAGGCCGCGCTGCGCGGCGGAGAGGAACGTCTGCTAACGCGGATGATAATCAAATATGAAACGAAAGTGGCTCAAATGCAGCTAATTCAGAGCAACTCATCAAGTTATGACCTCCAGCCTCAAGCAACTGCAGCAGCCGCACTCAAATCAAACTGAGGCGCTGCATCAAAAATTCCACTTACTTTCTAAGTGAATGCATTGAAAATGAACTTCCTGCTGGTGGAGCCTTCAGGATTTCAGACATTATTCTCACCAGACACTGAAGGATCGCCTCACAAGAGCATTCTGCTGCAACAGCTGGCTACCTGTAAGCGTCCACCAACAGCTCGTCGTAGCCTCGGGTTCAGCTAACTTTATCTCTACCAGACATCTGACCAGCCAGGTAATGCTGAAGTCATGCACTGCTGATTACATAAGTCATAAAAAGTGTTAAGATCAATGCATTCTCTAACTACGGGGTGCCCATCGCTAATGAAGGTCATAGATAAACATCAGACGGAGGGGTTGTCTGATCCTCCAACACAAAGCCTCTTAACTGAAGTCAATAAACCTCCAGGGGCTCGCCAACATCCAAGGAGCTGTCATCTATACTTTGTCTTCCTGAGCACCGTCTGAATAATCTTGTACAGCTGCAATGAGGTGGATTACTCCACACAAATGTAGCCTGTAACAATTTGGCCTTGTTAAAACTTGTTTTATTGCCGTATCCTGAAATCCGTCGAGGATGTGCCCCTCATTCATAAAAAGAATCAAATGCATGCACAGCTTTGGAAAGAAACGCTGGCATCCGCTCTTAAAAACTGATTTCTGGAGTTCGGATTATGTGTTACTATGGATGCTGTGACTCATCTTCAGTCCTCTGTTCAGAGGACAGAATCATCTGTGCTGTTGAAATATCATAATAATATAATGACTGACAGAATGATTTCAGTGTGTGCAGGGCTTTGACTTTCAATACGTGCAAGCTTATAGCTTACAGCCACCAAAAAAAGGAACAAAAAGCACATTCAGAGATGAAACGTGGAATCTCCAACATGTCCTTATGTTGTATATCTGGATTAAACCTTAGCCTGGATTGTTAAAAGCGGCTTTCATCAAAAAGGGGTTTAATTAATGAACCTTTTTCTATATACACACCTGATAGTCTGCAGGCCTGCAAAGAGAGCTCAGCAGTGAAATGAATAGTATTTCTGTACCACGCTGCCCTTTTATTCTGTGCAGCCTGTGACTGAAAGGAGGACCTCTGCCGCTTCTAACATCGTGTTCCTCATCCGGCAGCTTCCCCGCACAAACAGCCACTGTCACACTATTTCTTTGTCACGCTGAAGCAACAAAGGTAGCTGAACAGTCTTTTCTGCCTTCTAACAGGACAATACAAGTCGTGATTACAAACCTTATTCTCATCAAACACGTTGAAGACAAAGGAGGCGAACTTGGTGGGATCCCCGAAAGGAAAGAACTGCTTGTAGATCTTCTGAAAGCCCACCGCGTCCAGCTGCCCGCTCGGACAATCCTTAATGAAGCCTTTGTACCTGAAAAGCGAAGCACAGATGGAGATGATTTCAAGAGTTTAACCATCATTTAGCATAGAATGAAAACACACGATGAAGACCAGAGTGGACAAAGGTGAAGACACCTCCTGACGTCCACTGCAGCCGTTCCTGCTTCAGCTTGAAAGCAGGCGCTGCGTCGAAAAGGTAAAGTGCAAAGCTATTTGTCTCATTCACAGATAAGAAGATCGCCTTAATCCAATAGCAAGCCCAGAGTGGTTAACTCTAATCAAATTACTCTCTAGTCCTCTTTTGATAATATGCGTGGCTGATAGATAAGCCTGAGAGCTTCCCCTCGTCCCTGGAAATGACACATCTAGAGGGCGACTTAATATCTCTATTAGCCTAAATATAGAAGCATCTCATAAGCAATTTCAAGCGCAGTCACTCAAAGGTAGGCGGCTTTTTGTATGGCTTCATAAAGGAGCCTCAAAGTCTAACGTGACTGTAACAGCACAGGGAGGGTGGAGCAGAGCGTTAGCCTTTATAAAAATAAATGCTAGATGGGCAGGAGAAGGATAGCAGGAAAATAATAACACTCTAGTTATAAAAAGCTTCGCAAAAAGCTTTTGCTCTTGATCAACAGCAAAAATGACGCAAGCTCACACGAGGGAGCGCCGCGTGTTCGCCTGTGATTCAGTTAACGCCGCTCAAAAATAAGGCCGGGCTGTAATTACGGCCAGAGAGAGAGAGGGAGAGAGGGAGAGAGAGAGAGAGAGAGAGAGAGAGAGAGAGAGAGAGAGAGGGAGAGAGAGAGAGAGAGAGAGAGAGAGAGACAGAGGGAGAGGGAGAGAGAGGGAGAGAGAGGGAGAGAGAGAGGGAGGGGGAGAGAGAGAGAGAGAGAGAGACAGAGGGAGAGGGAGAGAGAGAGAGAGAGAGGGAGACGGCGCTCTGATGAAGAATGAAGGCCAAGGCAGATCTCTTCCACTCCGGCTCCTCACTCTTAAACTCTTTACTTTTAATCTGCCTTGGAGATAATGAAGCAGCTCCATACAGTCAAAGAGACGCTTTGAGGAGCAGCTGGAAGAAAGTTCAGCGAGAAGAGAGGCGAGAGGAGAGCAGAGGCATGTAATTCTCACGTCTGAATTATGTGCAGATATGCAGGGAAGTGGAAGCCTCGCTCGCTGTCATGCAGAGAGGAGAATACACCCTGATTGGTATTCAAAGTGCACAGCACATAATGCATATCGTAATCCAAAGACGACCCACTTCACCTGAATTCTTTCATTTTTAATGTGTGACTATGGGATGTCATAGGCTGAGAGGTGCTGCATGGCATACGTACTGTACATACAGTATGCAGGTTTCAGTGCAGTATACAGTAAGGACTGTTGATGGCAAAAACAAGTGTATTTCTGAAGTATTTGTACTAAAGGCGCCTATTCTTTGTTCACAGGTGAAGACATGCTGATGCTCATCTCTCTGCTCTTTGAGCTGTATGTTCTCTTTTCTTTGCAAACACATTGAGTGAAATGTTCAAACTGGGGTCAAATTGCTTGTATGTGCACACACACTAGGCCAATAAAGCCAATTCTGCTTCTGATGGTGGATTCTTATTGGTTGGCGGGCCTCTCCTCAGTATACACTGTGGATCCTGGATCCTGTGGATCCTGTGCTGTATGGGAGGACTGTCCCACTGTAGGCTGTTTGAAGCACAGCGTTGTTGATGGCATGGCTCTTGATTCAATTAATCACTACACTGGTTATATGCTTTCGGAGTATTTATAGCTTGATTAGCTAGCAGGCTAATTTTTCTGTAGAGCTGCACCTCTGCGACTGACCGATGGGTTTCCATGTTTGTTGATGAGGACATTAAAGTCCACACAGACGCCGAAGCGAGCGTCGGTCCTTCTCTGCTGACTGAAGTCACAGTGGTGACATTAACTATGAGCTTCACAGGAAGTGGCCATGGTCACCTCAGGTGGGTCAAATATCAGCCAGTGTTCGTTTCTCACTGACTAAACTGAACTGAATCCAGTCCTGATAAATCTGCTGATCGCAGACGAGCACGTTTGCTGGTAACTCACAGAAACGAGTTTCTGGTTGGAACTCGACTTGTTGACGTAAACGATGGCTGTGAAGAGCTTTCAGCATCCTGCATCGCACTGACAGCAGGATGAATTAAAACACAGACAGGAATGAGGGACAGACCAGGTGAGCGACGTGGTCCAGGTGTCCTGATTAAGACCCTGTGAGGTCCAAACAGGTCTGCAGCCTGAAGCATCGGGAGGAGTGCTGCTCCCTGTGGCTCTGAAGGAGCTGCCCGAAGTCTGTTTCTTATGAGTCACTCAGCTTCATGGACCTCTTTAATACAACTTTTCCTTTGCCTGAGACGCCTGAAGAAGTTTTACGACTAGTTTTTACAAAAAGCATCACACATGAAGATTACAGAGCAGCGAATTAAAAGAGCATCGTTTTGCTCGTCTGTAACACTGTCGGAGTGATGCAGAAGAACCACAGATATCAGTGAAGTCTTATCTTAAAGTCCCAAACACCTGGAAACAGACTGACGTGTGAACGTAGAGCAGATCATTTCAGCTGTTAACGGATGATTTCCTGATCATAGTGAAGGCTCGCTCACGTCATACACGGCTTTATTTCATCTCATGGTTATTATACTTCATCATATTTTAAGTTTTAAATGGTATATATTTAGATAATTTACTTAAATCTGCAACTTAATATGTGTTTTGTTGAATTATGTTGTTGTTTATACCTGTTAAATTTAACTTCCTGGTTGATTTGAGTGTTTTTTACACTATCTTTGTCACATCAAAATTTAAGCGATTCTTTTCAAAAACTAGTCAACTTATTTCTTTAAGTGAAGAACTAAAATCAGCTGTTATAGAGTTTATTGGATTGTTTAACTCTTAAAAAAATAAGTCAGTACTGGTTGAGCTCCAGTGAAACTCTTCAATATGCACTTAAAGTTTTGATTTATCAAAGACTTCCTGGCACTGAAATGTTATTTTCCCTCTTCAGCGGGTCGACAGTCACATTAATTTGCTTTACTTGGCATAAAGTCATCCACATTTAACGTAAGACCAGTGGACCTACATTAGCAGAAGACTCATACAGAGCACACTGATGCAGTACAAACACTCTGTACCACCGCAGACGTGTTTGTCCAATGTCAGCTCGTCATCAGTCATAATCAGAATCACCTTCATCTGCCAACAACACATCACGTACAAGAAACCGTCGTGGTGACACTGGTGCTAAGACACACACAGCCAGGCTGTACTTGCAGTAGTGCAGTGATGCAGCTCCACAGTGTGCTCGCAGGGACGCAGCAGACGTGACATTGTGCTTCAGACCACACCGGGGAGCCAGCATGAAGATAAAGTATTTATTACTGGCACTGGTTCCCACTTCTTGGCATCTACCTCGGTGGTTTGCTAAAGAGTTGTGCAGGATGTTTCTCTTGCTCCTGCCTCGCTGGCAGGAACATCACTGCGCTATGGCATTTTGTTATTGATTTCAGGTGAGCCTCGAGCATACTAATGATGTTCCCTTGGAGGAGAATTAGAAAGGGGAACGAATTTAATGCACAACACAGGCATTTATCTAACCCTGCTAATTCTTCTGTGTCTGTGCCTGTGCTCTAATTACACGCCATCTGGCATTTCCCCTGGTAAAATTCCCTCTCATCCCTCACACTCAGCCGTGTTGATTGCTGCTGATCTTCAAGTGAGGACTCATGCAAACTTTCCTGTGAAAGACAGCGAGAGCGATGATGAGCTAGCTGGCTGCACAGCCGGGGGGGCGGAGGTTTAGGGGGTGGGGGGTATTCCGCCCCGGTGCACTCAGGCAGCCCCAGAGACAGGCCAGCTCGAAAGGCTCTGGACAAGCCAGTGCCCAGTGATCTCTAATGCTGCTGCTGCTGCTGCTGCTGCTGCTGCTGCTGCTGCTGCATGGCTGTGAATGTGCCCTGACTCCTTCCCCCCGTAAACCCCCCTAACAGGGGACGAGAACAGTGGCTGGCTCTCGAGGCAGAGCTCTTTTCATGCATGCAAAATTAGGTCGTGAAATGCAAAACCAACGCAGGAGAACTGAAGTGTGAACATGGAAGAGTGATCACTTTATTACAGTGCTCCCTCCTCTGATATGCACTATTCTCTGTGCTTCATTTTCAAAGAAACAATAGACCAAAAGCAGCGTGCGGCGCACAAAAGAGACGACTACGCTCGTGCTTGAATCATCTCTGTAAATAAAGATGCATTGTCTCGTATCTGCGTGCTGGCGGTTGTCAAATTGCGCCTTCAGAAAAGCATTCAGAAATTCACACCTTAACAGCAACGATCAGTCGCAGCACAGCTCTGTGGCGCCTCCTGGCCTGAGGTGTCTCTGTTTCATGACTGTGTTTCATTACGATGTATGTGGGAACACAGCACAACACTGTGACTACATGCTGGGACCCTCTGTGCGAGGTTGGTGCAGGTCACGCTGACTAACGGGTACAAAATCTGACAGGAAGGATTACTAATCAGCGACCTCGTGGACGCGCCGCGGCCGTGGAGTCATGAAGTGCCTGAAAGTGAGACAACCTTATGCCCCCGCCGTTCTGCCGTTACCAGACATCCCTTTTGGAAACAGAGCAAAAAGGCCGTGGAGGAATGCATCATGGGAATGTTTGTATCAGTGTTATCAGCCCTCAAAGTCATTCGGTCTCAGTCAGGCTTCAAAGTCATTCTATTTTCAGAACTCGTCTGTCTTCAGGGCAGAGTGACGGAGACGGCTTCAAATCAGCTATCAAACAAATAGTAAACACTGTCCACGAAGTCAAGAAGGCAAACCCTGGCAAAATATATCAGAGCGTTTGGCAAGCAGGTCGAGATAAGACCTCCTGACTGCTGCGAGCTTTTCCAGTAAAGACACAATTGCTAATATGTGATTAGCATCACAGGAGGAGTGAAAAATGAAAAATGAATGCACACACTTACCACTGCTGCACCTCTTTCTCTGTAACTGTAAGAGAAATAAAGAGTGACATTAGCTTGGAGGAAAACTTCGGCTGTCCTAGAAAAAAGTAGCTTGCTGTTAGACACCACAGAGGACATGAGTAGCAGCAGTGTTAATCATCCTGGCCCCATCCTTTCAAACACACGTCTTCTGGCTTTACCAGAAATACTCGACAGTATGCAATTACTGGAGAGCAGCCACGTTCAGTTGAGCGTAGTGTAGTCCATTGATTCTAGCAGACTATCAGAGCAGATGAATAATAATTTCTCCTGGCCGGTGTAGTAGAGAACAAGTGGGCGTAAACCCCAGAGAGCCACTAAAAGACAAACAAGGCCGAGGGAATGAAGGTCAGCCACATATTTAAGAAAGAGCACAGTTGAGGAGGCAGGATGTGTTATCATGCCCACACAAACACTATTATCTGCCAGTATCTAATCAACCAATCCCTCACGGCTTCCAATGTCTCTTTACTTTCTCTCAAGTAACCAAAGCAATTTTCGGCCTCTGGGCCCCTGGGGTTGCTAATGAAAACAGGGGCTGGGAATCAATAGCATTACTTTAACCAGGTGTTCCTCTGAGAGACGCTTTCTGAATTCACGCCGCTGTAAGTCTGAGGAAGGCTGCCGACACTTCTGCGGAGCCTCGAGCAAAGCAAGAGCTTATAAATGACCAACAGCTCGTTAGTTAATCGATAATTTCTTCTTCTGTAATGTTTAACCCTGAGCAACTCAGAGTCTTGGTTACCACAAAGTTTACACCCAGGAAACAAAGGAAACCACCAGTTTCATGCCAAAACATTGACTCACCACAAATAAGACATTTTTGAGCGAAATAAATGAAATCATTCAACACCCTCACACTGCAGGAGGCCGGTCGGGTATTTAAAATCATTCTCATAAAAAGGGCGAAAAGGCTTCTTTGTGAACGCTTAAGCATGAGATCTGTTCATGTGTTCATAATGTGACTCCTGCAGCGCTGGAGCGGGATCACACGGAGGCTATCGATGAGCGCAGCGGGTCAGGTAGCCTCCGCCTGCATATATCTCAGCCTCAATTTGTTCTGCTCAGCATTTCACCGAGGAGCCCATCGTCACGTGACCCGTTCCTGGGCAATAAATGTCAGGGTCAATCTCACGACTGTCAGCCGAGCCAAGCTACCATTAAATTGGCCTCAAAAGTCAATGTAGTCAAAAATTGAGGCAATTTACCATGGCTACCGTTTAATAAAAAAAATTTATTACATAACTCAGTCAGAGGCAATGGGCAATAATGCAATCAGCACGGTGCAGGAGAGTGCAGGGCCCACTCAGCCGCTCGGCCCTCCAGGGTCTGCTAGAACACATCCAGCTCGCACTCTGTCACTGCGAGCATCCTCACGGCTTTGACAACCTACAAAATCATCATGCTATTACATGGGCCCAGTCTACATCCTGCAGACTTTTTAATGGGACCGCTGGTCTTTCTATGTGACGCCAGGAGTCGTTTGGAAAAGCGTTTCTGGGTTGAATTAAGCTCTCTTAAAGAGCAGGTGAGGCTGATTCCCTGCAGTTTTCACTGAGAGCGGTGCGCAGCTTAATGTTGTCTCAGGCCGGAAAGTGTTTAAAATATCCTTTTTCTCATGAAGACGCTTCGTTTTTAAAGCTACAACAAAGCAGAAGACAGATATTCTTAAACAGGCTGTTTTTCGGGCCTGCTCACGTTGGTTTCCTGTCAGCGCTGAGGACAATTTGCAGAGAAAAAACACCCAACTTCAAATACAAAAAGACACATATGCACAGAGAAAATGTACAAAGTCCCCAATCTGTCAAGAACCAAAGGAAAGCGGTGGCTAAAATGGCAGACAAAGCTTCTCATGGGAGAGCAGGAGAAAGAGGCAACAGGATGAAGGAAACAGAAACGAGAGAGTCTCAAGTAAGGAAACAGCAGAACAAGGAGAATGATCGCGCTGGGAGAGAAAGCTCGGTGCCCCTCTCAGCGATGCTAACCAGATAAGATCCTAATTATACTATTCCATTCCCTGCTCAAAGAGGGCAATTAGGGGATAAAGCGAGAGAGACAGGGCGAAAGGGTAGGAGAGAGAGAGAGAGAGGAGAGGACAGCAGCGAGCAGCCCAGCCCAGCACGAAGCCCAATCTTCCTCCACAGCAATTTCCTGCCACAACAGCCTTCCGTGGTTCTGCTGTGGAGAGACCCACCACACAAATAACACTGTCATTAAGCAGCCAATGGATGTCAACTCCCACCCACACCTGCACACTCTGCTGCTCAAATAATAATAATAACGCCGTGCTCCAGAAATAACACACAAATGATTAATATAGTGCCTTCAGAACAGACGTCGCTGAGGTAATTACAAATGCAATCTGGCTGAACACTGAGGAGGAATTTTTTTTTTTTTGCTCGGCAGGAGCTCATCAGCACAGAAGTTAGTGCTACCAAGGTGAGAAAAGAGAAAGCTGTCAATTTGTTCTGACAGGTCGACAGAAACAACGTGAATACGTGCAGTGCTGCAGACTCACTCCAGCATCTCACTCCAGTCCATTCCTGCCGTTTATGATTGTGGAGTGTTTATTCTATATCCGTCTCTGTGTGCATTTAAAAAGACAAAGAGGGTCCACAGTCTGCATGTGAAGCCACGTCCTCCTCGCTCTGATACAAGCTCAGCATCCATATTCATAAATCCCTTCAGCGTGATTTAAACATGCTGATTAGAAGTTTTGCCAAACCTTAACCAATCACAACTTGCTGCACAACATTTAGATGTAAATTTAAATCAATCGGGGGGGGGGGGGGCTCGGTCCCAGCTGACATTTAGTTGTCGCTCTGTTCTGTCGATAACAAGAAACTGGTGTAGAATCCCAACACGTCCCAGCAGGCAGGACTGCATCTACTGTACAGCCTGTATGGGACGCAGTGGGAAAACAGAGGCTTTCAAAACTGCAGCGAAAACATGTCTTTGTCTTTTAACTTTGACCAGAAAGGACTCTTTCTTCTCATACGGGCTAGCTGAACGGTTTGTGCAGGATTTTCTTTGCAGAGACGAGCAGAAAGAAAAACTACTCACAGTAGGTTTTCCTCGTCAACTCCTCCACCACCTCTGGCTTGAGCTTGCTGTTTGATTTGCCCATGATCTTCAGCTCTCCTCCACACCTCCAAATCCACCTTGGCACGCAGCACCTGGCACTACCTCCTCTCCAGCCTGCTCCTCTGCCAAAAACATACACAAACGTGGGCCAGTTCAGGTGCGATGACACCGGAGAAACAAGAGAAACACACTTTTGTTTTGGTTTGGAAGGAAGAAAAGCAACTCCCATTCAAGCTACGTGAGTCTATGGCCGCGTGCACTTCGCTCTAGCTGCAGTCATGATCTGCTCAGTCATCGGCCCCGGCGCTCCAGACAGGCGAGTCAAACCCCAGGGGCCCTGCGAGGAAGGGCCGGCAGGTTGTTGAGTCTATATGAGCGCCGCTGAGTGCCTATGCGACCGCCTCATTTCTTCACAGCAGCCCGTGGGCGAAGAGTGGCGTTTGGATGCGTTGCTACCTTCGTCCTTGGATACAAGAGTCACTCAGAGGCTGGGTTAAGCACTCCCTCACAGTCATTCTCTGTTCTTCTCACTCCTCCCACCCCTCCTTTCCCACCACTATCTCTATTGCTCTGGGTAAGTTACTGTAGAGAAGAATCCTCCCTCTCGACAGCTGAGATAAGGAGGTGTGTAAACTAAAACACGACGAACAGAGGCCGCCTTGGATGCACCCCGCTGCACTTTGCACTCACACTGTTGACTCTAATCCCTGGAATTTATACAGAGCAGACACAATAGTTTAAAAACAAGTAAAAGGTTTCAGTAATAATTTATGGAAAGCAGAAAAGAAGCGAGGTCTCCGCGCAGCTCCGGATGCCAGCTGAAAGGAGATCTGGTCTTGCTCTTAAAATAAGTGTGTGAGCTGTCTTACAGGCGGATTTGAGGAGTGACAGTTTTCTTTTCTTCTCTGTTCTGACTCATAATTCTCCCTCTTTCCTGGCCTCACGACAGCATGTTGTGGTGATTTCCTCCTCTCTGTCACAGCAGACAGGAGATGAGGGATAATGGAATTTCTCTGTATCACGGGTCTGGTGTTGCCATGTCTAACCACCGAGTAGGAAAGTAGTGTGTGCACCTTCACTGCGAACATCTGCTCTCCATCGCGTCCACGGCCGGTGATGTCCTTCTGAGGGATGCCACGCCGGTGATCACCATCTTGTGTTCTTGAGTAAGACTGAGACACTACGAGAATAAACAGACAGATCAGTCACAAAGGAGCATTTGCTGCGTTTTGAGGGCCTGGTTTGTCACCTAAAGCCAGACACATGAGCACTGGACTGGAAAAACACTCAAAACAGACAACGACCTTTCCACTGTCTGCCAAAGCTGCAGGACTGAGCCGCCAGGCAGGGCTCAATGTGGAGCAGGAGGGGGCTATTATTAAAGTGAACCGCTTGAAATGAGCTCAGTTTAAAGCAAATGAACCGCAAGTCTCACAAATGATCGATTCGAGGCTCGGGAAAGCAGGAGGAAGCCGCACACCTGGATTCATGACCAGTGATCGGCTGGACGGACGCATGCGGCAGCGCTTTGTTCGCAGGTGTCCACGTTTGTTTTGGCTGAGGAGTAAACGCAGACAGTGGCGGCAGCAGCAGGTGGGATGTTGCCAGGCAGCACCATAGCAACACTCAGTTTATGGCTACAGAACAGCCGCTCCGGTGCGCGGAGCTCGCGGTCCGTATCATTCACCGTCCGTTCGTTCGTTACGCACGCCGCCGCTCAGAGCTACAAAAACACGGAAAACTCACCTTGACAGAAACAAAAGCTGCTCCGCGTGCAGAGGCTTCGGGGCTTTACCTGAGCCGCACGCAAAGTCCCAAAGAGCGGAGAGTCCGACGCCGCGTTCCTCCGCCGAGTTCCGGAGCGACTCGCTGCTGCGCGGATGGCCGTCCGTGCCGCCGCCGTCAGGAGTGACGTTGCTGCTGGCCACGACCAGCGGAGCCCGGTGCCAGAGACGCTGACGTCGCTGCCGGTGCTCACACTGAGTCTTTGTGTGCTTTAAAGACGCTGCACACGTGCGGTCTGTGCGGCGGAGGGTCAGTCCCCCAGAAGCCCCCCTGAGCCACGTTCTGCTTCTCAGGCAGTTTGAAGACACTTTAGGTGATTTTAGTTTGTTTTTCATCATGTTGTGACTGGAGGCGCTTTACCTTTTTATCAGCTACCTGTAATTAATGATCAATTAATTACGTTACTCCCATCTTAGGACATTGTTTTACTGACTTTTTCAAAGAAATGTAATGATTAAAAATGTAAAATGATGTATGATAGAATAATTAAGCTATTTTTAAAGGGACTATCTGGTAGTTCAGCACGAGACCTTCATTAAGCTTGAGTACTTAAAAGAGATAAGAGAGTAAAAAAGAAGCTCAAATGTGTGTTTTAGTCTTAATTTCATGTTTTTCAAACCTTTATTTAAACTCAAAGACACTCTGAGTTTGCCCTCATTTACAACGAGTTACATTAAAAGTTCAAAATAAATCGGACTAAACACAGGATAAAGAGGAAGTCAGTTAAAACAGTTACGCGTGGAAGCAGGGAGGTTTGTGATCCTGGTTTTAAAATCTGTTTGGGCCCAAATTATTAAGAGTCAAGCTCCAAAAACAATACTAGAACTCCCATAATGCAACTGAATAAGTCTTTTGTTAGACCCTGTCTGGGAAATGTTCAAGTCTTTCAAACTCCACCCACGAAGTCTGACTAAGACCTTTAATCTTAAACCCAAACTGAGATAACCCCGATGACATCACCAGGGTTATTTTTGTCAGACTTGAAAAATCTCCCTTCAGAGCCACAAGAGACATCAAACACAGTTTCACGGGCGGAGTAGTACTCTGTTCTACAAATAAAGTGCTACGGAGGATGTGTTAAGTAAGTCCAGTGTTTTGCTGAATTACTCATTTCTGCAGCCATTAAAAATTCAAGTCCCAGACTGGAAAAGCTTGAGAGTGGGATGTGAAACTGAGCGAGCACACCAGGAGAATTCAGGTTAAGTTTATCCAAACATAGCCCACTATAATTACTGATTTGGAGAGCACAAGGCCGAGCCGAGAAGCTGTGCAATGTGGGAACGAGTGAAAATGATTTCAGATGTAGCAGCATGTCTGCTAAAGGAGAAGCAAAGAAATTCAGATTGATTTGAGGCAAAAGATTAATGCTTTGCAGTCTTCACGTGTATTGATTATTGAGCTACATGAGCGACGTTTTTCCCACGAGTCTCGATTTATCACATCATGTTCCTTTGGTCCAAACTTTGCAGGCAGACCTTCTCGCATGCAGCCCATTAAACTTCTGCTCTGCATGCTAACAGATGTTCACTTCTAGCATTTGTCCATTAACAACTGCTACACCATCATTCTATAGCCCAGAGCCTGCTGCCCATTCATGGGAGGGCTGGGTCTAAATGTAGGCTGTGTGGCTTGGCCAACTTAGTATTCTGTGCCCTTCCCTGCAGTCCCTTATTGCAGTCAACTGCAGTTACAGTAGTCTCATAGGAACAGAGGGAACAAGGCTGAGCGCAGGAAAAAGAGGCCACGGCAAAACGGGGTAAATTAATGGAGGATTTCTAATCTTTTTCTGCTGTGGACCTGAGCGCAGGTCGAATTAAAGGCTCGATTCTTTTTGGAAACGCAATTTAGCTTCCACTCGACCTGTGTGGGCTGCAGCCAGAGGTTAGACTGACCCGAGCTCACGTTGCTCACTTTACAAGCAGAACAGTTTACCACCAAACACTTGGTCCAATACAGATCTCAACTCCATAAATTCTGACTGTATCAGACAAATGAACCGTGTGCTACGGCAGAGGGTGTTTACAAGGAAATGCCATAAATTAAAGCTGTTTTGCATCACTGATTTAAATGCAACACATCTCTAAACGTGGAGTTTCCTTCGCAGAGCATCACACGCTGACACCGTCATCTCTCCCGAAAAAGATTCGGTGTAATTACTTGCAGATATTTGTCCATTTATCAGACGCCACACATCATGATGACTAAATCATCAGCAGCACATGCAGGGGCGTCATTAAATACCCCTGCAGGGTCTTTGCATCACCATGATTTGCTGACATATGCCAAAACAGCTGGTGACTACTGGGAGGAAACCAGCGCCTGGAAAATATCTGTATATTTTGAAGTGCCACTGAGTTTTAGCACCGTCAGTGTTGCACTACACGCTGGAAAGTCATCATCTCAGGGCTGGCAGTCTCCCATCAACACAATATTTGTCTTAATTTGCAGCAAAAACAGGAGAAAGTGCAAACTCCCTCAGAAGGAGGAACATTTTGTGTGTTTTGTTTTATTCCAGCTCGAAGACAGAGCCGCTCATACATAAACAAAGCGATGCAGAGAAGCAGCAGTATATTTGAAAAGCGGATGTTATGAGGCCCTGTGCTGCTGATATTTTTACGTATGGCTGTAACTTTGATTCAACATCTGATCCATCACTCTGGCAGTTTTATAAATAGTCACATACCTAACAGAAAAGCAGCTTCAATGAGTCAGACATGAAAGATGTGCTGGATTTAACCGAGACCCTCTGGTTACAGTAACAACTGATAACATGGAAGATAAAAAAAAAAAAAGCACGGCCGAGACAAGAGATTTGATTATTTAAGAGCTCAGTCGGTCACTGTGCTTAGAAAGCAAGACTTCCACTCCAGCTGCTGAAATTAACTTCTTCTTTGTTTTCTTTGAAATCCAAACGTGCTGAGTTTGGGCCGTGGGCCGTCAGAGAGAGGTGAGCAGTTCTAGTTGTTGCACACATGAATCTTTTACAGCAGCGTGGCAGATGGAGGGAATGACAAAGAGCAGCAAATGAAGGAGAATCCTTTTATGTACAAGTCAGAGTCACTGAATGCAACACTGAGAGCCATCACAGTGCAAAGTCTACTTAACCCCACGTCTGCACAAAAGGTTGTGACGAGTAACGTTAGGAAGGCTTTGGAGGATATAAATTATAGATTTTGACAGTAAAAATATTTGCATGGGAAAAAAATGCTAAAATGTGATTGTATCTGTCTACCAGAGTGAGAGGCATCACTGGTTTTCTGCGATTAACTTCCTCCTTCTTCACAAACTGCATCCAAACAACATTTTCCCGAGGCATCATCTGTTGTGTCCACGTGAGCATCCCATATGGCTGGATATATATAATTTAGGATCATAAATATACAATCAGTACCCTCCGCTGAACAGGGTTTGAGGATCCAACAACACTTATCACAGTCTGTCGTGCTCAGTGAAGCCAGCAGGGCACTGAGGTTTTAATGGAGCGCCGATGCTGCTGTAATGCCTGAGACACCCAGCTGTTGATTCACAGTGACACAGGCAGATATCTGCAGACTAATGGTAGACGGGGCTTGAATCCTTGTTTTACAGAGATAAACTATGCCCCCCCAGGAAGGAAGGGGATGGAGAGGAGAAGAAAGAGAAGACGGAGGGTCAGTTTGGAGAGTTAATCTTTAAGAACACGCTCTTATTTCTTGATGTGTATTATTATTACAGCAGGAGGGAAAAGCTGCATATTAAGCACTGAAATGAGTCAACAGAGCAAACAGCAGTGTGTTAGAAGCAGGGCACAATCTGCAGGGTCCAGTTTTACTCCATTTTATTATCAAAGGCTTAATGATATATTTGAAATTACTTCTTTAGCCTCAAATTGTGAAAACAATCACTGCTCTGAGCTGAGAGAAAAGTCGTTCATCCGGCCCATTTTGAGCAGTAAAGGAGAATAATTACAGCCAAAGCCCGGAGGGAAAAGCTTGTCGATTCTCGCTCTTATGCTGCTGTTTTATTGTTTCCACTGCGAATCTTATTCCTTCTAAATAAGCAATTTAGCAACAGAGAAGCTTTTATGACTGCCATGGACATGAGGGATGTTTTCCTGTTGCACTCTTGTGGAGGAGTGAGCGCCTCTGTTCCCGCTCAGCTTCCTTCAGTCCATCCACAGGATCACGTCTGCCCTCTAATGGCTGCAAGGGGCAACTGCATGCATGCTTATTTTTGATAATGAGGATCCGTTCAGTAGTGGTTGCAGCTGTGGACGGCCTCAGGATAAATATGGGTGTGATCCAAAGGTGGATGTTGGTTCTAAATAAAGCCCGCAGCTGCCATCGCTCATCCTCTCACATAATTATGGATCGCAATCAGTGACGAAAGGCAAGAATTGACACAAATTAGTCATCAAACACACACAAAAAAACAACCAATGAGGGCTGTCCTCTTGGTCCCAAAGTTGGGAAAAACTAGCGAATGACGTGTGCCACTCATCAACTTTGTCCCTGCTGTTTACATAAATGTTACTCACAGGCTGTTGGCCGGCTCGGTCCTGCTGAACAGGAGGAGCACATACTGTCCTGGTGTCAAAGCAGAGCAGGGAGACGCACAGGAAGACGGGAAACATGGTTTTTATGGCTCTGCTCGGTCTGCTGTTACTGCGGCCTGGCCTCGCCGCTCTAATGACTTCTCCATTGGAAGAGGTAGGAGGAAAGCTGCGGGTGAACAGGAGCACAGCGGTTAGTGATTCCTCTGCTCAGGACTTCTGCAAAGTACATTGAACTCTTCAACTTTAAACTGCTTATCATCCTGAGAGTCATAACTGCGTTTTTACTGGATTTACAAGGCAATCACTAAAAAAAAAAAAAAAAAAGCTCTGGAAGAGTTTTGGAAGTCATTCAGTATTTGGGTCACAGATCTAAATTTAGTTATGCAGGTTTAAAGCTGCTGAACCTAAAATTGGTGTTATTTCTTGTGTCCTCTTGAAGCTTTTTCATCACTCCTCCAGTCACAGAGACACAGCTTCCTCTCCTGCTTCTTCACCTGAAGCCTCTGGTACGTCCAGCAGCTTGAAGACTCACTCACTCACAGTGTAAAGATGTGTGATATGTACAATAAATACCATCTTACAGTACTTCTCCTTGTTCTCAGCGGGCGGGCGGCTGCGTCGGTCGGCTCTGATGCCTGATATCACACATCTGGAGCTGCTGGTGGTCGTAGGGCCTGATGTCCAGCAGGTCCACAAGCAGGACACAGAGCGATACATCCTCACCAACCTCAACATTGTGAGTCTGAGCACAAACAGGCAGTCAAGAGACGCTTTACTGGATGGCCTAAAAATCAATGCATAGCAGAGGTAGTGGAGCAGATTTTCACAGCCCTGCAAGGCTGAAATAAGGAGTAATGAATGAAGTTAAAAGCAACATTAGAGGGAAAATGCTCTTCAGATAGACATCAATACCGTAGTCCCATTACACTGTGAGCACCCTGAAACACATTAACCTGACTTCTCTTCTAATCTCCACCCAGGCCTCAGAGCTGCTGAGGGACATGACCCTGGGCGCCAACATGAGGGTGCACCTGGTCCGCATGATCATCCTGTCGGAGCCGGAGGTGAGCAGCTCAACCTAAACGACCACAGCTGAGAGATTTGTCATGCGAAAGTGTGATTTAAGCACTCATTGGTACAAGGCTGTTACACAGAGTGAATGTGAGCAGTGTGAAAGAACCTCTCTGTTCCAGGATCCGTCCTTCACTTTGTCTCTGTGGTCTCTCCTCTAGCCGGAGATCCAGATGTCGACCAACATCACCTCCTCTCTCAGGAGCGTGTGCGACTGGGGCAGGAGGATAAACCCCTCAAACGATACGGACCCTCTGCACGCCGACCTCCTGCTCTACATTACACGGTGCGCTACGTGCAGCTGGCTGTGTCACGAGCTCTTCATATTTCATGAATGAACAAATGCTTCACTACATGTTTACTTCACAAACAGGTACGACCTGGAGCTGCCCGATGGGAATAAGCAGGTCAGGGGCGTAGCGCAGCTGGGTGGGGCTTGCTCCAGTGAATGGAGCTGTGTGATCACAGAGGACACAGGCTTTGACCTGGGGATCACCATCACTCATGAAATTGGCCACAGGTAAAGCAGAGCCAGACTTTCATCAACAGTCAATCTATTATCTACAATATCTGCTTTAAGTTTGCATCACAGCTCACAAACCGTAGTCGGTAGCGCTTGATTTGATCAGGCCTGTCATTTCCAGATGGGCAAGTCGGGTAAACATGTAAAAATGTACCACATATTAAAGATGTATGGAGAACAAAGTGTCCACTAATAGAAGAGAATGCTTACCTGTACTGAAATGGAGCTATTTTCCATATAATTAGGCCAAATAATTTTCCTCTTTCCAGGAAAGTTCTTAGAAATTATTAGGAAATTACAGACCTGTAAAGAGATTTCATTAGATTGATGATATTTTAGCAGGTTTCATGTTTCATTTGCAGCTTTGGAATCAACCATGACGGAGTAGGAAACCCCTGCAGCAGGAGCGGGTTCATGATGGCCGCTGACGGAGGCTACAACAGCGTGGATCTGACCTGGTCTCAGTGCAGCAGAGAGCAGCTGCTCGCATTCTTCAGGTGGGCCGACCTGTTCACGGCAGCTGTGCACGACAATGCCTCTCATTCATCACGCAGGCCCGGCGCCGCTGAGGGGCTTTTCATCTATAAGTCATATCTTAATGTTTTCACATCGGGTGGTTTTAACTGATTGATGTAATATTTGGTTCAGATTTTGAAATTCTTACGTCTTAAGCATAGAAAAGCTCCCAGTGTTAAAAACTGTAACTGCTGTGTTTTACACATGTGACTGATAGTGAGATGTTTCAATGCTCCCAGTGAAGGCAGAGCTGAATGTGTGAAAGACCTTCCTGCACTGGGAGGCTCCCTGCAGGACTGGAAGCCTGGTCTGTATTATGGAGTTGATGACCAGTGCAGGATAGCTTTTGGGAGCTCTGCCAGAGCCTGCTCCTTCACCAACCCTGACCTGGTAAGTCGCCTGTAATTACAGCTTGACACCACCAGGTGGCGTTTCACATCAGAACTATACAGTATGACACATTTCCAGTTCATAATATTGTTTTCTTCTTCCATCAGCCAGCTTGTCGAGCTCTGTCCTGTCACATTAACCCTGATGATGACAGCTCCTGCAAACGCCTCCTGGTTCCACTGCTGGATGGGACAGAGTGTGCACCTAATCAGGTACTGCTCTGTGATCAGTGAGTCATTTTGGTGCAATCCTTTTCCCAGAGTGTTGTGTTTAATAAAAGTATGCCCCCCCCTCCCTTGCAGTGGTGTTTGAAGGGCCGATGTGTGTCCTTGGATGAGCTCAGCTCCTCCGTGGTGGTGCACGGCTCCTGGTCCAGCTGGTCAGAGTTCTCCTCCTGCTCACGGACGTGTGGCGGAGGAGTCACTCATCGCACACGGAAATGCAACAACCCAAGGTAGCAAACGTGATGCGGGCATCAGTTATAGTCAGCGCAGAAGATCCTGTGACGTGCTGTGTTTGTCGTGTCTCATTTTCAGACCTGCTTTTGGAGGGAACGACTGTGAGGGACCGGATATTGAGGCTGAACTTTGTCACCAGCAGGTAAATCCTTCCTGGTAATGTTTACAGTGGGCCTCAGTATACAGTAGGTCAGTACTATTTACTCGGTCGATCACTGTACACAGAATTGTCCCACTTTTTAATGAGCTTTTGTTTGTAGTTTGCAGCCGGCACTCCAATAAAAAGCCTCCAAAATTAAAAGCAATGAAGGGACGACCTCTCAGTCACCATCACCCGGCCAGAGGAGTGAAAGATAAAGCCTGTTTTTCCATGTTGTTGCAGCCATGTGAGCGCACCCAGCTGGACTTCATGGCAGAGCAGTGCTCCCAAACAGACCTCCACCCCCTCTACCTCCAACCAAACACTGCCTCCTTCTACACCTGGATCCCTGCGGTGGGCTTTGCACAGGGTGGGCCTGAAGAAAACCTTTAGATTTCCACATGTAAAGGGACAAACCTTTATCTCTAACGGTTTATCTCGTCACCACCAGGGGATGAGCAGTGCAGGTACATGTGCCAGTCAGGTGGAGAAAACTTCATAGTGAGCCGAGGCTCTCAGTTCGTGGATGGGACTCGCTGTGAGTCCGACAACGCGCCTCCTTTTGGCTCCACAGCTGCTTGTCTGAGAGGGAAATGTCAGGTAGAGATGACAAACGCTCGAGAACAGATGCAATCTTACACTTTTCTCCACACTCAGGCTCACACCTCTTTAAATGTTCCTTTTGTCTCCGATCAGCTGTTTGGCTGCGATGGTGTGCTGCTCTCTGGGAAGGTGAAGGATGTGTGTGGGGTGTGTGGTGGAGACGGATCGTCCTGCACTTTGACCTCTGACTCCTACACCGGTGGTCAGGCCAGAGGTAGCAAACAACATCTCTAACTACTGAACACACTGTAACTTGGAACAAGAGAATTTCCCTGGCATGGCATGAATAAAGTCTTATCTTATCTTATCAGCAGTTGTAATTCAATGCTTTGTGTTTCAGAGTACGCCACCTTCCTCTCTCTGCCAGTGAACGCCACACAGGTTCACATCGTCAACAGGGCTCCTCTCTTCACTCACATGGGTGAGCGTCACCACTTCACAACAGATTCACGTTTCTGCAACAGAACTCAAACCTGGTTTGTTTTGCAGCTGTGACGGTCGGGGATCAGTACGTTGTGTCTGGGACGGGCAGCATGGCGTTGAATATGATCCACCCCTCTCCACTGGATGATAACCGGCTGGAGTACCGCCTCCACCTGACCCCTGACCTTTTGCCTGAGATGGAGGAGCTGCTGCTGCCCGGGCCGCTGCAGGAGGAGATAAACATACAGGTGAGGAGAAGGAGGGAGACTTTCTTAAACATTCAAAAACATTAAGAGAAAACACTCAAATCTAATTGGAAACTATTTTCTCTCCAGGTCTATCGCAAATATGGAAAAGAGTACGGAGAGAAAACGAACCCGAACATCAGCTACCAGTTCTATGTGGCCACCAGAAGCAGCAACTTGACAGACATCACACCTAAAGGCAAATGGGCTGTCGTCACGACGCCCTGCTCCGTCTCCTGTGGTTCAGGTCGGTGACTGTTAATGATGTTCTGATCTCAGATGTTTTTAGGAGGAAATACCACAAAATGTCCAAAGAAACCTGAAAACCATACAAGCAGCTTGTAGAATAATGTTATTAACTTTTTCCAGGTGTACAGAAGCACCTACACATCTGTGTGGATGAAGTCACCAACGCCCGTTTGGAGGAACACAACTGTGAAGCAGCTCCTCCACCCACACCACTCCACACCACCTGTCAGCTCTCCCCCTGTCCCCCCAGGTGAGGTTCATACTCTGCTCTTTCCCTGTGGACTGACATGCACACAGAGCTCAGCACAAACATGAATAATTTACTGTTTTACAGGTGGGATTCAGGAGCGTTTGGGCCCTGCAGTGCCTCCTGTGGTGGAGGAGAGAGAGTGCGTCCTGTCAGATGTGTTCAGAAACATGGAGCTGACGTGGTGAAGGTTCCAGATTCTGAATGCCCGCCTGACACGGCTCCAAATACTGCTGAAAAATGTAACCTGCAACACTGTCCTGCCAGGTATAAAGTCACTGCACTGTTGGACATGAGTGCATGGCTCGAATAACATCCTGTGAGCACAGAATATGAGGATTTCAGGTGTAATTTTATGTGAAAAGTCATGTATGTGTGCGCACAGATGGCGTGTTTCAGAGCCAAGGGAGTGTTCTGCAGTGTGCGGGCCGGGAGAAGCCAAACGCATGGTGTCGTGCGTTCGGCCAGAAGAGGGTCAGGATGTTGAAGTGGATCAAAGCTTTTGTTCAAAGCTGATCGAACCACCTGATTCTGTGCCCTGTGTGGTCGATGTTTGTCCCATCGGCTGGGAATCTAAGGGAGAGGTAAGGCAGCTAAGATCTCACTCTTATTTCAAGACGTGAAGCGTGTCTGAACGTCGTCTTTCTCGAGCAGGAACAGCCCGTGCTAAAGTCTGGATTGTTGCCACGATCCAGACAGGCTCCTGTGTACGTCTGGAGTCCTGTCATCAGCCAGTGCTCAAAGACCTGTGGCAATGGTAAGTGGACCAGTTTGCTCACCTTCACTCAGAAACAGCACCTCCTCGTCAGAAAAGGTCAACCAAAGCCTGATGCTTATGTAGGAACCCTGCAGGTGTGGTTTTCCTGTGTGGACCACCAGACCAGACTGGGGGTTCCTGACTTCCACTGTGATGCTTCCAGCAAACCTCCTCCTCAGTCTGAGACCTGCAGCACATCTCCCTGCCCTCCCACGTGAGACGCATGCACGGACCATGCAGTATTTATGTAGTATAATGCAGTAAATCTCAGAAAAATAAGGGTTTGAAAATGACAGCTGTAAGGATTCTTTACAACAACCAGGTGGCGCTCTAAGCAAGGAGTCTGCAGTGTAACGTGTGGAGGAGGGGTGGCCAACAGGGTGCTGTACTGTGCTGGAGAGACAGACGGGGAGGAGGAGGTGGTGGAGGATTCAGAGTGCAGTGGCTTCCCCAAACCCACAGCAGTGGTTTCATGCAACACCCACAGCTGCCCTGCAAGGTGAATCCACACACACACACACACACACACACACACACACATACACATACACATACACATACACACACACACACGCTTCAAACCAATTTGTGCACAAGCAAAATTATTAACAACCCGCTGCCACTCATCCAGGTGGAAGGTGTCCGGGACATCACCCTGCTCGGTGTCCTGTGATCTGGGTGTAGCTCAGAGGACCGTGTCCTGCGTCCAGTTCGTCCACGGCAAGGAGAGCACGGTGCGGGAGGAGAGCTGCGGTGCAGCCGTCAAGCCGGCCACCACGGTGCCCTGCCTGGTGCAGGTGTGCACCTTCAGATGGGAGGTGAAACCGTGGAGCCAGGTACATTTCAAACAGACTGAGAGATGAAGATCAGATTAGATTCAACATGAAACCATTGGATGATTAATCATTAAGTCCACTGAAGAAGAAAAAAAATCATTAAAAATCTATTAATCATTTGAATCATTTTTTAACCACCACCTGCTTCCAGCTTCTCTGAGTTTTCACTGTAAACTGCAAATCTTTGGTTGACATTGTGACAGAAAAGTTTCACCATATTTAGGCATTTTTAAAACAAACAATTGATTCCTCAAGACGAATGATCATCAGATTCATCAATAATGAAAATAATCTCCAGAAGCAGCTGCAGAGATGATAAAGATTAATAACAGAAGATAAATACAGAGACAAATGAGTGGAAAATGTAAAACATCAGCCATTACACCATCGGTACAAATCACCGTTATCGTAAGTGGTGAACGTTATTTCCTCATTTGTGTGACTTATTACTGTTTTTAACTTAGAGCCAAAATCCCTCTTCAGAGGACCGCGCTGTGCTTTTGCATGTTTTGGATCATTTCCTGAAGTAACATCCGCTTTGCATCACAGACATCACAAGCTGCAAACCCTCTGCTGTGTTTCTGAAGTATAAACGTGCATTTTTCCACCATTCCAGACGTCAAGTGGTCTCCATTCATTAGCAGAGTCTTGAGACCTGCTCGAGGTGTGTAATCCATCACAGTGAACGAGTCTGCACTTAAACTGCGTTACCATGATAATGTCCACTGATAATGTAACACTGAAAAGAGTAATGCAGGCCTGACGTTCACTGTGATGGATCGCACAGCTCAAGTACGTTTCTAGAGGCTGCCAAGTCATTTTCATATTGTATGGAAATAAAAAAATAAAAAAAACACCCACCGACTGAACGCATGCTTTCAAAAACTGTCAGCAGAAATGTAGATTTCCACAGATTCTTATTACAGAGCTTAACTTGCAGCCACAGCGGTCCTGATTGGTCCTTTAGGCTCGCTGTCTCTCTGAGGACATTCTATAATTATTGTTTGATGTCTTATCCTGATGTATATTTATGAATGCTAATGTTGCTAACACTGCCAGCTAACAGGATGGTCAACAAAGTAAACTGGGCTCCATTTATAGCATGAATCTAATAACTGCAGAAGATCGCTGCTGTGCTGTCTTGCTCTGCAGTGTTCAGTACCCTGTGGATACGGGATCCAGTCCAGAGCCGTGTCCTGCATGGGCCCCTCCAAGCCGGAGCCCCTCAGCCCTCTGCTTTGCATGCACATGCCAAAGCCCATCACCATCCAGGGCTGCAACATGGGCAGCTGCAGAGAGGAGGGACCCCTCCCGTCTGCCACTCTGAGCCCCACAGATACACCACCGCACCACGTGGGCCATCCTCCTCTTCCAACAGAGGCCTCCACCGTCGCACAGACCACCACAGCAAGCCTCCCAACACCTAAACCCAGTCAGTGCACACACACACACTCCAGCTCCTTACCCTTTCTCACCACGAGCTGAAGGCAGATACAGGATTATCATTACAGTGTGTGCTTATCACCAGGCGCATGTGGAAGGCTGCTCCTGGAAGAATCAGGCACGGTGGATCTGAAGGACGTGACCGGCCGCTGCACGGTGTCCATAGGTCGACCCTTGGATGAAGTCATTCACGTCAAAGTGGAATCCGGCTCCTTGAACTGCAGGAAAAGTACGTTTGAGCAGATATAAAGGTCGATATTTCCCGCCACAACTACTAAACGTCTGCTGCTCTGTGCATGTGTTCCTCCAGAGGAGAACGTGGCGTTTTTTGACCGGCTGGCATTTGTGAGGAAGTGCGAGCAGGTAGCAGGAAGTGAACTGACCACCAGGACCAACGTCCTGCTGGTGCGCCAAAACCTGCTCACCTCTGGGAACGGGGTGGTGTTCACCTACAGTTCACAGAAGAACACGAAGAAGAGCCACCATCAGGGTGAGAGAGAGCGTTCCTCAGCTGCTCGTTGGAGGAGATGCAGTGAACTGAGCCTATTGCAGCATAAAGGTTTAAATCTGAAGAGATGTGTGCAGCATGAGGAACACTCCCAGTCTAATGCAATCCAACACAAGAGCTCTGAAATATGAAGAGTGAAGCTGAAAGCACTGTGACGCATTACATTTCCTTGTTGACTGCTTATTCACTTTTTGAATTTTTGCCATCGCACGACATTGTTTGACTGCGCTGGTGTTCATATTTCCAAAGATTAAATGCACCATCTTCTCCCCACAGACTGTGACCTTCAGCTGTTTTCTCCAAGCGGCGTCTTTGAGAACCCAACGACGACCAACACCAACCACACCTGTCGAGTCCTCATCAACGCGCCTCCCGCAGTGAAGATCAGGATCCAAGCGCTGCACACAGGACTAGTGTTCAACTCCACCAACTCCCAGTCGACATACATCATGGTGCATTATGACGCTCGCTGTTTCAACATGCTGCACGCTCAGTAGGAAGAAGTGTAATAACCGCTGCACTGCTCTGTCTCGTGTCTCTCACTCAGATCCGGGACATGGACGTCTTAAAGACCAACGTGTTTAAAGGCCAGCAGCTCTTTCTGTGGCACTCCTCTGGAAATATGGCCGAGATTGAGTTTCATGGAGACTACCTGCATTCCAAAGGGAGCTTCAGAGCTGAATACTCCTTTACGCGTCTTTGATATCAAATATTAACTCCAACCCCGATTTTTAAAAAGTTGGGACGCTGTGTAAAACACGAATAAAACAGGATGCTAACTGCTAATCCTCTCTGACGTCTACTCAACTGAAAACAGCACAAATATATTTAATGTTTCTCCTCATCAGCTTCACTGATTTTTGTAAATATCTGCTTATCGTGAATCTGATGCAGCAACATGTTTCACAGACTGAAAGATGTGGAACGCTCCAAAAACAGTTTGGATCATTCCACAGGTAAACAGGCTCACTGGTAACAGGTGAGAGGATCATGATTGGGTATGAAAGGGGCATCCTGGAAAGGCTCAGTCGTTCACAGCGAGGATGGAGTGAGTTCACCACTTTGTGAACGCATGAACTCAGAGACACTTCAGGAAACTGTTGTCAGTGAACTCAGTTTGATTGGAAATGATTGATTCTGGTTTTATTGAATTTTTACTGGTCTGGAATCTTATTGTCACTGTGAGCATTTTAGCATGCTTATGTTAGCATTTAGCTTAAATTGAACTAAGGCTGCACTAATGACAGTTAGCGTAGCTGTAGACTCTTCGTCTTGTCTTGCTTTGTTTTTATTTCCACTTTACGCTGCATCCCAATTTTTTTGGGTTGTATTTTAAGGAAGTCTGAAATTTCTGTTTTAACATTTCTTAAGTTTATAATACATCTAACAGCCATTCAGTTTTATTCTGTTGAGGAGAGCAGACTTAAATAAGATTTTTGTTGTTTTCATGCCTGTATGCTAATTGTTTTGACCTGAAATAAATAATAAACAAGTCAAAGCATTCAAAATGTTTAAGTCAAGTGAGGACAGCATCATTCTGAAGACTGTAACAGGAACTGGTCGAGTGTAAACAAAGGAAAAAGTATTTATACTACAATTCTGTTCATTTCAAGTTTATATGTAACACAATATATTAAAATATAGAATTTCCATCACAGACCTTTACCTCATCCAAAAGGCAGCGTACTGACAGTCACACATTCTACTTCCCACAACCCTTTGATAACAGGTTTCCCCTCACTTCCACCACACTCGGTACATTGTGCGTCTATGTCAGCGTGGCGTTCCGCCAGCCACTTCAGTTCCAGCTCCCATCCGGCCCGGCGGGACCCCAACGCCGTGCCAGGCTCCTGTGCGGGATCACTGCTTGGCTGTGGCTGTGTCTTCCAGCAGAGCTCTCATGTCCAACAGAGCGTCCTCTACGGCCTGGGCAAACTTGGCAGCGTTGGTCTCCTCGCAGCTGTTGAAGGCTGTGATGGCGATGTTGATGTGCTCGTCCATGGGATTGTAACACACTCCGTAGCCATCTGGCACCATCGGACCAAAGCACATCACACAGTCTGTCTTGGAGCCAACCTGGACACGGAGACGGGAGAGATGAGGGCAAACGCGCAAACAAACAAACACGACGACAAATAATCATTCGCTCGGTCATAACAGACTGTGTGTCTTCTTAAAAACAAATACTCAGCACCTGGCTGGTGGAGAGATTGTAATGCTGAGCCACAGCATAAGAGGTGTCCATGAATATCTCAGGCATGGAGGTCAGGTCCTCAATACTCAGCAGCTTCAGGCCGAGGAGGTGTCTGTCTATGCCTTGTCCGTGGATTACCTAAAAAAGAAACGTTGCATGTGTCGAACTGAGATTAATGAGACGGTGTCAGAAGAAGCTCTATGAATAAACCGCCTGCACTCACGTTGTACGTGTTGTCCTTATGTGTCTGAACGGTCTTCTGCAGCAGCGCCAGCCTCTCTGCGTTCTGTTGGGAACATTTAGCGCTCACTCAGACGGTTCACGAGCCTTAAACTCAACACTTATGGTGAAACTCTGGTGGTTTGTCAGTACCTGTTTAGCTGGGTCTTGCATCGCCTGCATGAATTTTAAGGAGTCTGCAGTAGTCGCCCGGATTGCGTCTGTTCGCCCATATTTGAACATTCGTAACGATGCGCTCTCGTAGGTAGAGCAGCACATGTTATACATCCTGGAATTCAAACACAGCACACAGGATCTGTGACGGAACATTTCGTGTCTACATCAGGGATGATGTTCGACCACAAAAAGAGATTTCTTACCTGAAGTAGGCAAGTTGAAGAGCCGTTTGCACAAAAGCATCTGGACTCATCTTATGCTGCTTCGGTACGTTTTTACCATAAGCAGAAAACAGAAGCACCTTCACATCTAAGTCGTGCACCATTCTAAAGAAACAGACAAGAGCCAGTTAAACAAAATCTTCAAAGCCAAGAAGAGAAGAATATTCATAACTGCACGATACGTACATGTTCATATTTTGTTTGGCTTTCTCAATGTCTCTCTTGACCTCTGGTGTGATGTTAAAACGCAGTTTCTGAGGCATGGCCAGAGGAACCATGGGAGTGCGAACCATTTCAGTTCTCTGCCTGTTCAGAAAGCATGAAACCGTCAGTTTGAGTTCATCTGAAAACAGCCAAGACGCTCGTTTAAAAACAGAAAGACACTCACATGTATTTCACCACGTAGTCGATGAGAAACACGGTGGGCGGGCCCTCGGCGGGCGCGTGCTCGTACACCAGTCCACACGTACCGTCTTCACCCACAATGAACTGAGGATTTACATCACATTCAGATTCTCAACCGCCACCACGGCACCGCTCATTATTTTAAAGGCAAAGTCTCAAACTGACCTGTAACGTCTTGTCAAACCAGCGGTTGCCGCTGTTCCAGCGAGCTCCTCCACCGTGCAGCATCTGAGCGGCCACTCGGCTCTGATACAGCTCGTCCGACACGCGAGGCATCGGAGCGTCCAGACACACCATGAAGATACTTTTCTGGATGGCTCGGACCGACTCCTTGTTCGTCTTATCTGAGGAGCAGTAAAATCAAAAACTCTTCTAGAATCTTGAGCTGAATAAATATAACGTAACATACTTCTAGCTGATACCAAGCGGTTCTGCACAGACTCTTTAAGCTGTTGCTCACCCTTGATCAGGTTGTTGTAGGCTTTTCCCCAGGTGTTGCGGTGCTGTGATGTAAGGATGCCAACAGGCTCCTTGTTAGTCTGCAAAGAGGAGTTCCAGATCTTCTCCAGCTGCATGTACAGCTGGTCGACTGTCAGCGGGGTGCCATCGCTGTTGTACACGTCCAAGACAAAGAACTGGGGGGAGAAGCCAAGTCAGGCTCATTCAGCCACAGATCCAGTATTTCTTTAGCGACTGCATCAATGGTAATGAGCATAAGACGAAGAGGAGTACCTGGAAGTTGTGGACCACAGTGATATGAGTGGGAGGCGTTTTCCCGATGGCGTAGTTTACAACAGTGTCTCTCTTTGGACCAGGGATGCGACAGGAGGACAGGATCTGGTAATACTGGTCCATACAGAGCGGCTTCCCACTCAGGTACTCTACAGGCAGGGTCTCACTGTGACACAGCGCCACACGTTAGCCATTCAGAAACCAGCTGCAAGTCATGATGACAATGAGCTTTGTGCCATAATTGTACGAAACTCACGTGTCAATCATTTTTTTGAAGTCCAAAACTCCTGCAATCAGTTTGGCAGCAAACCTGCGCAGAAAGCGTTGTTGTGTTATTAAAAGACTTATTATGGTTTGTTTGCATTAAGGCTCTGCAGCGCATATGAGGTGCACAGACAACACGAAGCTTTACAAGCAAATGTCGTTCCATATGACCTAATGGTGTCACTGGCACCTACTGCACCCTGCACAGCTAAAACTCTCACAGTAGACTGTGTCTCTGTGGAGCCTCCATGTTCAATGCATACCCCATGGGTCACACAAACAGCTGAGCAATGCTAGCAGCAGCCAAACGCCTTTAAATAGACAGCATGCGAACGGAGGCCTGCAAAGGTCGGCTCGAAACTCCGGCTTCATGTGGGCTTGTTTATCCTGCACCTCAACGCAATGTAAATCACTTTTGGGAACAACTTTATGAGAGTGCTTACAGTCAGACAATTAACTTTTATAACTGATATTATGGGAATCCAAGCCCAGCACATTAGAGGTTCTGGCTCTTCTTTTTTGGGACTGTACAGACTGTTTAGCAAGATAAACAGCGCTGTGAGTGTGGCTGGTTTTACAGTGGATCCTGGTCTCTCACCTCATCTGTCCTTGACGATCGTGGAAGTGCATGCGAGGCAGGACGACCGCAGGACTGGTGTAGACCGCCACCGGCATACGGCAGTCTAGATAGGCTGACTGCATCCACCATTCTGACAGCTACATGAACGCAGCAGAAGTCAGAGAGCAGGAATCAACATGTTTCCACATACTTCGCCATTACCTGTTTGGATTACAGTGTTCAAGGCACAGTCAAATACGCTCAGATATCTACCCAGTTTTCTGTCTTGCGTGCCCGTCGCTCCAGGCCTCTCTGCAGCCTTTCCCCGACACCACCCGTCAGGAACTCCTCCACCAGTTTCCGGGTGTGTTCCAGCTCTTCCTCGCTCACGATGGGCTCCAGAGCAGCCAGGTATCGCTCACATGTCTGCTTCAAAGGCGGCACAGGCAGCTTCGGCAACCCCTCCTGGTGCACCAGAGACCTCTCCGGGATGTGTGTCACTGGTCTGACCAGGCGACAGGGCGTCGCCAGGCCGGGCCGCAGCTGCGGGACATGGACTCGATAAGCACAAACTCTCCTCTGCCATCAGATTTTACAAGAAACTGCTCTTTGGTCAAATATTTTAACTGACCACATGGCAATACTGCAGGCTGAGGTGAACCAGGAGATCAGTTGTATTTAAAAGCTCACTGACGCTGCCTCACAAATCCAGGTGTCAACATCTTGTCAAAAATTAATTATATGCAATTGAAGCCTCGAATAGTAAATAACTCAATGTAAATGGCTTCCTGTAAGAACAGAATGTAGTGTCATGAACAAGACTTCTATTCACAAGGTCACATAGTTTACAGTAACATGACTTGATCTGTGAAAACTGACACCAAAACAAGCGAGAGCTGCAGGGGCCGCCAGGCTGTTTGGATCCACCAGTAAAGGCTCTGCCAGCTTTTAAATAGAAGGTTGACACAGTTGAAACTTTGGAATGGGAGCTAAAATAAACACACATGAAAACAAGAAATATATCTGTGCCCTCGCGGTCAACACTACGAATCCGTTATCTGATATAATAATGACAGGTTTGCAAATAACTTCAGCGGAAGTCCAATCAGATTTAACGTGAATGTTTGTAACTTAACAGAATTCACCTTCATGATCCCATCCTTCGTTCTTGTCAAACCTTGACAATACAATCAACAACTTCCGGTTGACCTCTTCAAAATAAAAACGTTGTTGTTGTGTTTTAGCAATACATGCCACAACAGATAATATAAAAAGACGGTTGATACCGAAGGTGTGCTCTATAGCGAATTAAACTACAACTACAGGGACATTTCCCCACGATGTCTTTTTTTTTTTTTTTTTTGTTAGCAGTAAGCTAACGTTATGCTATCGGCTAACTTGTGCTAGGCTAACGTGATGCAAGATATCACAATGGCGGGCTGCAAATAACGCTTTGAATTAATGTTTTGCCTTAACGGGTAGCGTGTAAGACATTTTGACAGCCTGTGTGGGTTAAACACGAGTTATATTTGACCGTAATATTCTGTGATTTTTGCTGTCCCGGTCTGCGCCCCACCCCCTTCACTCAGACTGATGCAGGGTAGCCAAACACTGTATTACTGCGTTTGTTAATACGCATTAAAATACATGCAGACCAAATCACATTAGACTCACCGCAGATCTGACAAAAACACCCAACATCGTGGTCGACGGACGCGCTACAATATTTGACTGTCCCGGGAATATAGATGGGAAACCCTCGGGCAGTCATGTCTCAAGGACAAGCACACTGTCTATTCTCAGCTGTCCGCCCCCCTCGGACCCACCGAGGAAAGACAACTGTGAGCTCCTCTCTAAAAGTCCTGATTTTCCAAATGGGGTTTGGTACGTGCGTGCCCGCTGTTACAAAATATTTTGCACAATATCTTTCAGCACTAATAAGCCGCCTCATTTCAACGCCAGATTTATTTTATTAGAAGAAATAATAGACTCTGGTGATCCCTATGAACCATTAATGAACTATTATATTTTAGTTTTAGACATGAAAGAGTCATAAATTACAGATATGATATCCCACAAGAAAGGCAATGGAGAAAAATGCAAGGTCACTACAAGCCCCACTGATGCACATCTATGACAGCCCCACTAACAAGTCTAGCAATATAAATTATCTGGAGCTGAAGTTGTAATTTAAAGCCAATACATCCGTGTTTTTGAATTCTGTTAATTTTATTGATGAATAAAAGCAGGCCCTGGTATAAATAACACATTTACAGAAGGACATTGTGCGCTCATCTGCTGCATGAGGCTGTACAGATCCTCACTGGCCACATGATGGCGCTCGTCCAACATCTTTCCAGAGAAACAGCGTTAACTCATGTCTTCAGGAAACCAAAGACAGACTCCAGAACCCGAACGACTCACCGGTAAAAATAGGTTTAAATGAGACGTACACGTATTTTATATTGTGTGAGGGAATTATATTAGTCGGCATTAAAGTGTTAATGTGTGAAAGTGGAGCTGAGTGCTCTGTGCAGCCACATTTCATCCACATCGTTCAATAACACAGCAGAGAGAGAGAGAATTGCATTCGTCTCATGGTTTATTTGAAAGCAATAAAATAAAACGATACAAAGAAAATCAATCATACAAATCAAAATGCTTCGATTGCTCTGGTCCAGCCGCTGCCTGTTAACAGTGTATGTTTTAAACAAATTGTTTGAGCGGCGAATATTTGCTCAAGGTCCGTCTGCTGCCAACTCACAAACTCAGAGAGTCCACCTGAGCCCAGCACCGAGATCAGGTTGGAGATGTTTGTGCTGTCCAACTGGTCCGAGTCTGAATGTGAATCATCATCAGTCCTCATCCTCTTACACGGCACTGGCCCAAAGTCCGGCAGGTAAAACTCTGGATCAACAATATGATAACTTGTGTCCATCTTTCGCTTTTTGCTGTAGCACTGCGCGCCCTGCGGCTGTTTTGACTGCGCGCAACAGTCTGAGTGGAAGTATCCGTTCGTGACAGTAGTCACCACATGCGTGTCCAAGTCCAGGACAGTCTTTTGGTTGGCCTGTGCGTTCGGGATAGGTAACTCCCAGGAGGATTTGTCTGCACAACTCCAACAGGCTTCCGAAACCATGAGGTCAGAGTCACTTGGTGAAACCATTGCGCAGGCGGATGCGTCTTGGTGCGCCACCTCTGCAGGCTGGCCGACGGGCTGGTGCGCTCCGCAGTGCCAAGTGTCCGACTCAACCCCAGTAAAGTTGCAGTAGAAGTCATCGGCCAACTCCGTTAAGCTCCCCGTCAATTCAAGGTATTCTTGTCTTTCCCGGACTGCAGCTACATCCTCATAGTGATGCGTCCTCTGCGCCTGCGACAAGTTTTTGCTCATGTAAAACTGCCTGGCGTTTCTCAGGACGTACGTTACCAGTAAGTTCTTGTGGAGCTTGATGCCTCCTCTCTGCGTCCTGGAGCTTTGGATTTTCCTCAAAGAAATGGAAATCAGATTCTGTGCGTCAAATGCACACTCCATCCTCAACCGGGCCGCCCGTTCTCTCCTCTCACTCTGTCAAATCGTTTGTTTCCTAACTGGAGAAATATTTATGTCTTTAGCTGAGATTCCTACTCGATTCGTGTAGACTGTGTCCATAGCGCTCCATGTCTTCCCAGTAAGGGCATGGATTTGCAACTCTCATCTTTCCTTGCCACGCCCTCACGTAGACACTGTCCAATGGGAGGGAGGCGGTGCTTCTGTTATACGCAAATCTCACTACGAGCCTCATTCAGGATGCACGTAGGAGCTGGCATGCTGCATTTCACTAAATGTGTTCCGAGCTTTTTAAATCTCAGTGCGGACAAAAAAAAAAAATCATCAAAATTATTGTCCGTGTAGAAAAGTGGAGCAGAACAGAGCAGAAGGAGAGGAGTGAAAAACAGCAGATTAGAGCAGAGAGTAGGAGGAAGGAACAGAGAGTGACACACGAGAGGAGAACAGGAGGGAAAGTAGGAGAGAGTCACGGAATAAAACTGAGGAAAGAACGGCAGAGAGCAACAGAACAGAGAAGAAGAAGAACAGAACAGAGTGAGAAGAAGAACAGAACAGAGAAGAAGAACAGAACAGAATGAGAAGAACAGAACAGAGAAGAAGAACAGAACAGAGTGAGAAGAAGAACAGAACAGAGAAGAAGAACAGAACAGAGAGAGAAGAACAGAAAGAGAAGAAGAACAGAACAGAGAGAGAAGAAGAACAGAACAGAGAGAGAGAGAAGAAGAGAACAGAGAAGAAGAAGAACAGAACAGAGAAGAAGAACAGAACAGAGAGAGAAGAAGAACAGAACAGAGAGAGAGAAGAAGAGAACAGAGAGAGAAGAACAGAACAGAGAAGAAGAAGAACAGAACAGAGAAGAAGAAGAACAGAACAGAGAGAGAAGAACAGAACAGAGAAGAAGAAGAACAGAACAGAGAGAGAAGAACAGAAAGAGAAGAAGAACAGACAGAGACAAGAACAGAACAGAGAAGAAGAAGAACAGAACAGGGAGAGAAGAAGAACAGAGAGAGAGAAGAGAAAGAAGAAGAACAGAGAGAGACAAGAACAGAACAGAGAGAAGAACAGAAAGAAAAGAACAGAACAGAACAGCATAGAATACAGTGGTTAGTAATTATAATAGAACAGAACAGATTAGAATAGAAAATCATAGAGAGTAATAGAATAGAACATTTCAGAGTAATCAAACAGAATACACCATAGTAAGAGTAACTGAACTGAACAGAACAGAACAGAACATTCTAGAGTGTTATAGAATATATTAGAATAGAATGTCCTAGAGAACAATAGAACAGAACAGAATAGAACAGAATAGAACAGAACAGAACAGAATAGAACATTTCAGAGAATAATCAAATGGAATACACTATAGTAAGAGTAAGTGAATAAAACAGAACAGAACATTCTAGAGTGTTATAGAATATATTAGAATAGAATATCATTGAGAGTAATAGAACAGAACAGAATAGAAGAGAATACCCTAGACAGTAATAGAATAGAATAGAACATCCTAAAGAGTAATCAGATGGAACAGACTGTAGTAGAGCGTACTGAATAGAACTGAATAGAACATACGAGAGTGTAATAGAATAGAGTGCAGTACAGAGCAATAGAAGAGTATAGAAAAGAATACAGCAGAGAGTAATGGAACAGAATGAAATATAATAGAGTCGAGGGGATTAGAATGATACAGAACAGAACAGAATAGAATAAGACAGAGTAATAGAACAGAACAGAATAGAACAACAGACTTTGACGGAGCTCTTTTTGTACCAATAAATGGAGTTCAAACAGATTCCCAGAACCACAGCGGACAGAAACTCTGAATAAAATATATCAGCAACACGGTCTTCAAACTAGAACGACTGAAAATCAAGAAAACGAGGGAAAAGGGCAAAGTAAAAAAAAAAAAAAAAAAAAAGTGTTTGGACGAACATTTGAAAAAGTCAACATTTTCCACTTTGGATGACTGTTCCATGAAGCCGGGCCATCGACTGTGAACGCAGCCTCGCTGAGAGCGAGCGGAGGGGAGACGGCTGAAGGGGAAAACCACCACCTTCACTGCTCCAACTGCACAAACTACTGCAAACTACACCAAGCGACACAGATATTTCCTCAACATCCGAACGAAACAGGCTCATCACACAGCGCAGCACTCGGGTTCGATGCCCACAGACGCTCAGACAGACCGTAAATCCTGAAGCTGACAGTGATGTCATCAGGACGGCCTCTGATAATAGAAATACTGTCACTGCACTCAGATCTGTGAGGTAAGAGCTCTTTGTAGAGAGATTATCTGTCATCCGTGCCCCACATCTGTTTGTGTGTACACACGCAGATGGCAGACATCGTAGCGAACACCTGGATGTGACTTTGATTTCCTGCCAAATGCGTGAATCAGGAGGACAGCCACAATTACGGTTATCATGCTCTGATAATAGTGTAAACTGGAGTCTGACATATGTGTTCTCTCTGGAATATAGTTTCAACGGCAGAGAGCAGATTGATACCGTGTTTTTATGCTACGTATGGTGGCATCCTGTGTTATGGTGGCAGTACAGTACAATAGTACAGAGCTGGATTTCATTTGAAGTCTCTGTAAGTGTTGAGTAAGGAGGGAAAGTTAAAGCTGATGGCGGCTTAATGGAAGTTCTGACATGTTGTTACGCAGAACGCTCATAATATCACGTCGTCCAAGCAGCACTCACACACAGATCCCTGATCATCAGCACTGCCTGTGTAGGTAATGTGTTCGGTCGAGGATACAGTGGAGAAAAGTGGAGTATAGAAGAGTGTATACGGTATAACAGGGTGATATTTAGGAAAAACATACCTCTGGTCTGCTGCACACAGGACGAATTCGACTGTCTTCTTTGTGCTCAATGCACCTGAACGGGGAAAGACACGACGGCAGAGAAGAAGAAGAACAAAGATGACAGGAAGACAATGTGTGAGAGTGGAAAAACACATAAATATATATAAAACCAGCACCAATGGGCAGAGACATACGTGATTCTGTAAGCTGTCAACAAAATAAACACAAGGACGAGAAGCATTTGGAGCATAAGGATGATACAGGTTTGTATGTCGTGTGTTCAATGCAGTGTTGCATCATGGGTGGTTAAATGGAAATGTAAGGAAGATTAGAGTGAGAAAAAAAAAGAGAAAGACAAACTAATCTGTGAGAGAAGCAAAGGTCAGAGCAGACGTCAAACAGACCCCAGATCAGTTCAGACTCTGCTGGAAGGCCGAGCTGGTTAGAGGTAAAAAGGGTATTAACGTGTATTAATAAGTATTTTATTACTATTGATACTGATCTGTTGAACTCTGTGCTGAAAAAAAAATAACTGTAGAGAAATCAGTTTGTCATTTTAAGGTTAGATAAAGTTAAAAACTGGCTCTGAAACCATAAATACTATAAAAATACTAAACATGTTCTGGAGATTTTTAATAACCTGCAGATGTGTACTGTAGAAATTCAGATGAAAGTTTTGGAATATAACATTTATGATTATTAATGTCTGAAACAAACATGGTCATGGTTCCTCTCCGATGTCTTTAATGAAACCAGATGTTAGCTGATCTCTTTCATATAGTGCAGTATAGTACAGTACAGGTAGTATACTGCAGTATATGTATACTGTGATTGCTGGAACGAGGTACGTGTTGAATCTGATTAACTACATGATCACCGACACCAAATTAAACTGAAAATAAGACTTTTCAGCTTCTAGACAGAGTTTTTATTGCCTCAGAGGGAAAGAAACATACTAATATACATGATACATGAAATATACACTTGTAGAATAATATACTATGATTTAAATAGTACAGTTAAACTACCAATGACCACAAACTACCTACTTGCCGTGTTGGTACAGGACAGTGTTGGCTCGATTTGTGGAGGTTTTTCATTATATTTTAACATGTTTCTCATTTTTTCCCCTCAGATTAAAGAAAAAGGTCACATGAAGCTGTTTAAAGCAGCATCACCTCGAGTTAGAGCCTCTAAACATAACATAAAAACTGAAGTTTAAAAAGGTAAAACAGGCTTTGCTGTAAATCAGAATGACATCATACAGGTATTTTTCTGCTCACTGCATACAGCGTCAGTGGGGATGCAGTACAGAATGGTATATAAATACTCTAATGTGTAGTATAAACGGTTTTCTGGGTGTTTCCATCTGAATTCTGAATCTTGTAAATCAATAAATGAGCTCGTTTAAGCTCAGTAATGAAGGCTCGCTCTATCAGCTGACAAAGAAAACCCTCTGATAGTTTTGAGGCCTCTTCAGGCTGATGTTAACCTTGTTTTGCTCACAAATGATAAACTGAGTTTTAAAAAAGTGGAATATTTGCAGATTTTAGGACAACAAACTGTGCTTTTTCTGTCACTTGTGACGAATAAGACTTTCCCGTTTTCTTGGATTTTGTAAATACATCTGATGATTAAAGGTTAAAGTTATATGAGCTGAAATGAACAAAATATGAACGATGGAAGATGCCAATTTAATAACTCCAGCAACTCTGATGAACATATGAACGATTTCTACACTTAAGCTTTGTTTGCAGATGAGAATCCGACGTAAAGATTATAAAGTACAGTTACTTTATTTTACTTGTGTTGATAAAAGATTTTAGGTGCGAATGTTTTAGCCAGAAATCAGGACAGAGGACTCAGTCCTGCCTGTAGTCAACTTCTTAACTCTGAAGACATTTGAAGAGGAGAGGTGAAAAAATGTTCTCCCAGTACTTCTCTTATCAATAAATCTATAGTTCTTGAGTCGGCAGATGAGTCCGAGCAGAGAGGAACCGCTGCTAAACAAAGACAACTGAGCCCGTCGAGCGTCCTCTTCAACACAGAGCTGAGATATGCAGCTCCGGAGAAGATGCACACAATTACTGGAGAGGCGGGGTGCTTTATTTACATATGCAATATGCATAAGCAAGGTTACTGTGAGGGTGAAATAACCGCGAGATAGAGGGAGGGGGGGGGGGGGCTTTGGTATGAGTGTGAGACGTGTGCGTGTGTACGTGTTTGTGTGCGTGGTGGTGATGGAGAGAGGGTGTGTGTGGGGTAGGGTGGTGGTGGTGGTGGTGGTGGTGGGTGGGGGGGTGGCAGAAAATTGGTGTTATCAATATTTAACCAACCCTTCCAGCATATTTATGGCAGACAATAGAGCAGACCTGCAACTGTCTCATGTGAGTGGAAGTGTATTTATTACAGCCTGAACAGAGGCTGTAAATAGGATGTTCACTGATACATCACCACTCGCACCAGTCGAGACACGAGTCCAACAGTTGATTCTTACCAAAATAAACTATTAACATATCAGCTAATTGCGCGTCACAGCCCCCGAGTGCATCACAAATCATTAGGGAGATTTCTACATGTGGCGAGCAGATGTATGTAATTCAATCAGTTTGCTAAGAGAAAAAAAAAAAAGAAGCGAAAGAGCTCTGAAAGAGGGAGAAGAAATAAAATGTCTGGAGCTTTTTTTCAGACCCATGGCCTCTCAGAAAATGTTTCCATGTGTTGTGTCTGAGCACACTGAGAGCAAAGAAGGAAAACATTCTCTCCTCCAAACCACATGCAACAGATTCCTTCTGAAGCCAAATAAATCAACCCTGTGTTTCAGATCATGTGACACTTTCTGTGCTTTGTGTTATTCCCAACATATCCTGTTTCAACTCCCCCCCAGCACACACACACACACACACACACACACACACACACACACCCCATTCCAACACTCTCTCAAAGGCACGCACGGACCCTGCGCGCACACACACACACACACACACATACACGACACACACACATTCAGAGTTTCCATTTCCTGTGCGTAAGATCACCTGTACAGACAGAATGGCGTGCTTCAATGCAACATGCTCAGGCAGGAAAACAGGAAAGGGAGTTCAAGGGTGTCCAACATGAAATACTTCGAGTTAGGGGAAACCCAGAGCTCGTGGCAGCGCTCCAGTTTCTGAAGACAGTAAGTAAAGTTTCGCTGCTGCACTTTTTGCTTTCTTTTTTTTTTTTTTTTGCTTTAGCACTGCCATCATGCGCTCTACTTCTGCTCGTGCAAAAAATGTTCTAGAAGCGTTCTGTTCGGTCAAAACGCACATTTCTGTACAAATTAATGGGATCGTGCAGCACAGGAAGCTTCTGGAACCGATGCTTTGTCTCTTTAAAGGAGTAGTTCAGTTTTGGGTTTCATGCAACTCTAATGTCTACACGATAGAGATGCTGCGTTAGCCACCAGGCGCTTAGCTTAGCTTAGCATAAAGACTAGAAACAGCTAGCATAGCTGTGCCAAAAGGTAAAAGAAGATTAACAGCCTGCACACAAGGTCACAAACTACTGTTTGCACTGTTATGTTAAACATTTGTTAATATAATTACATTTGTGCAAATATCTTGTTTTTACTGTGTACCTTTCCTAAAGTGTTACATATTTTCTTACTGTGCAGCAGTAAACACAGTATTTTACTATCCATATCCCTCCGTGTGCCATCCAAATACTCAAGGCAATATTATTTCATTACTCTTTTTGTCTATAATGTTCATACATACAGTTGATCCCTTTTCATTCTGTTTGTTCTTTTTCTACGTCTCCCTTTTCTTCTTGCCTTTAATTCTGTCTGTAACATCTTTGTTTCTCCAACATGGGATCAATAAAGTTAGATCTTATCTTATGGCTAGATAGCACTTCTGTGTTGCTGTACTTAGGCACAGCAATGCTTTTTAGCTAAATGCTAATGTGAGCATGCTAAAATGCTAACAAGGACAATGCTAATACACAACCCAGATTCAGAAAGTTGGGCCACCATTTAAAACCAATGAAGCAGATGATTAAATATATTGTCTTTGTACTGTTGTTGAGTATGTGTTAAAAAGGATTGGCAAGTTATCACATTCTGATTTATTTATGTTTTATACAGCGTCCTAGCTTTTTTGGGATCGGGGCTGCGCTTACTTTAGTACAAGCTTCTCAGTTTAGCATGCTAACATTTGCTAATTAGGTTGAGAAATGTGCTTTTTCTTCTTTCTTGCCGAAGGTTAGATAGATACGGGTGTCATGTCCATCTGGTAAAGCTGGAGTCAGCAGCTGGTTAGCTTAGCTTAGCATAAAGACTCTGTTAGCTCTGTCCAGAGGCAACACTAACATGCCTACCAGCACCTCTGACATTCACTAAATACCATATCTTATCGTTTGTTTGATAGAAAAACCAAACACTGAACGTGTATATTGCAGAAAAAATGTTGAACTTTTCCTTTAAGTGTTCAATATTCTCCTGACATACATACATCCCTCATCTTTTCCCTCGAAAACATCCATAAATTTTCCTTAGCATGTAGCGCTGTACCTTGCAGTTGTGTGTGACATGGCGTGCTGATCAATCGGCCCAGTTCTCTGTGGGCTAACACAGTGTTCCCCTGTGCATCTGACAGCCATCCCCAGCCCATTTACTGTCAAATGGGCTCCGCTCTCTTTGCCTGAGCTCAGATGCAGATTTATGCCAGAGCAATGCCGGTTCTTGCATATTAGATGAAAGCCTTGTTTGCATATACCCGCTCTCTCTCCCCCCTCCCCTCCTTCCCTCTCCCCCTCTTCTTTCTCTCTCTTCCTTTTTTCTGAGGCGTCACTTTAATATGTATGCAAATGGGCTGCGCTCCACGGGCAGATATGTGTGGAGTCCTGTCCTGCAGTCAGGAGGTGTAGGAGAGATTGTGTTTGTATTTATGAGGCATGGGCCCTGCCGCTCCTGGGAGAGAAAACGCTGCGAGTAGTGTGGTGGAGGCTCTGCAGTGCAGGCAGAATGCAGATATGCCAATAACAGAGGTCATGGTTGTCACTAATGATAAGAAGAGACAATTAGACAATAGCATAGCTGTAATGTAACCCCCCCACACACACACCCTCTTACACACAAACACAAACAAACACACAAGCTCTGGCGTGAAGCAAGCCAACAGACCGAGGAGGAGACACTTCTTCTGGAATGTTCTGAGCGTCGCAGCAGCGCCGCTCGACCAGGACGGGCAGCGCTGGGCGATGGGTGCGGGTAAAGGACCGATCTATCGATCCCGTGCCTCCCTCAGGGGGGCGAGGATCACTGTCAGGGGCTGAGGCAGAGGAGACAAGGTCAGGTCACCTATGAGAGAGGCACCTTTAACCCGTTTCATCAGTCTGATGCGTCCCAGACAGGCCTCAAAAGCCGCTGATCAATAACTTCTCCATAACAGCCCAAACAGAAATAAACGAGCGGCGCAGCAGCTCCTCGGTGGCGGCGGCCGGCGGTATCTTTATCTTAGCGTGCGTTGTGTAAAATTTCCTGCTACACGTGTGCATCACAGAATCACAGGAAAGATCTGCTTTCAAATAAATGAACTCATTTCAGATGTGCGTTGTAAAATAAGAGAAAAACTCAGTGACAGTAACAATGAATGCTGGTATTATGTTCAAGACATAATAATATCTTGGCTTGGTGCCAATCAGTGATCTGCTCTCACACACACACACACACACACACACACACACACACACACTGAACTGTGTGCAAATCAAATGTCTGTTTCCTCTCTCTCTCTCTCTCTCTCTCTCTCTCTCACACACACACACACACACACACACACACACATCCCCTTCCTCCATCATGAATAAACCATACTGTGTCTATGAGTCATATACCACCCCCACATCCCTCTCTAACCCACTCCCCCTATTCGCCGCTGCAAGAGTAAAAACGCTAATTAACGTGATGGCTAGCTCCAGCTCCTGTCAGCAGCTTGTGGGGGCCTCTCAACCAGCCAGGCTCTGCTGGTCTCTGGTTTTAGCAGCTCTCTCCCCAGCCGCCATCTCTGGAGAGCCGGGGCCCCTCATTCATATTCAGCCCCAGTCGCAGGCACCTGGAAGCAGCCGGCACCAGCACCACCTCCACCACACAACCCCCACAGTGTCTATCACCAGCCCCCCAGTCGAGCCCACCTCCTGTCAATGTTGGATCCCCCCAACGCTGGGGAAAGATACCCAGCCATTCACCCCCGACACACACACACACACACACACACACACACACACACACACAATTTTCTTAAACTAGAATCCAATTGGAAAACAAGCCCAAACTGAAAAAGATGTGGAGCTAGAAACTCCATCTAGGAGATGACACAACCCAACTGATGGGTTGAATCACCCAACGGTGGCGAGAGAGAGAGAGAGGGGGGGGGGGGCGTGTGCCGTGGCGGACTGGCTCTGTAACCATGACAACGCAGCCGGGAGAGCGAGAAACAGGAACATACAGAATCTGTTTCTGCTGAGACCTGCACATGTGGCACAGTGCTGCTTTTCCTCCGAGAAGAAACGAAGGGGAGGCGTGTGTGTGAGTGAGTGTGTGTGTGTGTGTGTGTGTGTGTGTGTGTGTGTGTGTGTGTGTGCGTGTGCACCCAGGCCCTTATGAAACATACATGGCTGCCGCCTCTCCAGCCGAGCTCGCCCGCCCGTTCCAGTCACCCAGTGAGTCACAACACAAAGACGTTATGGTGAAACTGGAGCACACAGCCCAGTGTTCAGCGGCTGCCTTTCTGCCTTTTCTCCAGCTGCAGGGTACGTGGAGGTAGAGGCTGGCGTGCAGCGTGGAGAGAGGAGGATGAAATATGAAATACAAAGGCAGGAAAGGGCGAAAATTTCCCTCTGCAGCCGTTGTTTCTGCCTATTTTCCTTCCCTGAGCTTCTCCGCCGCTCCCCTTCTGCCTGCCTTTTCTCTTCCCTCTCGCTCCCTCTTTCTACAGGCTCGGTCTAACCTCCCCCTCCCCTTTCCTCAAGGGAATAAAGGTCGTAACGCAAATGATTACTCAAACCCGAGTTGCCATAGAAACGCAGTCATGTGACTAGAGCAGGCATGCATAGACCACAACAAAGAGGTGGATCAGGAACCAGAGCTGGAAAGAGCTGCAGCTCGCCTTACTGGTGCCTCAGTGCATTTCACTCAAATTCAGGCTTTTAAAAATAGGCGAGCGGCATGAAACGCAGGGGAGAGAGCAGAGAAACGACACTCCAAAGAGCCGGGACGAGAGGCTGTAATGAATCTAGGCTGTAACACTGCAGCGTGCCATATATTCACCCATTCACTAGCATACCAAGGGTGTGTCCTATTCATCATGTCCTTCTCAGAGGCAGAGCTCAGGCGCCAGTTGTCTGGAATTTCTGTGAAATGGCGTCAGTTGTAGAGATGCAGAGGGTGGTGGATTTGTGCTTCTAAAATAGGAGCCGGAGTATGGAACTTTAACTTTTTGGTGCGCTACGCTTTCGAATTGTTCCCCCCTCAAAGAGCAGGAGCAGATTTGTGTTCATGTGAGTGCGCAGCAGTAAGGTTACCGGCCGGAGCTGCTTTCTGTCCGGAGAGATTTGAGAAGTGGTGACGCCTAAACTTGACAGAAAACTCCCAGAAAGACATTCTGGAAGAGTGTCTGAGCTGAGTAACACCACGAGTATAACAGTGGACAAAGAGTCTCACCATTTCTCAACACACAGAGTCTAAATCTTGACATATTTGTCCTTCAGCAAACAGGACAGACAGGCTTCAGTGCAGCCTGGATGAAAGCGTGAAGGCTGGTGAGCACAGCTCTCAGAGCAGGAAGCAACACCTGGAGCGGGCTGAGAAGGTGGCCTGCCCCAACAGGATCCAGCCATCCTGCAGCCAATCCACCCCCACCGAGATTAGTCTTACGCCCCGGGTGAACCCGGCGACCTGCGGCCATCTCAGAGAGCAGCCCAAACCCCCCACGACACACACACACACACACACACGCACACACACACAGCCAAAGCCCCACGGTTGAAAGCGTGTGAGGCAAACAGCAGCAGTCTAACAGGAGATAAAATATGGCGCATGGCAGCAGCAGAATATGCTGATACCCAGTGAGAATCAGCCTTAATTCATGTCGGCATTAGCAGCCGTTAATTCTGGAGAGCTCCATCAACGCGAACGGAGCAGCGGGACGGGGTGCATTTCTTTCTGATGAAGTCACCACATCTGCGGCTGTGAACAGTGCGTTTCAATGTCTGCGCCCTCTCTCGCCCCTCTCTCCCACACACACTCCAATCCACGCTTCACGCCGGCAAACACATGCGACGACACATAAACGCTCAATCTAAAGGGGCGTGAGCCCCTCACGGGCCGCTGGACGTTTCCCTCCAAAGTCCACCTCAACTCCCATGAGGCTTCAGGCGGCAGCTGAGTGTTCAGTGATGTCTGCAATTATGCCGTGTCTAGACAATGTCTGGAGAAAGACGAGGAGATGCACACTCTGCTCAGGCTGCGTCTATAGAAGAAAAGGCCCGGAATAGACGGCGGCGTCTTTCAGCTGGTGACGTGGTGGTAAATGAAAAGGTTAGGGCCAGACGAGGAGCTCCGCCGACGTGCGCACACATTATTTTGAAAGAAATCCGGCGGATTTCAAACTAAAGTTGTTGAACGGTTGTGTGCTGGAGGCTCACGGGCAGGAAACGTGGACGTTGCGGTGCTCGAGGTCCTCTTCCTTTTATTAATTCATATCAGCGAGTTGAGCTCCAGCTCGAGTCAGTGGATCAGATTTTACATCTACTGCCATATTAAATGTTCTTTTACTGCTTTTAGTCATCTAGTATGATGTGAATCGAGCTGAAGTGGTGCTGAACAGGATACAGCATGAAGAATAACAAATGCAAACATGATAACATTTAAAACGCGTCACATAAGGCCTCCATGTCAACACTCTGGGCTCCTTCTGGACTTATTGTGTCCTCTCTGATGACTGTGAAGCACCTCAAAGTGCGACTTCATCAGCCAAACTCTTGACCTGTTCCCCGCCTTCGAGAAACCACCCTGATATTAACCATGAATTGTTTTCGGGATCATTTTCTGGAATAATGTCTCTGTACCTAAAGACGATCTGAAGAAAATAAAACAGGCAGAGGCTGGAAGCAAAGACACAATGGCTGAGCGGTGGAAGAAAAGGCTGTGAGAGAATGAGCAGGTGCGGTGGGAAAGACCCATGGGCTTCAGGGAGAGAATAGATCAATAACTAATTTCAGTACCGAGCTTCACTCGCACAGTTTTCCAATAAAGGCTGGATGGAGAGTAGTGGCTTAGCCCTCCCCCCACTATCTCTATTCTATCGCCTTCTACAAGCAGGGATTGGACTCTGTGGAAGGAGGCTGTTTTTTTTTTGTTTTTTTTCCCCGGCGTTGTGATTGTTGGTTGGGTGGATTATGCTCCTACAGCTCGTGTATTGTACAAATGTAATCCAACGTTGCCATTTCCATTTCCATGTGTCCTCCATGAGTGCTCCCACAGCCCTTCCACCTATACGTCCCTGCAACTTTTTTTTCCCCGGCTGCTCTGCCTCCCGCAGCCCCCTCCCTCCGTCCCTCCCTCCCTCCCTCCCTCCCTCCCTCCTTTGACCAGGGCCAGCGTTGAGGTTTTGTCAAGAGATTGAGACAGACAGGAGAGTGAAGCGTGTGTCATGCAGGGCTGCTGCTGCTGCTGCTGCTGAGGCTCTTCTCCTCAGAGGCTGTGACCTAGATAACCAAGAGGAGCTGGAGCGCTTGCAAGCCTTGGAGCCACTCCAGCTTCAGCAATGTCAGGAAGGGGTTAGTTGTGTAACACAATGTCCTATTTAGTTTGCTCGTCACACACACACATGGACGCAAACACATATGTACCCTATGGTGTTCCCTTACCATTGTGGTGCATTTCTTTAAAGCGCTGTTTGCTTATTGCCACAGACGGGATGTTAAGAGAGGGTTTTCTGCATGTTTTGTGCCTGAAATTCATCTGAATTTAAACATAAGCATTAAGAATGCTTGGTAAAACTTTCCACGCCAGCAGCCAGTGCAGCTATGTCACAGTAAAACCACGTCAAAACGTCTACAGGCACGCTGCTCCTGTGGTGCTGTAGCTCTTTATTCCTGCTTCTTTCTCTTAGCTTTCACTCAGCTGATGTTTGGTGCACAAACACGACCATGAGGTAAACATATAGCAGCCACTGCTTTCCTAGAACCGGCAGCCAGTGAGTTTACGGCTCACATCCACTGCTGTGCTGCCCCTTCCTGGTCAGGCACGAGCCCATATATGTTGACAAATACTGTCAAACTGCTATTACTGGATATAACAGGCTATCAGGACACGGACAGCGAGACACATGACTGTTTTATTGGTCCGTCTTCATGTTAGGCGAGAAGATACACACAACTTCCACGATACAACATCATCGTGTTGAGGAGATAAAATATAGATGGAGCCTGCTGTGCTGGAACAGCCGTAATAGGCTGCACTGTGAATGAATAACTAAATGTTTGACCCTGGCGTCGGAGCTGCTCCAGACACGCAAGAGCAACACTGCCATCTGGTGGCTGTTCTCTGGTACTGCGACTTCTTTTCCACGTGGTTCACTCGACTGTGCGGCAGCTGAAGCGTACCAGTGCAAAGTTTGTCACTGTGTCTTTAAGTAAACATACACACATTTGTCTGGAGATTTGGCACAGATGTCACAATCAATGAAGACCTCAGTGGTTTGTTAGCTTCAGGTTCATTTATGGGCTTTTTTTGTTGTTTTTTTAGGTAGAGCGAACACGAGCCAGCAGCTTACGTGGTCAGCGCTGGCTGTGTTGGGGCTTGAAGCAGTCCCAGCCAGGCTTTGGGGTGTATGTGTGCTCGGGAAGAAGAAAGTCTTTCAGTCTGTCCGGTAATGGCAAGGCTCGGACTCTGTCCTCCAGGGGCCACGGCTGGAGGTGGCTCCTTATGAACGCCCTACAAAGGCATCGCAGGGCAGGAGGGCTCGCTTCACGCTCTGCTACTCGGTTGTGCAGGTCTAGCAGAGCCTGAGCATAGGGGTGAGGGTCCTGGCCGGGCGCGGCGAGCTCCAGCCTGTCGGGCAGATGCAGCACGGGCACGTCTACCCTCGCCAAGTCGAGCAGCACCTCGGCTTGCTCCAGGAGCTCAGAGGCGTGACTTTGATCAGAGCACTGCTGCAGGGCTGTTTGGAGCCGCTGGAAAAGGAGGCTGTAACCTGACCAGCAGGAGCCGCCGTGAAAGGAGCAAACCAGAGAGGCTCTGCTCTGGATTAAGAGCACAGCCAGAGGGAAGAGCAGGTCAAAGTGCTCCAGGCTCGTCTGCGTCAGCGAGGGCTCGCCGTCCTCGTTCAGACAGCAGCTGGGGTCCACGCCGTGAGCCAGCAGCAGCTGCGTGGTTTTCAAGCAGAAGTTGCCGATCTCAGCGGCGTCCTCCACGGTGGCCTCCAGAGCCTCCTTCACCAGAAACACCAAGGAGGACTCGACTGTTTCGCCGTCTACAGTAGCAGCATTAACGTCAGCACCTGCAGTGAAGAAAGCGGCACTCAGAAGCACAGCTGAGATCAAACTTCTGGACGTGCACGTTAGAGCACACGAGCCTTAGATGGTGCATTTGAAATAATGAGGCACAGATAAGATTCATCACCGACTCTTTGGACCCCTGAGTAACTGTTCAGGTCATTTATGAAACCAACAAACTCCCGAGCACTTACTGCTTACAGCTTTTAAAATGAACCCCTCTCCAGTGTGGCTCAGGTAATAAAAGCACTGGATCCTACATTTCCCATAATGCCACTGCAGCTTTCATTAAGCCATCTGGCTGGTTAACGTCCAAGTCTCCTAACTCCGCCCCCCCAGTTTGTACTGTAAAGCAGGTTTTCTGTTATAAATCTGTAGGGTTAAAGCAAAGATGTGATATATAATATATATTAAAAATATCAACTTTGTGCTGTTTTCAGTTGAGTTCATGTCAAAAAGGATCAGAAAATGATCTCATTCTGTTTCACTGATGTTTTGTGCAGCGTCACAGTGGTTTTTTTGGAATCAGGGTTGTACTGACGATATCCTCCTCAGATAGATTCATGTGTGTGACTCACTGGTTCTTTGTGGCTGTTGGGAGAAGCTGCTTTGCTGCTGCCTTTTAATGTAAAATAGACGGTTATGTTTGGGATGATCACAGACTTATCCTGAAGAGCTGAAATCGGCCTCTCCACCTTCCCTCAAAGGCTGGTTGAATGAACTGACTTTTGACTGTTGAACTGACAGAATGCAACTTTGCTGCATGTGATTCTTTTTGTCAGTAATATGTCGTCACACTGACCATGAAACTACGAGTATGCTGAGAAGAGACGATACCGTGAGACGCAGAGGACACCCACTTTGAGTCTTCAGCATCCTGCAGTTAAAAATCGGGCACTTCATTCGTGGATCACACGATTTGTTCTGCTCCATCTTAAAAACTGTATGTGCATATTTCAGCCTGACAACCGCTGACACTTTACTTTGATCTGAAAATGCGCACAGGTGGACAGGTATGCATACTAACACACCTCTGAATGGAGTGGATTGACCTTGATCCTGTTTGAGAGGGTGATTGAATGACCAAAAGGGAACTAGAAGGCAGAGTGAGGCCACTTCAGAGTCAGTACCTCTGTGGAGGAGAAGCTGGATGTTCTCGGTGTTGTGCACAGTCAGCCCGTCGCTGCTTGCCAAAGCATGGAGCAAAGGTGTTTTTCCTTCACAGATGAGACCGAAGCGATTAGTTTTCCAACCACTGAATGAGTTAAAGAATGAAGTTTTCTGAATTAAACTGGGCGGTCTAAGTTTACCATGTTTGTCTCTTGCATTGACGTCAGCACCCATATCCAGCAGCGTCTGCAGGCAGGGCAGCCTCTCGGACTCCTCGCTGGCCAGATCCAAAGGACTGCTCTCATGGATCTACCAAGAGACAATTAGATTATTTACGTCAAAGAAAAGAGAGGAGATACCATCAGAAGAAGAGAGGACGTAAGCAAAGCTGCAGTTGTCTCACCCGGTCTCTCTTTTCGATGTCTGCTCCGTGACCGACCAGCAGCCTCACCATGCTGGGCCTGTTCCTCAGAACTGCGATATGCAGAGGATTGTAGTAGGACACTGGGTCTGGAGGTAGAAACACATGTTCACATTACACAAACTGAGTCTTTACCACCAGGATGAAATAGATAGAAATAGATTTCTGACCTCTAATTTATTACTATTCAACAGCAGAAAGTTCATACCCATCCACCCTTTTTCATTTCTGACAGTCATGCCTCTACATTAAAGAGTCGGGAAAGGTCATTTGGCTTTACAGGTACACGTTCACTGTGTATCATCACAGTAACAATGAAGATTAACACTGTATTCATAAATGACGTCACCAAAGGGAAGCATGTCGAGAGAAAAGAGCACCGGGCCAAGGACCGATCTCTGGGGTACCCCGAACTTTACCTCAGAAAATTCAGAGATGTTATTATTCTAACTTAAACATTGAGGTCTGTTTGATAAATATGAATGAAACCATGAAAGCACCATCTGACAGATGCCAATATGTTTCTCCATGTGGCTTAAAAGCATTGTGGTGATGTGGAGTCAGAGTGAACAGTGATTAATCGATCATTGATTACTCTGGTCAGCAGAATGATGACATTTATCAGAAGATATTTCAACTTAAAAGAAAGATTTTGATAGTAGCAGTTTTAAAAGATGAAGGGTACAGAACCAACGGAACGAGACTTATTGATAATATCAAGAACAGAACAGAACAGGAACCATTTCCTCACAAAGCTTTGATGGTTCAGGGTCTGATATGCAGGTTGTGGTTTGGAAGCAGTTACCAGGCTGAAGTGGCCTGAGAAATGGACTGAAATTGACGACATACAAATGCAAACAACACAAAGAAAACCAGAGCGCAGACACAAATACAGAAGACAAGAAATAAGAGAAACAACACAATACAACACCAATGTCTCACTCTGTTTTCTGTATTTACCGAGGGCTTCAAACGCAGCATATGACTTAACAAATGAAGAATGTTCGCTCATGTTTTCTCAAGCTGCTGCATGTTAGACTCTCAGAGCGCCTGCAGCTGGCAGCAATCCAACATAAAGGTAGATAATAAACCTTTACATGTAACAGAACTGCATCTGTACCTGACTGTGGTTTAAGATAAGACTTTATTGAACCCACACGAGGGAAATTAAGTCATTACAGCCAGCAAGTCTTATAAAGAGCAAAAACAGTGGCACCAAAAGGGTCAAGATAAAAAAAAAAAAAGTGTACAAGATACAGAAAACAAACATGTGTAAGTACATTATGTACAGATTAGAAAAACACTACATGCCATAAAAATCCTACTGCCCATAAATATCGCCAAGATTCTTATGAGGAAAAACTACTAATGTCACATGTTGGAGAAGTCTATGCACAGCCTGAATACTGACTGAACACCTGAGGTCAGGTAACACCGTCAGCTCATTCAAATCAGGGCGTAAAGGTCCAGTGTCGGACTGAGCGGCGTCCAGCAGAGAGGCTGCAGACTGCCTCACCTCACCCTCCAAACGCCTTCTCTGTGTCAGTGTTTGGTTTGTCTGTTCTGGGCTACCGTAGAAACATGGCGGACTACAGGGAGGAGGGTCCGCTCCCTCTGTGAACACGGAGAGCTCGCTCGAAGGTAAAACACAGCGAATCTTCATTTCAGTGATTTTACGTGAATGAAAACATGCTTATTCCGTTTCTGCCCATAGACCCTGTAACTCCTTCACTCTGGACTTTTACGAGGTCATTAATCACCACAGCTGTCCGATAAATTAGATGCATGAATTCCTTTTAATCTGTGTTTGTGTTTGTGTAGTGGAGCAGCTGCGGCTCAGGAGGCAGAGCCGACGTCCGCCAATCCGTAAGTCTGTGGTTTGACCTCTGACCCCTGCAGATCGAATGGTCATCGCTCCTGATGAGCAGGTGGCACCTTGCGTGGCAGCCTCTACAGCCAGTGTGTGAGTGTGAGTGTGAGTGTGTGTGTGTGTGTGTGTGTGTGTGTGTGTGTGTGAATGCTGTGCTCTGAGTGGTCGCTGAGACTAGAGAAGACTTCATTTATTCTTTCTCTTACATGCAGCTTCTTTCCTATTCATTTGCTTGTTTTCATTGTCTTTTTAATGCACTTTAATGCTGTCTGGACTTCTTGTTTTTAATGTATTTCCGTGCTCCTGTAAAGCACTTTGAACTGACTTCTGTCTGAATGGAGCTGAATAAACCTGCTTTGCCTCATATTCCTGCTGCATTTTACTACTGTAGATGTTTCAGCTTGAGCTCATTTGAACTCCTTTATATCCTGTTGGTGCTTTAATCTACAGCAATGCATCAGATTCTATAAGATCATCACGTGTTTGCAGCGCGGCCGTCCTGTGAGAACCACGTATCTCCAAAAAGTCTGACGAGCCCAGAAAACCAGGCTGTTTTCAGCTTTGTGACGGTGCATTTTCAGCTGATCCGAGAGGCTTTTTAAAGAGTTTATTGAGCTGAAGAAGACATAAAGGAACACTTCATCCTTCAGTTCAGCACAAACCTTCCTTACTCGAGCTGACAACCACTCGTTACGTTACAGTTAAGTGCAATAAAAGCTTCCCAACGAGAGTGATTCATCCCACTAGAACTTGCAGCAGTGTAGCTGCTTTGTTACTAAACATCTGGACTTTGTGGATCACTGAGAAATAAAATATAATACAGGAGGACTTGTAAGCTATGATTAATTTACCTGTTTGTTTGTTCAGACCCAAATGTTCTGTCGTATCATAATTAACTGGGAAAGGCAAATACTAAGAAACATTTCTGCATGCTATTGTGGGAACATTTGTCAGTGTTTCTTCTAAATTTCTGGAAAAATGCATTCAAGAAATCGAAAAGGTGAATGCAGCTGCCTCGACCAGGATCCTCTAATTGTGTCCCTGGGGAAAGACACGTTTGCTACCACCAGAGGTCACCACAGCAGAGCTGCTGAGCCCCAGCAGGTTTCACCACAGCAGCAGGAAGGGCTGCACTCTCTGCTGCAATCTGCTAAAAGAACACTTATTCTCTCAAGTGAACCTGGAAACCTTCAAACTGTTGTGCATGCAGCAGAGAGCCACAACCAGACATTAAAACTGGAACAAGAGGGAAGCTTGAGGGCTGGTTAATTATCAACACAGCAACAGAATGTTTCACTGAGAGGAGGAAAGACTTATTAAAGGTTTAAAGTCATCTCCAAAGTGTGAGTGGCCTTAAAGATGAATCACTGGAAATGATACACGTCCTGTTAGAGAGTCCTAGATACAGAGGAAGCCTGAAAGAAGTATTTCATCAACATTTCATAAAGGACCCAAAGACGGCATTACTGGGAGTCAAACCAGGAGACTTAGATAGAAAATACCTTTTACAAATATTAATAACTGCAGCCATTAAATGCATTACAATTAGGTGGTTAAAACCTGACCCCCCCATTTTCTCTGAGACTTCAGAGATATATTCGATAAAAGGTGGAGCCTGTTATGGCTATTTTAATACAGCGAGGTGATTTTCTTACATCTTCTGAATCATACTTTCCAGTCCATCTCTGACGAACACACACTTCTGCCACCACACATCTCTGACTCATTTGTTCATTTGTTTTTAATTTGTGGAATTATCTAAAAATCATATAGACACAGCTGAAGAAGGAAAAAAATTAGGCAAACACGAGTTTAGTGATAGCACTTCACTTGTTAAGACCAGTGAGCTTGTGTGTGACACCCTGACTAACCCGTATGAGTAGACCGGCTCCTCTGGCGTGCTGCTTCCACTTCAGGTGCTTTGCAGCTTCACGTCAAGTCCGTGCAATGAATTTAAAGTACACTCACGTCTTGTTTCTCACCTTCAAAGTTGACATCAGCTCCATAGCGCAGAAGGATTTCAGCGGCGTGGACCAGTCCCCTCTCCGCCACCTTGATCAGAGCGTAGCTGATGCCTTCCACAAACACTTCTGACTGGGACTCCCGCTCCAGAAGCTCCACCAGAGACCCGCAGAGAGCGGACTCGTCCTCAGGACCTTGGACTCTGGACACAGAGGGGAAGGTAGAGCAGTTTCATTCAAACTCTATGAGACGCCACCAGTGAGTCTAACAAATGCATTCTGGAGCAGTTATGGCATTACAGAGTACACAAACTGCTTCAGGTAGAGCATCAGAACTGAGCTACACTTTCCAGCTGCGGATCAAAAACAACTCTCCTGTAAAAATGACTTTCATTACCTGTCCTCGTGACCACCTCCTCCTTCCTCCAGTCCAACCACACACATGACAGCGTCCACCAGCGGCTGATACTCATATATGATCCTTCGAAACCCATGGAGGAAAGGCATGGCTCCTGCGCTCTGCAGCCCACGAGTGAGTCAGTTAACTGGAAAATGATCCAAAAACAAACGTTCAAGTCACGGACAAAGGGTGTGTCAGAGTCAGAGAGAAAGCGAGTCACTTCAGATCAACTTGCTCTACGTTATCTCTCGAGTTCAGCTGACCAATGTCTGAGAAATGGGTGACGCTTCATGCTAGCTTGCTAACTTCACGCTAGATTGCTAACTTCATGCTAGTTTGCTTTACTGAATATTATAATAAACTAACGAGTGTATATTTCATTCGTACTCAAACGACGAAGTTTGACTTTATTCTTGACTTTAGCGTGTTAGCGTTACAGCCGGCTAGCTAACTTACGACAACTGTATTTACGTTATTAAGAAAAAGTTATTTTGTTAGCTAGCAGGCAAATGCTAAAGGTCACACTCGTCGCTAGCATTGCCAGATAAATGTATCACTCGTTGCCTGACAAATTTGAATTAAAACGTTTGAGAGAAATGAGTCAAACAAGGCAAGTTGGTAGAAACTCACTCGGACACTCACGTTAGCCGTTTACCTTCAAAACAGGAAGCGTCGACCACGCCCACATCAGTCCGACCGTCTTTTCTGTCCCCTTTAAAGCACAAAGGTAACGAAGGTTCCCCTTCAAACGTTGTCCTTGAACAATAGCTGTTTTTATTTAATTTAATTGTATTTTATTTTTTTTATTTGTGTAGCAAAAAAGCAGAATAAACGAAACAACAAAATGAAAGAAGCAAATTGTGCAGGTGATTTTAGAAAACCCCTTGAGGTTCATAGAGGGAATCTCACCTCAATATGCTTTTTAAGAAAACGCAGAAGTCACAGAATCCACTAAAATACACAAATAACCAACCAAACACAGAGTAGGCAAGTAAAAGCATAAAATAAATAACATAAGTAAAGAAGAGGTGTGTGCTTTAGCCTATGTGAGAGTGTGAGTGTATGTGTGCATGCAGTTTGGATGTAACTGTCCCACAGCTGAGCCCTGAGTGTCTAACAGAGAAAATACAGCTGATGCTCGTCTTTACCCTTTGAAAAGTACTTTCTTGTTGACATTTGAGCACACTAGGTGATACCTATAAGCAAGGGAACAAATCCAGTGAAGAAAATCTAACAGTGACTGTAATTGCACTTATAAGTCGCAGTAATCTGAATATTTATTATGTCGCCGTGGGGTTTGTGTGTCCTAAAACTCACCTGTTGAGGCTTACACCAATATGACACATGAAAAATTCAACAGCATCTGGCAGATAGCACCAAATATTGGACCTGAGGCATTTTGTCAACTACATCATTAAAATTGTGGTGATAAGCTCGGATAATTACAAAGCTTTACTCAGCAAACAGCGCAGGCTTTTAAAACATATTCTCTACTAAACAGACGTTCCAGTTGTAAACTGTGAACATGTGTCAGACAAAATGAATGTCCTCTGTTGGTAATTAAGCAAATCAGTCAGCATGTTTTATCATTAAAACTGTTTTTCTGTGAAACATAATGTGTTTAGATGTCAAATTTCACAGATCAAAATTCACAATACACCTCTCTGTATCTGACCCGTTCTGTCATGCATTTAATAAAGCATAATAACATTTTCAACGTGTCCCTTTCTTCCTGACAAGTCATTGATCACCATTTGGTGTTTTTAGTTTGATGTTCTTACTTAGAAAATGTGACCAACAAAATATTTTACCACCATCACGACAGTACTAAAAAGAGTGTTTTATCCATATGGCACACGAGTCTGAAACAGCAGCTTTCAGATGTTTTTTTCGACAACTACTCCGTTATACTGACAGCATCTGCTTGCTAACAGTCGCCTTTGTCCTGTTTAGCAAAGAAACCCTGCTGTGCCTGGTTTTGGTGACAGATGGCTCGCTTTGAGAACCGTCGAGGAGTGCTCTCTTACAAAAGATGTCTTTTTTTGAACACATCTGTGTGTCTGATTTTAAGCACTAAATAATATGTTAATGACGGTGCATTTTAACACAGCATATGTTGGTGCTGACATACTGTATCATGTTCCTGAAAGTGAGGTAAATGTCTTGCTGTTCTGGACAAATTAGTTAAACTGACACGTCCTTTTTAATAACGCGAGGCCACCAGAAGAAGACATGAAATGCTTTTTGTTTGAGTGGTGAATTGAATGAAAGCAAAGGGGACGTGTTAAATATGGGATGTTTGGCTGGTGGGTTTGAGCGTGACGATAAGTGCTGCCAAACCAAGTGGAAATGTTTGAGCAGACTTCAACAAAAGGACGTTCAGTAACAAAAAAAGCGGCATATGAAGTTTCTGTTTGTAATGATAGCACTTTACACGAAGCTCACACATCGTACTAAAGAGGCAAAGCAGAGAGTCTGTTAGACATGGAATAAAGAAGTAAATAAGATATGATAGGATCTGCAGTGGTGCGTCTTCTGAAAGTAAATTCAGATTCAGAAAAAACTTTATTGATCCCTGCAGGGAAACAGCTTTGTTGCTGTGCAAATTGCTCAACACACAGTGATAAAGAAGGATGAAGTGCTTAAAAAGGTAAAACAAACAAACAAACAAACAAAAACTGCTATAAAAATGCAAAACCATAATACTAACAGTAATAGTAAAAATGCAATGTGTGCAAATGTGCATGTGCCAACGATTAACACAAATGTGCAAATGGAAAGTAAAATAACTACAATTCAAGAGTAAAGATAAAAAAAAAAATAAAAAAAAACACAATATAGTAAAAATAATGCCGATAATAGTGCAGATAATGAAGCACAGTATGTGTGTGACTGCCTGTCAAATAACAGTTGATTCAGATGGTCTTTAGGTGGCAGCAGTGCAGCACAGGCCAGCACATCAGCCCTGAGCTCAGAGTCAGTGGTGCACATCTGTTAGGACACAGAAAAGGCATTAAGAGCACAGTTTTACACATGCATGAAGGCAAACATCACCCATCATGTAAATGGAAACAGGCTAACAAACAGCACTCAGACAGTCTGTTTGGCACACTGACGACTCCTCCTGTGAAGTGGAAAACAGAAGTTTAATCAAAGTTCGGTTCAGACAATTATCAGTTTCTCACCTCATCAATAAAGACCTGTTCCCTGAACGGATGGCAGCTCGCTCAGAATCCCTCTAATGTGACTTAAGTCTTCCAGTTTACCCTCCGTTTTTGAGCCATGCGCTCGTGAATAATCTACTTTTACAAATCAGCCGGTGATCAGCTCTTAAGTCTTTGTGCACACACCTGTCGGGTTCCCCGGTGAAGCACTCTGAAGTTCATTTGTACCTTTGCCGCCCTGTGGTCACAAGAGCATAGACAGAGCAGAGACACATCCCCCCCCCCCCCAGACACACACCCACACACACACACACACACAGATCTGAGGCTTAGCATTAATGTAGGTTCTTGAGGAAGTTTATGAAGATCACTGCAGCACAGCATCAATGTCATTCACAAAGCACTTCACGTGCCCGTGGTCATCAGAATGAAAGATCTGAAGCTGCTTTTGAAAAAATCTTCCAAGCCACCATTATTTGGTGGAGGAAACAGAAGAACTGCACAAGTTAATATGAACTGAACGACTGAGCTGATTTACTGTGTTCAGGCTCTCGTCCTCCATTAAGCTTAAAGTTCAACCGGGCCGACAAACAATGAAGTCACGATCGCTTCACATCGAAACGGTAACGTAACCTCCCTCAATGCTACACGTGATGCAACGATCTGCTGGGATTATAGGTATCAAAGAGTGATGGCGGCAGTCAAAAACCTGTCAGAAATATCACCCTCTGAGCTCTTTGTCCTTTTCCTTCGGTCTAATTTTGATCTGAAGGTAAAGAGGGGAAAAGAGGGACGATAACTGCGGTTCCATTCCTTCAGCCCATACGACTAAACCTGCCTCTTTATTAAACGCAGGCCCATCTATCAATACAAAGAATGGTATCGAAATTACTTTGTTGGCCACAAATCGTTGGCAATAGATTGAGCCTCTCTTGAAACAAGGCCATCATTTATCTGGTTCACATTTCCTCCTGAGGTGACAGGAAGCAGGATAAGGCTTTCATTTGTTTCTTGAGTGATAGATGTGACCCCCCCCCCCAACATGTGATTATGAGATTACCGCATGTAAAATAAGAATCTATTAAACATTTAGACCTGTTAGTTCCCTTTGGATTTCCTCTATTTTCATCAAACAGTGCTGTCAGAGGAACTTGAGGCATGGCAGTTTTGAAGCAGCGAGGAGATTTAAGGAGCTACGAAGTACTGTGGGCCACGCAGAGCTGTGTGGTTTGTCCCAGGAGGGCGATGCATAAAGGAGAAGTTAATTACCGCGGATACAAAGTACTTTAAGATGCTATAAAGCAGAACGCACACTGGACCCTTCAGCTCCTGAGGAAGCCGCACGCTCGAGGTGAAAGGTGATGGAAAACCGACGGTGAAGGTGAAGGTGGATGCAGGGAAATGATAATAGAGTGACGGGGCATTGTGGCCTCCTTTCCTTCAGTTCCTTACTGAGAGCTGGAATTATCAGAGCAGCAGGTCCGGGCCTATCCTTTTGTGCTGGCGGCATATTGCCGAGTGAAGATTGTGGATGGAAATAATCAGTCCTTTTAAAGGTCAGAGGAAGTTAAGCACACCCAAAGTAGACCATGACACATTCTAGCTGATAAGAAATAACAGTCTGTGTAAGGAAGAATGAGGAGAGTTCACCTTGTCCCATTTATGTTATCGTGATTGCTCAACTGTCAGTCAAATATAATGGCACATATGCGGTCAACCCAACCACAGCTATAAAAAACTCTTTGTTCTGGCTGACATACGGCGCTCTGAGGCACAGAGTACTGCAGCGAACAGTGCGGTCACTACAGTTTGATGGTATCTTTTAAGTATGTTACTACATAAAAAACATCTCTGTGAAGTGTAATGATGTGTAATGATGAGTGCTGCAATAACCTGCGTAAGTAAAACTGCATTAAGTTCATTTTTGGCCACTCGAGAGCAGCAGAAAACACTGATATGGAGCAACATTAACTCATCAGGAGTGATGTTTCGGCTGTTCGGGTGTTAAGTGTTTGCGAGTTAGTCGCCGTCTGCTGCAGCCAAAAACGACGCTATGAGAGCCGCGAGACTGAAGCGGTTCAGAGTTCAGCTGCAGGCTGTAAAACCAAAACAATGAGCTAAAATGCTGAAACACCGTAGAGGTGAGAGGAGCTGTGTGGAGCAGTGGTTAACTCTGCCAAACCGCCGGCTAATCCAGAAATTAGCATGAGGTGAACTGAGTGAAGCCTGGCTGCTGAAAGCTCACAGCTAACTGTCCCTAAGAGCAGCACGTCCATAATTATGCACAACTTTAAGCCTTAAAATAGTTTAAAAGAGTACATGATGGGAAAAGTCGCCCCTGTATGGTTGTCATGAACCAGGAAATTAGCTATAAAAACCAAAACAGTTTTTGTACCATGCTGTAAACATGTTTATTTTTTAATATGGGGGTCTCTGGTGACTTTCTTGTTTTGGAGGCTGCCTCGAGTGGCCGTTTGTGGAACTGCAGTTTTTGGCATGTTCGTTTTTCAGCATTTATTTTTTAATTTTGAACTTCAGTTTCTGTACAGGTGAAGCCAAACAAGATATAAGATGCTAGTTAGCAAGTTTTAGAGGAGCCGGAGGCTGGATTTTATAAGCTAAGCTAACCGGCTGCTCTTTGCGTTGTATCAGTATTTCACCAGAAACAAAAACGTGTATTTCCCAAAATGTCAAACTGTTCCTTTAAGATTTAAGTTAGTTACTCAAGAGTTCAGGTCTTTGTCTCCTTATGGAGATGGACCGATTACCTTCAGTAGAGTTTAGGCTGCAAAATAAAGGGGAAAGCATTTGGAACTCATGACTCAGAGCACTGTAGGCTATGTGAAGGTCACTCTTTGCCTTCCCTCTGGGCATCAGTCTTGAAAACAGAGTGACGGCCCCAGAGAGGCTGATAAGTAAATACAGTTTTAATGGGCTGTGAATGGCTGGTGGTAATCTGCGCAGGCTGGGAGTGGGCAGGGCACAGAGGGCGACAGGACATTCTGCAGCCGTTATTATTAATGCTATCATAGATCAGATAGGCCAGGGGAGGAGAATGAAAGGTGGTGATGAATTTGGGCCTCCTGTCTACCAGCTGACTGGAGGACAGGCTACCGAGGATGGTTAAGGTCATGGATGAAGGATACCTTCGAAAAGAAGACACAAGGGACGATTCATTATGTATAATACAGAGGAAAGGATCGTATATACCTCAGGGACCTGCTGAAGGTCATGAGGCGACTGTGGGAAACTTCAAAAACAGCCTCTATTGTGTGTATTCTAAATATCTGAATACCCAACAAAACACATCATCTGTGGTTTTAGTTTTCCTGACAGAAACTAAACTGCCTGATGTTCCAAAGCGAAACAGAGCGATATGTGTCTGAACATGGAAATGTAGTCTGCTGTCTTCGTGCCTGACATTTCATTCTTCTGTGTGTTCTCGGTGTATGAAAGCTTCCAGATCTTTTTCGAGACATCAAAGGCTCGAGACCTTTCTCCTGACTTCAAAGTCTTCAGACCTGCGCTCGGAGAGGTCTGCTCATCTGAACGCCACGTCTGGCGAGACACAATCGCTCGTACGCGCGGCTCCCATATATCTCTTTAAATATTGCTCTTCCTGTTTTTTAAAACTCCCACATTTCCAAATCCGAAGGTTCTTATCGTCTTTGGGGGGAAGATGGATGGCGTGTGAGTTTTTACAGCAGCCAGCATTTCTGTAATTTAACCTGGGAAATGGGTTTGCCATGTGTAGAACTGAGAGGGGTTCAGCTACTTTTTTTAATGACTTGCAGTGACAGACAGTGTAACCTAAGCCACTCGGGCTCTGCTGGTGCTCTCTCTGACTTCCAGCAGTTAAATGGACCTCAGTGCAGCGTGGGCTTTAGAGTGAGTGTCGGGCTTTAGACGGGCTGCTTTTGGACGTGCACCAGCCTTTGTGTGAGCGATGTTCCAGCCCACCATTACAGCCTGGGAAGTGACTGCTCTACATCAACACTTTTGTCCCCCACCACTAATGCATTTTGCAGCTGTACAGGAGCACATTTCTTTCCACGATTGCACACATTTAGGAGGAAGCAAAAGCTCGGTACCATGAGAAAGGAGAAAATTGGAATTTGAAGTCAACCAGAAAGGATGCCTTGAAATTATGACAAATGCAGCGGCTGTAAGCACGCTTTAGGTCAAAGAGATTTCAAACACACTCTTACCTTTGCAAACATCTTCACAGAAAGCTAACCCGAGCATTATCCGCACACTCTGTCTGAGTGCAAGTGGGTGATTTCTCTGTTTGCTTTTCAGACATAACTGCTGCACACACCCCAAACAGAGTATGGGTTGTGATACCGCTTTTAGGCTACAATTTGCTTTGCTGATGTACTTTAGTTTAGCTTGACATGTTTCTCAGAAATATAGTTTGTGATACGTGGAGCCTGAAAACCACAGAAATCCACATGCAATTACGTAAAATACAGGTTGCCGTGTGTACTCAGATTCTACATAAAGCAATTTCAGCTCTGTTAAAGTAGATATGACGTCTGCTTGTGTTCTTCATTTCTGATTAATAAACACTGCCTTCATTTGTAAAAGCATGACAAGTCTTAATTATATTCATTACACCTCAAGACAGCGTGATATCTTTCTCACAATCAAACCAAACTAATGCTACGTCCTCACCTTGAACTGATCCCAGCACAGCAGACAAGCAAAGCAGTGAACAAATACTCAGGACAAGAATGATTAGACTGGTGGGTGACTCATGTGATATTTCTGTATTTAGTGTTAATGAATCTTTCTTTATCTTTGCCTCACAACACCATCTGGCCTTCACAGGCAAAAAATCTGCTGCATGGCTCACGGTTTAATCAATCACCAGATTACAGTAATAAACCGTGTTTCAGTTCATTTTCTTTGAGGTTTTTTGGTGAATTCCTCAGCAGCGACAGTTACATTTCAGAGTCCCAGCAAATGATGAAAAACTGAGAAAATCAGATTCAGAATCAGCCTTATTGGCCAAGTATGTGTGCAAACACAAGGAATATGACTCTGGATTAAACCTTGCATTCAATGCACTTACATAGGAAAAACAAAATGATGAGAAAGCTGCAGAGATGATAGAAGCCCTGGACAGAGCACATCATGGCTCTCAATAGGAATATGTCTGGAAAATAAAGGGAATGAAGTTCTAGAAGAAACGATGTGAAAATCCAGCGGGGACACTAGAAAATCACTGCTGAGCGCCACCGACATGAAGACTGACTGCATCTCTCTCAGGACAACACGGAGGAGTGGGTGCATCCTCAGGAGAGAGTCCATGATTCCATCAAACTGGTGATTTCTGTCGCGGTCAGTCACTTCAATCAAAGATTTCTAATTGAATCTTTGCGGCGTCCTCAGCGTTTATTGTCTACTGCCTTCTGTCCTCTGCTCAGTTCAGTTTTCACGCCACAAGGGGTCACTAGTGCCTGCCAAGTGGCGCAGTCATGCAATCAACTGAACATGTCCGATAACAACTTTTAAAGTCCATCTTTTGGTCCACAGAGGCTAAAGGTGTCAGCGAGGAGCTGAGAGGGTTGAACTCAGGAGGGGAGATGTGAGTAAAAACAGTCCAATCTGAGCAGGAATGGACTGAAAGGAGATGCCTTCGCGTTCAGTGTGGATTCATTGTTCCAAAGTGTTTCATAGAAATGCTTATGTTTATTCTCACCACTACCTGTGAGGACTGACGCGCCGCTGGTCTGCCTCACGCCTCCTGATGTGCGCCAGTGCCAGTCGTTGTCACTGCTATGGGTTTTCTTCTGCTCTGCATCTCTCGACGCGCATTGGACGGCTGACAATGCGTAAGCTCCACTGAAACTGTAGCCCACAATCAGTCTACATAAACATCGAAAGATGAAGGCTTGAGAGCGGACATCCGCAGCATATCTGAAGCACTCGGAGCCAAAGTCTAATTAGAAGTGGCAGCTGCTCCGGGAGCAGAGCCCTGCGCGCTCCGCCGAGGCTGCTGCGTGCTGCTGGAGTTGCACTCTGGACTTCACCAACGCTGTGGGTGTCTGGGTGTGGATGTACGCAGTCTGAACTTCTTTACTTTTATATATTTACCGAGCATGATGGCGGGCTGGGACTGCTCCCATTCGTCCCCAAGTGTCGGACTCCATCCACCGCACAGCAGCCAACTTGACGCGGAGGACACAGAGCAGACAAACTGACCAACAGGGGATCAGGGATTGGAAACGTTTGCAGTTTGGCTGCTTTTGGAGAAAATTGTCTTGCAGCTCATTGAGAGAGTCATTGTGAAGATGTGTCACAGCAGACGTTTCACTCTGGCTTTAAGCTTTTTTCCAGACGTCTAAACGTTTTCTCTTCCCGAAATGCTTCCAGGAGTGATGCAAAGCTGCGCGCAACTTCCTCCTCTTCAGTTGCCGAATTTTCCAGGCGATAACAAGTAGATAGGACACAAGTGAGGAGGCTTTCACGATTCTTTTTCACGAGCTCCAGGATTTTTTTTAGCATTTGCAAATGGCTGGACGAATCCTGACATTTTTAGCAAAAAAGATGCTTTTTCATATTTTACTAGCGATGCTGGAAGAGGGATTTTTTTCTTTGAATTAAGCCATTTCGGCTTCCGCGTCATTTTTGGGAGATTCTTGTTTTTGTAGCGGCTCACAGAAACATGTTGCTTATCCTTGCGCTTCAGTCGGTGGTGTTACTTTTTGGAGGTAAGCTCAATTTCATCCTGCCTGTGTGTCTTCTGATGCACCGCTTCCACTGAGGAAATGTGTTTTTCTTACAAAGAATGTGCAGCCAACCGTAAAGAAGTTGAATCGAAACTGCAGCCAACACATAGCAGGAGTTGAAGCTTTCCCAGGTAAAGCAGAGAATTCCTACCTGAGACACAGGAGGACGCAGGGCAGTGACATCCTGTGAGTCACTGCATCCTGAGAGCCAGTCTGCTCCATTCTTATCTGAATTTATCTGCCATTCAGTGTTATTCTGCAGAGGACAACGATCAGAGTTCATATCTGCTCAGTTATGTATTATGAATCAGGAGGACCCCTCTGCAGCCATTGGCCGGTAGCTCTGCACCTGTACAACATCCCAGAGCAGCTCTGGCCTTAAATAACATTTATCTCATGAATATTTCAGCACGACAGACATTCTCTTGTGCAACAGAAGCGTCAGGGCTTTATTACCTCTTGGCTTGTCAGGTTATTACATCAAAATTCATCTGGAAGCCCATAATTATTTCATGGGCAAAGTTACAGGGAGCTGCAGTGGTGAGAGAGCCCCATAGCTCAGCTCACAGTGTGACAGCAACACTGACAATCAGGGCATGTCCTCAACACTTCCTGTTTATCTGCAGGACTTTATCTGCATTCTTGCTGAACCTGTAATAATGTAAATTTCATTTTCTATGCACGTGACTTTGCATCGATCGTTCAGAGGCAGCAGGAGGGGAGCAGTGTTTGCTGTGGCTGCCCTGCAGCCAGCTCTGAGGGCAGCTAGTGGTCTGGCTGAGGAATCCCTTCTGTCTTGTGGGAAAAGCTAAAAGTCTTTTTGGAAACTGTATCCTGTGCACTATGGTGTATATTTTCTCTGCTGGCTTCAGCTGCTGTCTCTCTTATGACACAGACAGAACTTTTTATTACGTCCCTATATGTTAGAAAAAGGTCTGTTCAGCTGTGCAGCAGCGAATAGTCAATGTAATTTCAGCAGCAGTGAAGGACATGTTTCTCAGTCAGTGACCGTGACAGCCTCCCAAGAATGGCCGTCTGATCGTACTCACGTACAAGCCAATGATGTATCATTTGCAATAAAAGAAAAGAAACACGTCCACTGATTCCCTTCAGAATGAAAGGTCAAGTATTTCCGGAAAGTCAAAGCTAAACACTCTCAAACTGCATCTCACGCATACACCTTGATGACGCTCCCTCCTCAGAGCTCAGCGGATGGCTCTCATTTGACAGCGCCTCCATTATGACTGCTGACTCACTGGCTTGAAGTGTACGGTAATGATGTTTGCCATATGCCGAGGCCTTCTCAGTAACCACACGCAGTATGATACTAATTGAGCATTGTGTGTCATAAAGCTGCAGGACACAGCTTCTCACTGTGAATGGTGATGAAAATTGATAACACACTCCAGGAAATGAGAGGATCAGATCCATGCTAGAAAAATGCCTGCGCAGCATAATGAAGCCATAATCATGGAGGGAAGTCTTCTGGTATTCTGCTCTGAATACTGTGACGGCACCCTTTGTTTGGAGAAGCAGAACTGGGAGTTATTTCACCTAAAATCTGTTGAATAAAATGCCATTGTGCTAAAGTGTAAAGATCCTTCTCGGTTCTCAGAGAAGTGGCCTTATTCCTTAAATTTAAAAAGGCTGTCCTCGCTATTAATTGAAGCCGCGAGGTGTGTTCCAGTGAGACACCTCGCTGGGATTCCTGAGGGTAATATCCAATCTTCCCTCCCTTCGTCTTATCCTTGAGCTTAACAAGATCCAAAAGGGGATCAAGCAAGGATAGCCTTCAGTCTACATCTTTAAGCACTAAGCACATAGCCCATGCTGTCTCTTGTCTCTGCTATGTGTCTGTCTCTATGGCTCTACGTCCCTGTGAAGGGATTCAGCTTGTCCCGCCGGATATATATATATATATATATATATATATATATACATCTTATTTCTTTCTGGAACACCAACATTTTATCAACCCTGCAGAGATTCCTCCTCAGCAGACAGTTTTTATCTGTAATTGTACTCAGAGATCTGTTGCTGTGGTCCTGCACCCGGCGCTGTGGCTCACATCCAGCTCCTCTTCTTTTGCCCCTGGCAGTCCTTTAAGCCTCGCGACTCATGTCCTTGAGCAACTAAGGACCAAGAAATGAGAGACAGGGGTGACACACTGCATGCAAAGAAAACGGCGTGTTTTGAAAAGTTGCTGGAAAAGGAAAATATGGTTGAAATGGATGGACTGAAAGGCGGCAGGGCGCTGTAATCTGTTTCCTGTGTGGTAGACTGTGAGTTCACAGCTGCTTTTAAAATACTGATTAAATAGATATAGAATGTGTTTGTTGGCATCCTGTCACATGACTGCGTCTCTTTGCTTTAGGTCGTGCAATCAAATCAGAATCAAACCATCAGCTGGACGTTTTTTGGAGACTTAAGGACAATCAGGAGTTAAACAGGGGCCTCCTCGTCGTATTGTTTTATCGCTTTGGAAGATTTGAAGTCCTGGAAGTCTCATTGAGAACTTCAGATCCTGAACTCTGTTTGAAACCTTTGTCAGTTCTGCTCGTATCAGCAGCGTGTGGTCGTTTAGGTTGAAGTGAGTCTGTGTGATCTCGTGTCGGGTAAAGACCTGTAAAGTCATTTTTCTGGTTTGTTGGTTTTAACTTGGTTATGATGTTTATTTACGGATCAGAGGACATGAAAAGAACAGAAGAAGTCCCCGGCTTCCTGGTATTTTTATCAAGGCTATCTTACAGCTGCGCTTTGAGCTCGCTGTGGAGCAACTCTGAGATTTGTGACGGAGGACGCTGATAAAAAGGCAAATTTTTCCCTTCTCTCAAATCCAGTTTGACGTGGCTTAGGTGTTTTCCGCAGCTTCTGCTCGTGGAGGGAGAGAGGAAAAACAGATCCCAGCAGCAGCTCGGCGTGAGCTGGGTGTTAACGTCTCTGCTGTGTAATTACCAGCCATCACGAATGTTTCTCGCCATAGGTTTGCATGTCAAACTGTGCACCTTTGTTTGTTTATTGACCGTTTTATGAAACACAATGAGTCGCTGGACTCCCGTCTTTATGCTCATTATACTTAAAGTGTGTGTGGGAGGCATATATTGCAGCTTTCCAATCACTGAGTCAAAAGAGGGGTTTTGCCCCCATAAATTCTTATATCATCAGTGTAATGTCCTATAATATTTCCACAAAGCACATCTGCCCTGTGTTAATTGGCTTTTTATAACTGCCGTGATCTCACATTCAATTTAATCAAATTTCATGATTAGAGAAGGTGGATGAAAGGAATCTGTGTAAAAGCTTTAAAGGGAGGGGCCGTGTGTGTGCCTGAGGAGGGGGGGGTCATCGCAATAATTGACAAACATGCTGATGCAGTGGTTGTGCTCTCTCATCAGTGGATAGTTGTGTCTGAACAGAGGACTTCCTCCCCATAAATCTTCACAGCCAGGCTGTGTCGGCGAGGTGTGGCTCAACAGAGGAAAACACCGGAGATCAGCAGCAGCTCAGACTACAAAATGAACCCTTTGATAATCATGAACTCAGGCTGCATTTACATTTACCAGGTATCACATATAGAAACTATAAAATGCATGTCTCATGTGGTGGAATCAAGATAAAACAAGAGAGTCTGCAGCCATGTTTGCAGATCTGTGAGTTTTTAGGCCCAGCAGTGCTTTGAGCTAAATGTTAGCGCGCTAACATGCTCACAATGACAACGCTAACATGCTGATATTTAGCAGCAAATGCTGCCGTGGTCATCATCTAAGTTTAGCATGCTAACATTGATTAGCAGCAAACAAAGTACAGCTGAGGCAGATGGGAATGTCATTAGTGTCAGTTAGCATCGGACAAATTAAAATTTTGACCTAACGAGGGAGAAAGCTGAAGAGTCATGGGACAGCTAACATCATAGTAGTTCATCATTTGGGAACCACAGATGTTTGTACCAAGTTAAATGTCAATCCATCCAATAGTTGTTGAGATGTTTCCCTCAAAATCCCAAATATCAACCTTCATTGTTGGACTAGATGAAGTCAGTGGATCATAAAAGTCGGATTAGTAGGATTCATCCTCAGGGGAACATGCAGGTCTGTAGAAGATTTTGTGCCAGTTGGATGTTGAAATATTTGACTGGATAAGAGAAAACTTGACCTTCTGGTGGTGTTATATGAAAACTCAGAGTATCCTAAAGGTCATTAGGATTCATCCTCTGGGCGCCATGAATGTGTGTACAGAGTCTGTGCTGTTCCCGCCGCTGTCCCCACTGCGAGCGCGGCTAAAACTCCCACTAAGAAGCCACTAACAGATCACATTTAAGTCTCCTAATAAATATTTTAGCAGAATGAAGAGGCTCTCGTTTTACTTTGAATACTGATGACAAGAAATAATAAGCATGTTGAAAATGTGAACTCTGTTGCCCTGCTGCTCGACAGCTCTCTGAAATTCGGGGGGCCACGGCAGCAGCTCTCTGGCTGACATGAACGCCTCTTGAAGTGACCACCTCCTGTGGTCACATAAGGGCAGGATCAAGTGCGTGCTTTATACCAAATTACACGATATTACATAAAAGCAGTCAGAGAGGAGGAAGAACTCTGGGATGCAGCTCAGGAGTCATGATTGCAGCTCTTAAAGATATGCCTTGATGTTTTCTTCTGTTTACTCTGATTGCACAGTGGGCTTTAACACAAATGCAATTACACTGTGACCTTTTTCAAGTCCATGCTGCTCAGACATCTTAACAATGATGAGATATGAGGCTTTGCTCTGTGCAGATGCTGTCTTAAAATCCTAACCTGTTTCTTGACTGTTAATGTTTACGCTGCTTTTTACAACAGCTTAACATTTTCATTGTGAATGAAAGACGAGGGAAAATAGATTTGCTCTGTTTACTGTAATGTAAAAACTATTGAATCATGGGATATTCAAAAAAAAAAAAAAAAAGAAAAAACCCCACCAGACTAAGAAGTGGATTATGTTTTTATTACTGCAATACATTAATAAAATGTCATTAGCCTGGGAGCTTTCTCTAGAAACAAAAACTGCTACGGCAGCATCCCACAGTATTACATATTTATGTAATATATCCTGCATTAAGGCTTAAACAATATGAATACACCCGAGATCTGCATCTCCTTGTAACTGGATCTTCTCTGCAAGCACAGATGTGAGTAGGAGAAAAAATAACATCAGCACTTGTGCTAAGCTGTATAGTGATACACATGTACTGTATAATTCCTCTCTCTCCAGCCGGCTGCCGCACAGCGTTTCATTCGCCGCTCCTCAGCCCGGTCTTGCTTCCTTGCTGTCAGCGGAGATGAATCAATAACTCCAATTGGTTATGCATTTTTGATTTGAGTAATCACAGGCAGGTGGCTGGACAAAAGGCTGTCACTACATCTGAGAGAGCGGGGCTCCTGGTTGTGTGCGGAGCTGTCGCTGTCTATCAGAGGCATCAGAGCTTAATGCATTAGAGCCAATGATCTGACAGGTACATATTGTCAAGGCCCATTGACTTCTTTGTGGTGTGGCTGATTGATTGTCAAGATTATGTTAAAACGGGAGCCGTGCGCCTCTTTGTGATTCAGAGTGGTGCGCTCATGCAGTCGAATGCTGAACAGCGGCCTTAAAACTACCATTGAATTTTAATTTTAAGATATATTAGTTTTATCCCTCGAGCAGTTCATTCTGTTTGTGAATAATCACTATTGTCTGCTGCGGCTGGAACAAGAGCGAAGAGTTTGCTGTGGCCTCTCATCTGTGACAGCAAACCAATGCACAGCTGCACGAAGAATGAATTACGGCAGATGGAAAGGTGCCTCTGACACAGCACATTATGTAATGTGAATCAAACAGCATCAGAATAATATGAAACTCTTTGAGATGGAAAGAAATGGCTGTTTGAAATCAACATATTGGCTGGCAGCGAAGCAGCTCTGGGCTTTACATCAGCGTGATGTCACAGGTTAGAGCTTTGAGGTTTGCTCCCATTCAAAGTGTTATTCTATCTGAATTATCGGACATGCTCACCTCTCGTTTTCACTATCGGCAGCAGCGTCTCTGATGTTTCTAGTATAGTGTTGCTCTACAGGAACAAAGTATTAGCAGAACAACAAAGTACCACCGCAGTGGGAATAAAACTGTGGTCCTAAACCAGCTGCCATCTAAGGAATAACTTCAAATCAACGAATGCGGATATTAAGAAACTGAAGTGAATGTTCTCTCATGCTAAATTAATGGCTATATTTGCTTAAAGTCAAACTTAATCCCTAAGCATCCTCGTCACATACTGTATTTTTGAAAATGTCACATCATGAGAGAACATTTGGAGCTCTCTGTGATTTAGTTGACACTGACTGCTGCAATGCGGTAATCTTCATTAGAGCCGCACTCATAAATCGGCCGGGCCGGCGTTCTGGCAGATATTAACTTATTGCAGATTTATTGGTATCGGTGTATGTGTAGGCCAATAAATTAAAATAAAAATTAAAAAGTCTCAATTACACAGTTTGTCCAGCAAAGAGCACTGACAAGTTTATTTTTCAGCTGTAAATGTCCCGCTCGTACATATCCTGCTCATAATTCTTTAAATCTGCATTGACTGATTGATTGGGGCCAGCAGCCAGCTGTAAACACCACACTGACATATTAGCATCCCATAATATTAATAACAGTCGCCTCACATCCAGCAGACACTCACTTGCAGTCGTGTTTAAGTCCTGTTTGCAGTCCACTTTTAGCTGTTTTGGTCCCCACAAAATCCAAAACAATGAGCTAAAAGATGCTAAAAGGCTCGACAGAGGTCGGAGGAAGTGCAGAGTCAGCTCTAAAAATACTGATGAGCGCAGCTTTAATAAGCAAACTGAAGGAGTGTGAATTCAAATTGCGATGATCGAGCTGGAACGAAAGAGCTGAAGTCACTTTCAAACCTGTTGCGCTGATTATGGGATGTGAGGCGCTTCTTTCTCTTGCTTTGATTTTAAAGGCGACACTCAAGAGAAATAACTCTACAGAATAATCACTTGTTCATTCACTACAACTCGGTTAAATGTAAATGGCCTGAAGTACGCTCTGACCGTTGGCGGGATGGTACTTGGTGTAATTGGAATGCCAGCGTTTGTGTGCGTCCCCAATCAGTCTTGAAACAATCACCGCTCCCTAATCAGCGTGAAAGTAATGGCCACCTCGGAGTACAATCAGCGTACAAGTTAGTGAGGCAGGAGTGGCTCCAACTTAATGAACTCCCTCGAGTGAACTTACTGAGTCAGCGCCGCTGTATTCATACACAAAGAGCACCAAAGTCCTGCCATGCACGCTGACTGCCTGCATCTGAAAGCGTCGTCCTGTTCCTGATTTATGCCGATCTTGAACTGCCTGTGCAGCGGTGACATGCTTTCACGCTGTCATCTTGCCCTTGCTGTCCAGCAGCCTCCAGTCCTCGGTTTTTGGCAGCTTGGCGTGTTCGTGCTGCTTTGTTTCTTCATGCTAAGGGACAGTGAGCTGATGATGAGGGAGGATTAGATTTGTCCAGTCACAACATAGACAGTGTGGCAAGAGTGAGTCATTGGCCCTGTGGTGCTCAGCGGTGCTGCCCAGGCCAGGAGGGGCAGCGCTGGCAGTAAGCACATCCTCCCACAGCTCGTTCTGAGCCGCTATCTGCTCCTGCAGATTCTCCTCTTAACCCACAGGCCCTCAATTTCACACAAATTGGAGGGAGACACACCAAGCTGCGACAGAATGACCCCAATAATAATGAAGGGTTGGCCTAAAAAATATTACAGTTTCATTCAAATTGGAAATAAAATCGTATAAGGATGTTAAAGCGGCTCTGAATGCTGTCTGTCCCACCTGCTCAGAATTAGAATTTGGATTAGTCATATCTTAATCATTTTTACCCGCCATGCTAACACCGTGACTTAATGGATGTCAGCGGGCCGCTTTCTCAGCCAGGCTGAAATATCTCATCAGATTCTGTTCACGATCCTCAGAGGATGAATCCTAATGACCAGTGTGAAACTACTGGATGGATGGACGGGACATTTAGCACAGAAGCTCACGTTCCAGTGCTAACATGCTAACGCACTAAGCTAGCACGGTAAACATGGGTCACATTGTCATTGTGAGCATGTTAGCGTATAGCATTAGCTACCATTGTGACCAAGTACAGCCTCGCTGAGCTGCTAGTGTGGCTTTACCAAATTATTACTAATGATAATAATAATAATAAAGTAAGGCGCCCTGAAAGTCCTGCTCCTGTCACATACAGCTAAGTCCACTAACGAGCAGGTGAGACGATCTCAGAGATCTACTGGCTGTCTTGTACGTATGAAGCCTTCTCCTTCACAACATAACCTGTTTCTATGCTCTCTACATACCAATAGCGCCACTTGTTGCTCTGGAGGTCATGAGCTTCTTGAATCGGTCTTCTTCATAAGAACATAGCATTATGTCAGGTTGGGTGCAGCAAACTGACCTTTGGAAAGCAGCATTGGAGTCTGTCCAGTGATCTGAGTGGTTATTGAACACTATCATGTCCAGTTTAAGAGACGCTGGTAAACATTTTTAATCTCAGAACTCGTATCAATCAGGTTTTAGAGCAACAGACAACAGTTCCACTTAAGTGAATATTACACTCTTAATGGGACTCCAGTTGAAAGAGTGTCCTATTTAACTACCTTGGTTTCTGGCTCGATGACAAGCTGCTCTCTAAGATATAAATGAGCTCAGTCCTTCAAAGCAAAGCTGGCATTTTTAAAAAACAGAAATAAAGCATGCATCACCCAGAACTGCAGAAAGAACACGATCCAGCCAACCGTTTTCCCATTATAGTCTACGGTGAAGTCATTCGTATGCATTGTCCTGCCTCCGCTCTTAAAGCTCTCCACGCAGTCTATCATTCTGCCCTTTGCTTCATATCTGGGCATGGCTTTAGAGTGCATCGCTGTTTACTCTCTGAGGAAGTCGGGTGGCAATCGTTGGCAGAGGAAAGGGAGCAGCATGCATTCTGTTTATTTATAAAGCACTTCTTGGCAAACCACCTGGATAACTTACATGCCTCTTTAACCATAGATCACGTTCACACTGCACTACGTCCGAAGGCTCCTAGAAAACCAACATATTAATACTGAGACTGGGAAACTTAAATATCATGCTCCACAATATGCAGAAAAGATCATAATTATCAGACAGGCTGGTTCCTTTTATGCCATTTGGACCAGTGTGAATGTGTGTTTTCTTTGTTTGTTGTGCGATTTGTTTGTACTGTGTTTGCTCTGTGTATATTTTGCATATGTGTATGTATGTTTTATATACACACACACACACACACACACACACAGCAAATAGAGGATCATAAAGGAAAGACATGAAGGATGTGAGAGGTTAAAAGTTCAGACATGTAGGCTGGAGGCAGATAATTCTTTGTGCTGAAGATGATGAGTAAAACCTCAGAATTGAGCTGAAGTTTATTGGCAGGCAGCGGAGGGAGACTGATGCAGTCGCTGTCTTTGCATTCATTAAAAGCCCGGCAGCATTTCTTCTACAGCAGTGCACACAGTGACGAGTGGTGCACATGTGAAGAAGGACGCCCGCTTTCTGTCGGCGTATACGGCTTTAACGCACCACATGTTGAAAACAGTATTAAGATTTGATCTGAATCTTTTTCTGGCTCTGAAATTTATTGAGCACGGTGATTCACAGAGGTATGATGGAGGCTGTGATGTGACTCGCTCAGAGGACACGCTAACTAGCCCGAGATAAGTGCAAACAAGCAGTTGGCAAGTGGTTCTTTGCCCTGCTGGGCCGCATTTGATTATTACTGCTGCCTTGTTTCATGCTGTTTTTGTGTGTTCTCAGAGAACCTCTCAGAGATTGTTGTGTGAAGGCCTGTAATTAGATGTTCCGGGACTATGGCAACCGCTGAAACTCAGTGATGTAATCTGCGCTCCATCCTTAATTGCACATGCCTTGTGTAGGATGGATAGTTTAGCCCAGAAGAGCGAAGAAGCTGAAAGCTTTTTCCAAGTTGGTACTTTCCAAAATCAGTCCATATATAGCGTCTCTGTGCCGGGTTGTATTTTTTTATAGCCCGTCTGGAACTAACATAAGCGCATATTGCTTTGACGGAGGATGTGAATTTTATCACACATGCAGTGCTGCCCTGCATTCCTGAAGTAAGCATGACCACTTTAACAATATCCATGCCAAGGGACAGGGAGAGGCAGCGAGAAAAAGTACAGCGTGATAAGGATAAAGCACCTCTAAAACAACTCAGCACGTCAGGTGTTGTGCTTATCTGGTCTTTTCAGAGATGGAAGCCAGGGTGGTTCATCCAAATAAATATTCAGGATCTGACCCGCATGTCCGCACGGCAGCTTTTGTCCAAATGAGAAATCTGTTTGGAGGCATATTGCGCGCTGACCAGCAGAGAGAGGAGGGCTGACAGCAGCCTCGTGTGAATGAAAACAGACGAGAAGTGACGAATCACTCTCTGCTGCTGCGATGTGGCACAGCTCACCTCTGAGACGAGCACGAAGAAACAAAAAAACGCCTCTCACACAAAAGCATACAAAGTACACATATAACCTGAAAGCGTGTGATATAGAGGAATTCTATCAATTATTTGATAAGGGATCTGGAGTCGCGCACAATTTCACAGAGGGAACTGGGAAGAGAACTTGTGATTTATTTTTGGTATATCTCCTCATGTTGTAAGAAATGGACCCATGCTGTAACAACTGGGCAGCGGTGATACCGAGAGCACCAGGAAGTCAGCGCAGAAGTGGAGTTTAATCATATTAATGGTGTGGCTGAACCTGCGGGGACATGTTTTCACACACTCTGCTCAGAGATTCCTCCACATGTCTGCTTTTATGCACTCAAACACTGATTGAAATGACTAAATAAATAACCTGTTTTTAATGATTTAATCTGGTGCATGTAACCTGCTCTGAATACTGAACCCTGGGAATTGAAGCACAGGCAGGGCTGATCCATTTTCAGTCAAACGGTGGTGTTTTTCGAGCAACCAATGACAGTATTTATTGATATTGGATATGAATGTGTGACATGTCCTTGAAAGCTAACCCAGACAAATCCACATGATGTATGACAACCGATACTCTTGACTACGGCTCCAACTACATCCAACCATTTCTTCATTAGCTCACCGCGGCTCAGACCACCAGAGGGGATAAATCAAGCCGTGTCGCACGGTGAAGTGTCGGATGACGTGCTGTCAGTCATCCGAATGAGGTTTGTTTGGTTTTTCCCTCACAGGTTGAAGTCACCAGATCCGTCCAATGAGCGAGCGGCCCGCTGGTCCATGTGAACACTAAACGCTCTAAACTGCTAAATGCTAAATTCTTTGGTAGAGTGAAAGCTAGACGACGGCGCCGCTAACAGCCCGAAACACTGCTGCGTGTCAGAAGAAGCTGAGCTCATGTCGTTGGATCTTCTGCTTCTCTCTAACACTTTTCTGGAGATTTCACTTCCTTGTCTAGTGCACGGCAGGCATACAGATTTTAGGCAACGCTGTTAACATGATGTTTTTACAGGCCAGCACATTTTTCAGCACATCACCTAATTTATGAAGGGAAGCATCTCTGTAATATTTTACACCTGGAAGCACAGGGGCAGCTCTACCACCAGTGAGCTAATTTGCTGGCATACTTCCTGCAGGCTGTGCAGGCTCCCTCTCAGAACAGTCTTACATGAATGACACCGGCTGCGGGTCTTTTCTAACAATGTTTTATGTGTTTTTGTATTACAATGAATAGATTTTAGTCGGAATTTATGTTTAAAGGTATTAGTCTTGAGCTGTTTCCTCTGTATTTCCTATTTTTGCAGGCAGACTCCAAACACAGCTGGTGAAAGTCTTTTTCTGAGCACACAACATGAGCACGAACCAGAAGTTATGTGTGCGTGAGTTCATGAGCAGTGCGCATGTTGTGTGTTTTGGAGGGAGTCTTTAGTCTTTAGTCCTTGTTTCTCTTGAATATTTTTGTATTGATTACATTCACATCACAGTAAAGCGACTCCCTGTTTAAAGCTAAATAGAGGTGAAAGAATTGTTGTCACACTGTTGTACTAATTACTGCAACAAGCTTTTCTTAACTAATATTTAATGAAGAGTTTTGCATTCTCCATTGATTTACTTCATGCAGCACAAACAGACGAGCTCGCTGAAGAGTCTTTCACGTTGCTTTGGAGAAAATATCCCAGGCTGAGTGTAACCTCAGAGGACAAAACGTTCACAACACGTTAACTGAATGACAGAATGACACGGCGTAAAGGTCTCTGTTGGGATTGGAGGTGAGGAATATATTGTCTCATGCCTGACATTCATTGGCTTAAAAGAATAGTTAGCAACCACAGGCCACGGCTTGAAACTCCACAGGTAAGCTAGGTGTGACGGCTAACAGTGTTAATTAAAATGCCAGGACTACTTTTCCTTTCCTTTTCCACCGCCCGTAATGCCGGCCTCATAATACTGGCTGGCCCTCCCTTCTCTGCTTCTCAGTGGTTAGGCAGGGAAGACTGTGGTGCTTTAGCTTGGCCTGTGGAGGATTAACTCAAACAGTGAGTGATTTTTCTTTCTGCCTGCAGAGCAGCTCTGCTCCTGTGAGATGTTTGTAGAACAGAAATTATAATTATCTTCTGTTTCCTTACCTATTTTTTCAATACATTAGAAAGCCCACGTCTGTGCAGCTGGCTCAGGAGGCATCGTCTAGTCCTCCAGTGTTCCTGCAGGCTGGTTTCGGCGAGCGTCGAGTGAGTCGCTGTCAATCACAGGAAGCAAGTTCAGCTTGGCGGCTGGACAGGAAGCTTGTGAAAACAAACGTGCCCTGCCGCATCGCGAGCTGGAAATATTTCTCTGAAACTGAAAGATTTTGTCAGTGGTGTGAAAGCACACTGCTTCTCCCTCTGATCTGGTCTGAAATAGAAACGTTTGCCTCCTCTTGCTTTAATAGCTTCCTTTCCCCAAAAATAGACCTACTTGTTCATGGAGTTAGTTCCCACTCTGACAGGTTTTAGGTTAAACTGCAGATTTAAAGCCAGTCCATCTGGAGCACAATAAAACCTCTTTTCATGAGGGAACGACGCCGTGAGGGGTGAATGGACACTTCTGCAGAGCATCGTAATTCCATATTTCCAAGGATTAAACACATAACTGACCTTACTGTATGTGTTGTTGTACACACAACACAGTGGAGAATGAAACAAAGCCGTCATGTTCGGAGGCTGATGGTAGATCTTGATGTGTACACATGTAGACTTTAAACTTTAAGCCCCTACATTCAGCCTAAAGACGTCTGTAGTGTCTTGTTGTGTTTCTATCTGTCTGCCTTTTATTGTCTCCCTCGATGCAGTTTAGTAAATTATGTGCACTAAAGCAGAAAAGACCTTGACCTGCTTCCAGAGATGACAAGACAAGTACGGAGAGTCAGGTGACATCTGTGCAGAGGGCAACATCAACCCTCGCTGTTATCGTGGTCACTGCAGTCCGGAAATAATGAGGATAGATGCATAATTCACTGGTGCATTGTTAAAAAGAGTTTACCATCATTACATGCTGTTATGCTGTGGTAGGTTAACTGTCTTTGTCACAGTAGCCTGTTGAAGTACTTGTTGTAACAGTAGTAATGCAGTAATGAACAGTGTTAGAGCCATGCAGGCTATTTTTAAGTTTCAAGGCAAAGACATATCAGTTCAGGTTTTGGTCTTTGAGCTTCAGCAGGACCGTGTTTTCTCGACTTCATCTTTGGAGAAAATATCTATTTGCAAGCTTTAGACTTTTGTTGGCACAAGGTCATTTTTTTCAACCTTTCAACGTTCTGTGGAAAACAAAAGTGCAGTTTTTTTGACCACAGTGAAAGTGTTTTTGAAAGGCTAAGTGCCAACAAATATGGATTGAAGCAGAATATTTTGCCGGATAAAAACATGCTGCGAACTTTGGAAATTATTGCATCTATCTGTTCCTAATAAATTTTGACTTTTGGACTTTGCAACGCTCCGGAGTTATTGGAAATTGGATCACACCAGTCAGAAATAATCCTACGCAGCCACCACTGGAATCTAATTCCACAAATAGTGTAATACTAATAATATTAGTCTAATCTTTATCTGCTGGGTAAAACACCAGGTTTGAACAGAATAAACAGCCAGGCTGAAAAAAGCTGTGCAGCATTGATGTTGATTTAGAAGTGAAATGTCAATGTTTTGGCAGACTAACACCTGACCCCTCTCTCTGATGATGAAAATGTTATGAACTAGAAAAGCGCATGGTTCACATCTACAACAATGAACACACATGCGCACAGACAAAATGATGCTAGCAGACCCTGTATGTACAGCAGTGCTTTGAGCTAAATGCTAATGTCAGTGTGTTATCATGTTTAACATGCTAATGGGAGGGGAATCATTATTTTTTTAAATTTATTTGGTCATAAAAGAAAATACTGAAGAAATTAAAACTTGATCTGAGACTCTGAGAATCACGGAAATCGATGGATTCATCCTCTGGGCACCATGAACGTCTGCACAACAATCCATCTTTTAGATGTTGAGATATTTCACCAGATAAGTGTCCAGCTGGTGGTGCCAGGGGAGAAAATCAGCTGACCACTGACGTCATTCTGAGGCCTCATCTGGTGAAGATGAACGTCTGTCCAGGAAATCAAGCAGCTGATGAGATATTTCAATCTGGACCACCATGGTGGACCCCCAGATGGACAGCTCCACGGCACCAGTAGACTGTTGGTGTGGTGGCTCCAAGCTTAGCACACAGGCCTCCCATGGTGAAGGTTGGTGGTTTGAAACCTGGTTTGATGAGGCTCTGTGCAGGTAGTGCCTGTGTAAAGCTTTATTGTCATAGTTTGAGTCATCTGATGTTGTTTTAAGACCTGGACAGCTTGAGTTATTTTAAGATAAAGAGTGAAGATGAATCCCAGCCCTGGCAGCCAAATTAGCTCGTTTCAAGCAGAAGGAAGGTCACATCTGAAATGTTCTCACTCAGATTTGATAGAGCATTTGGTGGTGTGCAGAGACGGTTGCTGGGCAGTGACCTTTATAATGTACCAAACTACCAAACTCACATTTTTATGAAGCAAGTTGGGTTACAGCTTCCAGGTTTGATTTTCTAAAAACACAAGTGCTTTGTGCTCTCAACAGCTGTGTCCTACTTCCACACAGTGAAGTACCCAGACCCTGCAGCAGTTACAGAAGACAAAAATAAGGCAAAATGAAAAATCACTTTACCATTTGATATACTTTCATACACTAACGACGTCAGCCACGTTGAAATTTTGGAAATCTGAATTAACAAATTTAAACTTCTGGAGATGTCTGAGCGTCGTCCATTCGTCCACAACACCACAGCAACAAATCAAGCAAACCCAGTGCGCATGATGACATGTTTGACTTCATGTTGTAACTTTTTCACTGTGAATGCATTAAATACAGACAACTCATATCAGAATTAGAGTGAACCGTAGCAGCGGGATGCAGATTATGTTGTTTGGCCACCAGCTGTCAGATCTCAGATTAGAGCTTCAAGCACTTGAATATACCAAGAATAGAGATGTTCAAAGCCATCCTTTGTTTGATGTGGACCCATGTGGTTACAAACCAAAGCAAATTTTTTGTGTTTTATATCCACATGAAAATAAATTCAGCTGTTTTTATTAGCCACAAACAGCCAACAGCTGTTTTTCCTTAAGCGTGGCGCTTCTGCCAGTATGTCTGTGTATTAGTTTGAGTGACAGCTGAGCCAGACGGATTTTACAACTTCGCAGGAACTCTTCAGTGGCTTTACTAATTTTCCACCCGTCCCTTTGCTTTCAGCCTCTTTCTTCCTGAGCAGAATTTCTTGCTCAAGTTGAAACGTTCATTTTAAAAAGACAAATCTTTGCCTCGGTTTTCGCCGCCTGGAGCGAAGCTACACCTGTTTCTCTCCATTCACATCTTTTTTATTGACGTTGAATACGTTTGTACCGCCTCCAAATTTTGCTTGGCAATTCGTCTGAATGCACCAATCAGTTTCAAATGAAGACATCCACAGTGAGCACTTATAGTCTAATGGTACTGCAAGGTATTATCCAATCAAGGTCAATTATCAGCATAATCGTCGCGTATTCATTAGCAATGAACCGAAGGTCTGGTGCAGGAGAATGTAGAGGAGAGAGCGAAAAGACCTCAGAGAAAAGCCGACACTACATTCATAAACACTGCATAGCCAAGACTCGCAGTGTGGCTGCATTTATGGGGATTCAGGCTTGTCAGGAGAGCTCCAGGCAGAATTTATCATCCTATATGTGGGTGACCTTGGGGAGAGGTTTACCAGTAGATTTGGGGAGGGAGCAGAGTTGGGTAAGGAGGCACTTAAGCATGCAGAGACTCTGTGCTACAGAACTCTTTCATTTACAAGCTCTGTTTTTCACACCTTGCTATAAATAAAGGGATTTGGGGGAAAATCTTCCCTCCGTACTATATAAACTGATTTAATTAACTTTTACGGATTTTACGGTTATCATCCCCTGGTTCCTCAGCAAACTCTCCGCAGCCTCGCAAGTTTTGCTTTAAGAAATTCAAGGTAACAACAGTTTTCTGTGAGTTGACCACAGGTGAACTCTGCAGTCATATTCGCTGGAAACGTTTTCACTGATGCGTCTTGACCCCAAGTGGACAAAAACGTGTTTTGGCTTGATTCAGATTTTGATTATCCGAGGCCGCCACTTGTTCCTCACACTCATCAGAGAGGTACAGTACTTCATTTTCAAGCTGCAGAATCACAGACAGGCGTCACCGTCCATAATCAATCTGCTCCGCTTGTCTTGAATATTCTCTCAGTTAGATTTTTCTTGGTTTCTTGATTTGGTGCAGTGTGAATGTGATTTCTTGGTGATCGCACTTAAAGAGCAGAAACTATGCCAGTTGAAGAACAAAGAGAAGTAATTACAGTCGCAGATTGGAATTTCTATTTTTCAGTGATACACTGATGATTATCAATTGTCATCTAATCCTCCACTATAATCCTATTTGCTGTGTAATAATAATTTCTAACCTAACTGAGCTCCCGTCAGTAGGTGGCCAATAAGTCCTGCTTGGATTTGTGTCCACTTGTTCCTCTGTGCTAACAGGGCTCACTCACCATTAAATGTCCCTCTGCACTCACAAAGAGGCCAACTGACTCTGCCCCGCGAATGCCTCTGTATTTAGCCTGATTTACGATATCATTTTGCAGTAAAGGCCAGTGTGAGGGGAAGAGATTCATTAAGGAGCCCAGTTTATGTTTTAGAGAAGTCCGGAGGGGCCGCGGGAATACTGATTGGCACACAGATATGTGATTGTCTCATCCTCCCAACCCAAGCCAAAAGCTCTCAGCCCCTTTCCCCTCCAGCCATGTGCACTGGATGGCACAAGAGAGGTGTTGTTCTGGGCTCGCAGGATGCCCAGGGCTCTTGCCACTCAGTCTGCAGTCTCTTGCTGTGATAACACTGTTCCAGACATATCAGGCCTCCTCGCAGCACCTGGAGGCCCTCCTCAGCATCCCTTAATGACATCCCCGCTGACCCTCCCAGCCACTAACAGCAGCGCCTATTTGGGTTCATCTTTTCCATCCACAGCTTTACCAAATAGGCCAGCGGCACGGCACTGCAGTGTTTACTCTTCATCGGTCGATACTCTTTAATCCCCGAGATGATGCTTTCTCTCATGAACTCAAAATAGCTCTTCCTCCTCCCTGGTGAAGCCACAGGCCCATTACTCTTTATTAGCTCTTAGCGTCTTAAATGTGGCCATCCATTAGAGGCGAGGGAACAAACATCCCCAGCAGGTCCCTCAGTAGCCTGCCAGCACACACACACATGCACACACACACACAAACCCACACACACACACACACACACTAATTTAAAGTGACCCTTAATCAAGAACAATTATTGTGCATTGAATTCAGCTCATCTGAAAGCTAAAGAAGAGTCACCTGTGTAGCATGTTTCCTTTGAAGACTCCCTAACTTTGCATTGCCCCCCCCCCCCCCCATGACTTCTGCTTATCAGCTAGGCGGAGTCCACAGACCTCTATCTGCCTGAATGATTTCTTTTCAATGGAGGCTGACGTGAAGTAATACCATACTGTGTCATGTATTGATTCTTTTTTCAGTCCCTCTTTCTTGAATTTCTTGGTGACTCAAAAGCATAAATCATCCACAAATGATCCTTGAAGGAAATATTGTAATTATTATTCTTGACGCATGGTCACAAATTCAATAGCCCTTATTAATTGAACATGGTGAGAAATATGATGTGGGTAATTCAATGGGACTAGAGAGCTTTCTCTCATCGCTCATGTTTAGGACTGTTCTGTTTGGCATTCACTGCAACGCTCGCAGTGATTCAGGGTCAGGATGAGGGTCAAAGGGAGTGTAATTGTAAACCTTGGCAAATAATGTTTCTCTGTCAGCTTTGCAACGTGCTTAGTTGTTTTCTGTTCTTAGAAAACCACATTTAGGCCACCGATGCTGGAAAAGCCTTTTGTATGTGATCCTTGTGCAGAGATGATTGAAAGCTGACTGAAGAGAATCAGTCGCATTCGCCTTTTCTCTCAGACTTTGCTTATTGTTGCTCACCATCTGCTTTTTCCTATTGGGCTTTCTGTCCTTGTACCTTGTTTCTTGTCTGTCTTGGTGTGTGTGATGAAGCAGAAAGACAAGCAGCTGACCAGCCAGCCACCCAGGCAGCCATTCACTTCTGTGTCCACCCATATCATTACAGCCAGGAGTGGACAGCAGGAACGCGTCCTCTCCTTCCCTGGTGTCCTCTATTGTAGCTGTTCATTTACTCAACCTGTGTGAGTGTGAAGGTTGCTCTTCGCTCTGCCAGTCCTATTCCAGCTCTACGTAGCCTAGCGTGGAGCCCTGGCGATAGGATGAGTGAGTCTGTATGAGGCTGGGTACAGGAGGGGTGCTGCTTGGCTAGTTAACTGTCACCTGGGACCTGCCTTTCTCCCCTGCACACCTCGACACAGCTGTGTCTGACAGAAAAACGCCTGACTGGTAACCTCAAAAACTGGAAAGCTTAAATTGACTGCATGTGCAAGAGTGGAATCAGATATTTCAAAGTCACAGCCAAACTATATACTACCAAGGCTGATACAGTGCGTGCTGTATAGCTGCACACTGTCTAAGAAAATAGACCAGGGCTGAAAGAGACCGCAAAGCTGTTCCTTCTATTAGAAATTAATCCAATGAGCCACAATTAAGTCTCTGTGTGATTGTCCAAATACATCTTGTTTTAGGCTGTTGTAGCTCACCTGTATTCACAGTAGTATGCGGACACCCAACCTGAGCCTGGCGGGACCCGAACCTGCAGGTTTGGACAAAAATATAGAAATGATGTTCAGGTTTGGGTTACGTCAGCCGCTCTAGCCTGCTTGATGTGGTGCTTTCAAGTGCTTTAAGTGAAAATATGATGTAAAAACTAATAAAAATGAAGGACCTACTCTCTGTGCTGGGCTACGTCCTGTTCATTGCTGGAGTTTGTGACTACGCATGAACACAGCACATGGCTAGCTCAGGTGGTGTACAGCCTTTTCATGTAGCCTGGGGTGGAGCACGTTATACCACATTTAATCAACATTGTGGAGGTATTTCTATTTAGCCATCACCTGCATTCAAATCTGCAGGTAACAGGTGAAATCTGTAATCCAGTCATGTTTTGTGCCTATGAACAAAATATGATGATCTTACAGAAGCTTGGACCACTTTCAATCAATAATATCATGACATCCACCCGTCAACCACTCTTAAACTTTTAGTGGCACAGATCTCAGAGTCATTAGTCAGCTAATAGTCCTCTACAGCTGAGTGCGGGCTAGCATCCAGCAACTGTAAGTCTCCCTGTTTGTTATACGCATACTTTTCAATATTATAATGAAAATTATGCCAGTGTTATGTCAATAGGCGCAGAAGGGGGTGGAGGGGCAGCCAGGGCTGCAGCCCCCCCTAGTGTCGGCTGCTGAGAATCTTAGATGCAGCAGTAATAATTTAGACTCCATTCCAGCCCTGAGGTGTCAACCGCCTGTTCAAGACTACCCAAAATAAGCTGATAGCTGTTCTTGAACCATTTGGAGTGCATGGATGGTTTTGGTCTGTTTTGAAAGGTAACACTCTGAACTTTGATCCCCAGCAGAATCACTGTTTGTGCTACGGGCATTGACTAACAGAGGTGTGAACACACTGAAGAAGGAGTTTTTTTTTTTACTTGCAAATAGATGCAATAGGAGAAACCACAGAAATGTAGTATTTTCACATTTCCCCTACTTGTATATCCTCCAAAAAATTACTATATATTCATCTACATAAACATTTCTATTTATAATAATGAAATCTACATTTTGGCCATCTATGTTCATATTTAAGGTATCTATACCTATATTTTGAACACATATCTTTACTGTGTTTATCACTTCAAACTGCTGTTCATTTTCCTGTTAGCACAGAATTTCTTGGTTTGAGGTGATTGAGCTGTAAATAACGAATTGCCATATCAGTGTTTTGAGAATTTCATTGGCTATTCAAAGTGTCAGTCATCTACAAACTCGGTTATGATTGGCTTGATTGAAGGCGGCCCTTCTATTCATCTTAGGCTGTTATTGGCTGCTGTGGTTGCTGCAGAGTAACTGGAGACAAGATGGCGCCGTAAACATTTCCGTGAGTTGTAACAGGGAAAAGACGAGCAGAAGACAAGCACGAGGCCTGCTAGTTTGAGAGGAGGAAACATCATTCTGTGGATTTTTATCATGTTTTGGACTAAATATTTTGACAGCAGTGGATCGTCTGGACCTTTGTCAGTGTTACCCGACCGTGTCTGCCCAAGTATTATATGTGACTCAGAGACGTAGTGTTATGGGTGAGTTGCCTCAGTTTTAAAATTGTTTGTGTGCTGTTGCTGTTTGCTGTGCCTCCTGTTGTGATCACATCTTGAAGTTGTTTGTATTAGTCCACTCTCAATAATCTAGCTGTCTCACTGTGTAATGTGAGTATAAAGGCGATCGTAAAGTTTTTGTGAATAGATAGAGGAACTATAAAGAACAAAACGTTCTCATTTGGCCCAAAGACGGGTTGCTGGCATGTTAAGGGACACTAGCTTACAGTCAGTTACACGGACTTTCCAGCGAGAACGCAGGTGTGTGTGTGTGGCGCATCGCTGCTAGTAGCGTGTGTTGTTGCTATCGTAACGGTTACTGTCGCTAGCGACTCGGCTACAGAGCCCCTAATCTACCCTAAACCACAAATCCTCGCGCTTTTATATTCCGTTGGCAGACCTCTTACTTAAACCATCTTCCTGCGAGCATGCTTATGTCCCGTCTGTCTGTTTCACCCGGAAATGCGTCACAGCAGAAGCGCTTTTAGCTAAACGCTAATATTAGCATGCTAACGTGTTCACAGTGAAAATGCTAACATTACTCAGTGGATGTATTTACCATGTTCACCATTTTAGTTTAGCGTTTTAACATGCTAACATTGCTAATTAGCTCTAAACACAAGCTACAGCTGACATCAGTTTTGCAGGTAGTTTGTCATGAGTCTTAAACAAATTAATATTTTGACCTAGTGATGGCGCTAGGTGAACTATTAAGGGATCAGTAGTTGGTACAATTCCTCCTGAGGGAGACATGAATATCTGTATAAGATACCATGACAATCCATCCCATAATTGTCGAGGCATTTCCCTCAAAACCACAAATATCAATCTTGTGATGACACTAACGGAAAGGTCAGGGGATGACCGGAGTCAGGAGGGTGCATCATAAAGAATAAGAGAGTGTCTGTACAAAATCTCATGACAATCCATCGAGGAGTTGTTGAGATATTTCAGTTTTTCCAATTGCCATTTATTATAGCCACTAATCTGTCGAAAATGACAGTAGTTATTTATGTGCAGACAAACAGTGTTTTCATAATGCGCATTCACCCCTAACATTTAATGAAGCGACCGCTCTTTGCTTGCTGGATGCTGCAATCAGCGAGAGGTCCTGAGAGCAGCTCCATGAAGAAAGCACAGCGTTTCCAGAGAGGGGGAAAAACCCCTTTGATTAAAGATTGGAAATGAAGAAAGAGATTTGAACATTTGAATTTATCTGCCTCAGCATAATGCTGCCGATGCTTTTACGATTTAATGCCACACAATAGGGAAATTTAATTATACATGATGTGGATCATAAAGTGTATGCTGAAATAGACATTTTTCTCACTTGAATTATAATTATTTTTCTTTCTGTGCCAACTCAAAGATGTACACCCCCCACCCTCCTTATTGAATATGAACAGCTAATTTAGTATCTTAACATTCCTTATTAAAACTACAACAATTGACCGGTTGATTGTTAGAGAGCTGATAAAAGTGGAGAGCTGTTTATACATCTGATCAGGTGTCAGCTGCTCAAAACTAGTGCTATTTCCTTTTGGATGGTTGATAGTTTCTTTAAAATGAAATTCATTACAAAACTCATTACATATTACATACTGCATTACTCTTTACTTGACTTTTGTTACAGCTCGGCTCTGTCACACTTTCTGTATTTAACCCATAGACTTGCTTTAACAAGCAGCTCATTTTGGAAGTATTTACTGACCATCAACAACTAGCTTAGTCTCACTGACTGCATGCGGCGCTCCAGAGGTCCAGTTCTTACTGTCTGAGCAAAACCAGGTGATTCGTGAATGGTGGCTTATAATTATTTTGGTAGCCAATTACTGGGATCAGTAATTTAACTGTATTGTAATGACTTGGTCAGAGGAGGTTTGTTTAACTTAGCTAATGCTAAACATAAAGCCTGGAAGCATGGATAAACAGCTAGCCTGGCCAAATAAGATAAGATAAGCTAGGACTTTATTGATCCCACACTGGGGAAATTAAGTCGTTACAGCCAGCAAGTGTTATAAAAAGCAAAAACAGTGGCACAAAAGGGTCAAGATAAAAAAAGTGGACAGGATGCAGAAAAGAAAAACAACTATGTATATGAACATTATGTACTAACCCTAGTTGCTGGTTGTAGCTTTATAGCCTACTTCCTGTGCAGACACGAGAGTGGTATTAACCCTCTCATCTAACTTTCAGCAAAGAGCATATTTACCTTAAGATAATTCTGCTGCATGCTATTGTTGTGATGCTAACACTGCTGATGTACAGTCCATATATTGCATCCAGTGTGAAGTGGAAACTGGCCAAAGGGACATTATAACCAGAGTAAGTTCTGTAGAGGTCCTGAAATGTGGGACCTGAGAAGTTGTGACAGTAACACTCAAATATTGTTGCGTCATGTCCAGTCTCTGCTGCAAAGCTGTGAAATTGCCGGTGGGCTGAAAGCTGGTAAAAGTTGTAGGGGCCCCAGCTGGAGAGGGCCCACAAAAGAATGATTTTATTAACAGGAGTGCCGAGAGCAATATTCTCTCAGGGGGGTCCAGATATCTGAGCTACACCCCCGCTGCACAGAAAAACAAAGAACTACTGGAGTTTGAAAAGTAGGTTTGTTCTGTGATTTTCAATTTCTCCTCCCCAGAACAAAGCAGGGAGTTACTCATCTTGAAATAGCTTCGTGTGAGTTATTAATTCCAATCCATAACGCAGGCTTGCTGATTCTGATTATGTCGGATCTGGGTTTGGAGATTTCCAGGCTTTATTTGGCTTGAGATAGGATTATTTCCCCGTTTATAAATTCAGTGTCAGTTTTTGGGCAGCGGTCATAAAGAAAAATAAACCTGCACACTGTTTGGGCGCATGCACACACTGAAATACACTGAAAATATAGTCACGATTAAAGCTCCTTGGTTTGAATGTCTGTCTAAAAGCAAAGCATGCATTAAAGACATTTTTAAGATTAAATTCAAATGACGTCTGAGCCAAATGAACAGAAATGTAAACCTTGTTTATTCCTGATTCTGAGTGTCTGTAAATAATTATACTGCGACTGTATGTTGTCCTACTTGTCACACTAGCAGTTTGGTGCAGACATATCTAATTTGTGTTGGATTTTCCATTTTCTGTTTCATTTCCTCCTTTCCACGAGGATAGCTACTCATTTTATTAAGAGATGACTGCACTTTTAGATTTTGTTTGTACACAAGTTGTGCCTCACCGCTTTGCTTTAAATAGAGTTCAAATATGTATTTTTTATAAGTCTGACGAAACCCTGTCGGTCTTGAACAAGGTCGTCTCATGCTGTTATCCAATAGGTCGTCCTCTTGCTTTTGTGCAATCAGTAGAGACTCAGTCATTTTGTGCTTTTTGTTCTTCCTGCTTTGCTGATATCTGATAATTATCAGAGCAGATATTCAACAAAGCCTTCATTTTGTGTAAATTTTGAATCACATTGTGAATAGTGGATATTGTGGCCCACATTAACAAAATATTTTTTGCACTGAAGTATATTTTTTCATATCTAAAACAATTACAATAGCCTCTTGTCTGTAGGTCCGTTAATGTAGCGGTGGTGGATCCAGTCAAACAGCTGTAACATGCATTTATTTCATGGTTTATTAATGAGGAGTGAGCAGTGGATCTATGATCAGTGTATACGTTCTTATATTTTCCTTCGCGTGTGTGTGTATGTGTGTGTGTGTGTGTGTGTGTGTGTGTGTGTGTGTGTGAGCACATTTTGATCCTTTATGTAAGCTTTGAAGACAGTAAATCACATTTCAGCACAGAGAATAAGGTGCACAGTCCTGCAGAGAGAGCACTTTGCTTTCACTTTACTTGAGACATTAGAGCTGAGATGTGAGTGAGAGAAACATAACTACCCAGGGACCAGAGGATGACTTTGTTCCTGACTCTTCTGTCTTGCTGGACTATCCAGCTTTTCATTTGTCAGCAGTGCTGTGCCATGTGTACAACAATGCCTCTTGCCAACAAACAACACAATGCTCCTGCTTGTTCAGGAAAAATACAAATTGCTCTGTGGTTGTTCGCTGCTCAGAAGTCTGTGTTCCCTGTCGTAAAGACAAAGTCTAGAGGCGAGTGTTTACTCAGAAACAGATAGCTGATGCTGTAAATAGGGCTGATGCTGCACCGGGGTTGAGGGTTGGAGCCCGCTGCACCCCTGTACCCCTCTGTGAGATGGGAGCACTGAGGTCAAAGGGGGTGCCATGAATCACAAATCCCCTTGTGATTTGTCAGCTGCCGGGACATTGATTCACTGATCAGAGGAGAGAAATCCTCCGGCAGCCGGCGTGAAGACGGGAGTAAGCTGAGGAAGTGCAATCACACGGCGGATTGCTCTTGAGAAGAAGTTCAAAGCCCACTGTGATTGTGATTAAAACAAAGGCGTCTGTGCTGTGAACTTGTTTTACATCAGAGGGCAAAACTGCACATTACAGGCTTAATGGATTTACATCCATGTGTTCAGTTGATTTGATGAGCAGCCACACCAGTTGTCTGTACATCTAAACACGATTAATAACATCTCCTCCTTGTGTTGGGACATTTACAGAGCCGTTCAGAATAGTTGGTGACAGAGGTGAGGAATACATGAGGCTAAGCTGGAGGTCAGACTGGGACTGGATGACCAATATGATACTGAAACCCAGATGATTTAGATTTCAGAACACTTCTTTTCAGACCTAACTTTTAGAAATAACCAGACCCCCAGAGGCATCAAAAGTCTGACTTTTATTGCATTTTGCTGGGTTTTGGTAATTTGATTAACTGAAAATTACACCACAATATTTCAATATTTCCCAACTGGTTTGGTTCAGTTTTCAGAGTTTCAAAGTACAAAACACACAATGGTGTAGTCTTGATTTTAGCCTTAAAATGTCATGTGGCACACAAAATGAAAGCATCTAAAGCAGATTAGGTAATGCAGCACTCAGAAAGTGTAAATCCCCCCGATGGAGTCCAGACACTGGTGGCGGCGGCTGATCACTGACTGATCTGCAATGACTGGGCGGTGATGGGGAGGTGGAGGGTGCAGCAGAACAGCAGTATGAAAGAATGAAGGCCGACGAAGACTCGTGTTTAAAAAGACAGCAGAATGTCGATAGGCTAACGATGAAGGTGTCGCTGTGTTATTGGACAACTGTGACCAGCTGATGAGAACAGCTGATATCTTAATTGACAGCACCAGACAATGACAGCAAAGACATGATGAGTGAACATGCGTGAGAGGAGTGAATGCAGGATGGAATAAGATACAGGCCCGAGCATGCAAAGGACCAGTCTGTCTGACTGAGCTTTCGCTAGAGCTTCATTATTTGGAAAAAAGATTTAAATATAGATGATGGAGTCTACGGTCTGACGACACTGCACTCAATCTAAATTCAAGGCACAGCATGTGATTTAGAGATTTTCATGTTGTTGATGTCATTTCAGCATGTTGTGTTTAAAGGTAAGACTTTGGCAGGTCCTGCGTCGTGTTGCCATGTCTTCCCTTGTGTGAAAATTCTTTATTCTAGTTTACGTTTTTCTCACATGCGTATCGCTAAATATACGTCTGCCTCATGCAGTTAGGAGAACATGTTGTGCACACAGTGCCCAGAGGGTGAGGACTCAAACGAGGCTCCACAGGACATGTTTACTCTCAGGCCTCCTAACAGGTTAATGCAGCCGTTGTTTCAGTACACAGCCTGATGACATTAAATTATTACACTTGTCAGGCAGTCCAACTCTCAAAACTATTACATTTTGAATGATATGGCAGCAAACGAGTGGCTGGAACCAGTGCACACACTTCATTGATTGTAAAAATCACAGCTGATTAGTTTTTGATTGATTGATTGTTCCAGCTCTGTTTCAGTCGCAGTTATCGTTCCAGATGTCTGAGTCTTCTTTTTGTCCTATTTTCTACTTTTACAACACAGGAAAAGAACACAGTTAAACAACTCACCTGAACCATTCTCACAATCAAATGTCCTTTGCCAACAACACACAGTGCTTTGACTGAGTCAGAGATTGTGAATGTCAGAAAAACATCCAAAATGAATGGGAACACAAAGCTAACAGTGCAGTGACTGGCAACCCCACCAGAGTGGAACATGAAGAGAAAGCGTGTCGTCTCTTTACTTCTTCAAATGGCTGTCACTCATGTAACTGATAGTTTTGTTTAGTCTTTATACTAAGTGCTTTATGGCAGGAGAAGAAGTCATGTGATGGTGAACTTTCCCTGACTCAGCTCTTCTCTTCTGTCTTTTAGTAGCCGACTGTCGAGTCTTGGAGGGATTGCAGAGATATTCCTCCATCTCCACGTACCTGCCTGTCAACTACCAGGTGCTCAATGCTGACTTGGCGTTTTTCCTGAAGGAAGCCAACCAGGACTTCATGAGGAACTCTAGCCTGATGTCGCGAACTGAGCCCTTCTTCATCTACCAGGCCAGAAGTTTGCCCTCAGTGAACGCTAGCTATGGGCCTCTCTCTTTGGAGCAGCCCGTCCCCTTAGAGCTGCTACAGAGCCCGGGGACATTTCCTGCCTCCTCCGTTTTTACCTTCAACTGGAAGGTGCAGACCTTTATTATGAATACCAGGATTCACTTGGCCAAGCCCAGAGTCCAGGTGCTGTTTTATGTCGCAGGCAGGGACTGGGACGACTACAGTGCCATCGACAAGCTGCCCTGCGTGCACATGTTTGCTTTCCACGAGACCCAGGAGGTGCGTGGCACTTGCCAGCTGAAGGGGGAGCTGGGGCTGTGTGTGGCTGAGCTGGAGCCCTTGGCCAGCTGGTTCAGCCCACCCAGCGTGGTGCCAGGGCGCCAGAGGAACCTCGAAGTGTCAGAGGGCACGCCGGTGGAGCTCTACTACATGCTGCAATCCACAGAAGCAGGGGAGTGCCATTCAGAGGAGGCCAGGAAGGACAACTTCATGCGCTCAAGCCAGGAAGGGCTGTTTGGGTCTTATACCTCCACACCGCTGAGGAGGATCGGTGGCGTGAGGCTGTACCAGAACCCTAATCCACCACCCCTCGCTGAACACAGGCTGGATAATAACTTCATGGTCATGGTGCCAGCCACACCCATGAGACAGAGGGAGACCGTCTCGGCTTTTATCAGCGTGTCGGCCTACTCTCCCGTGGAGATGTTTACTCTCAGGTAGGCATGCATTTCTTTTCTTCTCTGAAGTGTTTGCCTGCAGACTTTCACTCTCAAACTTTGAAATTCTGCAGTATTCCTTTTATTCTTTTAAGATTTCAGCAGTTTCCACACTGAGGATGTTTTTTTAATATGTCCACACTGAAATGAAGCTAAATCTCCTCCTCGTTCTCCTCTTTCTGTTGGCAAACACTGAAAGTCATTGGCTGGTCACTGTGCTTGATCTCAGAAGGTTAAACCGCCGATCTGTCCCGTCCTGCTCTCCATGCTCAGATTTTCTTTCATTATGTCCAAACGTACACTTTAGTTGTTTTCATTTACCACTGAATGAGAATAAGACAATGATTTGGGGGCAACTTGTCAACCAAGGTAAACAGTAATGCTTGTGCTGCTGCACTGAGACAGTTTAGCAAATCAATATTGATCGCAAAGTCGCCTGACAGCAAAGATGTAAACACAGGCTAACGACAACAGTTCTCTTGTGTGATTGGCTTAACTTCACTTCTGCACATCTTCAGCACATGTTCACATCTGTGCAGGCATGTCATCAGTTTGCAAAAGCAATCTTTATCATATTCAGACACACAGAGGATGATCATCCTGCATTTCCTATCACAAATGACAACAACAACAACAACAATATGACTGTTATCATCAATAATCATAAGAATAATGATGAGGAAGAAGAAGAACCTTTCATACAAGAAATGCAGCTCATAGAGCTTTACAGCAAAGATCTCACATGCACCTAGTGCTTCACGTGGAAAAAGACAAAGAGTGAACATAAAAGCAGGGATAGAAAATTAATGTGAAATAAGATGGAAGATTCCCTGATATCTGTAGGCAGTGTGTTCCACAGCTTTGGGCCGTAATTGACATAGGCTGCATTGACTTTTGGCAGTTGCTGGAAACCTCCAATAAACCAGCAGCAGGTGACGCAGTGTTCTTGAAAGCAAATAGTGAGCAAGGGATTTAGTGATTTAGCTTCGCCCTCGGCCATTAAAGGCCTTGTGTAGAAGGAAGAGGACCTTAAAATCAGTTCTAAATGTTACAGGAAGCCGGTGCAGAGCAGCTAGAACTGGACTAATGCCGTCACTGTCGTTCATGCATGAGTATGTGTTGAACCATCTGTATAAAACATGGACTGATAATTACCTTTAGATTTTGTATTTGGTGTGTTGAAAATTCGCCTGTGTAGTTTTTTTACACTCTGGCATGTGACAGAATTTTTCGCTGAAGGTTTTGTGTTGCTTAAACGCAAAATAATGTGTTACTTTGTGAGCTTTGGAAGTGCTGGTAGGGTCAGTTGTTACCTTTGGATAGAGTCAGGCTAGCTGTTAGCTGCTTCCTCCAGTCGTAATGTTCAGTGAGCTGCTGGCTGCAGCTACACTCAAGAGTGGTAACAATCTTCCTTTTAACTCTTGACAGGAAAGCAAATAAGCATATTCTGTTCCTTTAATGTTTGCTGAGACTGAAATGACTGAAATATTATCATGCAGCGTGAGAATACAGGACTAAACGTTACAGTATATCCAGTTCATACAGGTTCTGTTTCTATGGGTTTAGTAAACTTTAATTAACTTCATACTAATTAGACTGTAAAGTATTTGCTGTTTTAATTTTGAGACATTAAACATCATAAGCAGTCAGGTTACCAAGCATTTCTTCAGAGTGAAGCAGACAAAGAGCAGAGTTATCTCTGGAAGTAGCTTTACTCTGCGAAGCGCTTGATAGGTACTAATTACAGCGAGCAGACAAGACAAAATGATTTAGATAATTAAAATGCAATTCGAATAAAGATGTCATTAATTAAACTGCATGTCCATTAGTGTAATGACTGAAGCTGATCTTAATCACGCTGGTTTGGAGCATTTATAAGCCTTCAGAGACGCTGCAGCGAGGGGTCAATCCAGTTTGTTTGAATGGAGCGAGCTCAGTGCTGAATGGAGTGTTTTTTGTGCTTAGGCAAAGTAAAAGCATTTAGAATGAAACATTAATGTTTATATAAAGCTGTTCCACTATGTATTCGCTTTTTCCAGTCGTTTGCTAATGAAGATCATTTACTCAGCCTAAAAGATACACCGAGTGGGCTTTAGGCTCAGGATTGGAGCCAAGGTAAACAAGTGCACAATAGCTGCGAAGTCTTAACAAGCCAAACTGATTCTCCACACTCGTGTCCTTCCTCTGTTTGGTTTAATTATCGAATAGCTATTCTGAAGTCACCAGGCATTAAAAACTTTTTGTTTTTCAGAATGGAAAAACTGTGAGAGATGTCTTTCATGAGTCAGATGAGCAGGCCAGGCTGGCCACAGAGGCAATGCCTGTGGTGTTTTTATTTGGCAGCGGAGCGTGTGGCAGGCGCAGGTTGGCCATCTGAGAGCGACAGATATGGAAAGGCCTCTGTGTGGTCCTAGGTGATAAGGCTGTCCTCATACATGCATTTGTTAGGACGCTTAATCACCAGAGCGGGAAGACTTTGATCTCTATATTCACAACATCATTATCATCTGTGCACGACACACTTCTGTGTCGGCCATTGTTGGCTGTGCAGCCCTGAATGCAGGATGAGCTCATGATCCTGTGAAATCTGTCAAACAGACCGTCTGCTACTTTACTTCTAAATGTTCATTAGATCCCAAAATCCACAGCCAAGTCTGTCATATTCCCTTTTTTCAGTTTTAGACCTCGTTCAGCGTGAGCACGGCAGCAACATCTGGACTGAATTCCTGGAAATGGCGAATTTAAAAAGAAATGAAAATGGCCACCATCAGTAATTCTTTCCTCTTCCCCAATTCAGTTTTCACCTGCGTGTCCTCCATTATGCTGAAAGGCTCATGCTGCGACAGATATTATGCAAAGAAAGCTAATTTCACATACTTTTAAAAGCCAATCATCCGGCCAGTTTGTTGCTTTGTGGATGCCCAGCGTGGTGCGCCTTGCTGGGGTATTTCTGTCTCGACATGCTCTTTTAATTTGATGGACTGGGATTTGGTTCGACCTCCCCTGTGCTGATAGGCATTCAGAAGAGGAAGCGTGACTTGTGTTACTGTAGCCCATTGCAGACGCACTCAGAGGGATTTTGGTGCTGAATGTTTCATAGTTGCTACTTTTAGTCACTATCATGAATCATCCTGACACACGAACACATTCGTGTTTCCTGCTTTCCCTCTATTGACAAGTCATCGTCCACTGGAGACAAATGACTCAGAGGAGAAAGCTGAGTAATTACAGTAAAAGACTGTTGCATTTGTGGGTCATAAAGTCTACATTTACCTTTTTAAAGGTGCATCACCATCGTCTGCGTGCCCCTGATGCCAAGATGTAGAGATCCAGTTCAGAGCTCCTGATAGAATGAGGCACTTTGGACTTGGAGTGTCCATCAGGATCCTTCAAACCTTAATTCGATGATACAAGCTACCTCTTATTTCACTCTGAGTGACTGTGCCGAGTTTGAGAGCACGCATTATCCCGTTCCCTTGAGTTTTGATTGGCCGCTGAATGGAAACCATATGTCCTTGGACAGTCTAATCATTGATTAAGAGTATTTTTGGTTCAGGTTCAGGTTCAGGTTGCAGGAACACATGAGCTTTCCATTCAGAAGCCGGACTAATGCTTCTCTATGTGCAGAGACAGACGGGACTGTTTGAGACAGTAACATGATAGTGTATTTTAAATTTATTTACCCTCCTGTTGTTGTTGTTTTCTTGTTGCGTGGCTCCCTGTAGTGAGAGCATCCTCAGAATACTACAGTACTTTATTTGGATACAACACGCAGTATCTTTAAAGTCTAGACATCAGTAACACCTGTTTTCATCAAAGAGCGCAGGTGTGCTACGGCTGATAATGCAGTTACTCTTTGATAATAAACGAAATATCCAGATAAATGTGAAGGTGATTGGTGATTATCACTTCAAACAGGGTGCGGCATGTTAAAGTGATGATGCAGTGACAAATACAGCAGCGTATGGAAGCAAAAGGCACCAACAATGATCTTATAAGCAACTAAATTGTGACATTTAGCTGCTGCTGAGTACTTAATGGAGAACATTTTAAATACCGCTGAATTTACAGCACTGAAATATTATATTTTGAAAACCGTCTGGGTCATTTTATGTGGTTTGAATTCCCCTCATGGTAATTTTAAGTGGTCCAATCTTCTTTTATTTTTCCCTGTGCGTGTTCACAAATTCAAATTAAAGTGTCCAGCATTCAGAGTATTGAAGGTGCACAGACTCGTCAGGTGAAAGACAGACACAGAGAAATGAGAAATTCAGACTTTAACATCCGACTCCCAAGACCCAGACGAGATGCTCCTCCTCTTGAATTTTGGGCAGGTTATGTGACTGATGGAGCATCACCTGATCAATCACAGAACCCATCGGCTGTTGTATGGAGACGATTTAGCCTCTGGGGGGCAACAGCCAATGATTTGGGACTTGCGGTGACGTCAGTGGAAATCCAGATATGTCAGCCAAACTTTCTCATGCATGCAGCGCTCAGTGTTTACAGTCCAGTCAGCACCTGAAGACGACACTGGCTAATCGCTATGAACAGATATCTGCATATGAGTGCAGATGCTTTAAATCAGATGACAGCCGATGGGTCCTGAGATTGCAGTTCAGCCTGTAAACAGACTGTTTACCTGCAGGCAACCAAAGCAGCTCAAACATGATTGGTCAATACCACTCAGACTACAAAGTGACTACAAAATGTTGTCCTTTGCCCACAGATTGTGCGTTCATATTCAGATTTCTGTTTGTGGAAACTATAGGATGACAGGACAGAGGTCGATCCCTGCTGATCCTGATGTTCAAGGTTATCTTGAATTTTGGCGTCTGAGTTAATCAGTGCTAATGTTTTTCGGGACACCTTGTGCTGTAATGTCATATACTCACTGAAAGTTAGGAGTTATCATCTGTTGAAAACCGTAAAGACTCAAAAGGAATAAGACAGACAGGAAATGCAGTAATGCCGTTACGCCGTCATGGACTTAATTGATATTTCATGACATTTTCAACAAGCTTACACATCCTGCAGTCATTTTCCTACCGGTGGTGATTTGCCAGCTACGCTGGGAATTAAAATACATAACATCTCCTGAAGGTTTTAAAATGTCTTGCCAAATGTCAAAGGACATCATCAAAATCAGAATTATTATGAACAAGGCAGGATTAGGCGAGATTAACTCTTTGATAGCAGTGTATTCCTTTGCTGTACTCCGTCTTTGATATCTCCCTGCTTTGTTGTGCTGGATGAGACACAGTATCACATCACAGTCTACTGTAGAGCTGTTTCATCATGAGCAGGAGTTACTCCTTGTAATGTCTTCAAAGACGTTTCTGCACACCAGCACATTCGGCTCTGCTGCAGGGAAGCCGAGTGAAGGGAAAGGCATAGAAAAGGCTCTGAGGGCTTTAAGGCCATTAAATGTAATATGCAGTAATGTGTAAGTCAGACTCATTATCATAATATGTTTTGTGGTATCACTGTGTGAGTAATTCAGATTGTTGTATGTCGTTGATAATTAATCATTATTAGATGATTCGTATGCAAATCAAATGCAATGATGGGAGTGTTTTAAAGGGTATTTTCCTCCTGCAGTCTCTGTGGTACAAAGAAAAACCCAGAGCACAAAGGAAATTGCTCTTCTTTCTGTCTTGGTGCAGCGCTGCCATACAGCATGAGTCACAGTACAGTGAGGGTCAGCACTGCTCATTGTCCCTCGCTGTGCTCAGCCACCAGTTTAACCATAGATTAGCCCGTTGAAGGAACACATTTCATGAGTCATTCCACTTCTGTCTGTATTGTTGTCCTTGGCTTATGTTGCATTTCTTGTCTTTTTGATGCTGTCTTTTGGGTTTATTGCCTTTTTTTATTGAGGCTGGTTTTTGTGTTGAGTCCAGGAAGACGAGCAACCGCTCTGTGGAAGCCAGTGAGGATCCAAAGAGAGCATTTCATGAGAGCAGCGTTCTCCTTAGAACGCCGCATTTCTCATGTCTCTGTATGTGGAGTCACTCCACTGGTGAAAGGCTGGAGGTCTGTGTCCAAACTACTTATTGTCTGTTAAATACCACGCGTTAATTACCCACAATGCAACTCAATTGCCGACTGTTCAGTTGGGGATTCAGGTGTGTGTTGGCTACAGAGGCCTGTTTAACTCACCTCTAAGTCCAAACCTCCAGATTTTCTTCAGCTGTAGACGTGTGTTCTTCGGCTCCAGCCCCCCCAGGGTCCACCTTTGAGGACATTTATCACATTTCATGCAGCTCGTGTTTTGAGGTGAATCTGTGAGTCAGGACGGTTGAAACGTATCACGCTTTATGTTACTTTTAATCTTTTCCTGTACAATAATAAAAAGGAAGATGAAAATGATATGAAAGCTCCCCCTAAAAAAAAAGTTTTATGCAAATGTTTCCACATAAATAGAGACTGACTTTGACACCAGTTCCCCCGTAACATTTCCTTTAAATCCTCCCCAAACTGCAGCATTTAAATATCTCAGAGTAATACAACACACTGGTACAGCCTGTTTTGCTATTAGATAGTTTGCCCCATTTTAAATAATAAATACAATATTTGTCGCCCACGCACAGTAACACACATCAGATCTGAAAGAAAGAGCTAAAAGATTCACAGCAAACTTTACAAAATGAAAAATAAGCTCTAAATAAAGATGGATGAGTGAACTGGACACAGGTGGCAGCTCTTTGGCACGACCGCTGCAGTGTGTTTGTCCATTCTATGAAATAAAATAAGTATGATTCAGATGAGATGATGGTGTGTTTAATGTACGAGGTCAGTCAGTCTGTAAGGTTAAAAACTATTAGACTCCACCTGCCACCACGCATCATGTTCATACAGTCCCATAAGAAGAACAGTGAAAACCTTTGATGCACACTCAGCATTATCAATATGAAATATGAAAGTTACTGATCAAGTTGCTGTAAAGAGCGTCTTGTCTCCTGATCAGCAGGCTGGTTGGTTTTTCCTAAACTGATATAAAGGGCTTTGACTTTACAGTCAGAGCGTCACTCTGTGTTTGATGACGCTGCCATTGGCCAGGGGGGGTTCAGGGCCACCTGGATACCCCAGATGGCCCCCCTCATGAGCTGCATATGCACATTATTGTGATAGTTTGTATTAGGTGCTGTTCATTTCAATCAGTAATGTGTGTTTTTCGTGGTATTTCATGTCAAAGAAAAGCACAAATGCAAACCAGCCAGCCTCCTCCCCCGGGGGCCCAGAGGCCCCGTCTGGACCCCCGTGAAAGATTTCTGGGAGCACCACTTTTTGCTCACCTGAGTGTCCTTAGCTTTGACCTGGAAAGGCATTGAAATGGGAAAGATTGGAAACAAAATTGGATGCAATGGCACAAAATTCTGTGTTCAGATGTAATAACTGTTATTGCTGTACTTTGATCTACGTTTTGTAAGAGTGTGTGTGTGTGTGTGTGTGTGTGTGTGTGTGTGTGTGTGTGTGTTTGTGTGGTGAAAGGAGGTGGAAGCTGAACTAATATGCTTGTATTCTCTGTGTGTGTGTGTGTGTGTGTGTGTGTGAGTGTGATGCAGGTGTGTGGCACATGCAGGTGTGCCGTGTGTGCATGTGTCTGACTGTTTGGGCTGATGCGTTCGCCAGCCGCTGCTCTCCTGCACGCAGTTTGTTTAATCGGTCGCCTCCCGTGGAGAACATTCCACCAAACATTTGTTTGCAAACAGATTTCAATAAATTTGTCACATCCTGCGTGCATGTGTGTCTGTGTGTGCATGGGAGTGTTTGTGTGTACACAGAGGTGTTTGTGCGTGTGTGCTGACACGTCTGAGCGACGCTCGCGCCGTGAATACCAAAAGTACTGTACGAGCGAGCGTGGTGGAATCAATTTGCCTCGTCTTTAAAAGGCAGTGCATCAGTGAACAAATGATCAACCATTACGCTTCATTATGTGTGCTGATGGACAACACTGACTAATATATGCAGGAAGCTGTGGCGTAAATATCAGCAGGGGTGGACAGAGGAGAGAATGATTCCCCTGAAAAGGTGCAGGTTCACTCCACAGGACAACTTAGTGCAAACATCAGGTGAACATGTTTTGGTTAAGTTTCAGAAGTTTTATCCACAAGTACTTTCTCATTATTTTGGCCCACTTGCACTAAAAGAACAAATCTTAAAATGGAAAATAACTTGTACTTTGACTTATTCATTCACCAGTACTTTCAGTACTCTACCCTCCAGTGGCTGCACGCGGCGGCCATGATGAAGAGCCCTTTTCGATTGGTCCACCTGAGGCCTCACATCGGCTTCACGTTAGCTCTGCGCTGCGTGGACTGCGGGCTTTGGCCTCCATTTGAGACTGGAGAGCAGGTTCATTACAGCGACCCAACGTTCAGTGCACACATGGCATGTGAGGGTTGGATTAAGACAGACCTAGAAATATCCAAACCGTTCATGTTTCATGTTCGAGTCCAGGCTCGTGTCAGGAATCCTCACACTGTCCTCATTCTTATCCACTACGGAGGCTTACATGGGACAGTAGTCACTCACATGGCTGGCAGATCAGTGTCAGGGATACGTCTTCCTCTTCGTATTCATTTGCACATCAACATTTTCCTCTAAATCGACATCCTTTAAACTCAATGTGGCCTTCGGGCCGACAGAACGCTGAGCTGGAATCAGCTGATTCAGCTCTAAGCTCGTAGCTGCTGACCACTAATGGCTTGAGACAAAAGTCCAATGAAACTAATCCTTCATAGAAACAAATGAGTAACCGCTCAGGTTGAGAAATGGACAACAACACAAATGGTAGCTGGCTGAAGCCAAGTGGGAGACCTCCACCCGCCTCCCCCCTTCACGGAAGACCACAGCACACAGATCAGCTCGGTGGCCACATATTCATATCCGATTCATTACAGTGCAATCTCATTTGAAAGCCGTCGTCGCTGGCTATAAACAGGCACTGAATCAGCAGCCACTGGGGTGCTTCTGCAGGGAGAGTGTGTGATGAAAGACTAAGAAAATGCCTTGTCATTTATTGGCAGGCATTGAAGCCATAAGCCATTTTCCTAAAACAGCTCCTCCATTTGAAAGTGGAAGAAAGAAGCACTCCGGGGACCAGATATAGATGATTAAGGCTAAACGTATCTGAGAGAGCGGCTTCAAATACGCATTAAATAAATCTTGTCAGATGTCTCCCAGTCATTATGAATAATATCTTTGTAGTTTGTTTATATTTAGTCTGTGAGAGGTTGCAGTGTGATTTGGCAACCAGCAGCAGATTGCATTTCCATAACAAACTGTCCTCTTTAAAGAGGCTAATAGTGTCGGCGGCAGACTCTCCGGAGCCCTCTTGGATGCGATAATACACATACCTTTAAAAAAAAAAAAGCCATACAGCACCGTGAACGTTTAGGAGCTCTTTATTTTTATGCAGTAAGGAGTCTCCTCTCATTTTCATGACGGTGTCAAACGTTGACGTCTCGTATGCTGAGCTTGCCGATTTAACTTTGTCCCATTATGTCTGCTACATTTTTATTAGCTGGTAGAGTGTGTGGCCTTGCCAGCGGCAGACTGGGGTCCTGTTAACAAACACTGCTGCCAGGAGCTGGCTGCACAGCGGCTGCAGTGCTGTAGCAGAGTGGTGCATCGCTCCCACATCGAGCCCCGATTGTTCCCACACGGCTCCGTGGGGGGTCCCGTCATCTGCCTGGGCTCCGTCTATTCGCTGTCTTAGTGAAAACACAGTATTGTACACCCAGGAATAGCGTTCATATATAATTAGACAGCAGCACAGATTTGCCGCTGACTTACTGGAGCTTTTCTCTTTGTTACTCGACGTCTGCGTGCAGGATGGACGGCCGTGTATGTGAATTCTGCTTCTGCTTCTTAGTCACATTACAGTGAAAATATGTGTTTGTCCCACCACCTCAGCGCACAGTGAAACCTCTTAATTGCAAGAAAGGCCCACAAATGTCCAAATTATACGATGTATAAAGAAATATGTTACAATTTAAAAAGGCAGAAAATGCATAAGGATTTTTCAGTGGACGGCATTTGCAGGAAACACCGTATCTGAATCTCCTCTGCCGTGTGTGTGTGTGTGTGTGTGTGTGTGTGTGTCCCCGCAACAATTGATGTGTGTATTCTGGAGTGGGTCACGTTGTTTTGCCTGTGGGAGTCTCCATTGATCTCTGATACTGAAGTGGTCGCTGTGGACAAATCCACAGTCGTGAACGCGTGAACAAGAAACATGTGACGGTTCTCTGTTGAAACGTGGAGGCGCGTTGCTTTCTCTTCGCTTCCTCGTCCTCCTCATCTTCAGAAATATCTAATTGTCGTGTGTTTGTGACGAGGTGGAAGGGGAGGGTCCCACAGGCCGACGGGCCGGTCATCATCTGTGTGCTGTTGGTGTGGAATTAGACAAGAGACATCAGATCTGAAGATGAAGAGAGGACCTGTCTCACCTGTCTTGTCCACTATTCCTTTCACGATGATCATTTTTATACAAAGTATATCTATAATAAAACCGCTTTCTGTGCTCAAAATGTCCCATTGCCGCTAAGAAGCAGACAGAAATATCCCTCAACACTCAGCAAAGATGAATCATCCATCCTGGATTTCAGCAGCGACCTGAACAACCACTTTTCATCGCCACCAATCGTCCAGAATTTACTTCACAAGCTTTTGTCTTTGTGTTTGATCCACTCATTCCATTTGTAACCACACTGACCAACTGTTACAGGTAAGATTAGCATGCTAAGTGAATGTTGACGAATATTAAACGCGCGATTCTCATAATCGGATATCCTTCTGGAAGGCTAATCGAGGCCGTGCTCTCACTTCTGATGAATATATTGACAAGAACGGAGCCTCAGATATCACAATACATTCCCCGCTCTCTACATTATACATGCAGCGGTAATTATTTCTTTGTAGAATGACTGAATTAAATTACAATAATTCTTATTATTCAGTGCTAATTAAAGGGTCATCTTATGCAGTCCCCAGTCTTTTACTTAGCCTTTCCTTTGCGCCTCTCACTTTTATTCCTTTTAAGCATAAACATGATCAAAGCGTTTTTCTGATAATTAACTGCAGTTTGAAGCTCAGCTCTGTTAAATTTAGGGCCAGAGTTTTGTGGATTGTTCCAGGCCTGATTTAAGCACATATATATATACAGCTGTCATTTATATAAACAGTCATTTCTTTGTTTCTAGATTAGCTTTCGTAAATAAATGACTAAAATAGTTTTGGATACTTTTGGTTTGGTTTGATACGCCCCTCCATGGTCATGTGCTTTATGTGTAGGGCAAAGCGGAGGTGGAGAGGAGAGGCTAATTAGATTTTTTAGAAATGATCCAAAGCATCCATCAGTCAGTCACCCTCACAACTCCCTACAAATACATTATGTCACGCAGGCCACACTTCAGCCTCGACCCTTTGGCTCAGTTTTATGGTATCGTCCATTTGACCTTGAATGCTCGGCTTATTAGCAGTCGGGAGGTGCAGAGATCTGATTTAATGCTTTTTCTTGGAGAGAACACAATGAGACCAAACTAAATGATTTCACTATTCATTTTCATGGACTTAAACGTGCCTTTGTAACCCTTTAATTGGCACTCTAACTGGTTGTGTTCTGTCTTCTGTGACACGTGTAGCCAATTGTTCACTGACGGTGGCTAATTAACACAGTTAGGAGTATTTTTGTTGTTATGGGAAGTAAATGAAGAAGTACTCTGCAGTCAGAGACGTTGATTCTCAAGGGATCTCTCAGTGCGCCGTTCTCCTGACATCCAGATAAGAACAGACATAAGAGGATTAGCGTTGCACCACAGATGACTGTAATCAAATTTATCAGATAGTAGATTAAGACTTGAAAGACACAGGGCTACATTTTTATGATTTTTATTTTCCCCTCTAGATGCCCAAATCCCCAAAAGCAGACAGGACAGTCTGTCCTTAAAGGGATGGCTTGAGGCAGATGAGAAGATCAATACAATCTTATTTTTTAATGTAAATATGCAGCTAGAGCTCCTGTAGGTGCAGCATGGTTAGCTCAGCAGAGTACGACTGGAAAGTAAGTAAGTAAGTAAGTAAGACTGGAACCTGAAGAAAGATAACAAAATCAGCACCTCACAAGCTCACAACTGAACAGATCACGTCTCCTTCATTTAATGTTCCAGCGTGTAGCAGGAGAACCGACGGTGGCCACTAAAAGCATGAAAGACCCCGTTTAGAGCCAGCGTTTGGTTTGTCCCCTCTGGGCTGCTGCAAACACAGCAGTGCAGTATGACGGACTCTGTGGATGAGATAGAAAGAGCTCATTCAAAACACAGCAGATCTTATTTTCAGGTGATTATATGCTAAAGGAAACATAGTTTTTAATACAATATTCCATTTCTGCCAGTAGATTTGCCTCCATCCTGCACACTGGATCTTTTAGCTGAAGCTTAAACACAATGCATAAAGGTAGGTCGTTACGGGTCAGACTATTTCCTGGTGGGGCACAGCGACTTCCTGAAATCTTTGGTTTTTGTGCAGATTAAATGGATGAGAACATACTTGTGGGCGGATTTTCTTACAACGTTGACAGAGCCAGGCTACCCGTTGCCAGTCTTTATGCTAAGCTAAGCTAAACACCTCAGCTGCTGCCCAGCAGGTGACATCATCTCATCTAACCCAAGCACGTCTTCTAAAAGTGTTGAACTGTTCCTTCAAGCGCAGCTTATTTCAGTAATATGAACATCAAAGCAGACAAAATGACCAAGAGAAGAACCTCTGAAGAACCCTTTCTTGTAAATAGCGTCCATTACTGATCAAAACAGAAGAAGTTGCACATTTGTTTACTGTCCATCTGCTGATCAGGAGATGAACCACATGTTACATACACTGTGTTGTCTTCAAGTCCTGTCTGGGGAACCGTTTCGCAGATGGCCTCCGGTTCAGACTCTCTCAGCTTGGAGTTTGAAGTCAGCGCGAGAACAAGCTGTTGCTTCTGTTCGGATCAGTGTGACGATATTTAAATTGTCCTTTTGTGCATTCTGTCACTTTATCTGTGAACAGTTTAAGGAAAAGTGCACTTTTATCTACTCTAATCCATGCTTTTGTCCAAGTTTGTGCATCTTCACATAGATTAAACCACAAAAGTAAAAATTGCCGCAAGCATTGCTCAATCCACTGGAATTGAAATAGTGTGACGATCCAAAGTCCCCGAATAATACAAATAATACAAATACTTAAAGCCACAATCCGACACTTGACACATAATCTCTGCCCTGATTCTGATGACCTCTGTCCAAAACCCTGCTGGAATCCACTTCAAATGTAGGATTTACTGGGTTCATCCCCACTCTGTGTGTCAGACTGTACATCAGGCCGGCCGCATCCGGGGATCAGGACAGAAAATGTGTATCTAACAACAGCTCTGCTCTCCACAGACAGACAGACAGACAGACAGACAGACAGACAGACAGACAAGGACACAGCTCCCTGTGATCACAGCCCCCCAGCACAGCCCGCCCCCTCAGACCTGCATCAAATCAATGGTTTCAGGCAGAACGCCATTATACCTCCATATCGTAGGCCGATTTTTCCCTTTTCCTGTCCTGCCTAGCTGCTATGCAACCGAAGCAACAAGCGCCTCATGAATGCATAACGCTGAAGTCCCATGACAGAGAAACACCCGGCATCATTTTTTACATGAAGAGACGAGCAGCATGACGCTGTGCATCAGCCCTGAGACACCGCAGCCTTTATGTTAACACTCATTTCAAGCCTTTTAATTAAAAACAAGGCCAAATACTTCAATCCAGGCATTTTGAACATTTTTTCCTACATCTTCCAAGGAAACCCCTTCTCTGCCACAGGTGAAACAGGTCGTGGTTCTATTCTCTCTCCGGCGACTGACCATCAATCATGGCCAGTGTTAATAATGAAAACAGTGTTTTTTTATGCAGTGATGATGCTGCAGATATCTGCTGTCCAGGTCTAAACACAGTACTTTATGGAATAAGCAAAAGTAAGTGAAGCGACAGAAACGAACATCAGGAACAGCAGAAACTCACTCAGTGCAGTGATGGAGGGAGTATTTAGATCACTTCCTGAAGGAAAAGCAGCAGCACAACCTTGAAATAAACGCTTTGATAAAGTCCTGAATTGAAAATATTACTTCAGTAAAAGTATTCTTAATTATCAAAATGTACTTTTATTTACTGGTTGTAATCACAGGCAAAGTGAAAAACGGCCTCTGGGAGTTTTATGCTAATCTTTCATGAGATCATTGACGCTTCAGTGTAGAAGGAGCAGTAGATTTTCTGCACTGTTGATGAAATCTGTCGCCCTGCGTGCAGTAAGCTCATCCTAAGAGCTGTACGTGAGTTTTTAAAGTAGGCATTAACCACCGCTGTCAGAGGAAGGTAGTGGAGCGTCAGTTCAGCGCTGCCTCCACCCTCCAGCCTCCCATGAAATCATCTGTGTCATCTCTGAATACATGTGTCGGCTTTTCCTCAGATTAATATCTACAGTTTTGGTTCTTGATTTCAGTGGTGTGCATGAACGATATGATGACATGTTGGCACTGAGCTGAACTGTGACCCAGCAGCAGCCACTGATGATGTGTAGACAGCCTGCCAATGAAAATGAGAACTGCTCCTTGACCTCCAAACCAGATCAGCGAGGGATAATCCTGCGTTAAGCATGATAGTAACGGAACACAAGAGCAGCGCACAGGAAACACCAGAGTTCATCTGGTCTCAGGAGGAGGAAGAGGAGTGATTCCAGCTCGGTGTTCGCTGAATGATAATTACACGTAGCTCCAGAGCGGGACAGCCAATGGAGAGAAAGAAGGCAGGAACGCAAACTCTTCTTCTTTAGGTGGAAACAGCTCACCTATGAGACACGAGTAGATCCGAGAAGACGAGACGGTTTCAGAATTCTAATCACAGCGACTGAAGGACGAAGGACTGTTAGCAGGCGGTTATGATTAATAACATTTGCTTCATAACCTGATGACAGCAGCTAGTTTGTGTAGGTCAACGGCGAAGCTGTCAAGCTGCCTGCAGGCAGACGGACAGACAGTGTAACCAATCAGAGAGCCAGAATGAGCAGCTACGCTCTGACAGGTTGACAGCGCTCAGTGTAACAGTCATGCTGTAACTCTGTTGTGGAGTTAATAAAAGCACTCGTTCTGATCATAACGCCTCCCTGCGTGTTGTTCTCTGCGGCAGACGGCCGGTTCGCCAGAGAGCGGCGAGCAGACGCCAGCTTTGCCATAATGACGCATTTAGTGGTTAAAACTGACAACATGTTCGTCCAGCGGTCATACCTGGTTTCCTCTGTCCACACATTGTCTTTTTTACTCCTGCGTGTGCGTGCACAGATCTGGGTTTGTGTCTGCGTCCTTGGTGTGTGTGCAGCAGTCTGTCACCTGCTCTCGTCAGGACATCTTTGATCGTCTGATTTCGATGTACACACGTTCGTCAGGATGAGTCATTGTGCATACATTTCTGAGGCTGTGTACATACACAGTTGATAATAACACCAGGTTTGTGACATCAGCTGCTAATGCCTCCTCACCCGTGGATGTGTTCCCATCCTCAACCTATTTTGGGACTGTGGTGGACAATTATTGAAATGTACACGTAAAATCGCTGAATCACTGTTAGATCATCTGCTGAATAACTCAAAAGTGGCATTGCAGCCGTTGACGTGAGGGAGGAAGATTAAAGGACCTTGGGGTGTCTCAATTTCCTGAGATATGCTCGTTGGTAACTGGTTGTGACTGGATTTTGTCGCGTAGAGACAGACTGGCCGCACGCATCCCTTTTTATGGGAGTGTTGAGGTACTGAGCACATCTTCCTATATTTTTTGGCATTGTTCCTCATTTATTTGGATATTAGCAGTGAGAGTAAACACATTTATGTAACAATCAAGTCTTTTATCATTCCTGTAACAAGGTGGGTTTGGGCCCACAACTCGGATATTTCTTATACTGACGTTAATCTTGGCAGGACCAGATTAGCAGCAACAAGTGCACAGACTCTGGTATCATACAGTGAATCAAACACCAAGCTGTCACAGGCAGGTGAAGGTCCAGGAAGGGTAAGGCGAGACTCATGGTCGGGGACTAAAGGCTGCGGTGTTTACTGGGATCAGGAAACAGACGTGGTCAGAAACAGGCAGCTCACAGCTGGAGGAACATGGAAACAGTGACAGTCTGGCAGAGCAGCTTAAACACTGCACTGATTGCTATGAGCCTCAGGTGTGCCATCAGGTGAGCAGGCAGGTAGGCGTGGCTGAGTGTGGTAGAGTGCTGAGGGCACAGGTGAGCAGATGAGAAGACAGTGGCAGCAGGTAGGAGGACTGAATACACTGTGACTCATTCCTGTTAACGACCTCGTTTAACGAGTCAGCTCGTGTTTGGTGTTGTGTTAAATGAGTGGACAAACTTCAAGTCACTGAAAGCTGTGAAGATACTAACCAACGTTTTTCTGCTGGGGTTCACATCATATGGAGCTTTATGAGTGTGATCGCTCATCACAGTGCTGTGTGTGCTCACACAGTATGGATTTACATTACTCATTACACACAGTCCGTCCTCCCCTGTACTGTTTCTATTGATGCAGCTAAACACACAGGCCTGTTCTTCCTGTAGTGTTTGACTTGTCTCAGCGTCTTATGTTCTGTTGTGTTTACGTCTGTCAAGTCCCCTTTGGCTCGAAGCTGGCTTCCAAACATACACGTCCAATATGGAAATCACCATGAAACAGCTTCTGATCGAGCCACAACAGCCGCACGATAGAAGAAATCCACAAACCTGTTCTTGCTCCTGGGAACAGAGGAGAACGGAAATAATGTCATCAGGGAGGAAGAGCGTTCACACAGGCCGCCTCAGTGATTCAATGACAAACTGTTTATTTTCACAGCTTGACTGCTGACCATTCATAGCTGGGGGGGTGGGGGGGGGGTGTCTTGTAACCCCAGGACTAAGGATGTAATCTCAGCAGTGAATTCTCTCACTAAGTTTATTATTTTTAACATCTTGTATGTTGAATTCTGCAGCATATCTGCGCTCAAACCGCGACAGTCCTGCTCACATGTTGCTGATTTTGTAGTTTTAAAACTCATTTAACAGGGTGTGTGTGTGTGTGTGTGTGTGTGTGTGTGTGCGTGTGCGTGCGTGCGTGCCGCATATATCAATTTCTTTTTTGTGCAGTGTACGAGTGTACTGTATCGATAAACCATTTCCATATTCAGCCGGTGCCTGTGGAAATGGATGAGCTCTGCATTATCAAAGCGCCAGCTCCCTTATTTACATTTCATCCTCTTCTTCCTGTAATAATCTTTGAAATTGTTATTAACCCGAGGAGACCCCGTTCCTGTAAAAAGGATGTGGAAATAGAATGTGAAATCACTTAAAGATGAGATCTGGTGGCAGGAAGCTGCAGTGGACTGATGTAATCTTTGACTTACAGTATGCCGCTTGCTTTTCTTTCATCCTCTGATTTGATGGAGATGTTGCGTCTCACCTTGATTGACTCGTGTTTCGATGATGCTAACACGCACCGACTACAAATCACACAACATTACTCTTCTGGTTTTTCAGTCCGCTGAAGGTACGCTCGGCTCGATATTTCCAGCTTGTCTCACTCTAACCCCGACACCTCGGGATTTGACCACTCAGATGCCGAACTCTGGCATTTTACATGTACTTCCAAATCTGGTTATGTTATTCAACTGTCTGGCATTTCCAAAGGTCACAACCTTTACTTGTTCATTTGGTGCCTTCGATGTCAATGTTTCTGTGTTCAACATGAGTTTTTCCGGGGCAGATGTCAGAGGTCTGGGCCTCGTTAGGGCTGCAGAGGGAGCCGATCGGCATAGCGATCAATCCTCAGCAGGGCCTCTGTGATCTTTCTGCCTGCCACTCCCTCTTTGATCTCCCAGGCCTGATCAATAAACCTACGGTTTATTCAAAAGGCTGCAGAATTACAGTTCCAGCAGATCTGTGAATGAGGCCACAGGCACCAAAGCAAGAGATACCAAAACACTGAAACAGCTGAGCTCAACTTCTCTCTGTCAAGTTAAACATTCAAATTTTGTTTTCCTGTGGTTTGGCTTTTCACAGTGCTCTCGACAGTATGTGCCTTTTCCTCTGCAGTACATATCTACCATAGACAGACACTGAGGAAATGACAGTCAGCTCCTCCTGTAGCATTAGGTGCAACCTGACGGTGGGGAAGGAGAAGCCGAGCAGAGTGGTCGGTCTGAGTGGCTAAAGACTGAGAGAGATGAACCGTGGTGGCCTCTTTCTCTCCTGTGAAAGCAGCCTGTGGGCCCATCCTGCAGCAGGAAGGTTAGGGATTCATCATTGACCAGAAAATTCAAGTGTGTGTGTGATCAGGGTGGCTGGTCCAGCGCTGGGCTAAATGGAAGACTAATGGGTGGAGGGAGCGAGCCTGACGGGCTCTGAGGAGCCCTGTTCTCTCTCCCTCCACCTGTCATCCATCACATTTCCAGCTGATACTGGGAGATAGCTGTCTCACACTGGTGGGAGGGGGGCCAAGGGAGCAGACGGAGGGGTGGGGGAGCGGGGGATGCCAGCTGGCTGGAGACGGGGACGGGGACGTGGCTGCCGCATATCATTCTGAGCGTTCAGTGTTTAGCAGCCTTTCTCATCCACAGACTGAGATGATACCTGTCACAGCGCTCCGGCCGAAACTCTAACAAGACCAAGCAACGATCAGTTCCCTCCAGCAAGCATTCAGACTATCTCTGAGAATATTAATGTGCGTGCAAGTGTTTTATCATGCGACACTCGAAGGGATGAAAGAGGCTGAGGTAAAAAGAAGGACTCAGCGGGCGTCACGTTTAGCATCGAAGCTCGCGTCAATAAATAAGAGTCTCATCGTGAGAGACGCGGTGGATTAGATGCAGCTGCTTGTCCTCCAGCGTGGAGGTTTGGAGGTTTGGGAGGAACCTTTTCACATAATCACTGGCTCTGCTTTTCCTCTGTGGGACAGAAAACACAGGGGAACTCACACACACACACAGATCACACACATGTGCAACAAAAGCGGTGAAATGGCGTTTGAAAGTCTTTTATACCAGCTCAGATTAGACTTCTTTTAAAACAGATGTCACCTTGAGGGCAAAGAAAAGAGATTATGGATTTTTTTTTTTTATCACCTCTGTTCGCTGTCCTTTACCGCGGCGACGTGTCAGAACTCTGAAGGCAAAATGCTCCTTAGATTCGACTAATAATAAGAAAATAATTAGAATAATAACGTAAGAAGTGTCCCTGAAACATCAGTGTTTGCTGTATGGAAGAAGTCATTGAATACCTAACTGAGAACAAAGTGCACTTTAGCATAAGTTGGCTGTCCAGTTAAACAAAAAAAAAAAAAAAATCCTCCTCAGCCTCATTTTAATTCGCCTCCTTCGCTGCAGACCATTACAGCATTTTTCACCTGATTGATGTAATTTTCTGTTTGTGCCTCGGTCAAAAGCAAAGTATCAATAAATTTCACAACAGAACAGATTCAATTGTTTCGCTGCCTGCTGACAAATCGTTGTGTCCGCTCCTGCCGTGATAAATGCGTATTCATGGGCGTGTTGTTGTTCCAAGTCCACGAGTCGTGCATGCAGCATAGGACGGACCCTCTGCTTCCTTATTTTGATAGCCAGCCCTGTTAACTATTCACGAGCTCTACATACACATTTAACAAATGATTTATAACACTGTCATGTAGCTGTGATCAGATATGTGTGTATTAATGTGTTTGTCAACCGTTTCGACACATAAATGCAGTTTGGTGTATAAACAGATAGAACAATGTAGTAAAACATAGTTGTAATAATATGAAATATAGGAGTGAAAATACATCAATAACCCAATGTAACATAACTGATGAACTTAACTAAATAAATGCATGTTTGTATGGTGATTATTAATACTAATTGTGAGGTTTATACCGTCTTAGCTTTGTGAAACTTCAAATATTTAATTGTTGAATATTGACTGAACTTTCTTAGGCTGAGGATTTCATTATAAGGGGTTTGAAAATGTTTTCTATAAACAGCATTTACAGTAATTCCTTCAGTGTGCCGAGCAGTTAAAGGGATAGTTTGGTTTTTTCAAAGTGGGCTTGTACGAGGTGTTTATCCATAGTCAGTGTATTGCTTACTGTAGAGGGGGCTTTGCACACCCCCAGCGAGGAGAAGCAGCAGAAACAGCAGCTTAGAAGCTGGGAAATGTACTGCTGAGGACGAGGCCCACCTAAAAGATCAGTGACAACTCAAGTGTACTCAGTATTTCGAGTGTTTTCACTGCTTTATCTCGGCGTCAGACCCTCCTTTCCAACAGGAAACTGAAGGCACCAGACTCCTTTGAGAAAAACAGTACTTTTAGCTCTCAGAACACGAGAGTCGCTGGTCCACAGCTGCCTTTATTGGTTAGTTTGTTCGTGTTCTTGTGGACGTCAATGAATCCTAACTAACACTTTACGACACGTTCAAAAACCCAAACTATCCCTGAAAGTTGATTCCAGATGAAGGAGGAAGCTCAGAACTGCTAGAGAAATAAACTCTAAAAAGTGTAGAAGATGTAACGTGTTCTTGGTCCGATATATTTAATAACTTGTTCCTGTGCGCTGGGTTTCTGTGGTCTTAGTCCTCTGTAGCAGGTAATTAAAGAGGAAACACTTGGGCACAGTTCGTAGGTGTGAAAGTGCCCACGTATACTTAAAAACTTCTGTGATGTGTTTCCTCATGTGATTTCCGCTGCCCACCGGTCTTCACCAGACTCCCTTCACATACTCCTCCCTCGCCTCTTCCTGGTTTTCTCTGTATCTTCTCGTATGGCGGTGGCTCCTGACACTTTTGTGTACCGTAGCTGTTAAAATGCAAATTTAACAGGATTCAGCTTTCCTGTTCTGTCGGCAATTTGCTGTGTGACGTCCCCATCTCCGTGCTGCTGAGCAGAGGACACGAGTGTCAGCTATATCCATCCTCCTGAGCTTTGGTAAAATGCCACGATATCCTCCTGCACAAACTGCAGCACTCCCCTCACGCTGCAGAGCATGGAGGCCAACAAGCAGCTCGCTCTCGAGCCTCTAATGTTTTAGGCCCTGACATTGTTTGCACGTCTGTTGTACGTGTTTTAAGCTGACGGCAGCTCAGGGAAAAGCTTGAGCTGTGCTGTTTCCTTGCTGCAGACAGATAGCAGAGATAGCTTAAGATATACTGTGCAAACATTGTGTGGAGAAGATTTCAAGCCCCATTTTACACCAGAAATAAAGCAAAGCGAGTCTCTAAAAGGCAGGCGGTGATGCTGTATTCATGTCACAGTCTTTTGTAGAGCCACATGAGCATTATGCAGGGCACCTCGCCACCTTTAGATGTCATACAAGAAGGGCAGGTCGCTGGTTTGCAGCTGTAAAGTTTGTAATGTGGCTCTGTTGCATTTATTAGACGAGCGGCGAACAGAGACATGTTTTCTCATTGCAAGTGCACCGATAGAATCTCGAGCTCCCCAGAGAAAAGTCTCTTCTGTGGCCTTTCCGTCAACTGTGGTGAAGTGTGTTCTTTGCAGACATCTGCCACAGCGGGGAGAAGCACACACAATGCCTCCTTTTCTTTGTACAGTTCACTGTAAAGAACTCTGCTTCAGCAGCGACGGCATTGGCCCTTTGTAAACAAGTGGTATTAATTGTCACAGTGTCATTAACTCGCAGTGTATGCCGAGTAAACAGCCTTCGCTAAGGTGAAATGAAGCATACTGCAAATGATGTGCACTTAGCAGCGAGTGGAAACAGTGTGTTTGTGTGTGTGTGTGTGTGTGTGTGTGTGTGTGTGTGTGTGTGTGTGTGTGTGTGTGTGTGTGTGTGTCCGTTCGTGGGTGTTCTGGTGTGTATGCAGTACCTACAATAGATTGGGTCAAGGTTGCTTACAGGCAACACGTGGAAATGATTATTGAAAGAAAGAGGTGAGGATGAACAATTATTAATATTAACACAGACAAGAAACACACAAAAGAAACTCAACATGTACTAAAACTGTTCTCCTTTCCTTTCCTTTCCTTCTCTTTTCTTTCCTTTCCTTCCCTTCCCTTGCCTTTCCTTGCCTTTCCTTTCCTTCTCTTTCCTTTCCTTTCCTTCCCCTGCCTTTCCTTTCCTTTCCTTTCCTTCTGTTTCCTTTCCTTTCCTTTCCTTGCCTTGCCTTGCCTTTCCTTTCCTTTCCTTCTCTTTCCTTTCCTTTCCTTCTCTTTCCTTTCCTTTCCTTGCCTTTCCTTTGCACCCCCGTGTTTCCTCGGCCCCATCATGACGCTCATGACTCATCAGAGACACGTGGTCATAAATCAGCCACTTTATTGAGACGCTCCTGTCAATGAAACAACTCCCGTCTATGAAATAGGCCTCTGTTAACGTGGATCTTTAATCCATAGGACATCCTTTTACTCACAGACGTCGCCGATTGTCACGTGCATTAACTGCTCCTGCTGCATGAAGTATGGCGGGACAGTGATGACGAGGGAAAGCGTCGCGCTGTCACATCACGTCCATACAGCGCAGACGCTGTCCTTATTGTTGCATCAGTAAAGATTATTCATGAAGCACGTCGTTGTCTGTATACAGATGAGATTAATGTTTAAAATAGGAGCCCATGGTGGTGGTTCTTAAGCTAGATGATTACAGCAGGGCTGCATAAATCCTGAAAATAAAGGAACTTTGCCAAACAGTTGACTTTGTATTTAAAGTGCTGAATTGCATTTCTTTTTGAGGTCGCTTAGTGTATATTGTTGCATATTATCAGCCTTTATAACAGCAAAATTTACTGGTCATTTCAACGGAATCGCTGCAGTAAATGTGTGTAATTCTTTTGTTAAACTTTGGTGAACTTGTGAATTATTAGCTGCATGACTCGTTAACAAACTGCTCCACAGCAGAGGTTTGCAGACAGTTAAGAGGAAGGATTTGATGGCATAAAACGAACTGTCGTCATCTTATTGTCTCGTTAGAAAGCTGCCTCGCTGACAGTTAGGAAGCTCGCTGGCCTGGAGAGAAAGAACTCAGACGTCACCGAGCGTCCAGCAGCTCTGTGGTGTCACTTTCTGGCGTGACCATGTTTTTGACTGTGAGTTCTGTTGGTATTTAGTTCACTCAGACCTTCAGTAACTGAACTTTTGCCACCTGAGGGCAGTGGCAGTTGCAACAACTATCTAATGGTGCGTTGAAGGAGAAGCTGTGCTCCTTCCTGAGACGTCAGAGTGTTTCAGGCTGCTGCTGTTGGAGGAGATATTGGTCTTAACGTCTGTCTCTTCTCCTTTCATGGTGGAATTCTCTCTGTATGGGCCTCCAAAGAAGCCCTTCGTCTTTGATTCTGCTGAGCTTTTATGTAAAATGTGTAAGATTTAAAGTGCTGGAGGGCAGATGTTTCTTTTAAAGAAGCTTGGTGTTCTTTTGCCTGTTTTTAGGACCTGTGTTGTCATGCTTCAGTCAGTTCGAACAAAGCGAGCGTGGATGCGTGTCTGCAGTGCTGACTTTGATGTCAAAATCAGATTTTTAGGTGAGGCACAGACACAGACACATGCAAGTCCATTTCCTCTCCTGCACTGTGATGAGTGAGACTCCTGAAAGACACTTGTCCCTGGTGGGCCGGGAAGGCGCCTTGTGCCTGAAGAGCTCTGGGGCAGCTGCTCCGACAGGTGACTCCATCAGCTGTCCTCAGCTCTTTGACCGCATATGCAGGACAAGGACACAACATCCGCTGCCCACTTCAGTGCAGCGTCACCTAGGCCATCATAGGCTGGGTCAGCTGTCAGTCATAGCTGAGTAATGTATTGTGAAGTGCCCAAGCCAAGGGCGCCGTCAGCCGCGGTGATAATTAACTCTGCAGAAGACCTCTGGGTCGTATAAACAAGGGTCAGCACACCCCACTGTAACTCTGGCATTAGGCAAGAGTCGTCCTCCACGAGGATCAGAGTGATGAAGATGACACACTGTAGGTTCCCAGGCAGCAGAGTGTGTGTGTGTGTGTGTGTGTGTGTGTGTGTGTGTGTGTGTGTGTGTGTGTGTCATTCTTATTAGGAAAGGTCATCTTGTTGTTTGGGATGCAGAAAGTTACTCATGAAAGATGAAATTTGGGATTCAGATTTGAAAGTTTTGCTGGTGTCTGTGCGACATACCTGCACAGTCACAGTCAGATCCTGTGAGGAAGACCATGGTGGAAAGTTTCATGACCTCTTTCATTGAGTCACATTGGGACTGTGAATAGCGTTTTTTTTATATAAGCAGCTGCACTACAGACATCCCGTTAGATATTTTTAGTCTTTATGATGGCCACGCGTTAGGACAGCCGAGCACAGGAGTATTACTTTTTTATTTTCAGGAGAGTGTCTGTGTACCACAGCAGGCCGACATCACCACAAAGATAAGGTCAAGAGCTGAAAAGAGCGACAACATGATATTTGTGCTCCTGATGCGGCCGCGGCGCCGTCAGTAATGCAGCCACAGACTCCGTCCTCGGTGGGTTCGTTTGTGTGTCTGTCACAATCACTTAAATACGCTGCCTCGCGTCTAAAAATACAACTACACCACTGGCTGACAGGGATTACCTTGATGGAATAATCGGACCTCGGGATCCACTTATGAGCTTTTTCCAAAGCACTAGTCTTGCTTGCGCCATCTCCATGACAACCAAGCACACATCCGCCGACGGGGGCCACAAATTGCGATTAAAATGTGAAAAAGCTGCTGCAGTAAATGGACCCTGAGTAAAAGCTGCTCTGATCAATATGTTCATTCTAGCCAGGTGACTTCATGTCATCTCTACGTGAGTTATCACCCACTGCTCCGCGCAGTGTTTTTGGCTTCTTTTAGCTGATTGTCTTCCAGCCGCTGTTTGGTTCAGTCTCTTGGCTCTCATCAGCATCGTTTCCAGCCGCAGCTGTTTTTATCAGAAAGCTTCTGTTACACCTACTGTACGCTGCCGGCCAAGCGGCAAACAGCAGGCACGCGCCGTTAGCAAGCAGCTGGCGAATCCAGCGTTAAGTGCTTAAAGTGCTCGAAGATTACATTGTTAAAGGACTCCAAGGCCAGGAACGAACGTTCACACTCAATTATCATTACTTATCGTTCCTCTTTCCTTTTTTCTGTAAAGACTGAAGACAAATTAAGACACACAGGGAGACAGACAGATGCAAACTTTATAACCGAGCCCGTACAGCATCGCACACAGTGCCTTAAGTCTTGAGTTCACCCATTAGTTTCAAAGGGAAGAGAAAGTGCTAATTCACTACACAAACAAGCATCCGTTGGATGACAGACTTTCAGCAATTTCGGTGCCAATTCTGCAGATACGAGCGGAGCCTTTAATAGACTGCAGAGCGCTCTCTGTGCTGTATTAGGCTGTTAGTGGTTCTCTGTGGTTTTGCATGATTTGAAAAGTTGTGTCGTTACATTAGCGGCCGGTGTGTCCTTCTAATCCCATTTGCCTCGTGGTTACAAACAAGGTGCCAGCAGAGCCGCTCAGCTGAAGGAACAGAGAATCCACGCTTTATACCAAGCAGCCCTAATTCAATTGACATTACTGGCTGGCTTTAATGGATTTTACCTGGTGAGCCTGCAAATTGAATATTTTAAGGCATATCAACTCCTTCGGAGCAGCTGAAAAGAAAGGGTGCAATTTTCATTTCGTGGGCCCTTGGTATGGAGACGGTGACATACGGGAGATTATAATCTATTTCTTGGATTGGAGTTGATTTGTCCTCGGTAAAGCGCGGTCCCTCTTGCCTGTGGTTTGGGCTTTTATCTCCCTCAAGCCATTTGATGTTCTTAACCACTGCTTTTCATTAGCGGAGCACGGACTCAGGCGCTCACGCTCACATGGACCACGTACACCCCCCCCCCCCCCCCCCCACCCCCCCGCCCATCGCAGCCCCAGCTCCAGCCTCGTCTTCCAGTGCAAAGCCAAACTCTTTGCTGTGTCATCTTGCCGAGCTTCTGAGGCTGTTATTGTTTTATCTCCCGGTGTGTTGATCTCTGCGCGAGGTGGGCGGCCGTCCTTCCCCTGCTCTCTCTGTAAAGGTCAGCGAGCTGCGGATGAAGTTGTGTCGATCAGACGAGTGCCAGAGACTGACAGCTAATTTTCATCAAAGCAGCTGTGGACGAGGGGGGCCAAGGCGTGGACCGCCTGGGGGCCTTTTGCCTCTCTGAGGATTCTCCACTACATACTTATCAGGCTTACCGGCTCACTGTGTGGAGGTATGGCCCTGCGGTCTCCTCTAGAGTCCACTAGCTCTGCAGAAAGTTGCCGTTCGCTCTGAACACCAGTATATATACGGCTGTGCAGAGGGAGGAAGCAGTAAAAACACCGTCAGCGGCTCAGCGCTGTAACATTTGTCATTTCTAACGCAGCCTCGTCTGATGATCTGAACCTTCGCCGCGCTCTGTTCGGTTTTTGCCCTCTTCCTCCTCCCCTGTGCCAGTATTCTAAACATGGTTTGCATTGATTTATTCTCCTCCACCAATTAAAAGCAATTTTGTGAGCATTAGAGTAAGCCATGCCGGGAGCCGTTTACTGCGGCAGGCTGTTCATTACCTCATTGTGAGTGAGTGTGTGTGTGTGTGTGTGTGTGTGTGTGTATGTGTGTGTGTGTGTGTGTGACCTCCTGGGTGCCTCTGTTATGTTCCTTTAACTCTGTGGATGTACGTGCGAACGCGTGTGCGTGCAGACGTGTGCCTTTCCGTGTACGTTAAGACATACGTGAGCAGATGTGTGCGGGTGTGTGCCAGAGATTCCCTTCACGTGCGGCGCATTAGTCCTCTGTTTGCAGGATAAATCCTCATGTTGTTGAAGCGGTGTCAGTTGCCTCTGCCACGACACAAAGCTTATCTTTTAGCAACTCCCATGCCCCCGTGAGGAGGGGAGACGTGGGGGCAGGGCGTGGGATGAGGGGATGTGTGAAAGAAGACAGGAAGTAAATAACCCTGGGCTCTGGGAGAAGGTTAAGAAGCCAACGCCACGCTGAATAACGAGTGTTATCCCTGAAGGATCCACTTCCTGCTGCACCCACCCTGCCCCCCCACCCTGATGGAGCTCTGTGCCATGATGGCAGCCATCACAGCGATGTGTCGGTGCATACAGGCCTCTGTTTGTCCGTAAACGTCGGCGGATCTACGACCGCCATCCGTGCTGGATTAATATTGCATTGGTATACTGCAGCACAGGCAGCAGACCGACGGTGTTTTGGTTTCAGTCTGGGAGCATTTTTAAACTTCTGTAACTTCAGGCCAAACTTCGTGACTGAAATATTATCTTTCCCAACTTTTATGTCTGCAGTTGTCGAGACCAAGCGGACGTTTTTCATAATGGTTTTGTGAGATTCCTGCTCATTTCGTTCTTTGTTTGCCGAAGTTTTTCAAACCGCTGCTCAGTTGCCGGTTCATTTACCGTATTTAATAACACTCTCAACATAAACACTTTGTGACATTTTGAAATAACAGAATCTGGGAGACAAAATAACAATTGCAGAACGTTCCACTGTGTCAGCGTGGAATAATTAGAGCGGCTTGCTGCTGCGGCTCAGAGACAGTGTGCAGTGTGAATGCAGCACCGCGTGCAGCGGGATGAACAGCATCACTAGCTTAGAAACTGGATGGATGTTTGGAGGGCGACCACCTTTCACTGAGCGCTGACGTGGAGGAGGGGCTTCCGTGTTACAGGTGAGGGTCGGGGGAACTGTCCATGCAGATCCTTCTGAAACTATTTGGTTCTCGTCAGAGTAAACTGATTTCCGACTCTCCCCTCTTGGTCATCCAGCCTTTAACCGGCGCAGCACATGAAACCAGAGATGAGGCGTCACTGTGTGAGCAGCAGGGCCGGGCCTTCAGCGCAGTTTCCCTTTTACTAACCGTTCCCTCTGGGCACGCGACTATTTATTCCCATCATTTTCTCAAAGCTGGGAGTGAAATGAAAAGAAGCAAGAAGAGAGAAAAAAGGAAAAGGAGTGTGCGGGTTAATCTCTCTAGCCAAAGGCGACGCTGTGACATTATCTCTTCATCACGACTTAACAACGGCCTCCTCCTATGACTGTTTGTTTGAGGGACTGCGTGTACATACATGTGCAAACCACACACATGCGTGAGCACATATGTGCGTGTGTGCATTTGCATGTGTGTGCACGTTTTCCCGCGCCTGGCTTGTGTGAGTTCTGAGAGCGTTTGCTGTTGTGCTCAGAATGAAAGGCATCATGTTTACCCACACACGCGTTCGTCTGCAGATTAGCCTGCGGCTGCCTGCCCCCCCCCCCCCCCATGCAGGAGATGCACACTTCTCCAGCAGCCTTTGTTGAGCCCCACTACCTGCTCCTTCTAAATCAGCTCCCCTCAAAAACACTTTAATATCATCCAACAAGGCATGATACGGCAATTCACAGGCTAGACGAGCTGCTCCACAAACCCTCAGACTGACTAACTGCACTCAGTCATGTTGGATTAATAACGAGAGACAGTCTTGAATTTGTTGAATTAAACTCGAGTGCGCTTTGATTGAAAAACCTTTTATCTGATGAAACAGGAGAGGAAACGCTGCGCAAATATTTTATAAGTCTTAAAATATCTCACAAGCGAGTATTATTGACTGTTTCTGTTTCTCTCCGCTGCTTTTTTTTCCTCCTCCTGCGTGTTTTTCCCCCTCTCGCTGTGCTTTTGAATGTCGTGAAAATCCAATTAGGTGGACACATTCTGCGAGAACGCCACAAAAACACGCTCCATGATAGCAATCATATGAATTCTTCAAATGGGATTTTCAATGCTCTCCTTTCACACCGTGTCTACACTAAAGATAGAGTAATTGGCAAACAGATCTCCATACAAAATGTTTTCCCCCCTCTCTTTTATGGCCACTCAGCATAACAATGGGTACTTCTGTAATCTCTGCAGTGTGATTCAGAAATGAAAAGCCAATGAAATGTGTCTCCTGGCATGCAGGGAAAATGACTGCTACTGTAGGTAGGGCATGTTAGCAGCACTTAGCGGCTCCCCCACTGACACATGAGCAAACGGCTTATAATTGTCTTATATATTGCATTGTTTCAGACTGTCACTTCTGGCGGGCCATGTCACTCCCTAAAACTGCCCTGTTTTACCAATTTAAAAGCTAAAATATGGCCGTCTATATGCTGTAATAAATGCTAATATTTACCTGGATACAGGTGGGGAATCCTAAATGCTTTCTTAACATTCATGTTGATGTTACGTTACTTAAACAGAGGGAAGAAATGAATAATTCATAGTCGGGGAAGGGGCTGCTGCCAGGCCCATAGACTCAGGATATTATGTGTACCTGACCATGACAGCAGCAGAGTGAAGGTCTGTCCCAGCCTCGTGCTCATATGACAGTTTTCATAAAGGGACTCCAGTGCGTTCTGTCAGCGCATCACGTCTGAATCGCTCTGTTGTCCTATGAACATTTTATGATGATTTTAACTCTGCGCCTCTACAAACAAGGCTTATTTTGCTCTGCCGTAACCCATCGTATCGAAGCATCTGTTTTCCTTCCCTGGTGAACGGTGGAGATGGGCAGTACAACACATTGATTTAAGTAACTGCAGAGTGCACAGTCACGCTCTGTGCCTGCACACGCACACACTCAGCCTCTTCCCGAACCTGCCTTCTCTTTCTCATTGTTTTTCTAGCCGCCTAAACTCCGTCTCCCCACGCCCTCCTACGACCTAAAATCCCCTAACCCCTTACCTACAGCATTTGTTTTCTTTCTTGTCCTTTTTCATTTTGGAGATGAAATAAAAAGCAGTAGACTGAGGCTCTCCCTCTGTGAGGCTGTGAACGCTGTAGTGCTTTGAACTAAATGCTAGCATCAGCATGCTAACATGCTCACAGTGACAATGTTAGCATGTGGATGCTAACCTGGTGTAATGCTTGCTTATTCAGTTGAGGCTGATGGGAATGTTATTCATGAACCCAAGTAGTAGACAGAGTGAGATTTTGACCTGATGACAGAAGAAGAAAAGTGAACATCTGTACCTGATTTCCAATAGTTGTTGAGACATTTCCCTCAAAACCACATGATGGCGCTGGAGGAAAAGCCGCTTTTTTACGTAATCCTCCCCCTACCTTGTGGGACATCAGGCCCACAGGCAGTGTAATAAGTGGACAGAGCCTCCGGGTCCGAAAAGTGAAGCCAGCGTGAAAGTGCCCTACACCTGGCCGGCAGGGGGCGACTCCACTGGTTGCAGGTTGCACATTTTATGTAAGCTTTTGAGAAAATGACTCTACTTCTCACTCAATTTATTTCCTCAGTAAACATTTTCCAAAGGAGTTTCTGGTCCGAATCGCTAGTTTCAAGTCTTCGTCAGTCCAGCATGATGTTCATTTTGTAAATCATGGTTCCATTGAGAGTAAAATACAGTGTGCTTTAAAGCGTTGCGACCTTGTTATTGACAAATCACTGTCACAGCATGTCCTCGGGTCCTCCCCTGCTCCACTCTCACGTCTAAATACACTCACTTCTGACTCCAACAAACAAGATGGCGACGGCCATATTACCAAAGTCAAGGCTTCAAAAGGGCTGACGTCACAGCGGCTACGCCCACTGCACTGAACACAGTATCTGTCCATGATGTTGTGCCAGTTCATCTGAGGTATTTCACAGGTGGCCTCAGGTGAGAAGTCAGGGGTCATACATCCTCTTGGCTTAATGGAGCTCTGCACCAAGGGAAGCTCAGTGGGGTAAACCAATTAGGGACACCACACACGTACACTCTCAGACACACTTATGCACACACACACAAACACAAACACATCAGTAAAGAGCATTAAGAATCCTTTTTTTGAAATTTTTAAGACTTTGCAAAAGTTTCCGTGTCTCATTGTACATTGTGAAAATAAGTCTGTTTTGATATGTCACTTCGGAATTGGAGTGTAGGCGTCTGGCCTGATTTATTTTTTGCTTGCCAGCGTGTGTGTCTGTGTGTGTGTGTGTTCCAGTGTGTGCTCTTGCAGCAGTTATGGTCTATGAAGCAGCACACTCGTAGATGAGCGCGGTGCTTTACACTGTTCCATTTGCCGTCAACCACAAACCATCACAAAGCGCTGTCCTCCCGCTGTCTCCCTGCCTTTCCCCCACACTGCAGCGTCTCTCTTTTCCCCGTTTCCCACTGAGCTCGCAGTCCCTGCACACTGTTTATGTAGGCGGGATGGCACAATAAAACAGGAAACGCTTCCTTGGGGAGCTGCTGATTTTGGATGCATATGGTCCTCAGAGGAGTCAGTGGAGATAAATGGTCAGACTAGATCACCAAACCCTGTGATGCATGTGAGCCAGGAGCAGCCCAACAGAGCCAGATGGAAGCAGGCCACAGAGGTAACTGGAGTGCAGTGGACTCAGACCACTGGCTGGGGACTCCCATTACCATCCAGCCTCCACCTTATTGGATTTCCCCTGGAAATTTTTATTTCTTTCACCGCCCCGCCGAGAAGTAGCTCTCCTACTTATCTCATCACTATTTATTAAGGGAGCCCCTGAGGAGTCCAAGCATACGATCAGGTCTGAGGGAGGACGGGCGGCAGAGAGACGGAGCTAAGAGAAAAAGAATGAGAGGATAGAATATACAGTAGTTGCAGCATGATTTTCTCCATTTTTTCATCCAAGAAAGGGTCGTGATGACATGAAATGGCATAAGAATCTGGTCCCCTCTGTGCTCCCTGATTGCCTCTGTACAACCAGCAGCAGCTTCTCTTTGTTCAGCTCAGTTGAGCTCAGACTCAGCACAGCGCTGATGAAGACTCGTCAGCTTCTCTTATGATTGCTGACAGTTTTAGGAGTTGCGCCGAGCGTAACTTTAAACTGTCAACTGTTGCCTTTTTACACTGCGTCCCTTTTTCTCTCTGTGGGCCGTTGTCTCTTTACTTCCCCTCTAGTTGTTTAATACTTGGTATTCAGAACAGTCAGGCTCGATTGTAGTTCGGCGGCTTCACAGTAGACCTATTCAGAGACTGAGGAAAGCCCAGGTGCATTCATATAAAGTGTTCCTTCCTCCTTCATCTTTTTTTTTTGGAGGGGAGGAGGCTTGTCAAACTTTGAAGAGAGTTCTACCCGATTGTTGTCTGGCTTGCCCTTGACTTTACTCTTCATCTGCGTCACACATTTTGTACAGTGTGTAAGACTTAGCCTTGCTAGGGGTTCGGGATGGGGTCCACCGCTTTGGTCCAGACTGAAACATCTCAACCTCTATTGGATGGAAGCCCGTTAAATTTTGTAAAGAAATTCATGGATGAATCCTTCGACCTTTGGTGATACCACAAGCAGGTCAGAGTTTTCCTTTATCCAGTAACAAATCTCAACAATCTACTCAATGATTTTTGTGTCAATCCAAAATTTCCCTGACACTGAATCATGATGACTTTGATGATCGCCTGACCTTTCCTCTAACACCACCATGAGGCTTTGTGTGAGGCATTCATGTCACCCTCAGGATGAATTGTAATGACTTTAGTGATCCACTGACATTTCATCCAACGCTGTCATCGGGTCATATTTCAATTTGTCCAATAATTTGGTTTATGATGAAATACCTGCCAAACTAATGACATTCCCACCAGCTTCAGTTGTACTTGCAAATGTTAGCACACTAAACTATGAACACGGCTAACATTATACCTGCTAAACATCACCATGTGAGCTTTTTCGTGGTGGATTGCATTGGAAGTGTGCTCATGTTAGCATGTAGCTCAAAGCACCGCTGTGCATGCATGTAGACCTTTACTCTTATTAAACAATGCTTTAGCTTAATAAATGTGCTCTGAGGTAACTGATAACTGAACTGTGAATTGCATGGCTGTCTGAGCTACAGCGTGAATCAGTCAGTCACCAGTATTGGATGGCTGCTATTTAACCTGCAGTCGACTCCTACGCTGCCGGTTACAAGGCCAAATTGACCATTAAGTCAATAAAAGACTCTTCAAGCATGCACCAACACTTGCTCTGTGAACCCGGATATGGTCTGTGGAGTAATGACTGCTTCCCTTCTGAGACTCGACTGTGTTTAAAACATTCTGAAGCCTCACTGGAAACCATTGATACACATCCAGATCACTGAAGTGTAAAGAATCCAGATAGAAGACCACTGGCCCTTCGGGACCCGAGCAGGACTGTCCAAGAGCTCTTTGTGTTACAGTTGTATGCTCACGGCCGGCGAGGTCCTCCTCGGCCCTTCCTTTCACTCTGACTTGAACAGCAGATCTTCAGTTTAATGGAAAAAGGGTTTGCCCTTGGATTGACACTGGAAGCTTTTATTCTGTGCTGTTTTGTGTATTTCAGGACTTGCAGATGAAGAGTTGTAGTTGGTGGTGTAGCGCCTTCACCTGTCTCACCCAAAGCACTCAGGCTGAGGTGATTTCCACCTTCTCCAGTATGTTTAAGTTTAGCAAGTATGTTCTTTTTGCCTTCAGTCCAGATGTATGGGAATATGAGTGAAGTGACACTGAAGAGTTCTGAGGATGCAACAACAACAACAACAAAGCTGAGTTCGCTCGCCTTTTGACATCCACACCCAGTCCGTGATGCAGGCTACGTCAGGAGTGGATACAAGCATTCAAAACCTGCAGCACAGTCTTGATTCAGCGCCGTCAGATGGCTGAGAGGACTGTTTCTGAATGGTCTTTAGGTTGAGGTTGTATATAATCCTGTTAACAAATGCTTGTTCTTTGGATGAAGGCTTTGCAGAAAGGTCATGCTTCGTACATGAGGAACCAAACACTGAACGGTGGTTCAACCAGACTGACAGCTGAAAGGTCAGAAAGAGACAAAGATGCCTCTGAGTCAAATATGAATGCAAGGCATCACCAGTCAAAAGAGATCTGAAGCTTTGCATCCAAATCTGTGCAGACTGAAAAACGAACAGCGTCCTGTTTTAGCGTCAAGAGCTCAGGATCGACTTTTACGAGCTGGAATTAACAGCTGTGTTGTTTTTGCTAAACTAATCTTAAAATTTCAAACTAGAAATGGTCGAGAGTAAGAACTATTTGAATTGGATCGCAGATCAGCTGAACATAGTCTGGACTGACAAAACACACTTCACACCTCCTCAATCTAACCGCTGGTTGATTGAGCAGCTTAGATTTGGTCAGCGGCTGGTTTTCTTTGCCCAAAGAAAAATGGGCTCCCAAAATATTTCGAGCCTACTTTCACAGTTCAGCTGTGGTTCAGTGACGATCGAGGTTCACCGACGCCTTCCTGCACTGGAAAACAAATTCAAAATTGAAGGATATTTGGGAAAAAGAGCAGCAATGTTCTCCTCCATTGAAGAAGAAAGCATCAACATCACAGGTGGTCCAGATCTTTGAGCGTGTTGTCTGCGTCTTAAAGGAATCAAACCGACTGTTTCTTTGCATCATGGCAGCAAAAGCAGCATGTCGGGTTTTCTTTGCCCTCTCCTGCACAGTCTGACATCTTCTCATTACATTCAGCCAAACAAGCACAGCGTTCAGTGCACGGCTGTAAACATGAGAAAGTAGAAGATAATACATGTTTTATTTTAGCAAACCTACAACCTTTAAACTGTCGCCCTCTGGTCAGGAGCATTAAGGCTAACGTACCACACGTGTCAGTGCAGCGTCACCCCCTGCAAACATATGTATGCTGCTCACCCACATGTCCATCCTCCATCTGATGATGAACGGTTCAAGGTTTGCTCTCATTCATAAGCCCAATATTTGTTGACGTTGTCAGGTACAGCAGTAATCCTGATGCTGTGAGAGACGGCAAGCTCTGATTGGTCGCCGTCCAATTTGCAGTCATGCCGTTCAGCCAAGTCGTAGAAAGTCATGGCTGCTTGGACTCACATCTAATCTGGAAAGAGAGAAATATTGTGTGGTCTGATCTCGGCATCAGACAAAATGAGATGTTGTGGTAAAATCTATGAAAGCGTGTAGGCCTCCGTTCACGCACGTGGCAGAGAGGGAAGCAGCTGGCGAAAAGACATCAAGCCATCACAGAAATACTGCAACACAAAAGCACACACACACACACACACACACACACACACACACACACACGGAGAAGGTGTTGCGTTTATCGTCATTCCTATAGGAAAGGAAAGCTAACCGTCTGTCATATTACCCATTTTCACTTTGCATTTGGCCCCCTTCACAACATGATAAGACATCAGATCAAAGAAAGAGGCTTGACTGGAGAGGGCAGATGCATTCATCGACGTACAGACGGGCAGGCGCACAGTGCATGCTAAAGTGCAGCAACAAATTCAAGATGAAAGCAAAGTCCTATCTTTGCTCTCGTCTGCCAGCCGGCTGTGGACTGGACAGCCAGAGTGATTTGGCCTTTTTTTTATAATTTAGTCTGCTCTTCAACTTTACTGTCACCCTCAAACCAAATCACCTGTGAGACATTAGTCTGAACCTATTTCATGTCAACACTTTCCACCTGATCACTCTGTGTTCAGCGGATGTACTTAGAATACGTGCTCCTGTTAAGGAGATTTTCATTTCTGTTCCTCTTTCCTCTTGATGAAGGTTTTCCTCCTTTGTCGCGCACTGAGCCAGGGACATTGACATTGTAATTTTGCCGCAGTCAAAGAAACCTTTTCATAATGTCCTTTTCAGAGCGCAAGCAAGTGAATCTATTTTTGAGGGAGGTAAAGGAGGCATAATGGAACGTCACATCCCACTTACACAGCACCCTCATTTCATGACAAACAGCACATTCTCCACGGACGGCAGATCCAACAGCATCGGGTACGAAATTAATTTAGATACAAAACTAATGAGATTTTGCAAAGATGTACACCAAAGCGTATCAGAGGGTTCAGCATGCGCATTGAAACCGCAGGTGTTTGCCGTGCTTTGATTATTTGATTGACCGGTGGAGCGCATGAAAAAACTCACATGTTTAAAACAGCCAATTGTCCTCCTGGGATACAAAAACAATGTGATCAAAACCAAGAAAACAGCTGCGACATCTTTTGAAGACAACGCGGTGCAGTGAACCATCTGGATAACGTATTGCTAGACAGAATGACAAAAAAAGTCAAAAGCAAATCATCGTCTGTGTGGAGGCAGCTGCCACGCACGGATCAGCTGTGCGTCCAGTGACTCGCTGCTCGGCGGCAGGAGAGAATCCCTCAGCCTCACATTCATGAACATCTTTTGTCTTTTGTCTCTGCTTCGTCCACAGGGTGAAGTTGAAAGAAGGAGTGACGTTCCTCGGGGCTCGTCCCAGCAACCCCACTCAGTGGATCGTCAGCCAGGACGTGAGGAGCGAAGGCCACCGCGTGGTGACTCTGCACTGCCGCAGGAAGGAGTCCAGCTACGACCAGCAAAGGTCAGCAGATCCATAACTGCGCGTTAAAGGTCCAGTGCATACGCTTTAGTTGCATCTAGCAGTGAGGTTGCAGGGTGTAACCAGCTCAATACCCCTCACCTCCCCCTCCCCTCCCCTCCCCCACGGTGGCTGCTAAAAATTATGTCTTAAACCTGCATTAATGCATTTTTTGGTCAGTAGAGGGCAAAACAACAAGCTGTGAACAAAGCACTGAATATATCATTACTGTATGAAGTTGATATAGCCTATATGCTAGCAAACAGTTGTCTATTCATTATGTTTCTGCCCACCTGGCCAGTCTAAGCTCAGTACTCACTCTCTTTTTATCTCTGTTTTGGTCTCCACCAACTCCTGAGGGACATACGGGATGGTTTTGGTGCTGAGCTCAGCAGATTTCTGTCAGCTGCTGAGTGACGGACGGGAGAATTGAGACTAATCGGCTGAAAGATGCTAAAAGTGATGAAGGGAGCTGCAGAAGTGGCTTCATCAAAACTCGCGACCACTTTTACATTTCACATCGTCACCTTTTCTATTATTAATGCTAAATGATATGAATTATTGCAGCTTTAATTTGTCCGTCTCAAACTCCTCGATTAAAGTTTTCTGATTTTTACTTGGATTTAATCCCCTGACGAGCCTCGATCTTCACCTGTGGAGGACACAGCAGGAGTAGCTCTGTCGTCTGTTGTCATTGTGCGGCGCTCCGTCACTCAGACCGAGCAGTGGCTCAGTGTGAGTGGTTATCGGAGTGACGTCCCTCTGCTGAAATGACACGCTGCACTTGACATTAGGGCCATGGGATATGTCTGTTGAGACCACTCTGGGGGGGGTTAATAGACTATTGCGATATCCCCTCCTCTCCCTCTCGCTCTGTCTCTCCATCCGTTCCTCTGGTTTTATTTGCATACTTATTTTCTCCGCTGCCGTAGCCTCCAAGTTGTTTTGGTCATTTCCTATCTGTATTCTCGTCCTTAAACTAATCTGGCAGATAGGGAAGTGATTGCCAGCACTGGGAAAAAGGTTGCTGTGTTAATTAAGTGCTGATTGAAGGCCTTTGTGTGTTGTAATGGTTTTTCCTTCTCGGATCAGGAAGCGGTTTTAATAGATCTAACTTTCTAGTGACAGGTGTAATTTTATGGATTAGACGCAGATTTGGGGTTGAGGAAAGCTCCACTTATTTGCTGTTTAGCTTCAGTTCCACTTAGCAAATTCCAAACCACTCCCCAGAGAAAGCAGGACGTTGACATCGCAACTGCGACTTTATAATCAGAGTGGTTCAGGGGTTATTTAAGCGAGGACCAGTCCATGAAGCGTGTTATGTCATTGAATGTGCTGCTCCACTGATTTGTTTAGACATGCTGCTATTAGCAGATCACTGTGAACTATGATTCTAATGTAACTATGATGCTACAGCGTATAAAACGGAGATAACGGCGCCCGCCTTTGAGCGGCCGTGGCTGTAAAATCAGAAGCAGCTAATAAAGATTTGCTCTAACAGGCGTCTCGTGCAGTAATCTGCGCTGTGGTTCTGCAGAGCCACGCTCAGCCCAGCAGCTCGCTGACGGGTACGCTCACATCTCTGCCGCATGTTTTCACAAAATAAACATTTTCACTTTTCAGAACATACAGCACAAGTTTATTTGACTTTATTAACAGTCGGTTTCAAACACGAGCTGCCCCGGGAACTCAAAGTCGCCTCCGCACCGAAACTTCTCTTCAGACCTTCCATTCACTCACATAATAAGTTTTGACAGCTAAGTCTTATAAATAGAAAGGTTTCGGCTGCCTGCGAATATACAGGGATGCAAAATACGCTTTTGATAATCACATTGTTTGTATCTGCCTCGTCCCTTCTCTTTTTCTTGACTTAAAAATGAAGGCCAGAATATCTGCTGTGCTGTGGTTTGTGATCGTGACTCAATGAGACTCTGAGAGCACGTTAGCAGCTACAGCTGAGAGCTGAAAATGATCCCTGTTAACAGATTTGTTGTCGCCTCGCAGTACACAAGATTTTATGTGTGTGACTTTGGTTTTATGTAATTTTTAGCAAGAAGCCTGCAAACTGAAAACCATTTTGGTTTATGTGTGGCAGCTGGTGTCAGCAGTTTCTCTGGAAATGGAAATACAGAAAGCACGAACGTGTTTGCGCAGTAAAATGTTCTTTTAACGTCCCCAAACACGACCTGTCAAGCTGAATGAGCGAGGGGGCCGGCCGAGTTAGTCCGAGCTGAGTTCTTGGCCTTTCTCAGTAAACTTCCCGTGGATGCATTGTATCGTGGTGCTGCCTGGCTGGAAGCGGAGCTGCGGCATCTCGAACAACATAAAAAGGAGCTTTCAGCAAACTGCAGCAGCGAGCAGCAACACTTGGCAGCTGGCTCCTCCTTCCCTCCGGAGCCGTTCTCCCCCTTTATGCAGGTGTTTTTCTCTCTGCCTCACGACCTCACCTTCACACACACACACACACACACACACACACACACACACACGCACACACTCCATTACTGTAGTAAAATCATGTTTTATTGATTTACTAAGTGAAGGAGCCACAGACAAGAGTGAGCATATTTAGTCTAATCCCTGCTGTTTGGGCCATGTACGATGGACTGCTCCTTAATCCCCAAAGCTGTCAAAGTCACTTCACAGAGGAGACCAAAGACGCCCCGTGATGGCTCTACAATGCACAATGCTCGATTTTTCTTTCGTCTTGTCCTCCCCGCTCCCAGTCATTTCAATGAAGCTCTTTTAGAAAAGGATTAGACACAGCTATCTCATCTGTTGAGCTGTCATTCAGCCCGCTCTCTTCTTTTCTGCTCCTTCCTCGAGGAGAGGAGGATGATGAGGTGTGTGAGCTGTGGAGGGTGCAGTCAGTGATGTAGCTCATCGCACCGTCACCTTACCTGTAACAAGGTGCTCGGAGGATGCAGAGTTGTTAGTCACACTTCTGAAACGTAAGGATGTGTTTTAATTATTCTGTTCGTCTGCTGCAGCGAAGGCAGAGTTAAGCACTGGGATCAAATCATGTGTCCTGACCATTTCCCGTCCTTTCTTCATGTCCACTCACGCTCAGCCAGAGACACGTGGGACACGGCCAGGAAACATGTTGAAAGCAGAAGGGACTGTGAAATTGTGATGTCTCTCATTGCTTTGTGGACTGTGGTTCTGAAGCCTCGACTTTGGCTTTTTAGTTGACGTCATCCTGGTTTTCTGGAGACAGAAGTGACCAGACTGTGGAGCCGTGAGGGGCGCAGCCATGACCCACATCAAACGCTAAGTTAGCGCTAGCTAGTTTAGCACATTGTGGGGCAACAATTAGACATCAAAGTTACGGTGACATTGTTTTTAGTTTGAACCAAAAATGTGACGTGACGCTGCAAAAAGGAACTTTCAAGTGTTTATTTTTACACTTTTCACAGCAAAATATTTCACTGAACTTCATCCACGCTGTAGATTTGTTTCCTCCAAAACACTTCACACAGAACCACGTGGCATCGACAGCAGGAGACACGTTTTCAATGAGATCTGACAGCAACAGTCTGATTATGAAATAAATGACCTTTTGGCTGCAGCGAGCGTCCTTTCCACAGTCTCAGACTCTGATTCTGTACATACAGGATTTCGTCATAATATCAGATTTTCATTTGCGTTTTTCACTCAGTCTGTGTGTTTAAATACACGGTGTTTAGATCAGGCTGCTCGTGCCTGGTTAGCATGTCTACAGCAAGCTGTCTGTGGATGGAGGGATGAGTGGCTCAGCCGCAGAGGCTGAGCAGCTGTTAGCGAGAGAGCTAATGACACCAGCAAACACATATGTCATCAGTAACTGCTCTCATGATTGCAGTGAGGCTGGCTTTTCATCTTAAAACACACACACACATACACACACTTGAAAATTGGAAGCTCTGGCTGTCAGCTGTGGTACAAATGGATCATTGGCACTGCGACTGGACCTTGGGTTGTGGACTGGGCTTAAGTGTCATTGAATAATGTGTGTGGGGCTGCTAATTGAAGCCTGCGTGTGTGTGCGGGAGCCTCTGGAAGCACGAGGACAGTGTCAGCGATGGGTCAGGTGTGCTCTGAGCGCAGGTTCACTCAGTCACTTGAAGCCGCTCGGCCCGGCCAGCTGAGCCGCTCCTTTCTTCCCACTCACAGCTGATGCTCGCGCCACACCCGACTCGCTGTGAATAACAATCTAAAAAAGTAAAACGACATTTTGCACTTGCCAGCTCTTTCTTCTTGCTCACAGGCAGCCTTCAGACTGACGTGGCATCTGCTTTACAGCTAAACATAATGTACATTTTGGACCGTATTCATCAAACAATATGATTTTTCTTGCAAGTGTTCATTGCACAAAACCTTCTCTTTCAGAGGAATGACATATTCTGAGTGTGTTTCTCAGCCCTGCAGACGAATTTTCCTCTGGTAATGCAAACATGCACACTTTCCCTGACTGGCGGCATCCAGCCTAATAAAAGCAATACTGAGGTGACAGTTTTTCATCAAGGGGTGCTACAGTGGAAAGACAGCTTGAGCTTTTGACTGAAAGTAACCCTGAGGGAAACGCCACCAAACAGCTGATGTCGGTCCTTTTCAAAGTGAAGAGAAGGAATCTATTGAGCATGCAATAATGAGTTAATAGCCGTCCAGGATTTTGTCATGAGGTGTTTTAATGAAAAGCCGGATCCGCTCCAGTTGCACTGCATGCTGGGTCGCAGGCACTAACTTAAAGCTGCACTCATTTATTGCCAAATCAGACTGAATAACAAAGGCTTTTAAGCAAAGCACTTGTTCATGAAGACTGGAAATTGCTGAAATTACCCCTGAGTGATTGATTGATAGATCACTGGTGTCTTTTAAACATGTACATCGGTTGGCTGTTGACTAAACCCCGCCCCTGAACGGCGGGGGTCAGGTCATAGCTGAGCAGGGCTTTGCACAGCAGGCCTGTCGAGCTTTGGGTTCCTCCTCACGCTGGAACAGACGATCATCTGGATCTTTGTAGCTTCCTGTCTTTTTTATCTGCATCAGGCATTGACTTCAACAGTGTTTGTGTGATATAAGGTGCAAACTTTAGCACGCTTGGCTAGCTGACTTACCTGAAGTTTTAACGTGGCATTCGTTTGTTTCCATGTAATCGATCAGGTGGTGACTTTTCGCTGCTGCATGCTTTGCCCCAGTCTTTGAGCATCATGTGTATAACCATTAAGTGCATGTTTATGACCTTTTAATAGGCTTCTTATTGTAACATCAGTCAGCTGGAGAGTTTTGTAGCTCGAAATGAGTTTGTTTTGTTCTGTATGACCCACCGTTTCAAGAAATTTGTGCCGCTTTTATTGTTGCAGCAGTGCTGTGAGGGCCTGGATGGTCATTTCTCTCTTTGTTTATATTTAGTTGTATGCCGTTTGTTTGTTATCCTATAAATAATTAATGTTCTGTAGAGTAATGAGAGCATGGTTTTCCGTTCATATACACCTAACTTCATAGTTAGAAATGAGCATTTACAGCCACGTGTTGATGCAGAATCTTTTTTAACCTGCCACGATGCTTTGAAGGGAACCTGGCAGCCTTTGACAGGCTCCACGTTTTCAGGGATGGTGCTACAGTAGGTGGAAGAAATCAAAATGAATCCCTATAAAAAAACAAAGGGGCCAAAATTGCCATGTGGAGAGCACGTGATAGTGGCTGAAGTGCACTTTGGTAGATTGAAAAGTTCACTTTGTCACCATTAAAGGCAAACACATCGAAAACAAAAGCGCTCCTGCCTCCTCAGCATGTCATAAGCCATAAATGGAGGCCTCAGTAAAAGTGCCATGTCTGGGCCTCGGTAGTTCATTAAGACTGTCTGGGTGCAGATGGATCTCTCTTGTGAGCCACCACTTCATTAATCCCCCACGCCACACCCAGCAGAGGGACAGCAGGCAGTCCACTTATTACAGCCTCTCCACAAGAGAGCCAGTCCAAGTGGACGGGGGGGAGGTGGGAGCGCATATATATTTAAATATCTTTTTTAATGATCCCAGCTTCAAACAGCCTCATCGTGGCCTGTTTCACACTGTCTGAATCAAATCTGCATAGAGTTCAGATTAATGTAATTAAATTCAACGTACATTAATTTAGCGATAAAGATACACGAGTTTTCCTCTGAAGCAGGCTTGTAAATCTCATCAACGTGAATAGTTGGGATCTCAGCGGGAAAGAAATCATGCAGCGGTGCAATAACGGGCGAGATTTGGCAGCGACCTGACAATTTATCTCAATTTCAAAGTCCAGAGAACCTTTAAGAACATAATTATTTATAGTTTGTGACATTTACTGCAAAACTGCAATGAAAGAAAGGACCCAGGGTAGTTTTTCAGTCCTCAAGGCCCCGCAAGAAATGTGAAGCCCATTCACTCACGGATGCATCGTTCTTTCTACGATGTCTTCGGGTCCCTGAGACATTTGTGCCTCTTTCCTTCAGAGATGTGAAAAAAGTCCAGTTACATTAACGGAGACTTTAAAGACGAGCAGAGAACAGAGATCATTCCACCGTCAGTGCAGCTCACCAACAGGTCAGTGCTGCTTCAAACCTGATTTCAAATGAGATGCTAAACCCTCTTGATTTTTTGCATGAATCAAGTTTTTTTTAAACAGTGCAACAGCCCTGAGACTGATCCACACGCCCTGGGCTCTCATGCTGTATAATGCTGCATAAATCAAGACTGGAACGAAATGACCCAGTTACATTAGGGCCAAACAGGAACGTTAACTTGACAGCCTTAATGCTAACACCCTTAATAATGAATCAGCCCCGTTCCCGCTGGGCTCCGTAAACACTCTCACTGGAGCCTCATTGGCAGTATTTACCTACACCCAAACAACTGTCCACACTGCTCCATCGTCTTCCTCGCCTCTCATTAATAGAGCAACACCTTCTCAGAGCTAAGCGGCTGAAGAGGTTGGTTGCCGGTGACTCCTAAAGATATGTATGTGACCTTCATCGTCACGTGGTTAACATTGTGAAACGGTCCAGTTCGTCCAGGTTTAAGCAACTAAACGTTGAACAACAAAACGGGTGAAAGTGTTGATTTGATCGTCCCTCCACCAGCCTTCCTCCACCCGTGGACTTTCTTGCTCTTTACACGGCGTCACCTCACTTCCTCTTCGCTCTCATCCTAATCACTCCGGCCGCCTGACTACAAACACAGATAAGGGTCGTAATAACCGACTTGTGCGACCTGTGAAGCCGTCTTTCTGTAATTGAAATGACGTGATTGGAGGCCTCGTGTGACGGCCGGGCGTGTCGGCGCTTTGTACTGAGGCACATTTCTGATCGAGAAAGAAAATGAGCAGCGGGGGTGCTATTAGGTGCCGTATTGTCAGGCTGATGAGAAAAGAACATTCAGATTGTATTTAATAGAATAGATGTGGCTTGGTTTCCTTTCTCTGGACTGGAGCAGAGACGTGGCATATTCTGTGTCTCCCCAGGACGTCCAGCTGATTACAGCAGTCAGCCCAGATTACATCTGACTGTCCGGGCTGCTCCTCTGCTCCATTACCAAGGAAACAATATGAGGAAATAATGTCCCAGTGTGCCTCGCTGCACATTTTCTGAGGTCAGTCTGGATAGTAATAGCTCCAAAAGTGGAAGATTGGATCAATTGTATACATCTACAGGTTGCAAGGATACCATTTTCCAAGTTGAAATCTTCATTCATGGGTCGCATTGGCTTTACATGCCGACCTAAATAGCCAGTCAGTGATACAGCTCAGGTCACGCCACGGCGTCCAGAATCTGTTTGTGGTAGACGGTGGATGTGCGGAGCAGAGACAGATTGAGGCTCGCATGTGTCCCAGAGAGTTCATGTGTTTCAGATTTCTAAAGCTTTATGAGTGAATATCCTGCTCTTAGAGGTTAATCCGCTGGAGGATTAGATGGTGGCCACCAGTGTTTGGAGCGTTGCATTACCACAGGGCTTTTTTTAGCTACTTACAGGAAAACTGCTTTTTAAAAAATACTGAGCGAGAGCACTGATTTACATACAGATTTTTTCTTTATTTCTAGTTGCACGCAGCTGAGCAATCTCATGACTCACTTTATTTTCTTCATGGTGTCAGTTTATGAAAGATTACTGCAGTGACACAAACTAACGTGGACATCATGTGCACGAATGTACCAACTGATTTAAACACCCTTCATCCTGACGTGTGTCATTTTTAATACCTGTTGTGGATTAAATAATGTGATAATGTAACTATTTTCTACATATGGGGCATCAGAAATCACATTATGGTCTAAATTATTCTAGAATAATGATCCTTACACAAGTGCATATTGATTGACTGCAGTGCGCAGTGGTTCTGTGTTACTGGGGAACAAAGCATCGTGCTGAGCCATGAAGGTGAGCTTTGTGTGTGTTTTTGGAAATGATGATGAAATACTGGGGAACAGTAATGCAGTTTTGGGATCCATCTGACAGCCAAAGTGATGTTGTTGGGATTTTGGACGAGCTGCAGCCTGAAGAGCAGGACTGAGCCGTCCATCTCTCACCAACCACGTTGCTTTTCTTCAGTAATTCTGCCTGAGCTTCATCTTCTGCTGACAGCACACGACCGTCAGGACAAAACAATTAACTTTATTAACATCGTTGTTGTTACAGTGTACGTTGGAGGTGTGTGGGCTGTAAAATACAGTTCGATCAGGAGAGACAAGCGAATGAGGGAAAGATAATTGTTCATTACGACGGCTGATGTGTGATGATTAAGTCTTATCAGAAAGTCTTTGGCTGATGAGGATGATGAAGATCTGCGAGGACTGGGCGGTGATGGGGGTGGGGGGGTGGGGGGGTGGGGGCAGCGTAACAGCAGCGTGAAAGAACGAAGGCAGCGAGATGATTGGCTGAAGGCGACGGTGTGTCAGTCGATGTGACTGAACCGTAAACGAAACCCTAAACTCACAGTTTGTACAAGCACAGCTCAGACAATCAGCTGAGTGACAGGAAAGAAATGCCGACAGTTTTTCATGCAGAAATGATAAATTTTATGGGACCAGTTTCACAAATATGAGGATTTGCTGCTTCTTCATTTAATGATTTTAATGGGTTTTGAATAATAAGTAAAGACAGTACAGATATTATTGATATTTGAGATCTGAAGCGTTTTTATTCTTTTGGCACATGAAGGAGACACTGTGAATTAGTCCGCTGTATCAGCTGTCTATGTGTCTGTGATTTTATTTAATAGATAAATTAGACCAATTACTCATCATAATCACCTGTGGTCGCCGCCTTTCCTTCCTCCCTCTGTGAAGAATCACGAGCGTTTGCTTTTGTTTTGAAATCCTTCAGCGTGAAACAAAGGCCACGAATGAGCACTGATTTATTTCCCATGCTCTCCTCCCATAAATATATGTATGATCGTAGCCTCTGCAGAAATTTCCTCATGTTTTCCGAGCAGACAGACGCGGTTCAGACCTGTGGTTAGATCAAAATTGTTGCTGTGCTCGCTGCAGGTAGCACTCAGTCAGGGAGGCGAAGTGGGTTGAGATGTAAACATGCAATTGTCTACAGGCGTTCTGACAAACATACTGGTTGTTTCTCTTCTAATTACGTCTTCGCGGTGTCTATTGAACAAGTGCTCAGTTTGGATTGCTTTGCAATGAGCTTCCCCTCATTCGGTATTCTCCTCTGATGAACAACAATCGAGCAGTGAGAATAAGCTGCACTTGTCTTTAATATCGCCATTCAGATTTCTCTCGAAAGCTCCTTCCCCACAGATTTATCTTACTGAATAGGCAAAAGAAACCTTGGCCTGCAGTTGGCTCCAATTAACCTCAGTTTAACTTGGCCTTCAAGATGATTGGCTTTTATACCAAAGCCCGTTCCAGTTAAAGAAATGCCTGCTCTGGCACCAGTGCTTTCTCATTCCTCTAACCTGCGCTGGAGAAATATTTAAATGAGCCTATTAAAACAGGCCCTGGGCTGTGGAGAAAGGTATAGAAGCAGTAAAAAAACGAGATGGGGCTTTTACATGCCCGAGCAAAGAGACGCTGAAGCTCGTGAAACACGACTGGGCAGCTGTGCTTTCAGTCAGCAGATTCAATCGACCACAGGACAAACAGAGAGCGTGCCAGTCCCATCCTCTCACCTGCTCCACGACACCTGCGCGTGTCGACGCTGACAGGCAATCCTTTGCTGTCCTCTGTTATCTTTCCCAGCCTAACTGGTTGGAAGCGGAACTCTGTCCACCTGATAACGTGCAGGGAGAGGTTTAGGACGCCGCCGTCGGCAGCCCTCTCCTGCAGCCGGCGCCTGCTCAGCGGGGCTCACCAGCCCTGACATGTAATCAGGCGCTGTGTACACCTCAGTCGGCCACAGGGGCATCAGAAGCTGCACCCAGAGCGCCTCAGCGCAGCGGGACCGGCAGACGCCTTCACGCCTCCAGATGAGATGCCACACTTTGTATATGTCACCTCCACCTTGAACCATCACACGTAAACGCCGGGCGCAGAGACATCAGGGAACATGCACATTTACACACATCCACGTGACAGCGAGGCATCAGAGGCTGCCATTGGCCGGAGGAGATCCACTGAAAGGACACCTGCACAGGCTCCTCAGCTGATCGATGACTTCTCTCAACACCACATTGCTGATTAACCGTCACTAAAAGCAGCGTATCTGCTTGTTTTTGACAGCTGACGCGTCCGTCAGCGACGCCCAAGCCACAGCAGCATCTTAGTCATGTCGTGCGAGCGCCGATGGAGTCAGACGTTTCAGACGCTTGTCGTTAGTATATCATTGTGTGATCTAACTCAACTCTTCACAGCCTCCGGATCAACCCCAAACCCCCCCCCCACCAATCGTCTCTCACAGGCTGCAAGTCAGCGAGCAGCATTCAATGGCTGAGCTGAATATGTAAATGATGCCATTAAAGCTCTCTTTCTTTAATTAGTCTTTAGATTTCATGACTGAGTGCTTCCAATTATGGATCAATGTCTCATTTCTGCACACGGACCTCTGGGTGTGCGGAGGCAGTTTTTCTGTTACCGAATGCTTTATAATTTCTCCTGTGCCGTTCACATCACACTCCCTAACTGCTGATCAATGACGAATTCTGCTGCTGTCAGCCCGCTGATATACGTCTAATGTGCAGCTCTAAGTTTTTTTATTTGCACAAACATGATCAGATTTCCACAAATACGCAGTTTGACTTATGGAATAGGCTTTCAGGATCTGAGCTGCTGGTGTGTGTGTGTGGCGGATGCGGTATGGCGGGAATGTAGGGCTGATGTGTGTGTAATTGCTCTGGTTGTAATTTAGCACTGAGCTCATTAAGTGGTGCACAAGAGGTGCCTAAATTCTGCTTAATGCCTAAATGCGCTTCTGACTGGGAGTTGGGTGCATACTGGGAGGAGGTGCTGATAAAGCGCTTTGAGAGTGTAAAACGCAGCTCGTGTGTTTTAAAAATGGCCGTCGGGGTCTGTGGGTTCAGTTCCTGGAGCCCGTGATCGCGGCTCGGGGCTTTTATGAATCCAAAATGTGAACTAACCTCACTGTTAATTGGCTTGTGACAGCCAACGTGTCCACATGCAGTTTTTATGCTCGCTGGGATTTCAAAGGCGTTTAGGGACGAGGAAAGCTCTCACATTTCTTTCTTTTAACTTTATTTCCAGAGCAGGTTCTTCGTGACTCTGAGAGCAGACGAGTCGCTTCAAACTGGGAGCAGGCGAGGTTAAATACATGTTCTCTCAAAGTTTATCGACTGTAATATAAATTTACAATATAATTATTAATGCAAGATGAATCCAATCACAATCTGTGATGTAATTACTGCGTTTTCATATTAAAGGAGCAGTCAAATCCTCATTACAGGATTCAAAGTGGCAGCAAATTGTGATTACTGGGCAGCCTTTAGATTAGCAGCCTGCTAATGCACTGAACCTGTTTGATAGCTGCAATATCTTATCAACAATTTGCGAAATCAGTCCTAAATTTGCAGTGAAATATAAGAAAAAGAGAATTTATCAGGAACTTTCAGCACATTTTGAAGTCAGTGTTCATGGTGGGTGTGCCTGACGGGATGCACGTGGAAGGAAAACAGATTTTACCGTGACAGAATAGCCTGTGTGGGTGTCACGCACATTTATTCGCTCTCTCAATTAAAATGGATCTTTTAAGGGCTCCTGGGAAGGCAGGAGTCGTGCAGGGGCCGACTCTCCATCACTGCCTCTCACCCCCCCGGTGCATGGGACACTGCATTAAGACTGAGGTACAAAGCAGTCGTGCCCACACAGCCTCCGCTTCACTTCCTCACCAACGCTGTAATTATCACAAACAAAGCAGTTGTGTTTACGCGTGTGTTTGTGTAGAACGGCACGAGTGTCGCTCGTTTATTCAAGTGTGTGCTCGTGTGTGTGCGTGTTGGTGGACGTGCACGGGTTAGCATGCGACTCCGTGCTGTGTGCTCAGATTTTAAGGGCTTTGCCGGTGGTACTTAAGGTTAAATGTCCTCATTTTGATCCGTGCACTGCTTTTTCATAAGATGCTGGCACAGATCTCAACATCTGGCTCTGCTGTCCTTATTTAGCAGCGCCCCGTTAGCGAGACCTCGTCTGTGATGCCGAGCGGGTCCTCCGTCTGACTCTTTCACCCTTTCTGGGTGTCACAGAGTTGGAGCTTAACCTCGCACATCCTACGAGCGGGGGGGGGGGAGGGTGAAGCCTCGCTGCGATAGAGTCCCATTGATCTGATGTTCGGGCCCCTCTGGTCAATGACTCTTGTGTGTTCTCCAGGTTCTGTTGCCATGCCAACAGTGCCAGAGCTGAAAGGACCCGGGTTTCGGGGGTCTTTGAGGACTTTAGTGAGGAGGACAGGCGCCGCCAGTGTCACAGCACCTGCAGGTGCAAGGGCAGGCCAAGACGGTCACATGATGTCACCCGCAGATCGAGCAGGGGGAGCCTGCAGACGGGGAGGGATCAGTGTATCTGCACCATCGGCGCCCCAGGGCTCAGTGTCTGCTGCCCCCTAGTGTGCGTGCCGACGAGTTATCAGCAGCTTTGCTGGCTGTCGCCGGTGGTTCCTGCCTGTGATCCGGCCTCGAGACGAGAGCTTTGATGTGGGGAAAATTGAGTGTAACTGTCAGGACGAGCGGCAATTTATTATATTCCAATTTACTATTTAGAAAGCTTTTCTATGAGCGAGACAGATACAGAGTGCAGCTGACTGAGAGGTGATGTCTGACGCTCAGAGGTCCGAGGTCACCAGTGATGATAACCGCCGTCATTAGGGATCCATTACGCCGCGGAGCCTACTCCAGCTGATGGACTCTAACGATGCTGCGCTGCAGAAAAGCATTTAGTTTTGATTAGACAATTGTTGGCATGGTGCATTTCATTAACTCCGAGATGAGATTTTGTCGTCTGGGAATTGATACGCTGCTGTTTGAGCCCGGTCTAACAGGCTGTGCCCCGTTTCCCTCCAAGGCAAGTTAAGAAGCAAATGTAATAATGGAATATTCTCCTCCTGACACTCCTCTACTTTAACATCCAACATCCTCATCCTCATCCAACGCCCCCCCAAGAAATCAACCTTTAACTCACCTGCAGATATAATGTCTCCTCTTTGTTGCCACAGCTTATTATTGCACTGATAAAACACGTTTAGTTCCTGTGAAGAAAGCAATGACAACAACTCTCCTGTATCCAATCCAGGACAGACACTCAGTTATTTAGAAAGCCTGAATTCTCTCTTTTCCATGTACATTTAATCAAGTGTATAACAGTTTGCATGACTAAGGGAGGCAGCGAGACCAAACGAGGAGCGGGAGCAGCGAGTGAGTGTGTGTGGGAGTTGAATATTTTAGCTGATGAATGCTGCAGAACACTGTTAAGCTAATCGGAAATTTGATCCCCTTATTGGGTTTGATGCACACAAGCCAGAAGCCCTCGGTTTCCACCCATGGTTCATTATAATCGTATAATTAATAGTACTCAGCCCTTTTCTCTGCGTGCACGTTAGAAAGGGCTAAAGAATAAATGATTAAATTAAAGGGAATCCGATGCTTATTAAAAGTGGGTTTTAATTCAAGCACTGTAGGTTATGTGAAACGTAACAGCCTGATTTCTTTATGGGCTCCTGAGAATAAGATAAATGGAAATTACAGTTCCTCAGTGTATTTTTTGCCTGTTGGGAAGAACAAAGCAGCTTGATGAAGAACACCTTGTTGAAAGTGTCTTATAGCATTATTATTGTTATTATTATCTTATTTAGGAAGTGCATGTTTTCATTGGAGAGCTGACAGGAGATGACAGGAACCCAAACAAACGGAGAACACTGCGGTTCATGTCGAGGACGTCAGAGTGCACACGCAGCACTTTTTAATGTGTGTGTCTGACTGTCTGCGCAAAGGTTCAGACAGCGTCCTCAAAACCTCCCGTGAAACAAACACAGCAGGTTTTACAGGATTTCTGATCTTTGTCATGGAGACAGAAATATTCAAATGTAGTCAAAATGCAACTCAAAAACAAAGATAAAGTAAAAGTGTAGAAGTATTATAGTAAAATGTGCTAAAAGTAGCAAAAACAGTGTCACGTCATTAGATATTAGATTATTGCATTATTACTGTTCATGTATGTGATTCATTCATGATTTAGACGAAGAAGAAGAGTTTGTGGAATTGGTCCTGTTCATCATAAGTCTAACATTAGTGAGGATATACGTCATTAGTTGAGTGTAACAGCGTATTTACCTCAGAGTTAATGTCCAGGATGAGATTTCTACAAATATCTGCCAAAGTCCTCCCAGAGCAATCGACCATTTTACCTCCAAACAGAGCTTTCTTCTTAAAATGACACTCGTGTGCCAAGACAGAGATGTGTCCAAGGATTTATGCTTCCTGCAGTAAATGTTAAAAGACTGTTAGCAGAATCTGTTTTCTTCATCACATTTCCAGCTGCCTGTTAAACACAGAGCTCCTTAGAACAGCCCAGCACAGTGTTTCCTCTTTTTCTGTTCTGCCAGTTCAGAGGTGTGTAAATGGATGTCAGCTGACGCTCCATAAATCAAAGGTATTGGTTTAGTATCTTGGAGGAAATGATAGCAACATGAGGGATGCTCCGGCTCTTGATTGTATCACCAGTGCACTGCAGCCTTCATGTAAGAAACACTTTGACATGTTTGAAATGCAGGAATCCTGCACACACACACACACACACACACACACACACACACACACACGCACACACACACACGCACACACACACACACACACACGCACACACCTGCGTGCACACACGCCCACAGGGCCAACACAAACCCATACATTCAGAGGCAGGTTGGTATTAAAGTTTAATCAAATGTAAAATTGGCGTAGTTTTGAATGTCATATTGACAAGTTAATGTTGGGCGCCGGCGGCTGGCGGCTGTGGGATCCGTCAGCAGGCACTTTGTTCAGAGGGATCTTTATAGCTCACCTCCAGGAGAGGATGGAGAGAGCACTCACCGGCTGCAGGGACGTATTGTTGCTGTCAGACGAGAGGGAATAAAAGGTTTTTCTCTCCTCACTTTGTGTCTAACCTGGAGTGAAATTTTATAGTGACGCTTTTTTAACCAAGGCACACCTGAAATCACGGAGACGCCTGCTAATGCTGCCAGTGCAGTGTGGGATTTTTGGACAAAGTGACTTACTGTGTGTGAGGGGGTCAGTCGGTGGTCTTCTTCATGTTCTACCAGAGCAGAGCACAATGTTCTTTTCACTCTCGTCTGCCATGTTGGAAATGAACACGCGTCTTTATGTTTTTACACGTTTTTAACTCATCCCTTGAAGCCATGAGGCCCTCCTGCTCTTAAACTGTCTCTATTCTTGTATAATTTCCCTCTCGTCTGTCCGCCTTCGCTCTCTTGTGGCCAATATGTACAATATATCTCTGTCTGCATAACCATGAACCTCCAAAGCCACAGAGGCAGCTACACCTCGCTGACATTTATCACTATTATTCTCCTTCCTGTCTTCGCTTTATCTGACAGTGTTTCGGGGGCAGTTCGCACCTTTTCTCCTCCCGTCACTATTTCTCTGTCTATTCTGGTCAAGGCTGAATTGAAAAGGTCCGCCGGGTATGGGCGTCTGAGGGTGCTTTAACTCCTACACTCTCCCAACTCTGCAGCCCCCACTTCCCAGCCTTTGGCTTTTCTCCATCTCCTTCCTCCACCTCCCTTTGTGTACTTTCACAGAAACATACTGGAGAGATTTTCTTTGGAACATAAAGGCACTAATGGACTCACCATCCTCGGCTTTGTGCTCAGGTTTCTTCTAACAGGCTGAAGTTTAACATTTCTTCTGTGCAGCTCTGTGACATTAGCCCGATAATAAATATTATCATAAGAATAATAATATGTCTCCATGGAAGCTCCAGTCCATCTTTCTGCTTTTCAGATGCAGAACAGTTTTCACTGTCGTCCGCGTTAACATTTGGGCTTTTGAGTGGAGCCGTGGTTATCGTCTGCTCAGCCTCTGAGGGACTTGCTTTGATTGCAGAGCAGCTAATCAGAGGGCCGTGAAAATGTGCCTCTGCTTTCTGATCAGGACTCCCCCAGCAGAGGCCTGAACCACTGGGGTCCGTTCTCAGAAATCAGGCCTAAAACGAGGCCGTGATGCAGGCTGATGCTTGCTGGAGGTAATTCACCTCTCGTGGGCTTCCCTCAGGCTGAGAGCAAAGACTCAGACAAATCTGACGTGGACTTAACTCTGATTCTGTTCTCTATCAGACATCTTTTCAACGAGCAGTCGTTTAACATGAGCTCTTCATGTTCGTGCACTGTTACTGTCGTTTCATATGAAATATCTCAGCTGTTTGTGTGTCTGTCTGTCCTTCACATTCACCTCAATCCTCTTTTTAATGGGGCTAACTCGGCAGACAGACAGACGTCACAGGGTTGATCCAGTCAGGGCAGTACTCCCCCAGGACACCGTGATGGACATTTTTCACTGCTGTCAGAGGATTTATCGACAAAACAATAAGCAGATTAAACCATTGTTAAAATAAATGTTAGTTTTCGCCCTAAACCGTTAAAAAGTTGTGTGAAGATGTGTGTTTTCAGGCTCTCGCCCTCATTGTTGCACTGCTGTCGTTGTTGATGACGCGACTGATGTGCTGCACTGTGCCTTTGACAAACGTCAGTGTCTTTCTGCGTGTACGTGAAGCGACAGATTGTCCAGTCAAGACAGTTTGCGGCGCGCTGATGTTTGTATTAGATTCAGAAAAATGTAATCTCGTGTGATTAAGTCCACAGTGTTTGTCAGAGTGTGTGTGTGGCCACAGATTCATGCATGGATGCACCGGTGCACAGGATATACTGTGTGTGCTCATACATGTATGCATAGCTGTTTGTGTGACTGCGTGTGTGTGTGTGTGTGTGTGTGTGTGTGTGTGTGTGTGTGTGTGTGCGTGTGCGTGTGCGTGTGTGTGTCCTGGCTTCATTGTGCTGACTGGTTTATTGCTGTTCCAGGTGACGGAGCATGAGAACAGCAGAGTTTCAGGGTGCTGTTTTCAAGCACCACTGAAGCCACAAATTTGATTATTTTTTTTTCCTCTACAAGTAGTTTAGAGTTTGCATGAGACCCCCCCCTCCACACACACATACACGCACACACACACAGAGCTGAGTCACACTGCCATGGACTGCATCTCCTCTGGTTCCACCGGCCTGCATTATGCATCTTCATCCTCCGTTCTGTTTCCGTTCAGCATTTCTTGTTACGGTGAATCAGCAGCGTTTCGTGCTGCTCTGCTGTTTGTTTTGGCCCTTCATGGCTCGGACTCTGAATCTTTCTCAGTTTTTCGTACATAAAACAGAAGAAACGGGTCTGTCCTCGGCTACGTGTTTGTCCAGACGCGGTTCTGTCGTTCTGATGTTACGACGACGCCACGACATGTCGAGAAAAACTCGAGCTGCAAGTTTAAAATGAAGAAACTGGACCTGAAAATGTCACTTCATTTATTCCACAAAGGCTCTCTGTGTCTGTCCCTTATTCTCCAATCCCCATTGGACGAGGCCATGGACACACGGATCCAATCACATCAGGCAGAGATTAAACAAGGAGTGTCACAATGACACAGTGAGTGTGATAATGGAACAATAGAAGCTCTTTCAATTAAAGCTCTTTCTCCAGAGAAATCTGCTCAAGAGGAAATTCCTCCAATAACTTTGTCCCACGTCTGTTTATTCATTTTGACATTTAAATCTATCTTTCTTTAACCTTCCTGCAGCCTAAATTCAATATCTCCTCGGCATGCTCCATCAAGATAAGATGGAGCTCAGTCACCTTTGCAAACAGCTTTTGAGACTGTTTAATTAGTGGAGACAGAACAATAGAAGAGTGGATTTAATGGATGCTGAAAGGACACGTGGAAGACGGAGAGAACGTTACAACAACAGCTGTCTGTGAACCTGAAAGCTACATGCTAACGCCTGGCTAGGCACTGCTCAAACCATGAATCCATTTGATGGGCAGAAAACGATCAATAATTAGAACTGACTGGTCATTTAAGGCATTTCTGTCTCAGTCGTCTGTGTTTGTCAGACCTTACAGTGAGCTGAGTGTCTTAAGCTGCTGGACTGTTTGTCCAAAAACGAGGAATCGCTGTGGGCTTCGGGAATTAAGCCGATTTAGCACATTAGCAGATTAATCAATACTAAAAGTTACTTAGAGAGTATGAGATGCTCAGCATTGATCGGTTTCAAGAATGGAGTTTAGCTTTAAAGATACAGCTGAAATTACACCAAAAAAAGACTCACGCCGCCGACAGACAACATGATCAATGAGAATATTGACAGGCTGTGATCACTCACGCAGATTTTTAGGAGTTGTTGAGTTTGTTTGGAAATCCTCTGCATGTGGCCAAAGATGAAACACTTCCTCTGCGACAGGAAGCGAACAGGGTTTGTTGTAACGTGAGGGAGGCGACTGTCAGCAGTCACCACAATGGCCTCTGTTATTTATGTCAGCCATTGGCTTGACGTTGTCATTTTGATGTATAAAAGTGCGACGAACGGCGTCTTAAATGCATGCATTACGCTGCTCGGCTATGCACTTATGTTTTATTGCGTGTCACCGCGTGTCCTGCAGATCTGCCGGTGTCACTGTGATTAATGGCCGCCCTGAATGTGCCTAAGCAGCGTCCTCGCAGCCGTCTCCCCGCTACTCTCAGTGAGCCGCTCGTCAGCTGTCTCGGGCAGCACCTTGTCAAGTCTGATTTCCTCTGGAGTCCGGCCTCTGAAGCCACGGGGCCAGCTGCTTCCAACTTCAGGGCCTGTCTTCTGCCGAGCCCCCGTCTATTGCCTGTTGGCTGCCCTCCGGTCATCTGTCTGGCCTCAGATTTAGTCAAACCGCAGCTAGTTTACAGATAATTATCGGGCTGAGACCAGCTGTGTGGCACGCATCCACGGGCCCTTTGTTGCTAATTGAATTAGACCCCACGCTGGAAGTGACAGAGAAATGAACAGTTTCCCCCAGCGAGCCATGTGATTAGCCGACTTGGAGAGGGGAGGTCGGCTCGGGATGGCACGCCGGCGCTTGATGCCTGCGACTCAACGGCTGAGTCACATTCACCCTGACACCGACGCCTCCGTCAGGTTTCACTTTATGACGTGTGCCAATGGGGGTCAAGTGCAGCGAACGATCAAAAAGCGACTGCTGCCAGGCTTCCTGTGTGAGGGAAAGAGCCCAAAATGTCTGTTCATCGTTCCCACTTTCGCCCATCTGCTTTACAACTTATTGGTCGGCTAGATATACGACCAGGAGCAGCTTTGGTTTTTAAGAGTCGTCGTAAAAATGCCATAAACAAACTGTTTTCACCCCAACATTTCTTACTTATTTGTTATAGTCACAGCTTTGTGCATGAAGCACAAAATAAATCACAAACACACACCGGGACATGTCCTCCACTGTCCATGTCCTCTGCCGTCCATGTCCTCCACTGCCCATGTCCTCTGCCGTCCATGTCCTCCACTGTCCATGTCCTCCGCCGTCCATGTCCTCCGCCGTCCATGTCCTCCACTGCCCATGTCCTCCGCCGTCCATGTCCTCTGCCGTCCATGTCCTCCACTGCCCATGTCCTCCACTGTCCATGTCCTCCACTGTCCATGTCCTCCACTGCCCATGTCCTCCGCCGTCCATGTCCTCTGCCGTCCATGTCCTCCGCCGTCCATGTCCTCCACTGTCCCTGTCCTCCACTGTCCCTGTCCTCCACAGACTGCAGGTCCATCGTTTCCATCCTCACCCTCACATTTTGTATTTCAGCTCTTCTATTCCTTCTCTTCCCTTCATTTGTCCTCGTTTTTACACTGCTGTCATCTTTTCAAGTCTTTTTTTTTTTTTTTTTTTGCATTTCTGCTTTATTTATTTAGACAGCGACAGCTGGAGAGAGACAGGAAAGGCAGGGGACGGTGAGAGAGGGGACGACATGCAGCAGAGAGCCCGGCTGGAGCTGAACTGGGCCTCGGTGGTCAGGACTCAGCCCGGAGACGTGCTGTGCGTTCTACCAGCTTCAGGTCATCTGAAGTCACGAAATGCAGAATTAGCAGCATGTTTGCATGTTCGGATGAAGCAGAAGGAGTGTTTCCACCCTGCGCTGTACAAACCCTGTAACCTCAATATTTTGTTGCCGTTTTTATTGTAGGAGGAATTATAAAAACCTCATGAAATTCACGGCATTGGCAGCTGCTGTCAAACTCTGCCAACTGGATCACGTGAGGAGGGAAATATTTTACATCTCTGAAGGGAAAAAAGCTCTTAACAGTCAACTTTTCCAGTTCTCTCTGCAGGCCCTTTAGCGTTGTGAGGTGGGAGTTCAGCTCCTGTACTCGGCGGTGTGTGTACAGTAAAACCAAACCTTTCTGCCGTGCAGTCGCTTTCATTCTTTCCCCCGTCAGTCTCGTTGCCTACATAACGTGTGTGATGTTTGCCAGAGCAACCTTTCTGCAGCACAAGTCTGCCTGTGCCGTGGAAAGTAGGCCACTGGGGCTGCCGTCTGACTCTGCGACGCTCGGTGGCCGCGGAGCCTCAGAGGTTTATCCGCGGACGTCCGGTCGGTCGTCTGCTGACTTTGCTTGCCTGATAAACCTCGTGGCCTCACCGGTCTGCAAGCAGAGATCAGCATCTGTCTCTGTCCGCGGCACTGTGGGACAGTTATGTAAGTCCGTGATGTCGTACTATTCCTTCAGTGGCTCTGCGCTCTGATTGGTGCGCCGTTATGAAATGTGACACTAGTTATTTGGTTGTCATGTTAATTATTTATACACACCTCTGTTGGATGTAAAAATTGGGTTGTTGTGCTCTGCTGTGCAACAAATCTTCCATTCTCTCACAGTGAAACCGAATAATGTGAGAGTGATGTGGAAACAGTGTCACACGATGTGAACGTGGGAGCGGCGGATGAAACCTTTTCTATTATTTATCGTTTTACTGTTTTTAGTCCACTATTCATAATTCAACATGTTATACATTTGCTCTGTTGTCTTTCCAAGATGTATGACACATGTATCATGTCTTTTTTCGACGGTGGTTCGTTTGCTTGACATTTGGCTTTTTCCTGGCTCTCTGCTTCACAGTACCGTCGATCACAGTTCAAATAAGTACGTTAGTCAGTCCGAGACTTCACAAAGCTCCGGTTTGTAGGACGAGGGCAGATCTATCTGCAGAAAATTCATGGGTGTGTTTTCATCCGTGCATAATGAGGTGAAAATAAGAATGGTTGTGTTTTCCTTACCAGGGTCGTCAGCGGGGTCTTTTCCACGGCGTCCGCCATGTTGCACCGCCGTGTTTCTACAGTAGCCCAGATTGGACTAAACAGACACTGAGTCCAGAGAGCAGTTGTATGTAAGTTAGAATAAGTCAATGCTGATTTCGGTTTCTCACCAGCAGCTGTCTCCTGGATGATAGTCTTTGTCTGACTCGTCCGTCTTCCTCCACATGTGGACTTTCTTGCTCTTTATACGACGTCAGGATCACCGCGGCCACTAGAGGCTGAGCTCTGAGTGTAAATACGGGTGGTAAAAGTCGACCTGCGTGGAGAGGACGGCCTGGCTCCATGTACATACATCCTCCTCTCCAAACAAAGTACCCCGTGGATTTATTCATCCCTCCTCCTCCTCCTCCTCCTCCTCCTCTCTCTCCCCCCCTCACCATGTTCAAATTACAAGATGCTGTTTTGTGCCGGTGTGCCACAGAGACCATGCATGAAATTTATTGGCCCCGAGTCCTGCCATTTGACACGCAAGACGTGGCTAACAGATCTTGTGCCATTTCCCATCTCCTCCGGCTCCCGTGTAAAGCTGACCTTTCCTGCCTCCAAGCTATATTTAAACTCTGAGCACCAGAGACTTATGGCGGCACGGGAAATTTTATTATCAACGCTCTCCATTTGTCTGACTTAATTCAGGCCCGCCGTAGATTGTGCCAAAGCATGCCGTATATTTACACTCTGCTACGGCAAACAAGGGCACCGGTGACAAACCCGACCATCCACCCCTGAGCGGGGGCGATGCCTGGTGGAGCTGCTCCGGGGCGCAGCCTCGAGATTATAGGTTGTGTTTACAGTGCACATCACCTGGGTGAGAAGAATGAGGAGAACGGGAGCGACGTTGTTCCAAAAAGCAGAGGCTTGACCAGTGAGTCAAACACAAAGGGACTTGACATTTTGAAGAATCCCAGTTGGTAAAATGTCAGAGATTTCAGCCACAGAGACGTTCATCAGCCTTTACCGTTTGTCATCATTAGAGCAGACAGCAGGTTGAATGAGCTCACATGAACACACACGCTTCCTCTTTTTCTCGCTCAGCCATCTGCCTAACCACTCGCTGACTCTCTGTTTTGCTCTGGCAGGCCTGAGATGGGAGTTCAGAGGGTGCTCCAGGTGGATCTGAAAATGGAAAGCTTTCCAGAGCTGCTGGGTAGCCGCTGGATGGCCTGGCAGGTGGAGTACCCGGCCGGTCGCGCCGCCACACAAGAGGCCGAGACGGAGATCCGACTGGCGCAGGAGGACCTCGCAGGCATCGTGCCGCTGTCCATGGTGAGTGATGCCGCTTCTGGTTCGGCGCCACACATGAAGAGACGGCTGTGAATGAATGTGAAATCGGGCACCGAGATCATGTAAACCACCGCGTTCTGTTCATTCAGACCTCTGAACCTGTGAAGCAGCACGTGTTATGTTGTCTTTCAGCACATGAATGAAACACTTTCACCTTTTAACATGACTGACGGCAGCCAGAAGGAGAAAGACGAACGTTTTCATGTGGTCACGTTTCATACAGACTGTCAGTGAAGTATTTAGCAACAAAAAACACATTTAGAGAGGAGGATGTTAAAGTTCCCTGATGTTTAAAGACTGCTGTTTCATCATTTATATTCATGATATACTCACACTAACAAAGCCATCAGTGGGCGGTGGTGGAAAGTAACTAAGTACATATATGCAAATATTGCACACAAGTGCAATTTTGAGGTACTTGTACTTTATCTGAGTATTATTATTATTTCCTGATATTTTATACTTCGACTCCATTTCAGAGGGAAATGTTGCTTTTCTTTGCCTCGTGGCATAAATCTGACAGCTATAGTTACTATTTATTAACTTTTCAGATTAAGATTTTACAAAACGTGACGAGTTTATAAAATACTGTGTATTAAAATACTGTACAGAAAAACAACATGCCCCAGTGCATGCTGGTCCTATACCTGTCTGCCCATGTATGTACGCCTGAGGTGTGTGTGGAGCTGCTCAGTTCTTAGAAAACAAAACAAAACATGATGAATAGATGTGAAAGGACTGAACTGACCATCGCTGTGCTGCAAACGTGCTAATTCACCCATGATAACAGTCCAGTCATGTAATATAGACGTGGAACATTGTGGATGGAGTGAGGCTCACCGCTCTGTGAACACATGATTGGATGAATAAATCTAAAGTATGCTAGCAGCTGTGTTTGGGAGCGCTTCATATCCGTCGCCTGTAAACAGTTCGTTTGAAAGTCTGTTTCGTTCACGGCTCACACGGCGTCCCTGCTTCTTAAAACCAGGCTTGTGTTTCCACTTCAGCTCAAAGGATCTGAGTACTCCTTCCATCAGCGCTGCTTCCACAGATAAGGCAGTGCTGTAATGTGGGCCTGTGCCCGCAGAGTGTTTTTAGGAGCGGGGCAGGAAGCGAGCATCTGTAGCTCCCAGCAGGCGTCAGATGGGGTCTAGATTCTGGCTCTGGCCTGAGGGCGAGCCTGGAGCTGTCTGTCTCCCTCAGCGAGGTGCAGGTACTCTGTGTGTAGATTAAGCAAAGCTCCCCCTATAGAACTTCACACAGAGAGCGTTTCACACATCTCTGCAGCTCTCCGGCGGCCCGGAGAGCGCCGCGTCTGATTTAGACCAGGAAGGCTCAGGTGGAAGAATGAGCGACATCAGTTGTGTTGCCTAAAGAGAAAGACGTGCTGTCACATCAGCGCTGATTACTAAGACAAAAATTGCATTCATTTCTATTTCGGTGCTTCTGATCTGCATGATACATACCTGACTGTTGTGTCAATGTTATTCTCTAAGTATTGCCCATGGCTGTGTAGATGATAGATGCGCGTGGGTGGCTGTTCCTGGATTCAGAGGAACGCGGCGCATCCTCACCCACTGATCCAGTCTCAGGATAATTCGAGCTCTGTGTTTAATGCCGCGGTATTGTTCGAGTTCCTTTTCTCACGTCGTGTCACTGATGTACCAACAGCCTGCTCGCCTTTTTCTCCAGGAATATACAGTTTGCTCCCACATCTTCCACTGACTGCGAAGATGATTTGCATGATTATCTCTGCTCATAAAAATAATTTGCTGTTGCCTGTTGAATGAGAAACATATTTTAAGTAAAATCTTTCCACGGCTGATTTGATTTGGCTGTTGTGTAAAACATGCTTTTGTAAGATCTCACATGCTCTCATCCATCATTTCTAAAGCCGCTGAATATTCAGCTGCTTTGACATAGAAGGATTTCACGGCTCTCTATAAATCATCTAACTTTTCTTTTTCACGGTGGCAAATATCCATCTCAATTAACCTGATATTACATTATTTGCTAAACTTGGCTAAATCAATTAGGGACAGGATAATTTAGGCAGGAGCCTCCCAGGAGCCAAGATGAATAGTGTTTCATGTGTACTAAAACAGATGATGTGCTCTGTGTGTGTGTGTGTGTGTGTGTGTGTGTGTGTGTGTGTGTGTGTGTGTGTGTGTGTGTGTGTGTGTGTGTGCGCTACTCGTGCCGTGGGGACATAAATCTCTTTACAGAGTCACATTGTGTGGACTCACCTTCCTTCTGGGGACAAAATCCAAGTCCCTGAAACATAAATCATTACATTTAAGGGTGAAGACTTTGGGTAGGGTTTGGTTTGGATTAAGGGTTGGGGGGGGGGGGCAGCAAGTGGCTGCTGTGGTTATGGTGAGAGTAAGTCTCCAGGAAATGAGTGGAAGTCTCATAATGTGATGGAAATATGTGCGTGTGTGTGTGTGTGTGTGCAGAAAGGCTTGATTTTCCCTTTTCCGTACCTTGATTTGCCATTCTGTTGGGAGGCCCGTCAGGGAGTCAGTGAAGCAGCTGCTGTCATGTCAGGGAGTGTGTGTACACAGTGTATTGAAAAGGATAAAGTTCACCGATCAGCGTTCACCTTTGATACGAGCGTTTCAAACGTTTTCATCATCTGGCTCGTATGGAAAACAGGTTGATGGGACGACTTTATTTCATTTTATTTTGCTCCGTCGTGAAGCGCTCTCCTCGCTTTTCTACTTAATTTTCTTCCGAGTGCCTCTCCTGCACAGACAGCTTCCCAAGGTGCACAGCGTCTCCAGCCACTCCACGCCACTTCACACACAACACAAATACTTATGCATGCAGACACATTCAGAACTCATTAACTCTGTCTTCCTCTGTCCCCCTTTCCTCTCCCCTCTCTCCTGTGCACACACACGCAGACACACATGCACATGAGGCTTTTGCAATCTGCATGCACCAATATGAGAGGAGCACACAAGCGAGAAAGAGGAAGGCTGAATTAGATTACTTGGGATCACTGTGGCATGAAAGGCCCACAGATAAGTTCCTCTCCCTTCCCCCGCTACACTGGTAGAAAAGAGGAAGTAAGGTAATGTAAGAGCAGGGCTGTCAAACCCTCGCACACACACACGCACACACACACACACACACACTCCCATCACCACATTGCCTCCACCGAGGGGAAAACAGACTCAGTGATTCCGATGGAAAACAGGTTTCTGCACACAGAGCTGCAGCCCCTGTAATAGAGCAGCGGCGAAGGAAATGCAGCAGAGACTTGAAATATGAAATGTGGATGGACAGAACGTATGATAATCACATGTGTGCTCTCATGAAACAAATGCTGAGTTACTGTAAGGGGCCACTTTAATCCTGCAGTATGGGAATATCATCAGGGAGCCACGCAGAGTCGAGGTCAGAGCTAATAAGTCAGTGACGTCTGCCCACAGCAGTCCAGATCCAGCATCATGTTTTTGCTATTTCAGCTCCAGACTGCTGCTGTAATCATCCTCTAGTTTTCTCCAGATGCACAGTGAGAAAAAAAAAACAGCCTGACCGTAATATGATTCCACTGCTCTGAGGTTCACGTCGGTAAGCCTTACAGAAGGAAAAGCATCTTCATGTGTTGGCTTTGGATGCAAGTGCTGCAGGTTTTTAAGTCACGAGGCAGCCGTGTAGCTTAAAACTTGAACTAGCTTAAAAAGCTGCTCTGTGACATGTCCCCTCCCCAGATTCCTGCTGGAAATTACACCCTCATAGTGCAGATTGTCATGGAGGTGATGTTTAAATGCTGTGGAAATGTCTCAGACTTGCGGTAAGGCAGTTTTCACCAGCTGATCTGTAATATGTCAATTTATCCCTGTTGGCAAGCTTTAAGCGTTACTTAGTCGGCCAGCAGGAGCAGAGCAGCATTGACTTCCCGTCAGAGTCTTCTTTCTCACCGCTGGTCCAAGACGAGTCTGATATTCCTGCTTTGGCCTCTTGTTTCATCCCCTAACTCCTGAGAACAAACGTCTGGGTCTCTGAGAGCCAAAGTAATGAGCCTGCAGCGGGGCTGCAGTCTGCGGCGTCGATCCTCGGCGGGATCAGCAGCGTTAGCGTCATTCCATAGACAGTGTTAATATCCAAACATATTGATTAATGCAGCTTTGAAAGAAATATGATTGTCTTGCTGCCTTCGCAATTAGCTACGGTGAAGACGGCCAAAGGCCCTTTGTAACGCGGCCTGTCATCGTTAGCGTCGTCTCATGTTTGGCAGTCTTTGTCCTGATCAGTGATGTGGACAGCAAATCAAATGTTCAGCCTGGAGACAGAGAAGCAAAGCAGAGGAAAAGCAGACCTTCAGAGGCAGCGGAGACGGGAGACGCACGGCGAAGTCTTTTTAATCGAGTTGAGAGGCGAGACTTCACAGAGCGCGCTGAAGGCTTCTGTTGACACAACAAGTCTGTGCTTTTGCTTTGGAAGGTCCTTTCATCTGTAATTAGCACTAATTAGTCTAATAAGCTAGACTGTATTTTGGAGTGATGGAGACGCTGCTGTAATTGTGTTTTGACCAGAAATAATCTCATAAACCGAACGAGGATCCATAACTGACCATGTCTCCGAAGGTTGTAATGTAATAAAGCTAATGACCATCAGTGATGGGGAGCTTATTTAGGGTTTGATCACATTTATGGCCTGTTACCTCAGCGCCTGCTCAGACCCGTTCCTGCGCCCATTTATGGCGTGTCCTAAATTACCGCACCCTTGCTGGAATTGATTATTATAAAAAGGTCTTTTTATTGCTTTTTCCCAGCCAAGCGATGGGCTCTGCCACGGGTGACACCTCCGGGAGAGCGGCGACGTGGTTTTGAAAGATGAGCTCTCTTTTCCTGCTGCCTTTGAAGAGGCCTGTGTGTTGTCACAGACCCACCTGCACCGGGAGGGCTCAGAGCGCCGCTCGCCACTTTGTCACCAATTTCAAACCACCGAGCAGGAGTTCTGCAAATGCAGCAATTATTTCTAAAGCAGAAAATGAAAAGAGTACTCAAAAGTTTCAGTCAGTTCAGAGCGAGGAAACGCCTCAGAACTCTTCCTGCCGGCTGTAACGCCGCTCGCCTGTCCTGCCTCGTCTTGTCGTTACCTCTTTTCTCCTCCTATATTCCTCTGCACGCTCCAGACAAACATACATTAATATATTAACAATGTAGATTAATTGCCTCCCTCGTCACCCCCGCCTCCTCCTGTCGGCATCCTCCGTTTCCCTTACAGTGTGAAAGAGCTGTGTGTTTTTTTGGGTCATGTTGAGATGGATCTTAAAGGCAGTAATTGGATGCCGGAGCAGATTCCCCTGCACAGTAGGAGGCTGGTCCATTATCTTTTAGCATGGTGAAGTAATGCGCTCCTGTCCGGGCTGCCCTCATCATCATTACCCATGCTGTGGATGCCTGGTGATGGAGAGGGAGCAGGAGGACAGGGCATACATCATATCTGGACTCATCAGTCTTCCTGTTCCAGCCGAGACACCACACTGTGCTCGCTCACACGAGCGTTCGCGGGCATAGAGATGAGGAGAAATGAAAGCAGCCGTTTGTATTCACATGCCGCTCCCATATATCGTTAAACAATACATCATCACCCTGGCCTTCTCTGGCCACTTCTGCACTCACATGATAAAGTCATCTATCAACATCCTCCAATGAATGTTTCATTTTACTCCTTTCGATTTCATTCCCTCCGTTGCAATGCGCATCTTCTCTGCCGGGCAAGTGAGATCTGACTGACCATTCATCAAACACATAGTTAGACATACAGACAGGAGCATCTGTATGCCAGCTAATCCTGCAGAGCCGCTGCAGGGGCGCCGCTAATATCATGCAAGCTGTTTATCAAAAGGGGATGTGCTATACACCTTGCTTGAAAGCACCTTATTTCATCTAATAACCTCAGCCACTCTGTTCCACTAGTGCTGAGTCTCTGTTGCATGCCTCCAGTGTTTTAGTGGAACAGAATAAAACAGCACTTTTTTCACCTCGCATGAGTCACACAGTTTACAATAAGGGGCTGATGGATGGACCCCAAGCGAGCAATCCATTAGCATGTACTACAGCTTAGAGGCTGATGATGAAGTGGTAGCACTAATTGAGGCTGCTGCAGTATTCACGTGTGGCGTACTACATGTAAAACCAAATGGGACAACAGATTGTGACAAATGGTCACCTAATCCAGAGCGCCATCGAGTCCTAGGCTTAACATTTTCCGCGTTCCATCACAGGACATATTTTGAAGGACTGACACTCCTGCATGTACAGTGAGAGAGTGAGTGGGTGATACGCAGAGGTTTAATGGTAAATTCTTCCAGAGTCACTCAGGAAGACAGTACACTGAACGCTTTTGTGATGGAAAGGCTGAAAGAGAGTGGGACGGCTTCACGACCTTTAAAACTTACACACACGCGACCTCTCTTTGTGTGTGTGGTACGTGGCTCAAGCTGTAGATGAATGCGTTTTGGTGCTCGCTCATTACGGTGACATCAGAGAATTATCAGTCACCGTAAAGAAAGCTCCTCGGGCCGTGAGGTCAGATTACTTGTTTACTTCGCTGTGGCAATTCTCCCAAGATGATGCAACGCGTTCGTGATTCATGCAGTAAACACTGCACTCGTGTAAAGTTTATTCTGTGTGCCTACAGAAAATGCTTTAGACCTGTACCCTTTGGAACCACTTATGTTCTAGTGCCTCTAATTGAATGCTGTGAACCTTCATCCCCGTCACTGCAGCCCTCTCCGTTCTCTCAACCCCGTCAGTTCTGGTGGAACTCGTTTGTACTGCGAGGAAACAGATGGGGGGATGAAGCGAAGGGCAGGATCCAGACTGACGGATCGGTAAATGTCCATATCTCACGTCTCCCTGTAATTGTTAACTTCCCACGTTCTGACCCAGTTCTGTTCGTTCCGACTTTAATCCCGGCCCGCTGAGGTTTGAGAGGAATGTGTGTATTTTTTAGCGGTAATGGACTCTACAGTGGAGCTGACCTTTGTGCCTGCTGAGAGAGGTCCGTGTCCAGAGGGCAGCTAAGCCAAGCTAAGCCAAGCTAAGCTGGCAGTATGGATCTCGATCAGAGCCGGGTGAAGAAATCAGACAGAGATCAGGAGGTCATCTCCCACAGGCATGGTTGGCTGTTGGTGAAGAACTCTTCATCGATCGTCCGACTGTAATAGATATCGGGCTGAAATTGAGCAGACTGGCGCGGGCAGGGCTGTTTCCTTGGCTTCTGGCCTCCGGGCCCCGGCTCAATGGGCAAACAGCGGGGGCACCAGAGAGACATCGCTGTATCAGAGCCAGCATCAGTCAAAGCGGCCGCTGGCTCCCTTCCCCGAGCCCCTGCAGCTCGCTCACTCATCTCCAGGTGAGCACAGAGCTGCTCGTGTCCCTGGTGTCTGACCTTGGTTCTTCCAGAGTCTGGCTGTTTGAAATTCACCAGGGACGCCAGCTCCTCCCTCCTGACCCATTGATCCAGATGTATTACAGGTATTGTATTCATGAGAATAGCAGGGGATTTGTCCTATAAACTTAAAATATTGTACTTCCACGTCCAGCCATGTTTTATTCACAACTCCTTTCCACAGCATGAGGTTCAATTCATGGCATCTGAGCCGTAGAGGGTGTCTCCGTCCCTCCAGCGCCAGTCCAGTAATTCCTAACTTTGTTTTGAAAGTGCAGAAACTAATAAGCTCTTTGTTAATGGACTCATGTTATGGACAGGCGTGTTTACGAGAGATGCCCTGAGGATTCGTGGATGCAGCGCAGAGCACCAGAGCTGCAGCTCATAGGCCGACTGTCTCCCAGAAAATGTCTTCCTTTACATCCTGTGTGTCTCCTGTGAAAGTAAAATATTTACACTCGATAAGATTTAAGATAGACCCTTCGATAAAATCTCTTTGCATTGTAGAAAATGAAATATACTGTCAACAACCCATGTTGACTGAGGGATCAGGGACAGTTCATAAAGTGATTAATATTTATGGGGGGATTTGTCCCGTCAGCAGTGTCATTGTGACAGTTCCCCACAGTCAAAGTTTACTCGTAAATCATGTGCAATCATAAATAATTTACAGCTGAGAGCGATTCGCTGTGACTAAAACATCAATACCGTCCATGAAGTGTCATGCGAATCCTCTCGCACAACTGGCCAAGCAGCTCAGACGAAGAAGAGGGAGGTCTCCACATGTCATCGTTTGAAGTTTGTGAGGGCAACAATACGACATAAATCATTCCACCACGAGTTTCTGTTCAGGTTGATGCGGCACATTCGGGTCCTGAATCAGCGCTAATCATCCCGTCCTCTGATGTTCTCTGTCTTACCGCGCCGGCTCGGTCATCAAAAGTAAAATTCAGGTCAGACATTCAGAAGCAAAATGCTTTATTCTTTCATTTCAGAGACACTTAGAGTGCGTCAAGGCATTGAACACTGAAAGCAAATGGTAATACATTTATGTTTTGGTGGAAAGGCTCTGTTCTCTGAGGGGCCTCAAAGAGTCTGAGCAGCAACGAGGATTCTGTGGGAGAATTAATCCCTCCTTACAGGAAGAGTTTGACATTTTGGAAAATATGCTTATTTTCTTTCTTTGATACCGTTTTCATGTCTGTCTGGTAAATAAGAACCTACAACCAGGAGACAGTCAGCTTAGCTTGCTTAAAGTCTGGAAGCATTTGGAAAGAGCTAGCTGGCTAACACATGGTGGTGTGATGGGGGGGGGGGGGCTATTTGCTGCACTTTTTCTTGGATTGGTGCACCAAATAAACCCCATAAACCTGAACTTTTTATCAATCAAAGACACGAGGTATAACGTGTTCATGAGCTTTAGAGTTACCTGGATTCTCATAAGATCACACAAGCGAGAATCCATCTCACTCAAGTTACGCACTTTTGTGGTTTTGACCAATCAGCATCCCATTAGGAAGTACTGGCAGCTACGGGCAGGCGTGATTTAGGTGTGACCACATATCTCCACCCCTCTATTACAGCGCCCAGCAATAATTCAGCTCATTCTCATATTGGCACTGCTGTGACAGGGAATAAAGTGCCCTTTCTACAAGGTCTCTTAATTTTTTAATGAGGTACCTGCTGAAGTGGCACCAATTCGTCCCGTCCACCTGACCCTCGCCGCGATCTCCCGCCACCTCCCCTTTTAAGCCGACACTTCCTGGAGCAGGTCCACTATCATAGCCGCCATCAAGTAAATCAGCCACAGCCAACAGTAATGAGCAGATCAGATCTCTGACCGGCGTGTACCTCAGAAAGGGCACCCGCTGGAGACGGGTCTTTGTGCGCCACGCACTGCAGCCGCCTTCATCCAGTCAGCGGGGAAGAGACGAGGAAGAGGGAAAAGGGAAGACAAGGGAGGAACTGGCTCATTCTTGGAGGAGCAGGAATTGGAAGAGAAGGGATCAAGAGAGAGACCCTCATTAAAAGGCAGTGTGTTGGCTTCACAACCATCCCACCACTTCAATGCGCTGTCATGCGGTGATGTATCGCTCTGCATGGTGCTACCAAGGCCTTTATTCCCACTCTCCTCCATGTTTCTCGCTTCTAGCCAATTAAACGCCCACTGGAATAGAAGAGAGGAAGTGCCACATTGAGCATTGCACAATGTGGAGAGAGGAGCTGATGAAAGGACATGTCTCTTTTAGTCTGCTTAATAGCTTCAGGACACTGTCTGAGTGGCATTTAATGTCTACAGCAGATAATTCACTATCCCCCTACTCCCATTTCAGTTTCCTCACACGTACGCACAGTTTATCACCAAGAGATGAAAATGTTTATCAGAACTATGAATATTCATTTACCATAGGTTAGTTGACTATTGGCATACTTCACTGCCCCTTTTTAATGCATTTGCTCTTGAAACGACATGAAAGATCATAAAGAGGCTCGTGTGCAATGATAAGTCATCAATTACGGTGGTAAAAGCACCAGATTAGGTGTCATGGCTTCTCGGTTTTTTACTGCCTCGACTTGCGTGTTTGGGTTTATTTGGACAGCTCGCTGGCTTCAGCTCAGCCCCAACAATGCCGGCCTGACATGAATAGGTGTACACACTAAGTGTATACACTGTTTACCACCTTCTCTTCTCTCTGCTGCCCCATGAATAATGCAAGCCCTAAGATCCCCAACTCAACACTGTGCTTGACCTGTTCATTTGTTGCCGGAGCCTCGATGTCGGGTCAGAATGTGGATGTGTTAGTGCAGGGCAGCAGCAGAGGCTAATCGCAACTCCAGGACGGGCAGCTTCGCTACTTCGCATGCTGCCGGTGTCACTCAGGCTGACACCATAAATCTCACTTATTTTCAGATCCAACCGAGACACAGGCAGAAATTACGGCCCAGAGCACATTACCAGCCACAGCAGCGTGCTGAATGCTAACAGAGAGATCCCTGATAAAGCAGACAGGCAGTTCTCTCACAGATTATTGAGCAAAAAGACTCCTATCTGTGAGACTTGAAGGCCCAGATTGGCTCGTAACTAAAGCACAAACACCGGCATCAACAGTTGGGAATCAAATGAACAACAAAGCTCTGCAGTATGCAGAGAAACATATGGAAAAAGTGCATTTGTACATACAGTTACAGATGAGTGTTATCTGCCTTCTTATGCATGCATGTCAGTGTGGGGGTGCAGAGACGTGAAGGACAGGACGATGAGACAAACTGAGCTCGGTTCACGTGAACACCTGCTCGACGTCACACAGCTCTGCTCCTCAGTGAAGGTGTTTGACTGACCTCAGTGCTCAGAGGTGAAGGCTGCAGGTCTCAGGTGCTTCAGGCTGTGGATTCTTTACCTCTGCACGGCGCTCAGTAATTCTGTATACACCAAGAAAAGCACATAACGATGGGGGTCTTAACTGAACATTATTACATAATCCTGAGGACCCTCGTTAAAGAGGGTCCTACGAGGGGCCGTAAATCATGTGTTAACGTCTTGCTTTAAGGCATTCTGCTGCCCTGAAGGCCTGATTTGGCCTTGGTAAAAGCAGTGCGACTCCGTACTGCCCCGATGAACATGCAATAAAGTCCACCGTACAAGTCAGTGATGCTCTATAAGTGAAATAATCCATTCATACCATTGCACTACTGATAAATAATGCACTCTGCGTGGTGGACTGTGCTTCAACACCGTCGCCGTTGCTCATGGATTATCTCTTAACGAGTCACTGCCACGTTAATCTTGAAACAACAGATAATAATGGTGAGCAATGGGGACGTTACCAACGAGCTCAGTCTGCGCTGCAGTTTCTACCATGTGTAAAGCTTTTTACTTTGCACCTCATCTGCAGCGTGTTGATCTCATGTGAACATTCTGTATATTCAAGGAAACTGCTGCACACAGTCCGGATGAAAACATGGTGTTTAACAACATCTTTATGTCCTGTAAGCGACACTCTTAAAAGCACTGCATGATGCACCTTTCAGTGCTCTAAAATGAAGCTTTGGAAGAACAAAGCCGGAGCAGAACGATGGTTAAAAAGCATCTCAGGCTGTATCTGGTCATGTTTCCAGCCTCACAGGCCCCAGATTTCGCTTACTGTAAGAGTAACGCTGCTGATGTGCACCGCTGGCCTCCATTTGATGTTTAATTGTGCTGTCTGTGTCTGAGTGTGGACCACTGATGCATCACTGGAGGATCCCGCTGTGGCTTATTACTGCCAGGCCCTGCTCTCTGCTGCTCTCAACCTGCTGGGTCATCTCCAGCTGCTGTAATCTAACATTATCCTCCGCCTTCACCGGGTCCCAGCCATTTACCCCATCATGTATTATAGATGACCCTCTGGAAATGGAGGAATCCCAGCAGACGCGGAATTAATTTACAGCAACCCTCGATTTTAAGGGGAATTGAATCAAAGTCAGCGGCACGGGGAGAGGGGGGTTTATTGCTATATAACACTGTCACAGTCTATAAAATTGTAATGAAAAGCCATTTGAAGATTAAGTGTTTTTTTTGTGATTCATTGGTATCTCTTGGCTCAACTAATAATCATTTCACTCCAAAGCTGAACGGCCTCAGTAATTGATGCTTACAAACGACCGGGCTCCTTTCAACCAAACTTAATCCTCCTTTTCTCTTGTTGAATGGCGTCGATTCACAAGCTCACAAACACAGAGGAGAGCCTTTAGGATCCGCGCTAACAGGATGTGCACGTCCTGTGTACGTCCCGTTACAGCGGCATACACGTGAATGTGGCGACAGGAAGTCAGGCCCTGTGCGTTGGCCCCGTCTGCTCTTGTCAGGTTCGGCGACATTATTCGAAATGAATGCGACATTTTATTCCACCGGCATCACCCTGGAGTCAGATTTCCTCTGTTAGAAGAAAAATAGTTGTAGCCGCCTCAGTAGAATAGCAGTGAAGTGTCTTCAGTGCTGCAAAACTTCAATACAGCCGATAAAGAAAAAAAAAAACAGACTCTTGGGGTTCCTGCCCATTGAAATTAAGGAAATGTGAGCGGGGCTTTTGTGTAAGACCATCCCCGAAGCAGGATGAAAACAGCTTACAATGAGAGACTTTTGTCACGCCGTACAATTAGCTAAAGTCATTCCAGTTCCCCAACAGCAAGAAGGCTGCGTTCGTGGTATAGTACAAGTATTTAGAAGTACACTTTGACCTCAATGGCAGCTACTTAATGTGCTGCCCGTGGTTCCATAGCAATCTGTGTAATTGAAGTGCAAGTTCTTTGGGCTGAATAAGCGGAAGAGACAATCCAATGTGCACGGGTGACTTCAGAGAGCAAAAGTTAACTCAAACTCATCTTAATTGGCCCCAATTATCTACTGTGACAATACCGCAGTGTGTGCGTGTGTGTATGTGTAATGAAAGGTTAAGATTTATGTTCAGAGTGATGAAGCTGTGCCGTTGAACTTAAAGAAGCAGGGCTGTCTAGACCACAGAGGTCACTCGCTGAGAGTACCGCTAATACAGTCCAGGGCAAATCGCAGCATTGGTGCTTTTTACAGAGAGCCTCAAGCCGATTAGCCGCTAAGTGCTAATTTACACCCAGTGTTCCTGAAAGAGTCCTGGCAGGTTAAGTCTTATGATCCTGCTCCACAAAGCCAAAATGCATCACACAACCAACTAAAAGCTAAAGCAGGAGAGCTGTGTGAGGTGGAAGCTACCTGGTGAGGCAGCCATGACTCGCCGCAGCCGAACTGCCATCTTGGTAGTTCATTATTCCTACAAGGTAGTTACTAAAGTAGGGTGAGCATATCTTCAAACCCCCAAACCAGGACCCCTAAGTGTACCACAGGTTCATGCATGTGCACACCTGTCACAGGCGTTTTCATTAGGACAGGTGGACGATTATTCCAGTGCCTTCAACACCATGAACGCAGCAGAGCCACAGGCGTCGCAGCCTGGCGCGCCGATGACTCACTGCTAGCAGCAGCATTGACAGCGACACACTGAATGACTGACACACACACACACACACACACACACACACACCCATAGACAAATCAGTGCTGAGTTCAGACGTGTGGTGTGTTATTCATGTTTTAATGTTGGGTTAGGTGATAATCAGTGGGACAGAATATGAAGACGTATGTCAGCTTTGAAAACAAGCAGTGTAATTGGTGTGAAAACATGAATATTTTAGTGTTTTACGGATATTTGTCGAGTCTCAGGACTCTCATACGGGACGTCTGGTCACTTTAAGATAAACTCCTGTTAACCATGTTAGTCTTAGCGTTTGACTCCAGTGGACTTCAAGCGATTTCATTGAGGTTAAACTGCCTTTATGTGTGTATTAATAGATATTACATGTAGATTCTAACATAGATATTAGTAGAAGACACACAGGAAAGCAGAAATGCGTTCAGTTAATCCCTCTGTGTCAATGTATAAGGCTGTTTAATGGGTGAGACAGCTGTCAGAGCACAGCTGGACACTGAAGGTCGGCCAACACAGAGCACACTATCTGCATTTCAGTCATTCTAAGTTTTGTGGCAGTGCTTATTATCATGTCAGATCGAGGTATCACAACCTGTCTGTTACGTAATTCACTGGTTGAAAACTTTAAACCTTCGTCTTAACGTTGTAGGGTAGCACTGTTCTTCTTATTATTTTACCTTCTTATTGTATTTTTCTTACAGGAAAATGTAACATATGTTACATTTTCCTGTCAGCAAAGCCCCCATCAATGAAACGAATTATCATCATTAACAATGATCGTATACTTAATGCCTGTAAACGATGATTGCTGGATTTTTAACTTTGAGGAAGAGAAAAGAGGCCAAGCGGCGTTCGCTGTGTCTTCCAGTAAAAGGCAGAGTTTGAGACGTCGGCTGGCAGCGCTCTTACTGAGCAATTACACATGCACAAGGAGGGCAATCACTACCGCCACGGAGGCTGCAGAGAGAGCCTTCAAACTGCCGCGGATCCAGGACAACATGAATAAAAGCTGGATCAACCCCGGCTTCATTACTGGTGATGTGTGTGAGCAGAGCGGCAAATGATTCTGTGAAGGCCAGAACTCAAAAGGACTCAAACGCAGCAGCGATCACACAAAGACTGAAGCCCAAAAAAGTTCCCGAGTTTACTTAAACGCTCGAGGTCGTGAAAGAAACAGGCAGTCAGCGCAAACAAAGCAGACGAGGAGCCGGCAGAAAGGCTGAGCACGAAAACTGTCCAAGAGTCAAAAGTAAAGCATCGAGCTTACAGAGCGTTAGACAAGAATCAAATCCAAGAGCAGGAGGAGGTCAGAGGAAACGCAGAGGCAGCAATAACGGCTGCAAGGCCAGCGGAGACGCTGCGGCAGACACACTGATGGCAGGAAGTAAAACAAACCGAATCCAAGAAGGTGAAAAACTTCAAATTAAAACAGGAACAACTACAGTGAGTGACACAGATTTGAACAACAATTTCCAACATGAAATCTAATTATTAGCATTTCAGTCAATTCAATGATGTCAACGATGAGTAAAATCAGTAAAATCGAATTATTTTCATCAATTAGCTACCTTTAGAGCATCTCAGTGTTTTGTATTCTTCCTAATTACTTTCCCAATAATTAAAACAACCCTCACATAGCTGCACTTAATTTCATACTTAGAAAGTTAGAAACTCAAAAGTTCAACGCGCACCAAATGCTGCACGTTGCCTCTTTAAAAGAAACCAGACGAGACTGAAGATGAGCAGCGGACCTGACGGAGGAATTTAAATGACAGAAACACGCTCTCTGAGCTGCTGTCACACCAGCTGCCATCACTCATTAACTGTCCACCCAGCAGTGCTGCTCATTTACCCAATAATCCCTAATTGAGTAGCGATTGTGCAAAGCCTCTTTAGGTCATTCTCAGTGCGTCTGTGCTGATCTCCCTCCCTCCGTCTGCAGGACTCTGAGATCCTCAACACCGCCGTGCTGACCGGGAAGACGGTGGCCGTGCCGGTGAAGGTGGTGACCGTGGGAATAGACGCCTCGGTCATCGACGTGTCCGAGGCGGTCAAGTGCCGCTCCACAGACGAGGACGTGGTCAAGGTGAGCCGTTTGAGAAGCGAGCCTCTGTGAGTGCAGAGTGAGTGAATGTATGTTTTTAATGTGTGCGTAAAAGCAGGTGGAGGTGCTGAAAATCATCTGAAAGAACTCTGGTCTGTGTGGAGCCATGAGGAGGCTCTAACCTTCCTCAAATGAACTCATTTCACAAACACAAATGTCAGATCTACGTCACGTTTTCCACCGTTTGAGCTCTGCCTGGCGCTCTTTTCATGACGTCATCTCGCTGTGTTCTCTTCTTCTGTGATGGCGCCCGGCTGGAAAATTGGCTCCACCAGCTGTTTATCTCGATGCGCCCGACTCCTAATATTTGCATAATGATAGTGGATAGAAACGCATCTTCATTTGCATTTTCTTTCTGTAAATTCAGTTAAAATTTGCGGTTTTATCACTTCTCTTACTAAAGCATGCCTTCGATTGACTTCAAGTCCATTTTTGCTGATGGTTTTCAACGACCTCTTCCATCATCTCAGTGCAGTTAAAAGTCAGTGAAGTGATCCATGTAGACCCATTTTTTAATCTGTTCATATTAATTAAATATCCATATATTTCTATATTAATATACCAATGAATGAATCATTTTGAATCAGTGTTGTCTGTTTACAGAAGAGTCCATCCTGGTTATCAGAGCAGCTCAGCGCAGCAGCTCTTAGTTAACATCAAATCAAAGTGACTTCACAAACGTGCACTCAGTGACTGACACATGCAGGAACTGTGACGCCTTACAGACAATGCATTAAAGCTTATGTGAAGGATAGATGAGAAGATTTTCTATGTTTAGCACATCTATATAAATCCTCCAGAAAGGATAAACAAACACCAGCAAACAACATGAAAGTGTGTGTTTGATATGCAGTGACTGCTGACAGGTTGCTCAAGTTTTCCTTTATTTTTAGAGCCCCTTTCAAACCTGGGGCACCAGGCACGGCAGAATAAACAGGCCCTTACAGTGTTAGAAAATGGAGCCGGGTATCAGCGGCTTTGCTCTCCAAACAAAAGAAGTCGCTCTCCAGCAGAATCTCAATGAACTCTGTAATGATCTACAGAAGGAAAAGCAGAGGAAATATGACATTGTCTGTGGTCTGTTTCCAAGAGGCTCAGTATCTAGAAACAGCTCCCCGCTGCGCCGAGAGCTCCTTCCAGTCGCGCTTCCCGTGTCAGCCCGTCGAGATCAGAAAGGATGGAAGGATGCAGCGAGTCAGACCCGCGTAATGTACGCTAATGAGCCGTAATGAAACAAAATCAAAAGTAGAGGAGCATATTTTGCCACATCGATCCACTTTATCGTGTGTGATGAGCGAGTCGGGGGACGGTTAAGTGAGTTCCAGAGGGAAATTAAACCCCAGAGATGTTTAAGAAGAAGCCACAGCTCCGCCGCTGATATCTGGAGGTCAGAGGAAGCTCACTCTGCAGAGTTCTGTTCTAATCATGTATGTAAACATGACTAATTTATCTAATTTTGACCTGGGGAATTAGCAAAAACACACAGTGACATTAAACCTGAATAATGAATGACTGCACACATTAGATTATGCTTCTTCTATCCACTCGTGGCCTTATAATTATGCTGAATTTGAAAGAAATACCTCAGGTCACATGCTTTTTCTTTGCAGGAGTGTGTTGCTTCAGCAGATCTCATCTGACGTGTATAGGCTGAAATGAAGCTGCATTATTCTGCATGCACATGTTGTTCTGTGTGGGTTTATAGTTTTGACAGCTCAATTTAGGGCCAGTGTGTAAAGCCCGCTTCACTGAGACCGAGCTGGATTACAGGAGCATCTAATGGCTCATATGCTATACTGCACATGTACGGTCATGTTACAGCTCTGTGTGCTGCAGCGAGGACGCTTTAGAGGGGTGAACCTGCAGGCAAGCGTCTTTCAGCTCACTGTTTTGGTTCAGCCGCTGTCCTCCACCTGTTCAAGGTTAGCAACTAGCTAAAGAGAGATTATAGCAGCGAGAATGAACGAGGGTCTCATCTTCCAGAAGCACGCAGCTCTATCAGGGGCTTCTTAGCTCCAGGAGAGGACGCTGGAGGACAGCCTGTAGTCATACAAACAGACCAGCATTGTCAGAATGGACAGAAACGGAAGGCTAACAGGTGTGCAGTCGGTGCGGAGGAGGTTCTCAGGAGACGGTGAAGACCAAAAACAGAGCGTGAACGTTGGATTAAGTTGTCCTGGTGGCCACAAACATGACGCCAAATGAATCAGAACGTTTCTCTCCCATTTTATTAAAATGAGATCTGTGTTCAGATAAGTTCTCCAGACACTAAATGATCCGGTCTTTGTGTTTACAGCTGGTGTTTTTAGTGCGCTCTCTGTATCCTCATGAAGATCAAAACCTGCACTTCATTTCAGAGGAGGTAAATCAGCCCCAGACTGCCTTCAAAAGTCTGAGTTGTTGAGTTTAGAGAAACTTTATGAACTCTGTGGAATTCTCTGACAAATTCTTCATTATTTTGTGAATTCGTTCTGACTTTCTTTGCATACAAACACTCCGTTTGTCCTGGAGTGTTGCAGTACTGTAGACCACTGCCTCCACACGTGTTCAGACACATCCCATCACGTTCTCATCATGACGTGTTTTTCCTGATCTGGATAACAAGTGTGGACACAGATCACGTTTTGAAATGTAATGGGTTCTGAGTCGGTGCCGTGATCACAGTTTGTGAAATAAACTCTTACTGCAGCTTTAAAACGATGAGAATGAAGTTTGAAATGAATCACTTTCCTTGTTTCTGTGTGACTCTTTCAACAGAAAGGTCCAAACTTTCTCTTCATGCTTCCGTTTTCTGGCACGTGTTGTTTCTGTCGTTACCTTTGACTCCTAAAACTTTTTTTCTTTTTTACAGAAAGAAAATGTGCTGCAGTCGCTCGCTCATAACAAGAATACAGAAACAGCCGAATCAACAGCACAGACACGTTCCACAGTTATGTTCTGTATTAATGCGTTTCCATGTTAGCCGTGGAACGTACTCACTCAAGGTCATGCTATGAGCGGGCTCTTACGGCGTAACCGCTGCTTCCAGCAGGGCTGTTAGAATATTTACAGACCTTCCTCTCGCATTGAAATGAGCGCTGTAGCTTATGCAGAGGAGTCTGAGCGGCTTAATTGCTTCTGTCAAGCCAACTCTGTGTACGAGCCGGAGACGGGCTCACCCCGCCGTCATGCTCCCTTCTCCCATCGCTCATATCTGCCGTGGATTCTGTCTGTCTGGTGAGCTGTTAATTTCCTGGGCTAGATCCAGAGACAGCCTTAATGTCCTCTGTAAGTATTCTCCCGTTAGCTGCCTAATGTGTCTGATTAATGTGGCAGCGGATCCTCCTGGACGTTTATGATACTTTGTGAATCAGAATGACGGTGGGGGTGTAATTCGCAGAGACAGTCCCACCCTGGCTCCGCCATGACGCACTTCCCGCCGAGAGGGTGCAGAAGGGGTTAAAGGGACCGCTGATTAATTGGGGGTGTCTTTGTATGTTCTAATATTGATTTGGAGCTGTGTCGGCCAATAATACAGCACAGCAGGACGGCGTAACGGCGTCAGCGTAATGTGCCGCGATGGCTCCATGCATGTTTTCCATAATTGTTTCTGCTTAGATCGTTTGGGAGGAGATCAAAGAAACGCCAGCAGGTAGTTAATGAGCTGCATGTTAATAAATCCCACTCGTTTAACACACTTTCCCTAAACTGACTGTACTGATCATTCACGTCCCTGTTAGACGCCGTCGACCTGACGCTCGTCACACGTCACAGACCCAAGTTGTGAGGAAAGTCAAAGACGAAGAGGCCGTCAGCCGGCTGAGTGCAGCAAGAGGGAAAGAGCCGAACAACGAGGGCCGCTAAGGAGCAGGGACTCCTCTGACGTCTCTATCAGTTCAAACACACGCTCACACTGGGAGCCCAATCTGCTCCATGACTGACTGCAGCCAGGGGAGCAGCGCCGCCCTTGTAGAAATGTTCAGAAGCTTCATTAAGCATCTCTGTCACTGTTAGGCTGCAGCGCCGTGCAGCATTAGCACTGCTACGTATGCTCTGTGCTCTTTATTGGCTGGAAAAATGTAGAGAAAATACCCATCGATCCTGCACGCGTCCGCTGGAGAGTTCAGGACCGGCACCAGGACGTCGAAGGTCTGGAGGGCACCTGCAGCAGGAGGTGCTCGTCTGCAGCTCAGGCCAGCCAAAGTCCCACAAAGGTTATATCAGTTCGTCTCCAGCAGCCACACAGGATAAAGGAAAAGGTGTCAGAGCAGGAGTCAGACAGCGAATTTAAAAGTAATTTGAAAATGAAAAGAGAAGGAGGAAGGAGAGTCAGTGAGCAAAGAGGTTTATCTGGTGGGGATGTTTGCAGTGACACACACAGGATTTTTAAGGATTCACATGAAGGGAAGTTTGTTTGGGGGATGTTTGATCGGTCAAGATGACGAGAAGCGAGTTGATCATCATGGAGCGAGAATCAAAGAGCCAGAGAGCCAGAGCCCTGAAGATCTGTGAATTTAGAGATTATATCTGTGTGGAGTGTTTCGGATCAGAGGGAAGAGAGAAAACAGCGGTCAGCGCTGTCAGCGAAGGCCGAGTCATTTCAGGATATCTGAGGTGTTTGTGAATCAAGACGACTGACAGGACTCGGAGACGGGGAAGGAGGACGGCGCCCCGGCGTTCGGCTTCTGAAGGATAATTACCAGAGAGAGTATTTCTTGACTGTGTGTGCCACGTGAGGCGGTGTGAGAGCTCCTCTCAGATGTTTCTGTTTCCAGGAACGTGGACGTGTTGCAGCAGTTTGTAGAGGAGTCAGAAGATGTGGGCGATGCAGGAAGAACGATCGCTACAGGGAGCGTGAAGAAGAGCGAGCAGAGAGCCTGCACCCAGAGGAGACATCATGAGGGGTCAGCAAAGTGTCCAACAAGAAGGAAAAGTGAATGAAGTCAGAGCAGAGACAGAGAGAAACAAGGAAAAGGTGGCAAAGCAGAAGGAACCACGACTTTTGTTTGCATGGCTGTTAACTGTGCTGTTGAAACACAGGAGATGTCAGAAAGGATTAAGATTAGGATCCTTGAACATGGCCGACGTTTCTGAAGACGACCTTGATGCGACACTGAGGGAAAGATTTACACCAACGCACACAGTCGGGTCTGAGGTATAGAATGGACAGCGAGGTGACACTGAAAATAGCTTTCACTGTGGAGCTGTTACGGTCCAGCAGGGGGCAGTAATGCAGCTTACATGGATGCCAACTGCTGTAAAACTCAGAAGAAGAAGAAGACTTGGACTCAAACCTCTCTGTTTCCTGTCGTTTTGGCTGTCTGGTCTTCGTCATTTCCAGCTCCTCCTTTCTTTAAACGCAGAGTGAGCGGGAGCTGATGACGACTCAGTACAAAACAACTGTTAACGTTAGCACGCTAGGCTAACTAGCTCCCACTAGCCTAGCTTGCTAGCTTCCAATTTCAAGTAGAAGACAAACCGAACAGACAGATCCTCCCAAATGCTGAATGCTGTAGAGGGACAAATGTCCTAAATCACTAATGGTGCATAACCAACATTATGAGGGCTTGTTCGGCCCTCAGATGTGAGTCAAAGGGAAAAGAAAGGAAAACACCACCCAAAATGTTTTTGCCCTCTTTTGCTGATTGAAAAAATGTGCACAATAGTTGCAGTGTCATCATAATACGTATTTCCTCACACACACGAAAAGATTTGTTTAAAATTGAAGAACTGAGTGACAGGATGAATGAATACCTTCAGGACATCATGCGTTCACATCATCACCGTCGCGGTACATGTTCTTACATCACGTTTGTTTATTGACAGCGCTCAGGTGGATCTGCATGGATGCAAACAGGGAGCGACTAGAAGGCCTTCGATGACTGTTCTGATTGAGCCGACACTGAAATACACGTGTTCGAGCTCATAAAGGCCACGAGTTCTAGTGCAGAGTCCACAGTGCAGAGTGTAAAATCAATGCAGCGAGTCTCCAAACATCTGCTTTCATTTATACAAACCATCCAAATTGACTTTCCAGAGAAAAATCTGCGGCTGGCTTCGCTCTGGAGGTGACGTGAAGTGGAGGGAGCTCCCACAAAGCAATAGAATCTGTCACACACACAAAGTTTTCTGGTCACAGAGGATATCCTCCACGGCTTCATGATGAATGGCTGTTTATGGTTTTATCTCGCTGTGGAGAAATAACTTGGAAGTAGAAAAAAAAAAAGATATTTCCCCAGACCATCTAATTACATCTGGTTCCAGCCGTGGTCGTCTGCTATATGATGGGATCAATGGGATTGACAGAGAGCCCAAAAATCCAGCGGATCTCTGTTTAAGACACACTGATTAATTACCTCTGAGTGTGTGTGTGTGTGTGTGTGTGTGTGTGTGTGTGTGTGTGTGTGTGTGTGTGTGTGTGTGTGCGCTGGATATCCCCCTCGAGGTCTTCTGCATGCGTTTGTGTGCGCCGTGCGTTTGTTATGCCTGCACGCCGTATCATGAGGTTTTTAAAGAGACGGAGACAGAAAGCGAGAGCGGAGATTCTGGACATTAATCAAACGCTGGTACGAGTGAAGACAGAAGCGTGGGGGAGGCTTCAAAGACAGTGAGCAACACGGAGCTGTGTCTTTGGACAAAATTGGCCGGCTCATTCCATTTGTAAAGCAATTTATGAAACAGATGGCTTTGAATGTGGTCATTTTATCCAGAGACAACTGCTCTCCTCTTACTAGTTTCCATCTGTTGGTCCTTCTTTTAGCTGTAGGCAGAGCTGTAATGGAGGAGCAGACCACGACCTGTTCTCCCTCAGGTTCAAAGATGTCCTTTCCGCCCCCCTCCCTCTTTTCCTGAGTGTGGAGCAGACAGAGGACCTTTCATCTTGTTCAAAGTAGTTATAGGAGTACTGTATCAGTGCAGGGCTCAGAGTGTAAAGCCTTCTAATCAACACGGAGGGCCAGGCCTGTACAGTACATCGCACTGTGTAATTCACCGAGCGCGGCCGTCACAAGAGCTCAGCTTAAACACTGTCTCTCTTAATCCTCCCCTCTCCTCCCACGCAGGTGTCAGACAGGTGTGACTACGTTTTCGTGAACGGCAAGGAGATGAAGGGCAAGGTGAAGATGATGGTGAACTTCACCTACGGATACCTGAGCGCTCAGCTGGAGCTCAACGTGTGGATCCCTCGGCTCCCCCTGCAGATTGAGGTGTCAGACACGGAGCTGAGCCAGATCAAAGGGTGGCGGGTGCCCATCATGGCCAGCAGTCAGAGGTACGGTGCTGCATGCAGCCGGCAGGTACGAGGCGTCGAGTCTCACTGAACACCTTCAATCTGCGAGACAAGTCGTCAGCTCGCTCACTGATGAAACGTCTTCCAGTTCAGCCACCATCTCTCTGCATTTGTCAGAGATTAAACAGAAACAGATGTTTATGCTTATTAACGACAGATAAAATCATTGGAAGGTATTTGTGTGTCTGATTGGATGAAACCTAAATTGACTCAGTCTTTCAACATCCTGCGTTTTCTCACTTCATCAGTGTCATCTCTCATTTGAGTGGGTCCGAGTTTGATCTAAATGCACTTCTTTCCGTGTGGCTCTTGTAGATTTCGCGTGCAGCAGCCGCTCATCATCAGAGTAACGCCTAACGAACAGCCTTTATTCCAGGTCATGTATTCGATTTCAGTGGTGGCAGCCTCAGATAAGATAATGATGAGACGTGTGACTGAACACCTCTCCACCTGTCTCCTCCTGACTTCTTGCTGACAGTTTTTGGCTGATAACAAAATGGCTGACCTGTGCAATACGGCCTGTCATTACGGCCGGCTTAAGGTGGCCTGCCATCGCGCCTTTTAGTCGACAGTAGGACGGGACATTATTAGAGCTGTCTGGAGGTCAGAGCTCTCCCCCGGGGCCTCATCACTATCAGCACCTCTGCCAACGCCGCTGTGTAGTGCTCCTCTGCAACTGTTGAAATCCATCAATTGATGGAGCAGCTATCAGCCTACCTGTAGTAATTACTTCTGGAAAAGCGTCGAGGTTGGACTTGGACTCGGAGTCATCCCACGCAGCAGTGTGGCGACTCTAATTATCCCTGCTCCCCTCTTATTTTGAGTGACAGAGGTACAGCTTGCGACTAATGCCGTGGCTTGTCGGGGATGTTGCTGCTTTCCCGCCTGCTGGTATGCCTTTATCAGCGGGGACAGCCGGGCTGTGTTGTCACTGTTGACGCCAGCCCCGCCGCTGATGGGCTGCACGCTGCTTTGTTTCTCCCTGTCTTCCACCCGTCTTTGTTTATCACGGGATAACAGGCGTGACCTTGCAAAGTAGCACTATGCTTGTTGGCGAGAATGGGCATCGGTCCACTGTCCATAAGCCCGCGAGGAGCAAGCGGTGGGACCGTCCTCTATCAGCCAGGCCGGCACGCCGCGGAGGGAGGGAGGGAGGGAGGGAGGTAAAGAGACATCGGGCCTGTAAGTGGGATAGCTGCAGAAGTCCTCCTCGCACAGGTTTTGAGTGACACTGCCTGTATGGCTCACCTCTTCCCTCCCTAAGCCCTGTCAAAACAGGGACAAGATAAGCCTCCGCAGACAGCAAACCTAAGTGTAGGCGTAGCACTCAGGCATGCACCACTCCTTCAACACGTCTTTCAAGATATGCACACTATGTTCAGATTCCTATTTCCCCTTTTGCTTTGTACTGTTTTAAGAAATCTCTCACAGTTCCCGTTATTAGCGCGTGTTGTTTCCACGCACGCCGACGTGTCTGAAGCTGCGTGTTCTCCCTCTGCTGTAGAGCGAGCGGCTGCACTCGATTTCCCTGCAACACTCGAACAATGAAAAACAATCAGCCGCTGTCAGACGGAGCCGTTTCTGTATATATCGAAGCTGCGACGCCTATTTCTGTCCAGATGACCTTCGTCATGTTATTGTAGCAGAAAATGAAATGCAGCAAAACGCCAAAACAAATACGTCGCACGATCCACGGGGCACAACAAAAATAAGCGTGACACACACTCATTAATATGCAGCATCTCCTCTGAAGTCAGAACCGGGCTTGAAAGTGAATGAAGCGGAAAGAAGAATTGCTTTGTGAAGCAGGTTGTTCTCGGCGCTCAGTGTGATTTGTTTATTAGATTAACCTTAGATTAGATTTGGAGATGGCTGCATAAGCACCGGCGCATCAGATTTATGGCTGGACTTCACTCTCAGCTTGTTTATTCCTGAATCCGTTGCACCTGACTGATACCTGCGTGTATAAATGTCTTCAAAAACCTGCTCTTGAAACGCTGATTCAGTCCATATCTAAGTACATACCCCTGTAACTTCAGCGCCATTTGTCAATTCATTAGCCGTGAATGTCAAATAACAAAGTGTGTTTACGCTCAGAACATTCACAGTGTGACTCAAAAGGATTTAACCAAAGCAGTCAGTGGTGGGAAACTTTCAATTACTGCCACTGGAATAAATTGGAAGATGGTGAGTGAAATCATTGGCAGGTGTTTTTTTTCTCCTCTGTATCTAATATGTAAATGAGTGGAGAGACAAGAGAGAGCAGGAATTTATGAAAGGGAACAAAAATGTAAAAAATTCATAAATGACAAACTTTGTTAGTCTGCCGGAATAAAGCATGAGTGTGTGAGTCAGTGCTGCATGTTATTCAGCTGGCAGCTCTTTTGTTTGGATCTGAATCTGAAGGTTGCCCTTTCATTAGCCCGTGTGGACTGAGGTAACCCGGGGAGGAAGCTCCACGCGTCTGACCGACCTAAAAATACTGTTAACCAGAGGGACCGCACGAAGCTCGTCCTCACGGGGACTGTGGTGCAGCGTTCCACATCTGTGTGGAAAATTACATAAAAGAGGGGGAGTCGGCGCTCATGAATATGCATTGAATGTGTCACGTCGGGCTGCTGAGCCACAACTGATCTGCTGTTTTAATCTGCTGTTTCCAAAATAGTTTTAAAAATGAAAGTTTCAGCGATGATTCAGAGACGCGTCCGCGCTGCCGTGCGAAGACCAGACTGCAGATCCTCAGACTGATCCCTGCTCCGAATCCGTCCTTCGACGGGGAGTTGACTTTCCTTCAGCTCTCGGTTGGAACACGGCGACGTCACACGCTTCTGTGCACCAATCAGGATCTGGACAAAATTCCGTTGACAGGTGGTGGATTTGTTTGCTCACTGCCAATCAAATCTAATCAAATCCCACCCACGCAGGCCTGATGAGGCGTCACTTGTTGAATCCTGAATGTTCTTTCCTTTCATCCAGGGCGTCCTCTGTAAATGTCCGTCGGTCCCGCCGGCGAAGGTTTTAAGCCCTTAACTCCAGATCTCCCTGCACTCTCGGCTCTTCTCTGCAGCGTGCGGCTAACGTCTTTATTCCCACGGCTTCGCTCGCAGTCACATTTCTCAGGGGATTCAGACCGAACGAGACAAGCGGAGCGAATAATCACAAGAAAAACAGTTTAAGAGATTCATTTCTTTTCTTCTCTCCTTTATCGTGACCGCAACCTTTGCTGGTGTGTTTGTGTGCGACAGACAGAGGAACAAATGTCGATGATTAGACGGAAAGGCGGCTGTTAAGTCTACAGTACAGTATATGATTAGTAGCTTTGTTGACAAAACGCTTTTCTGCTTGTAATGCTCCCGACTGTGCCCCCGTGGAAGGCTGAGCAGCTGCACCGGCATTTATTCTCCCACATCAACCGTTCAAACGTTGCTTTCTCAACATCTCAGGCTGCTTTATCTGTTGTTTTTATAAAGCTGTTTGTTGAAGCAAAATAAAAAAAAAACTGTTATGGGCAAAATCTAATGATATCGCAGCTGTATTGTATCCATTTAAAGGTAGTTTGTCATACTCAAAGCAATTTTCCTGGTGAGAAAGAGCTGAGCCTCTGCTGGCTGATTTGTTGCCTGAAGTAATAAAATTAGATTTGCTAGCAACAGAGCAATCAGGGAGGCTATTAAGTAAAGCAGTAAGGAGGTGTACATCCAGAATTCAGACCGGGCGCTCCAGAACGAGGAAGAAAAATGATGGCTGTGCTCCGGACCGATCCTCTCTTAGTGCTCTGATCAACGGTCCTGCATCATTACTGGAGCTTTGTCGGGTAAACATCCCCGCCTGAGTTACAGCCCTGATTCCAAAATAAGTCTGGATGCTGTGTAAGACATAAATAAAACTGTGATGATTGAATCCTGTTTGACATGAACTCAACTGAAAGCAGCACAAAGACAATAGATTTAAAGTCTGAGCTCATCAGAACCTGAATCTGACGCAGCAACACGTTTCAAACACACTGGGACAGGAGCAGCAAAGGACAGGGAAAGAGGAGGAATGTCCCAAAAACACCTGTCTGGAACATTCCACAGGTAAACGGGCTCATTGGTAACAGCCATGTTAGCAGAATGCTACTATCTGCACGCTAACATGCTAAAAGTGATCATGCTAACAATGCAAATATAGCAGGTCTGATGTTTACCATGTTTACCATCTCAGTGTAGCCTGTTAGCATGCTAAAAATTGCTGATTAAACACAAAGTACAGCTGAGGATGATGGGAATGTATTTAGTTTGGCAGTTTGATCACACGACAAAGTTTTGGACAAATTCAGGTTTTGACCTGCTGATGGCGCCGGATGAAAAGTCAGTGGACGACCAAAGTTAATCCAGTTCACCTGAGGGGGACATGAATGTGTGAACCAAATTTCGTGGCAATCTGTCCAATAGTTGTTGAGACATTTCACTCAAACCCACAAACCTCAACCTCATAGTGACACAGTTATTATGATGGTTATTAGGATTCATCCTAATCACAGATAACGATTAGCTGAGATATTTTATTATGGAGCAAAGCAGTGCAAGCAGATTAACATCCATCGCTGCTACGCTGCTAGCACAGCTAAAAAGGTTCAAGTTGCTGACTGTTTACACATCAGGTTTTTTGTTATTGCCAGATCAACACGGGACAGCGAGGACGAGGATGATGAAGACAGACGAGGACGAAGCTGCACTCTGCAGTACCAGCACGCCATGGTCAGAGTCCTCACCCATTTTGTAGCGGAGTCAGCTGATCCTCGAGGCCAGACCAGCTTCATGCTGGGCACTGATTGGCAGGTGGACATCACAGAGCTGGTGTGGGACTTCCTGAAGGTGGAGGACTCCCAGATTGCACAGCTGCTGGACAGGAGGATACTGATGGGACTGGACATGGGGATGACCACCATCCAGGTAGGCCATGTGTTAGCTTAAAGGAGCGCAGACTAATTTTTCTTATTTTGCTTCTTGGTAATCTCAGCACTTCTTTTGGTGAGTTAAATAAAATCATAATTTGTTGAAAAAGCAGCTAAAACGACCAGAATTAGCCCGACGTTGTAATAAAGCTGAACTGTTCTTGAACTCAGCATTTCGCTGAGGCAGGCTAAACAAAGAGATCAGAATTCTTCACCTTTGTCTCATTACAGAAACATTTTTTAAGCCCTCAGTTCCTAAATGTGGGGAGTTTTTATCATTTTCCTCTACTAATGTTTAAGCTGCTGGAGTGCAATTATTCCTCCTCGTCAGGCTCTCGCTGACCTTTGCTATAAAACGTGTTGCACCCTGCTAGCATTTGAGTCCGTCAATAAAAAGCATTTAACCGACGTCATCACTGAAATGAAGCTGCCATCATCAAATCTTCATTTTTATCTGTTTTGCTCTTGATTTTAAATATCTTCCACCCAGTAACTAAACCCTAAACCTTCCTGGGAAAAAATAAAGAAAGGTTGCAGCTCATTGATCGAATGAAACAGCTCACAGCACTTCTTAGATATTCTTTTATCAGCTATAACATCTGTTTTATTGTTTCTGGATGTTAAGGAGCTTCTGATCTGACCATGATTTTAGCTGAACGTCTTAAACGCTGAGTCAGCGTATGGCTCCGTTTATATGTCGCCTCTTGGTCAAATCAGTTTTCGTTTCTATGCAGACGACTCCCGACTAACAGGCCAAATACAAACTTGTCTTACAGATGTTAAAACCTGCCTCAAAACGTTCAGCAGTTAAACTCTGATCGATCAGAAGCCTCCATCGTGGATGCGAATCCCTCCATCAAGCATCAAACCCTTTGCAGAGATCTTTATCTCTGATAACAAACTAACCTCTGACCATCAGCTGAATTCATTCTGTCGAGCTTTCAGCAGCTTTGTAATATCTTGAAAATTTCAACTTTTTACTTTTTTACTTTTACCTTTACTTTGTTTTATTCATTCATAGCTCATTTGTCATTATTAGTGTATCAAGTCTACTTTTATTTAGTATTTATCTGCTGATTTCTCTTGTTTTTATGTCTTTGTAAAGCACCTTCTAACTTTGAATATTATTTAATGACACAGGCATTGCTAGTGTGTGTGTGCACCTCCCAAATTAAGACCATATTTCCCATGAACCCTGCCTCAAAGAGCGTCCAGCCACTTGTCCTTCTCCCTCTCCTCGTCATTGTCTTGCGAGCAGCGAGACGAGGGTCCGGAAACAGCTCTCGATGACGGTGAACATGCATTCAGTCATTCTTCCGTCTGCCATCGCAAGAGTCTCTTGAAGCTTCAGTCGTATTTCTGTTGGAAAATCGCTGCCTGCTTCCAGTTGATGTGCAGATTTCTGCCAAGATCTGATGACACACTATGTAAAGTGCAGTGCTGAGGGCACGGGGGGGGGGGCTGCCGTTGATCTTGACAAAGGCCTGTTTTATTCTCAAAACTAACACAGTAAAGATTTCATTACCACATATAATCAAGCGAGTTTAATGACTGCCTTTAAAAAATGGATGACGGCACTGCTCGTCATCCCTGTGGTACGTTACTCTCTCAGCTCAGACACATGATGGAAAAATAACCTGCAGGGACACAAAGACTTTGCAGGGACAGTAACAGATGACGCCGCCGCTGCTGCTATGCTTGGATTACTTCCTCCTTTTGTCAGACAGGTGCTTTCTGGTGTGTCACCGCCTGCGCTGCGGCGAGCGCGTCCTCCCCCTCGGCCCTTTGCTTCGTCAGGCTCTCCAGGCTGGCTGGATGAATATCAGCCTCCTGATGACGTCCATGCGAGTGGGATGCTCTCCCCGGCGTCAAGGTCTCATCCGCCTGTCTGCGTGGCTTCACCTTCGCAAAAGCATCCACGCTCTCACAAAACGAGCACGAACCGGAAAGCGTGCCGAGCGCGAAGGTCTGACAGCGGCGGCGGTGGTGGCGGTGGCGGTGGCGGCTACCTGAGCCACACACACTGATGCATGAGGGGGCGTTCATTAAGATTTGCATGCAGAGAAAGTCACACACGCTACCCACAGCGTTTGTCATAAATATTGTGTCACTTCCTGCTCCTGTTTGGGGTTAAAGTGTGCTTTCCTCTGGATTAGCAGTATTAATCAAAGGGAATGGATTCTCACCCACCTACAGGAGGCACGGGCTGGATGGCAGCCAAGTGGAGCTCTTGTTTGATCTGCACAGCCTGAGTAAAGTGATAAAATAAAAAGTAGGTTCTGTGCATCATTTTGCATATTGCACAGGGGCTTGTGTACGGGATGAATATGGTGTCACGCTTTGAAACAGAAAAAAATGCTTCAAAAGGTTGAAAGTCTTTGTTTGGGAGCTAATGAAAGTCTAATAAAGTGCCTGTGGAGGGCGTGGACGTGATGTCTGAAGCTGAAGAGCAGGAAGAGCAGCGACTGCTGATGGAGGCTGACGGAGACACGGCCTGTGTGCCGCCGTCCACCTGCTTCGTCTGTGTTCAGAGAAACTCACAGACGTAATCTAGATTAGAAAGAATTCCTCAGGTGTGATCTTATTGGACATCTGCTGCCCCACAATGCATCGCTTCTCTTCAGACTGCAAACAGTAGCAAAGACATGGACGTCGTCTGTGTGATGTCACCGTGAAGCTCAGTGACTGCAGCCGTCGCCATCTTGGCAGCGACTGACTGAAACCAAACTGCCAGCTAATCCCAAAATGGGCGAAGCGTGGGTGGAGCTGAGGCGGCTAAATGAAGCCTGAGTGCTGAGAGCTAGCAGCTAGCTGTCAGTCAAAGCAGGAATGCTCATAACTATGCATAACTTTAAGCCTTAATAGCATTTAAATGAGTCCTCGCACAGTTTTCATGAATTATCTGCAGAGACCAGAGCAGATTTTATTCCAGGCTGTAAACATGTTGATTTCTGCTGTGAAGTTCAGCCTTTTAATGTGGAGGTCTGTGGAGGTTTTGGAGCCGGACTCCAGTGGCCATTTGTGGAACTGCAGTTTTTGGAGATTTTGCATTGGCTTTTTCAGATTACACACTACAAACTGCACCAGTGGCACGACTTGATGTGCACTTCCTGTCCTCTAAGTGGGCCTGTCCCCCACCCCCACTGCGCATTTTAACACTAATGCTTGACTGACTTGTCCATGTCAAAACAGTAGAACAGAGAACACAGAACAAATGGGAAGTTCATCCCTTTTTTGCTGCTTTTTAGTATCTGAGAGATTTTCTCTTAACATCATCTCTTATCTTCAGCGAGTGTGTTGCTGAGACAGATTCAGGTTTCAAACAAAGTTCATTTTCTTTTGATTTGTCTGTCTGAAAAATGCCATTTGGGAGATTTGTGGCTTTTGAAAAATGGGTCCAATATTTACTTTGGTGACTACGGGGCCAAAGAATCGGTCATGATCTGAGCTCACGGTCACTTTTCCCATCGGACTGAGCGAACTCACGACCTGCTGCAGGTCTCCTAAAGGGCCGAGTCGAGGTGAGACGCTCATGACGCAGAAACAGGAAATGACTCCCATACGCTTTGAAACGAGGATGCTGTAAACTCGAGCGCCAATGATCATCCACACGAAGTTTCTAAATAAAGATTCGCCCTTTCAAACTCGACTCTCTGAACTTTCCCCCCACAGCTTTCAGATCAGCGTTTACAAGGTTTCAAACCTGGAAAACAAACGAACACACCCGGAGAACAAACGCGAGGCTCTGACAGAGCCGGAGAAACACTGCTGCAGGAAGAACAACGCTGGCAGAGATTTCACCTCCTTTCCAGCCATCAGAACATTATGCAAGCCTTCAAAACTGTAGCTTCAATCTTGCAAATCTTTTGTTTTCGATTTCAAGCTTTCAAACAGTTTCAGCCGCTCAAAGCTCTCTTCACTTTCAGAGTAGATCTTCATCCCGGACTTGTGAGACTTTTATGTTAGATGAAACACATTTTCTCTTCAAAACACCTCTAATTCATGATAATCTGCTTTTTTTTTTCATGTCCGTGACATCCTGGCTGCTAAATGCTTATTGATGTGATGCTTTTGAATTCCACTCGCCGGGAGCCGTTCGTCAATCGGGCGCTGTGACCGGTGGGGACTTCTTTCTGCCTCTCGCTTTCTGTTGATGAAGCTTCTATAGGTGCTGTGCTGTGTCACTGTGCAGCTATGGTTGCTGTCACTGCTGATTTCTCCTGGGGAAGACCCCCCCAACCCTCCGTGTTTAGAGCAGGAAATGAAAAAGCTTTCGCGAGCAGGCGATACAATAGAGCGCCGCTCTAATTGATCACAGCAGAAAGTCACGGGTTATTGCTCGACAGGCACGTGTTTGAGGACGAGAAGCAAATCTTCTTCTTCTTCCTCTGGTGTGGCCGTCGTGATCTGTAATCCTTTTGTCTCTTTCCCTCTCTCTGTCTTGCTGTTGCCCCCCCCCCCCCCCCCCCCCCCCCCAGGTTTTGTCTCCTCTGTCGGACTCCATCCTGGCGGAGAAGACCATCACGGTGGTGGACGACAAGGTGACCATCACGGAGCTGGGGGTCCAGCTGGTGACCGGCCTCTCGATGAGCCTGCAGCTCAGCCCAGGAAGCAACAGAGCCATCCTGGCCACGACGACCACTCAGGAGGTTCTGCAGAGCCCCAAACAGGTCAGGAAGCTGTCGCGTCTGATGGCGATTAACCGATCGATTCGTCAGCAGACGGTTAATCGCCATTTTTCAACTAAAAATTCCAAACGTTTACTCAAGCGTGATGATTTGCTGACACTGTTTTCGGACATTTTATGAACAAAACGATTAATCCAGAATGGAAAATAATTAAATGAGAACTGAGCTTTGCTTCGTAGCAAACCTGAAAAATGACGGTGATGATGATCCAACAGATTAAAAACAAAGACCAGTAATTATTCCCAAACACTGTTTAACCAGGTGTGATGGAGGCAGAGAGTGAGGATGATTAGTTTTACAACAATAATTATTGTCTCTCTGCATATTCAATTATTCTTCAGTGGCTTCGTAGCATTTGGTGAAAGATGTATGTGCTGAAACCCAAACGCAGCCCTCTGCAGACTCTCCAGAACAAAAGACATTTCACACCATCAGCATCGTCCAACGAGCCCATTTCCAAAGTGCGCCGCGAGTGTGCGTGCGCTCACGAGGACGCGTCTGTTTGTTTGTTCGGAGCGTTTCTAACCCTCTTAACTCCACGGCCCGAGAGCCAGAGTGTGACAGAGTGTGTTTCCTTGGGCAGCTAATGGAAACGAGAGCTTAATCTGAGCACATGTAAAAGCAACAGCGCAGCGCCTGCACCGAAACGCCACTCACAGGCCGAATCGCGTCTGGCTTCCGCTTCTCATTGGCTGCTCTTTGATCTGCCCATCAAGCCCTCTCATGTCTCTGGACCGCTCCTTTACACTCCTCTTCCTCCAAAGTGAGGAAGGAAGGAGCGGAGGGCCGTTTATCTGGCCTATCGCCTCGTGCACAGTGTGCAGATAAGCAGGCAGCGCTGCACTGTAAGTCCTCTGGTGCCAGTAATTAGCGAGCATTGACAGAGCGCTGTGGAGAGCTGCTCGTGCGCCGTTGGGGATTTGTCCTTCCGCAACATTAAAAGGCAAATTGTGAAATTGGAGTAGGAGAGGGCCTTAAGACTCTATGTATGGCAAATCCTCATTCACGCGAACAATGTTTAATGTTACTGTTTGATCTTTTCCGCCTATCTTTTAATCTGTTTCCCCTTTAGCTCAGAGAGTAGCCGCTGAGCTAGCAGAACGACTTAGTGAGCGTGCGTTGGACTTACAGTGTCTTCCACAATTAGAAAGCGCCGTATATTCTGTACTAGAAGTCTAATGTAAGTCTGTGTGCTGCATTGACAAAATTAACTTTAATGCGTTTCAGTGTGTCTCATTTTTACTGATTGACTGCACTCCTGACAGTAAAGGCAGCAACAGAGTTTCTTTTCTGTTCTCATCACAGTCCTCTCCTCTTCATCCACTCTTCATCCTCTCTACCTCCTCATTCTTCTGTTGACTGCGTCAGACTCCTCGTTCATGCATCCTGAGTACCTGAACAACATCTGGTTGATGCTCCAACAGCCGAACAATTCGAGCAGTTTTATCTGTTTCACTGTGAGACTGGAGGCAGTTTTTTTTTTTTCACTGATTATTTATTTCCTCTCTCTCTCTCTCTCTCTCTCTCTCTCTCTCTCTCTCTCTGTGTGTGTGTGTGTGTGTGTGTGTGTGTGTGTGTGTGTGTGTGTGTGTGTGTGTGTGTGTGTGCGCCCACAGGAGGCCCTGATCAGCGCCTGGCTGCAGTTCAGCGACGGCTCCGTTGCTCCTCTAGACCTGTACAACCCCGACTTTTTCGTCCTGACAGCCACCTCCCTTGACGAGGAGGTGGTGACAGTGCAGCAGAACCCCTCTTGGAAGTGGCCTGTCATCGTGACGGAGGCGGAGGGCCAAGGCCTGCTGGTCAGGGTGGAGATGACTGTCTGCGAGGTCTGCCAGAAGTTCAAGCGCCGCAGCGTCCTGGCGGCGGGGAACTGTAACGTCAGGGTGAAGTTCGGCCGCAGTGACAGCTCGAGGGGAGGGGGCAGCGACTACGGCCCTGACGGAGACGATATGGAGAGCAGGGGCAGGCTCTCCCCCTCCCAGGACAGGACCGGCCTCGACACCCACTACTATGGCAGCTCCATCTCTGACATGGAGGACGGAGTGTTGAGGAGAGCCACCACCACCAGAAGCGCAATAATGCGGAGACCCAACGGGGACAAACTGTCCGACGACGGCAGCCAGAACGTGCCCATTGACTTTGCCGACTTCCCCGCGCAGGTGGACCTCCCCCGAGGCCGCAACATGGACGACGACCTCATTCAGACCGCCCGTGGGCTCACGGACCTGGAGATCGGCATGTACGCCCTGCTGGGGGTCTTCTGCCTCGCCATCCTGGTCTTTCTCATCAACTGCATCTCCTACACCCTCAAATACCGCCACAAGGAGCTCTCGATCGAGGGCCAGGAGAACATGAACCACGCCCACGACTGGGTGTGGCTGGGGAACGAGGCGGAGCTGCTGGAGAGCCAAATCAGCCTGTCGCCGCAGCAGGAGGAGCAGACCTCCATGATGGACTCGAGCAGCGGGCTCGAGGAAGGCAGCCACCTGCTGAACGGAGGCTCGGCCCAGAAGCACGTGCAGGGCCAAGTGCACCGGGCGGCGGAGGCCGGCTGTGGCGCCAAGGACAGCAAAGGAGACTCACCCACCACCAAGAGGAAGCGAGTCAAGTTCACCACGTTCACCACCATCCCCTCGGACAGTAGCTACCCCGCCGTGAACACACTGACTGGAGGCCACGGCCGGGACATTAAGTGGGTGTGCCAGGACGTGGAGCTCGGAGACTCCAAGGAGTTACGCAATTACATGGAGCGGCTAAACGACAGTGCTTTAAAAGAGGTGGCATAATGCTCTGCGTGCACTCGTAACAAACTCACCCTTATGCCTTTCAGAGGAAAGTGGGTCTGGACCAAACCGGACCTCCAGCAGGTGAACGTTACTTCAGAGTCACCCCAAACTGCCAAAGGGTCATTAAACTCAAGAGGACTGTCTTGATTCCACAAGTGACTGCATCGCTAAAGGTGACAGAGGAGGTTGTGTCATTTGTTCTCAGACCTTTTTATCATCACTTTACTACGACAGGGTTCAGGTAGAATCACCATCCCGGACTGACCTGCGACATCCAGACCACATGTAGATTTAAACAAACAGTAACACGACTAGTTAGATGTTCTGAATGTGTGTGCACATTAAATGGTTTTTGGAAGTTTTGTAACATTTTGGATATTAATTTCCTACGACAGATCCTCACCCTGCGGACGAGCTCTGAGAGGCCAAAGCAAGCCGAGAGAAGTTTCTGCATGTTGTTGGAAAAAAAAAAAAAAAAAAGGCACAACTTTCCGGTTCATTCTCATCCTCCTTAACACGGCAGAGGACCTGTTATGTATATACCGAACAGTCTCCAAAGCATTGTATTGTTGCTCCGTATATTGTATTTTCATAACATTTAAGAAATACACAACAATGTCAAGAAGTGTGTTAGCGTTTATTGACCGCAGCGCGGACGCCGCTCGGCTCTGCAGCGCTAATGTCAGCTGAGGAGTGTGGGCGAGGAAGAGGAGCCGGCCGCACATTCATCTCTGAATCAGGAGCGTTTTATGACATGTAATTTACCCACAAGCCACCACATGGTGGAGGGAGGCGGCGGCCGTTAGAACGCGGGAGCCTGACGTGACGGCCAGCGTGTGAAGGAGCTTTTAGATTAAACGGCTGGACGGCATGGTAATGTGACATTTCCCGCCGCCGCCGCCGAGTTTAAAGTTTTGTGGGCTTTGAAGAAAATGCCAATTAAGGTCTCGTTAACCTCTGTCCCGCCGCCTCCGGGAGACGCCGGGATGAAACGTGCTCTCCGTCTCCGGAGGAGCGCGAGGATACAAAGAGGGATAATTACAGGAAAGGTGGGTAATGTTTTCGCTTTGGAAATGGATCTTTTATTATGGAGATAATTGCACAAATAATAATCATTTCTGAAAACTTCCCAAACAAAGGCAGTGGGCTGAAAAATTGCATTTTGCTCAGTGAGCGTCATTATCATCACAGTGGTGTTGGCTGATTGGGTTTTTTCTCTTATTATTTTCCATCAAGCAGAGAAATGTTCACATTATGTTAACTGTTGCTGCCGCGTGGATCAGATTGTTAATCAGCGGCGCTCACGATATCGGCCTGGAAGAGGGGAGGCGGGATACTTCAGCCAACGCGGCGCTACCTCGAGTGTAATTAGTGATGGCGTTTAGATTTGCTCAGTTCTGTCGCGCTGAATGGAGCCTCCAGACCGCTGACTGGAAGTTTACTGGCTTTTATTTGATTAGTTCAAGCTGCTTGATGACTGGTTCTGTTTTCTTCTTCTGTGGTGCTGCTATCGATCCGCCGCACGCTGAGCCAAAAGCACAAAGACTGGAGTTCAATTGGAAGATAAAAACCCTGACAGGTATTCAGAGAATTAAAGGAGAAGCTCCAAATTTTGAGAAATGTGCTGATTTGCTGCCTCGCAGAGAGAGATGCAGTTAGCAGATCGATTACTGCGCTAAATATACAGCCACAACCTGCAGACAGTTAGCTTAGCTTAGCATAAAGACTGGAAACAAAGGGAAACAGCTAGCCTGACTGCGCAAAGGTCACAAAGTGCAGCTACCAGCACGTGTAAAGCTTTCCAATGAACACTTTAATCTGTCTTAATTAAAGTGTAAAGACGACGCAGCACGATCACTTCCTGGACTCACATGTTGATCTCTGAGCTGCAGTGGTGCCGCGACGCATGTTCCCTTCAGACTGAGCCAGGCTAGCTGTTTCCCCCTGTTTCCAGTCTTTGTGCTAAGCTAAGCTAGCTGACGGCTGGTTTTAGCTTCTTCTCATCGAACTCTGTAACAAGAAAAGACGTAAAGCAGAAAACGGATTTCCAAAAATGTCAAAGTAATATTTTCTGTTGCACTATTTGGAGGTGAAAGTTGAAATCATTAAGTCCTCAGCATCACCTGACTAAACCCACAACACACGAGTTTACCTGTTAAAGCATATGGAGGCCATGCAGCACACACACACACACACACACACACACACACACACACACACACACACACACACACACACACACACTGGCCCTCCTCCCTCTTCTTCTCTGTTTCTGCTCCGTCCTGATCCCTCTTCTCCTGCGGGCCGATCTGCGTCTCCTGTGTGATTTCCTGCCTCTGTGGCTCTGTTGGTGGCTGCGGGGGATGGAGGCGGGGTCCGCCGCCGCCGCGCTCAGCCCGTGGACTGTGAAGGGCGAGGAGAGCCCGTGCGGGTCTGGGAGGGATTTAACTGTCAGCCACTGGGGGCATGATTGATGGAGAGCCCGGCGTAATTAAAACTCTTTCGTGACCACCGTTGGTGGCTCCATCCTCCTCAGGTGGGAACGGGAGACGCAGCCCATTAAAGACACGGCGTCCACCCCCTGGGCTCCGGCCTCAGACATGTGTTTGTCTCTGCTGGGACGCAGCACAGGAGATTTAATGATTGCATTCACTTCCATTCTTGGAGCACAGTAACTCAGGACTCATTTTGTTGGCCTTGAAGTCTTGACTCCCCTGAAAGGGAGAGAAAAAACCTTCCCCAGGCCTCCATCTTAAATGGATTTTTAATTAAATTGATGATGTGAGACCAACAAACTCTGGCTAATGGTTGGCTGTGCTCCCTGTGGTCCTAATGTGCCGGGTCTGTATTTGCAATTTCCAAATGATTATTCGCCGCTTGATTTATGTTGCTTCTTTTGAATTCATTTTTAAATCAGTTCACAGCGGTTTTACAGCAGCCGAACACGCACAAACACGCACAAACACGCCGCCGCAGACGAGCGAGGGAGCCGCTGTCAAGGTCGGCTCGACATTCAGGTCCGACCGGCTTCAGCAGGTAAACGCAGGAACCCAAAGACAAACACGGCGTCCCACCTGAGCAGAGCGCCGCACAGTAACTGGCCTTTACCGACCACGTTCAGCCTGACCTTTGACCTCAGCGTGTTTGTGCATCTCTCAATGCTTATTGACTCCTCTGTCAGTCTGAGGACATAAAGCTTTAAAAAATGGCTCACAGACGTCATTAATTTCTTCAAACAGCTGGACGTTAATGGTGCATTTGTTTGGGACTATTTTTAGCTGCGGATTAATACACGCTGTGCTGCAGTGAGTCTGTTCAGCATGGAGTGTGTATGTGGGTTTGATGCATATTAAATGCTGCATTAACAAAGAGGGAAACATCATCAGTTTATGGGATTTGTTGACAGAATGTAGAACCACGACCCCAAACTCAGGTTGAACGAGTTGTTTCCAGACAGTTTGATAGAAACGTGCACGCGACAGAAAGTATCAGTGATGACTCAAAAACCCAAAGTAATAAACACGAGCAGCAGCCAGCGAAGCCGCTCAGAGGAGCGACCAGGCCGCAAAGACGCACCTGGCCGGGCGGCGTTCCTCAGCGTGGCTGAGCGAGATTCATCTCGATGCCGCTGCTGTTTCATGGGAGTCGAGCCCCGTTCTCTAAACTCAGGTCCTGCTCACCAGAGCAGAGGTGGAGCCATAACTCCAGATGGATGTGTGCCGTTAGCTTCACGGCTGCTTATGTCACAGATCATCTGCCTGCATGGACGCCGTCAGCCCGCCGCCGTGCAGGAGATGGAGAGAGGATCTCTGCTTAAGCACGACTGTTGGAGGCAGATCAACCCCGAGTGAAACGACTTGTCTCTTGTCCAACACCGTCCCATCTGGAGGAAAAAGCTCCGGGAAGCCGAGCGACAAAGACGGCTCAGATAAGATAATTAGGTCTATGTAAACACGGATGATTAGTGCTCAGAGATGGCCGATTTGTCTCCTTGGCTGTTTTCTTAAACATTGTGTCTGCATTAGCTTATCTTAATTAACACGTGATGATACCTCCTAATCCTCCAATTACTGGGGGAACATCTTCTGGAGCATCTGCCGGTCGCTCATTACACAGGTAAGACTCAGTAATACAATTAAAAGCAGCTTAACATTCTGTAGATTATAGGCTGCCACATGCCCCCGAAAAGTCATTTAAAGTCGACGGCACAGGAAACGCTCTTAATTAAGCAATAACCATGACGGAGCTGCAGATACGCACTTACAACTGAAACTTTTCTACTTAGCACCACGCTGATCCGCTCCGACTCAGAGCCGAAGATGTTTGTAGAGGAAGTGGATGTCACGAACGTCTGTGATCAGAATCATTACTGTTGATTTAATGTCTGCGAACCTGTTTTTAAAATTCCATTTCCTATTCAATGCATGACGATAACAACTCATAAAGTGTAAAATTAACCTGAGCAGTGAGCAAACTGCAGGACGTTCGTGTAAAAGGAGCGATTAGGATGAGATTTCCTGACACTTTTAGAAACTTTTTAAGCAGCTCTCTGTATTCTGTTTTCTACTTAAAAGGCGTCTTTTTTCAGTGTTTTCTTCTCGCTGACGCTTGGCCGTCGTTCTGTGAGCGCGTCGGCCATTTTAGTCTCACTTTGACACTTTTCTAACGCCGTTTAGCAGAGTGAAGCTCTGTTAGGATGTACTGACGCAGAACATGCTCTCATACTGATGATGCTAACATGCTAATGCTAAGCATGTATCTGAGTACCATCTCAGTTTAGCCTATTAGCATGCTAGCATTTGATGATGATGAAAAGCTATCAGTGAAAGGCTTAAAATTCATCCTGAGGGATGAATGTGTGCATCTTCATGGTAATCACTGAAATCACAACCTCATGGTGGTGCTGGAGGAAATTCATCAGGATTCATCCTCCTGGAACCACGAATGTCTGTCCGACACTTCATCCCCCGCTCCCAATCCGCCCGACAGACGTAGAGATATTTCACAGGATAAGTAAACCTTTACCCTGCAGGTGGCGCCAGAGGAAAGGTCAGGGGTCACCATCAGGACTCAGACTCTGGGAACCATGAATGATCTAAATTTCAATGCATGTTCTGACAGTTGTTATTCGACCTGGAGCAAACCACCATGCAGGAGGCGCTCACTCGCTCTCAGAGGCGCTTTGTTTGCTTAAATCCTGGCCAATAAATTAACTTAAAGGGCCGGTACCAAACCCGTACCTCTCCGTGTTACCGCCTCCATAACTGCTTTGACGTGTCAGAAATTGCTCTCAACATGAGAAACAAGCCGCCGCAGTAGAATTATGGCCGCAGGCTTTGTGTTGGTTTCAAACATCAAGCTGTCTGTTCAGTCACGGCTGTTCGGCCTCTCCCACCAAATTAAACAGGAAATGGCCTCTCCCGCCCCCCTCGTGGCTGGGGGGGGGGGGGGGGGGGGGGCTTCGCATTAAAAAAATGATCTGCGATGACGTGTTGATTTCAATCTGAGTCTGATGAAACTGAGGAGAAATCCGCTGCCTTCCCCGACGGGAACGAGGAGATGAGGCTCTACACCTCAGCCTTTCTCCAAACAGCCGGCCTCGGTAGGGGGTGTGTGTGTGGGGGGGGGGGGGCTTTTTTGTAATATAAATAATTGAAGAACTCGACTTTGAGTTTCCCTGAGGGTCAGCAAACCGTAACCCTAATCATGAAAGTATCCTGGCAGGCTTTAAAGGCGCATTCCCTGATTCACGCGTAAACAACGGGGTCACCGCGCCGCATGAGCTTCAGACATCAAAACATTTGTTTACATCTGTGATGTTTGTGAAAACTGGAGTAAACAGAGTTGTATGTTCAGAAACACGCAGGCCTCTAATTCTTCATTTATATGTATGACTCCTGGCTGCACACGCTCTAACAAAGCAGCGAAAAATACTCAATATGCATCATAAAAAAAGCTTTTTCACAGCCGCTGAGTTAACTAACAGCAGGTAAAGACGTCTCTGCAGGACAACAGCTGAAAAAAACAAACAAACCCAAATCTCAATTTAATATACTTTAATGGCCACAAATATAACCACGAAACAATATTCCACTTGTGCAGCATCATGAAAACTGAAGATAGTTCTAAAATAAACGGAATAAATCTTCGTGAAAGAGGACTGAGATGACAAAGCAACTTTACAGGATATAAAATATGCAATAAAACAAGGAGCGTCCATTTAGCCGAACAATTAAACACAAAAAAACAGGCTGTGCTGAGACAGCTTCTCGCTGTTTATGTGCTCGTACAAATGGAACTTTATTCGCACCGCAGGACAAACGAACGCCGCTCCGAGCTCAGAGGCAGCTCCACTTCTCCTGGAGAGTCATGACACTCGAAACTATTGCTCAAGCCCTGAGTTTTCATGTTTTGATAAAAGTCGGTACCTTGTGCTGTATACCTATTCTGAACACACACGCACACACGCACACACGTCGCAGCATAAAGCTAAAACAGAAGCAGTCTAATAAATACTGAACCTCTTCTGGCAGGGCTGCAGAGAAACCGTCATTTCTTCTGCCGTGAAACATTAAATCTGAGCGAGTTTCACTTTTAATTTAATTCGTATTCATCGTCTCCCGCGCTCCTCCTCTTCATCACGATGCAAACATTAATGCAGTGGATGTGTTAAGAGCTCCACTCGAGGTCACTTTCTAATGAGCTGTTTAGCAGCTTGACCAGAAGTGAAAACCTGCTGCGAAGCTTCGCGGTGGAGGAGGAGGAGTTCTTGGTGCGCTGCTGTCTGAGGGTTTATGGGCTGGATTTACGTGGATTTACAGCTGCGATCACACGTGGGAGATGCTTTTCAAACAGAGTCTCCTCAAACAAAAGTTAAAACAAACGTCCCATCGGTGCATAGATATCTGAAGCCACCACAGGTGAGCGTACTCAGCAAAAAACGCCAACATTCAAGTACATTTAATGCACAAATACCCCAATTTTAGACACTCAGTGAAACGGTTAGTCCAAAAATACGCCTTTGTTAGAAAACAAAGTAAAAATCTAACTATAAAAACCGCAGAGCGCCTCCTCAGGATTAGAAAATATCTAGATTTCTTTATGGCACCGCTCCTCGAGTCAAGTATCCGACAAAGGCAACGAGAGTGAACGCAGGCAGCATCCGGCTCACTGACCTGAAACCAGTATTAAAAAACGGATAAAGAGCCTCCACTTCAGGCTAAAACAACCATAAATAAGAAACACGCAGTCGTTGGAGGATCGCGTGTGAGCATCTGTGTGTCGGGGTCTTTGGGCGCTGAGCGGCGGTGAAGGCGGGGAGGGGGGAGCGGGGTCAGGAGGACGTGTGTCTCTGCCTTTGGCTCCCCGCTCTGCCTCGCTGCTTGTCGTACTTGACCGAGACGATGAGGAAGACCAGCAAGGTGACGCCCTGGATCCCGGCCAGGAGGAAGAAGTAGTAGTGCAGAGAGCAGTCGTTGATGTTACCTGGAGAGACAGAAAACAAGGGCGCGTTAGAGGAGGCCTTTAAAGCCGCCGGCGGCACGGAAAAATGACAAAAATGGAGATTTGGAGAACAAAAGAGTGCGAGCGTGTTGGGAGGGGACGGCAGGAGGGTTCTTTAATCACAAAGTGCTGCTCGACGTTAACAGAACACCAAAGGTAAACGACCGGCAGCTCGCAGAAGAGGCAGGTTACCGCGCGTCTGTCGGACATGAAAGGCGGGCTGGAACTGAGAGCGGCAGCCGAACGCCGTCCTGTCAGGAATTAGGAATCAGCGGAGGGGCTCGTTGTCATCTCACCACAGCGTGAGACCCTCTGAGGAGACGGTTTGACCCGCTCTGTATTGACGAGGGACCGAACCAGCCAAGGGTCTTTGATCGGCTCGTTTCCTCGTGGGAACGCCGTAAAAAGCAGGACAAATAAGCTGATTTGCTTTATGATTCAGGGGAAGACGGGCAGACGGTTAAAAACAGAGCAGGGCTCCTCGTTTCCTCCTGCTGGGTCTGGAGAGTTCGACCAGCGGCCTTTAAGTCTTCACATTCGCCGCGCTGCTGAGCGAAGTGGTCGTCCTCGTTCAGCAGCTCGACAGAAAAGCTCCAAACAAATCCTGTTTTCCCCTCGCCGGGCTTTTACACCAAGGGCAGAGCTGACGACGAAACAATCGTCTCCACTCCTCAAGTACGCAGACCGTCGAGTTGGCATTAGAGCAGCTCCCGTCCTCTTGACCATGTCAGGCGGACCAATTGACTTTGCAGTCAACAGCGTGAGATGAGGTCGTCTGCGGGACGAGGAGACGCTTCGGGGTCGCTGAAGGAAGCGTCGCGCCGAGACGACGAGGACTTCATCTTCGCTTCTGCTGCAGCACATTTAAGAAACGCCTTTTACGGAACGAGCTCCACGTAAAGGCACAGATACCTATAGCTCGCATCCTACATCATCGTCAGCGAGTGAACGAGGAGCCCCGCGGCGGGCTGCCGTCCTCCTCGCAAAGCTCCCATTACTGTCTCCATGTGGAGCTGTCACACCGGATAAAGAGCCAGAGAAGAGAAGCAGTCCTGATTTTAATTAGATACGGGGCCATCGTCAATTCAGGTCCTGCCTGTTCGCGTGGCGGGAAGCGTGCGTGCGTGCGTGCGTGCGTGCGTGCGTGCGTGCGTGCGTGCAGGCTCGTCACAGCTGTCAGTTCACAGTCAACAGCTCTGAGGGTCAAGATGCTGCTCGTGGAATCATTTTGGGGTGTGCTCAGTGTGATGCAGCTCAGCTGATGCTCTGCAAACCGTCTTTCACGGCTCCTGTTTGAGGAGGTCAAAGGTCATCAGCATTCACACGAGCAAAACCAGGACCTGCAGCTGAACGTGTCGTAAACAAACCCTGCTAAAGACCCTTCCCTCTTCAATTAACTGCCCTTTGTATGCCTCCATGATGAGCTGTTAACGAGACCCCGGGCCCTGCTTTAATTAAACGCGCGGCGTGACACCTGCAAAGCGGCGGGTCCGGGCGCACGGACCGCGTGGGCGTCTCCGGCACGACTGCCGTGTTGGTTGGTGTGTTTGCAGCAAAGTGCAAAAGGGCTGAAGTGGAATATAAATCAGAGCAGAGCAAAGCTTTAATGTCCCAGAGCAGCGATTTGGCTTTCAAACAGCAGTCGATGGCAGTAAATATTAGATAGACGGATGAAGAAAGATGGCGATCCATACGAGATGTACACAGATCCAGACGGCGTGCTGGTCACTGACGGCTGGTGAAGTTTTCCACCAAAACACCAACAGCTCGCTTTGCACCGCCTCATCTGAGTGAGCCGCTCACCTGTTCTCACCTGTCCTCTCTCACCTGTTTGTCCTCTGTCACCTGTTCTCACCTGTCCTCTCTCACCTGTTTGTCCTCTCTCACCTGTTCTCACCTGTCCTCTCTCACCTGTTTGTCCTCTCTCACCTGTTCACACCTGTCCTCTCTCACCTGTTCGTCCTCTCTCACCTGTGAATGAGGCCTAGGACTCCACAGCCTGTTCATGATGTTTAGGAGGTATAGTGTTTATCACATTCACCAGCTTAGCTTAGCATGTTAGCATTTCACATTAAGGTTTCCAGTCATTTGGTGCTCAGGACTCTTTAAATAAACTCATGGTGCAGCCGTCGACATCACATCACTGATGCTTACTACAAATGCAAAAGTCTCTGAATCAATTGCGAGGCTGAGGAGGACGAGGGCAGCGTGAAACAAGACGATGTTCAATGAATGAGCACATGAATCTGCTCAGATGCCAAACACCATCTTTAGACTGCATGACGTCACCTGAGGGCCTGCAGGGCCTCCAGCTCGCTGCGTTACAGGCCGCCGTGTCACAGCACATCCTCAGCTAACGCACAATCCTTCATGTTCCTGTGCATGATTTAACAGCGCGTCCTCGGCGGCTGATCAAAGAGCAGCATTAACTCATTGGAAACAAGTGATCCCGGAGCGCCGCGTGATCCCTAGCGATCAGCAGAGCAGATCGCGCTCTGTAAAGTCACCATGGTGCATATAAATAATTCTTTTTCCAGCCTCTCCGGTGCACCCGTGCTCTTGTGGATAATTAGAAATGGAGTGGAGCGGAGGAACGGCGTGATGATGGGACGAATCACAGAGGAGCGATTCCTCGTCAGAGCTCGTTTGACACCTTTGATCTCAGAACAGCGAGCCGGCTGACGGCTGCTTCTGCCTGAGCGTTAATGGACTGAGCGGGGGACGGACAGGCTGACACTCCGACCGCCGTCGCAGCTTCAACTTATGCTGCTCTCGCCCTAATCTGGTCAAAAGTTTAATTTGAGAGAAATACATCAAAAAACAAAGTTTGAATAATTCATGAAGTGCAAAACAACGCGCTTGACAGGAGAGCAGGCCAGGAGGGGGGACGTGCGTCTGCAGCTCGGCGCTCGTATCCTGGATCGATAGCTCACCGTCAGAGTCTGCCTCTGCAGGCTTAGCTCACAGAGCAGCATCGCTCCCGAAAAGCAAAGAATGCAGCATGCAGATCGTTCAGAGGGAAGGCCGAACACAGCAGCAGCGTTTAGGGAGGTTTGATTCCTCTAAGGCAGACCGTGGACGTCGGACGGAGGCCTGCTTCTCAACCTCCGTTCCAGATTCTCTTTTAACTGGAACCCAAAGAATGAAAAGGGGAAAAAAACATCTAATTTTTTGGAATCAGTCCTGAAAATTGTGCAAGCTTTCAGTTTTGTCCTCTTTGGTTCTTGCTCTAATTTCATTATGAAGTCGGGCTCTGCCTCCTCCGCTCAGCCTCCGCCCCCCAGGGCCCACTTGGCTGCTGAGCATTTTCAGAAATATGGAAGGCTAATTACAGCAGCAAAAGACTAAACAAGGACTTGCTGTAAAACACATTAATGAAGGCCATTAATATTTGACATTTATTTTAAATGCTGAGCAAGGGAGGGAACAGCGCCAGCCAATCAGAGCGGGGGGTTTTGGAACGAGCTGCGCTGCCACGAGACGTTCACATGTTCTCTGAGGCTTGTTTTACAGAGTGTGACTACACTGAACAGGCCGGCGGGGGGGGGGGGGGTGTCATTTTTTTTGGCATTTCTGCTTTTTTGTGACAGCTGGAGACAGACAGGAAGGAGGGGGGTGGGGGATGGGGGGGCGGCGGCGACCCCGGACCTCTGCAGTGAGGACTGTAGCTAGCGGGCATCCAACCAGCCGTCCAACACCTGCGTGACTCAAACCTATGGGACGATTTACCTGCACGAGGGTCCGAGCAGACCATGTGAGTCCAGATCAAACGGGTCAATATCAATTTAATGTTTGAAAATGGATCAATTGATCCAGACCTTCAGCGCAGCGACCCAACATTTTAACGCCTCGACGCACTCGATGCCATCTGCCTGCGAGCGGGGATCGATGAGCCTGTTTCAGCTATAAATATAGTTATTTTCTGCAGCTCTCCTCCTGCTCGTTAAAGCTTTATGATGGATGCTGAGGTTCTGTAACCGGCCACGACGTGAGAACTCTTTTCACGAGCTGTCCGTCGCCTCTGACACGTCCAACACGTTTCCATTCTCGCACAGAAGAAGAGTTCATGTTAAATTTGCCAGATCTGACATTAAAGACTCCCATTAAAACACTGACATTTCACTGAGTGTGATCCAACACTTCACGAGCAGGATGTGCGAATGTCAGCTCGCTCTGAACGTCTGAACACGTTCCAGACATCTGATGCCAGATCAGCCGGGACAAAGGAGCCATTTCCTGTCACGTGACCGCGGCAGCTCATAAAAAACCGTCGACTTTGAGCGAATGAAGCTCCCACAGAGGCGGACGGATGACGAGCAACAACAGAAACAAAAAGAGGAGAGCGTGAAGTTGATCTCTGATCGACTTATCAGGCTGACGCGGCTCCACGCCGTCTGTCCAGAGGACGCGCCGGCCTATAAAAATGAAAGAGTGACGTATGACTGCTCGACCAGATGTGACCACAGGGGGAAGCGATGAGCTGCGGGACGTTTGGATCCCTAATTTCAACATAAAAACTCTCTTTCCTTTAAGTTTGAGAGCAGATGTGTCTGAGATCATCTGTCTTTACAGACCGATGCCTCGAGCTTTCACCTCACACGTGGTCACTCACGCCGACGAGCCTGATGGGAAACTCGTTCACTGACGGAGGCTCGAGGCTCCAGGAGCAGGAGGAGCCAGGAGGCCACTTCGAAGAAGCAGCTCCTCCTTTTACGATGCTCTTCTTATCTGAGCTTTTTTATCTTTTAGAGGTTTTCACTTTATCATTATCAGTCCAGTTTTACTGGTTAATCAATTAATTACCATAAAATTACATCCTTCCAAAGCTCAGGCCGACTTACTTATTGCTCATCTCGTCCAACCAATAACCCAAAGCCCAAAGACCTTTAGTTTAATGTCACTGAAAAGCAGCTGAGAGTCTTATTTTTTAGTGATGAATCAGTAATCAAAATAGCGCGTTCATTTTCTGTCCTTTGACTTCTCTGTAAACTTTTTTAACTGCATTACGTTTTACACCTCAAATGAGTCAACTGCTCACTTTAACGGTGTTTTATTATGTGCAAATTGATGAATTAGACGTTGAGCCGACACAAAAAGACAAACTTAATAATAAAATCACACGTGTGCAAACAGCCACACTGTTCGCTGACACGCTGCCTACAACAACAGCAAAAAGCGTCTGACTGACAGACTCTGAGACCTGAACTTCACCTTTTCTGAACCAGCTGAGCGTAACGCAGGGCTGGACGGGCTCCTCAGGTGACCCCTCACCTCTGCTGACCAACATCAGGGAGTGCAAAGCGAGGAAAGGTGGAGCTGAGCATCCACCGGCGCGACGGCAGACGAGCAGAGCCCTGCCCATGTAGCGCTCCGGGGGCAGCTTTACTCAGGAGGAGCAGGGCTAAGTAATCAGACCCCCGGCCTGTGATTAATGTTGCTCATCTGTCTTCAGGCCCGTGCAGCTCAGTACAACTTAGCACAGCTCACCCAAGATGCTGTTTACTGCACACCGCTTTGCCCGCAGCCATGGAAATAAGTTGAATCCATTCCACCTAGAGAGCCACGAGATGTGGAAGGAGCTAACACGCAACAAACTGTGAAAAACAGCCGAAAAAAAACACCAAACTGCGTGATTCCTGGCTCTACTTAATGGCTAAGCTTTGTGCCGTGTGTCTTTTATTAGTGGCCAGGAGGATGTTTTGTTCCATTTCTGCAGCTCACCTTTTAAATGACTTATTTTGGAGAGCAAGAAGAAGTCTGGAGGCGATCCGGCTCCAGTTTAACTGCCCCTCAAGTGAAGCCAGGCTGAGCGGCGGATGGATTTATGAAGCGTGCCGAGCATCTCCCACTGCTAACATCATCAAAAGTACCTCCCAACCTGTCGGCACACTGTATTAATGAGCTATTAGGTGTTTGTGGGTAAACAATTTACAGTGTTGGCTTGTTTACCGCACGCTCAGGGAAAAGTGCATCTGGGTTGGGAGCCCCCTCTTGCTGGGGAGCCCATCCATCTGCTGCCACCGCCGCACTATTCATTCTGCCACTTGGACAGATTTACACAAACCTTTTGTCGTTAGTCTGACACGTCTATTTATTACAGGAAACGCTCTTAAAACAGCAGCCCTCACGGTGCTGTCGCCCCCTCCACCTCTAATCTGCAAACTCTTTAAAGTGGATTTTAAATCAGCACAAGCTATGAAAATTCTTAAGGTATGTCCCCGGAAAATAAATTTCTGTCTGCTGAATCGATACCAACTATTCTATTTCCACAAGTCCATACATGAGAGTCGATGTGCAGAGTCAATAGTGCGCTAACAGCAGGCCTGACGCTGTAACGCTCAATTCAGGAGGATTATGGACAGCCCTGAGAAAAGTGTATGAGTGGAGATCAATCTCCTCTGAGCCGGAGGTGTTTTGAAGAGAGCAGCACTGTTCCTGAAGTTACACGACAGCAGGACTCCCATCAGGCTGCACACATGTCAAAGGGCTGCGCGCACACGCACACGCACAGCAGCACAATTGGTTGTTTTTCATACTACATTTATATTTAGCTGTTTCAGTCAGGATAATGTCAGTATTGTTGTGGGGGTCTGGCTCACAGGCCCCTCAGAAACTTATCCTGCCACCACCGCCCCTTTCTTTGGCAGCACAAGCGAACCATAAACACTGACATCTTTTAAGTTCATATGGAGAGCCTGTTAGCCTGTTAGCCTGTTAGCTGTGTTTACTCATGCAGCAGTTACGCAGCAACATTCTCGTTCTGGTTGAGTTGCGTCTCCTTTTAGGTAAACATGAGGCTCCTCACCAGCTCATGTTGTCTGCTGGGTGCTGAGCAGGTAGCTCACAGCAAGCTTTTACAATGATCACAGGTGAAAAAGACGCTTTTGGAAAACCAAAACAATGAGCTGAAAGACGCCAAGATTTACTGTGAACGGCTCCTGCAAGCTGACACAGTAAATCTTGATCCGCTGTTACTCTAAAAATTCAGCTGCACATATTAAGAGTGTACAAGCTTACCAAAGTCTTTGTGTGACGACATCCAGCCAATCTCCTTGAGGGACACGATAGCCAACAACCCGGAGCCCACGAAGGAGCCAATCCCAGAGAAGAAGAAGAAGAGCCCCATGATGGCGCTCTGCATGGACTTGGGGGCGGCAGAATAGGCGAACTCCAGCCCTGCAACACAGAGTGAAAAGACAGATATTTGCTGGCCTGCTGTGGGACGTGCAGGCGATAAAACAGTGAAAATACTCGCTATGACCCGTCGCAGATAAAGCTCCACACGCTGCAGCCAGCGATAGCATAGCTGTGATAACACGCTAGTTAGTCACACATGCTGTCGAGTTCATGTGTGTGACAGTGGAGCTCACTGGGCAACAGCGTGTACTTGGGTTTCATATCGGTCTTCAGCATCTATGTGACACGATGGGTTTTGTTGGCGGTGGCTGTTTTCCTTTTAGTGTATTGTATAGGACACCGAAAAGCTTCCTCTGCAGCTGCCTGACAGCTAATTTTCCACGGTGGCACTGGTCTGCGCTGCCATTGTCGGGTATCTACTCGGCTCGGCGCTGGTCTCCAAAAAACAGTTATTTCTGGAAAACACATCACTCAGTATTTACTGTGTTAGGAAAGAAATAAAAGGACTGAGAAAATGGGCAAGGGACCGAAGAGAAAGAGAGACGAGGAGGGGGAAACATCAAATGTGTGTCTTTTTCGCCCAGAGATCCGTCTGCCTGCGAGCTGACATTGATAATTTCATGGCACCTCAAACATGTGATTTTTCAAACGAGGCCCTATAGCTACATCTGTCGGGAGAGATTAGGGAGCTGCGGTTAAATACGTTTAAGACCTTCCTCGCAGGGGGACATTGCACAAATTAATGTGACAAACAGTCTCCTTACAGATACCTGCGCTTGTTGTGCTTCATAAGAAAAGGAAGGAGATAAAGGCGTGAGAGCGCGGCGACGCGAGGTTATTACTCAGCGGAAACACGACTGACCTTTCCAGAAGTTCACGCCAATGCCTTTGTTTTCCATGCTAAGCTAACCTTTTGATAGCAGCAAACACCGCTCAATAGCTACGCCGATCACAGCGGGCTGCACAGATACTGCACGTGATGTTAGATCCAGCCTACGACGACTGAAATGAACCGACCTTTCTCGACCGAAAGCGAGAATTATTTAGGAATTTAAAATGTGTGCAGAATTTTTTCTCCTCCCAAAGGCATTATTGGAAGGGTGATTTTTCTTTCTTAGACAATAATATTACCCTTTAACATTTTCAAAAGTGCAACACATAATTAAAAATACTGCAGGGAACACAAGCTTTTGCATATTCTCATCGCCTGAAAGCAGACGAACTCGGCTGGTGCAGAGAATTACCCGTCGTCCTACAAGGCTGGGGATTGCAGCGAGGAAGTTTGACGGCACCGGAGGTTTTAAACAGATTTATTCAAACAGGAGAAGACTAAGGAGAAATATTCCTCCCAAGCAGACATATGTCACAATTCTGTCAGCCAATTTTCCTTGAGTAAGCCCTGCGGGACGTATGGAGGGAGAGAGGAGGGTGCGTTTATTTTAAGGATCCCTATAGCTTTGTTATGTCTGGAAGTGACTTTCACAGGGACTCTGATGGTTTTTTCTGCAAATTCCACTGTTTCATAGAAGCCTTATGGAGTTCTGTTCAAGGGCTTTATAATACTCCAGCTTATTAAACAAATTTCAGCATCCAAGGATTTTAAACTTAAAGATGACGAATGTGAACGTTGCTTCCTACAAAGAGCCTGCAGTGACTGGATCGGCGAGATAATCCTTCCTCTGTGGCGAGCAAAGAAAAGTCTTAAATATTAATGGCTCAATCTGCACTCGTGATATAGACATAAAGCGAGCGCTATATGGAAGAGCCAACAACAACATGACCCGTAGTAATTGGAGAATGACTCAATCATGGCCAGAGGCCTTAACAAACTTGAATCTGGGAGATAATTGAGGCCCGGAGCCGCGATAGGGACTGCAGAGAGGAAGTCATAAAGAAAGAAAGACTATACAAGCAGATAAACACAATGCAGGGCAGATCTCTGTCGTGCTTTGCGGAGTATAGAAAAAAAAAAAAATGGGCCACATCACATTCAGAGCACCTCTCAGACACAAGCTCCCCTCTTTTAATAAAGGACAATATTCTGCTGTTGTTTCCGTTCTAGTCTCAGACTTCGCGGCTGCAATTTGATGTAACATTAGAGCAATTTCTCACTTTGTCACATTATTATATTACTGGGGCAATAAGGCCTTACTTCACATCGCTTTTAATGAAATGGCATTTCCCGATCAGGTCGCAAAGAGAGGAGGAAAAAACAGAGAGGAGAGCGGGCTCGCTGAGCGGTTTTCAGCAAAGCATCGAAAAGAAGTCCGCGGCTGTCAGTTCCAGCGCGAACTCCGCTGACCCGCTCTGATTCACTGCTTTTGTTTTTAAGAATTTTTCGGAAAAGGGCGGGGAATCCATTTCTCAGGGGGGAGCGAATGCTGCTGAGGGGTTATGGGTGGCCTCACGCTCACGAGCATGTGTCTTAGAATGATATTTAGTGGGATGAATCATCTGAGCAGCAACAGTAATACAACTTTGAATTTAAATCAGACCTGGGGCCAAATTCACAAGCTTCCTAGCGTGAAGAGTTGGTCCAAGTGCTGTAGCTCTGAACAAAAAAAAAACCTTCTTCTAAGAAATTCTGCTCGTACATTAAAGCTTTTCGTGATGGATCTCGGCCATTAGAAGTGAGGCGGCGGAATAATGAATATGGAGGAAGAAAGAGTTAATTAACCCAAGTCACACTCACTCCAAGTGCTGCCTAATCATGCGGATAGTTTTGGTTTATTGTGCCAACGTTTTGAGATGTCTGCCGGTGGAGCTTTGGCTGATACCTGAAACCTTTGGCTGATGGAGATTAATCAGGTTTTGAGCGAGACTCGTCAGCCTGCGGAGTGTTTCCGACGTAGTTAGACTCTGCAGCAAAGTGGAGCTGATGCATCGGACGCCTGGCGCTCATTCTCCGCCTCTTTGCTCCACATACAGATCTGACTGTCAGCAACCTCAGAGCGCGGCGCTGATAATTAAACACACAACCGTTTCATTTTCTGTGTATTCAAGTGTAATATGTCCCCGTGAACAGCTGCGTCAGCTGGGGAAGCATGCTAATTGGGTAATTTAGAGTTGAACTTGCACTACTGTGTATGTCAGTACAATTTGTCAGTATTAGCGCTCTCTCGCTGTGATTACTGTTTCTATGATGGTATATTATAGTTAAGCTCACAGTGCTAAATGTCAACACACCAGCAGACTGAACAAGGAGGTGAAAAGTTTATGTTCTCATGTTAATTGTGTTGCCACAGTGATTAGACCCTGAGGGGTTGGTCTTAGGGTGTAACGTGTATATTTGTGTATTAATCCGTCTTATTATCCACTGAATCTCTGTGGACATCAGGCAGAGGAAGAGGCCGGTCCTCGGCTGGGGCGAAGGCACGGCTGTCATCGTCGTTTCAATTTTAAAAGGTTACTTTATCCACACCTTATTTATAAAACGTCCCATTACTGAACAATGTCTCGCAGTGGTGTGAGAGAATCAGGATAATCAATTATCGATCGACTCGCTGGGCTGTTTACTCTGGACAACAACCCGCAAACACATTAGGCTGGTGCAGGCTGGCAATGGATCAAACAGACTGTTCAAAAAAGGTTTTACACATTAGTCTTCATTGCTTTCTGCCAAGAAGAATGGGCACTACGGTTTTTAGGCCACGCCGGCTCAGAGCGAGCGGCTCAGCGTCAAGGTGAGGCCCGAATCATCGCGTCCACCTGACCGCAAATAAGACACGAGAGACGTCAAACTACTGTACCTGCAATGCTGGCGAAGATTTCGCTGATTCCTATCAGCACGTACTGAGGCACTTGCCACCATATGGGTAAATCTGCCGCGTAGTAGATAACGTTGCCGAGCACCTGGTCAATGGTGCCGTTTGATTTGACGATCTCCAGACGTTTGGTCTCCAGAATACCTGCAGGGACAGACACGGACATAAATTACATGAGCGCAGAAACGCGTATGTTAGCTGTGTGACAGTCCTCTCTGACATCAGCTCACCTGAAAACAGCACAGAGTCAATGCATTGGATGTTTTTCACGTTTCACAGACTGGGAAAGTTATGGAACGCTCCAAAAACACCTGTTTGGAACATTCCACAGGTAAACAGGCTCACTGACAACAGGTGAGAGTATGATTGGGTGTGAAAGGGGCATCCTGGGAAGGCTCAGTCGCTCATACAGGATGGAGCGAGGTTCACCACTTTGTGAACACATGATTGGATGAGGGAGATTAACACACGGACTCAGAGACACTTCAGCGTCCCAGCTTCTCTGGAATCGAGGTTGCGTGTAAGCTATACATCAGCAACACACACACACACGGCACGGACAGGGCATCGGGTGCATCACAGGCTGCTGGATGTCAGTCAGGATGAGGAAACGTTCATTAAGTCTAAGACACCAACAAGCAGCCAAACGCTGCCACAGTTCCAGCACTCAGTGACAGTCCATTAGGCGTTTAGCTAGTTTTAAGGCTACCCGACCACTTCATTTAGATCACATCTGCACGCTTCCATATTATGGCAGTTAGTAATGGATCAGTGCAGACGGTTCAATAATAAGAGCCAAGCAGTTGTCATCAACCGCTGCCGCCTCCTAAAAGCTTTATTCGATAGCTATTATCATGTAACCAGCGGCTATTTCCAGATAACTCCCAGAGACAGCCTCCTATCATAACTACACTTAATGCTGTGTTTGAGAGGAGCTGCAGCCTTGTAATCCAGCTATCCTATAATACCAGGCGTCCATCTCAGGCAGCGTGGCCACTGGGCTGCCCAGAGCGAGCCTCACTACAAACACACATCCCTGCTTTTTTTTTTTTTGCCCTTTCTAAGCATCACACATCAGACAACCCAGTGTGATCCCCGGCAACTCCGCTGCAGCTTTTAGAGGAGAAACAGAGACAGCTCTGGACACCTAAAAGCCACTGAGCTTTAAGCAAAGCAGATTAGTGCATAAAGTTAAGAGAATGTGATAAAACACGCCTCTTCAAAAGCAATGTCAGCGCGGCTTTTCAGAGCCGGCCGCAGTGCGAGGCTGAAGTCTGGGACGGCTGGACGTGAAAGAGCGGGGATCAGAAACAGTCCACTGTCCGCTTGACAGCGCGTCTTCAGCCGTCCCTTTGCACTGCATGGGAGGTCCAGGCGTGTCAGCGAGCGCGACGAAACCCTGTGAAATATCGCTGCACCAGTGTCATCATGACAAAGTCCTGCACATGTCTTGCACACGGTGATGAAATTGATTCTAACTCTGAACAGCGGCGCTGTGGCCGAGGCCCCGGACATGCGGTGGCGGGCTGACAATGCGATGTGTTGGACCGGCTATTCTCTGGGCTAAAGATGCCACACTTGGTCATTCCCAACTATCCATCTGTCAGCCTCCGAGGCACGATTTCAGCTCGTGGGCAGATGCAGATAAGGACACACGGGAAGCCGGCCGAGGGAAATGCAGTTGAAAATATAACAACAGTGAAAGGCAGCTCCCAGGAGTGAGCGTGCGTAAGTGAATTAGTGTGAAGGAAGGCAATGTCGGGGATCAACAGCACAGAGGCGCAGCAAAGGATCCTTTGATGAAGAACGCTTCAATAACAGATGCAGATACAGTATCATTAATACTCATTTCACAAAGTACACTACGGTACACATCTGATCCGGCCGCCCGACGTGACTCCTGAAATCCAGGTCAGAAGTGTTTGCACGCTCGTTGTGTATTCACCTACTGTTCTGTGACCAATGGCCACACCGCTGCACCATCGTAAACCCTTTCTCTCCACTGCCAGGACTCAAAATTGCTTTCTGAAATATTCTGAATTTATTTAGCCTGAATTCAAATGCAAGGATTGCACTTTCTTTCAAGAAGCCAAATGGAAAAGCAAACCTGAATGGCTCGTGAGCATCAGAAATGAGCACGTTGGAGCACCTTTCCTTCCAGGACTGCTCATGTCCTCTGAAAAGGAAATGTGACTTTGAGCCAAACGCATCAGACATTAGATTTGGTTAATAGACCTTTTAGCGCAGCTCGATGGCTGAAAAGGATGTTTCTGATGGGCTAAGTCAGGCTTTCATAACTCTCCGGCGAGAACATCCGAAGACTCGCCTTCAACAAACTTCCTCATCTCTCGTAAAGCAGAAGATGAGACTTCAGTCCAGCACCCGCTTCTCGCTTTGACCCATAAAAGAGGACGATCTATAGAGTCCATACGCTCGGTCTACAGATTACACCCACTATTTGTAATATCTGAACGTGGATATGACCTGATTTAAAAGGCTCTTTATGTCATTTTACAAACAGTACATGAAACATGTACTAACTCCTTTGAGACTGATGCTGAACCACAGATAAATATTGCGTTTTACCCATGTTGGTCTTGTCACCGTGCGGTCTTTCACGCAGTCATTAACGTCTTTATAATGCAGATGAGGATGAATTAGCCGTTTGTGAATACCACATGACGCACGCGGCGAGTCCGATCTTATTGGCGGCTCGACGGCCTCGTCTTTGTGCAGCACACACACGCAGAACTGCTATTTGGCAAAAGGTAAATTATATCCGCTGTTACGCTCAAATAGCTTTTATGGAAATATCTGTTGCTGCTTTTCGATCTGGACTGAAAATCCACTTTGAAACGATGAACAGAGCTCACCAGGCATCTGCTTTCAGCTTTAAATTCAATAATGAAGCAGCTAATCGGATTATATTTGTATTTTTGTTGCATCTAAAATGTTGAACTTCTGTAGATTTGCTAGTCCCTAATTTATCTTCATTGTCATTTGTATGTTGAAAAATACTTAATGAACTCACAGAAAATGTAATTATCCCCCACAATTGATGCCAAGTTTGATTCAGTGCATGCTTACCAGTCAATTGGCAATCTGGTTGAAGCACGCCGGTCGATACCTGAAAGGTCACTAATGACAGGACGTGCTCATATTCTATGTGGCCCATGTATTGTGCGTGAGGGAGAGGAGGGAGGACGGCGGCTGTAGAAATATAATGTGCATTGATTCTCAGGAGTGTTACTGATTTGCCTTCTTCCTGCCTGCAGGCTCGTCTCTCTCCAAACATTTTAGCCTGGATGCATCGATGCAGCAGGACGCACCGACAGGCCTGGCTGAGACTTTATTTCCAAAATAATCCACAGGCTGGAAGCTGCACGCGGGTGCAGTCTCCCAGGGCCAGAAACAGAGAAGCCACAGCTCCCCCTCTCCTCCACAGGGCAAAACAAACCCTCCAGGGCTTTCTTCCCCTTTTCCAGGTGCAAAGCGATGTTTTAATTCAGGGACAATTAATACATCTGTGACAGACCATCTGCTGAGCCCCACAAAAGGCAGCAGCAGCAGCACAGTAAAGGCAGTTTAGTCTGAAAAAAAAAAAAGGATTTAGCAAATACCTGCAAGTCATCGCTTGATACTCAATATTCCACAGACAGCACACCGCATTTCTATCGTTGTTGGTGAGGATCTGTCGGATTAGTTCCGTGTTTCAAAAGCATTTAGAGTTAAAATTAATAAATGATGTACGTGCGTCACTGCAGCTGCCTGAACGTCCTAATTGCATGTGGCATTTACCGCAAAGCGCCAACTTTGCTGTTTCATTAGTGTTTGTCTGGCCTACTTAAGAGACGGCACAGAGAGGACGAGTCCGTCAGCGCACTCACCCGCCGCCACGGCCGACCACATGACAAAGAACATCCCCACCGCGATCCTCTTCAGAGAGGAGGGCAGCAGGCCGCGGCGCTTCAGGATGGGGTCCACCACTTTGTCCTTAAGGGGGATCAGCATGAGGATGAGCACCGCGTCAAACATGGTGAGCCAGGCGGCCGGGAAGCGGAACGTCATCTGGGGGAGAGAGGCGAGGTAAAAGTGGGCAGAAAGCAACAAAGCACGAAAACTACGGAGAATGTCAGCGCACTCAAACACAGCTCACCCAGCGTTCGTGTGCATGGGAGTGTGCATGTGACAGTGTGTGTACACGGGGCTTGATACTGCTTTGGCACCCCCAGGTGGTCAAAAGTACACATAATGAAATGAAGAATATTTCTTCGACACAGCCAAAACAAGTTATTAGGAAGTAAATGGTAGAATTATCATTATTAGAAGTAGTAGTAATAGTACTGTTTATTTCAAAGTGTACTTTTATTCAAAAGTTTTCAGCATGAATCTGAACTATTAGCATAAAGCGTAATCTATAAAAGGAATAATTACACCGTGCAAACAGACTGGAAGACGTATCAATCAGAGAGAAAATCCACTGTGAGCATATAAAGCATCTGCAAGTTCAGGCAACATCTGACAGAGTGAGCAATGGAAGACGTCCAACTGCTGCAGATGTTTTTTGCAATTCAAATTCCGAGTGCCATCAGAGCTCCTGACGCGTCTCTGCTTTAACACGTCTGATAGCATCATTTACTCTCAAACTGAATTTCCATTTTGTTGGAGTCACCACTGGCAATCTATACGCAGAGAGCGTTTTCCTCCCTTGTTTGGGCATTATCATATCAAAACTGATAAAAAGTGTTAAATGAGACTTTGTGTCGCAGAGGAAAGGCTGCCATGGAGGAGTCCCAGCAGGCCCAGGTCTGCGGTGGGCAGCGCGTTCTGCTTCAACACTTCCCCAAAAGGACGGCATGCATGTGCTGTATGTACAGTATATATACTGTATATTACGGGAACTCAAGAGGTGATAAACAAGTTCTTAAAAAGCAAATTTCTGATGTGCAAAATTTATTTTTTGGACACATTTTTCCTTTTTGTGCAATACTGGGTAGTTTCACCTTTTCATGCATCAAAATATGTTAAAATTAAAACAGTAGGAGAAGGTTAAAATCACTGCTTTGCATGAAAAGGTCACAATCCAAAAAGGTTCTCCACATGCATGAGAAAGCACTTACTGCACATTCACGGAGACACGAAACAGACGCCGCCGCAACAGAGCAGTTATCTCAGGCCCCAATCGAATTATAAGCAATTAGATCAGATCCGCTGCTGCCCCCCATTCCCACTCATTATTATTAGCATGGGCCACATTTCCTTGAAGAGACTATTTGTTGGTCTCAGTCACTGAAATGTGTCAGGTGAGGTGAGGGAGCGAATCACAGAGGCATCTAATCTCACTTCTCTTTTGATGTGGAGGCTGGTGGCAGAAAAGGCTTAGTTCTGTTTTTTAAGGCGCTAAACAGCCTGTGAAGGGCAGGAAAAAACCAAGCTGTGAAACGCAGTTCAACACGGTGGAATATGAGTAAACAAAACCGTGTCAGGCGGCGTCTCTGCGCCACAGGTTTCACTGCATATTATTGTGAAATGTAAGAATGTGTACATATACCCTGCACGGAGGCCGTTAATGCAGCGCTGGGTTAGGCCGCGTGGTTTCCAGGCTGGAGTTTCACTTCACGTTTCCATGAAGTCGGCACTCTTCACCTCGATCACGCCTGTACGTTCTACACTTCCTGGTCTGCTCCAGTTTCACCACTTTTAAACGTTCGATTTTTGAGGAGTCCAGCGTCACGTGCGAGGCGGTCTCAGTCACAGAGCGAGACGCGGCTCCGGTCAGGAGGAGTGAGCTGCTGTGGGGGGACAATCACGGCCAGGTTGCTAATCTGCGAGGTATTTGTCTGTGGAGTGCAGTTCTCACTTAATCCCTGAGGTATTACCGACCTTTGCTGCTGCCTCCAGCTGTTGCCTTCCGCGGTGTGTCGGTGACCTACTGACTCCTGCAGCTTCAGCTGCTTCAAACCTACTTAGGTGGAGGCAGGTTGGCGCTCCGACCTGGTATGTTTAACTCAATGGAATTAAACGTCAGCGGCTGTGAATAACTAATCACAATGTAAAGCCACAGACGTCACCGCAGAGATGCTTTTTTTTTTTTTTTTTTTTAATTAAACCAGAAACAGGTATCTGGACTGAGAGCGTCTCCTGTTAGTTTACCTGGTGGGAGGCTGCCGTGTTGTTCGAGGCACTATCAGGAATCCTCAGATGGAGGCTCTGCAGGATGTAGGTTGTCTGCATCTGCAACACAATAAGGAGATTAGAGTCTCAGCATGAAGTAATTCTCCACTTCATGATCACCAGGATGTCTGGAGCAAAACCATTCTTCTCCGATAGCAGAATGGAGAATAATCTTCCCTCGTATTAACGCGTGCGTATCTGCATCCAGGCAGCTCGTACCGCCATATTAAATGTCTTCCTATTTTTCATCTCATGTGAAGCGTGACTCACACCTTTAGATTCGACTTGAAGCGGGCTGATCTCACCTGGAAGTACACGGTCCAGTACGGGATGAGGGCGAAGAAGACTGGGAGGATTTTCACCAGAGCTTTCACCTCCTCCACTTTCTCCTCCGGAAACTTCCCCCCGTAGGTCACTTTGGCGCTGTCCAGGAGCGTCGGTTTGTTACTTCATGGGAGTAAGAGAAGACAACGACCTTCAAAATAATATTCACAACTGCAGCGTGATGGAAAGCCTAAAATAAACAAATAAATACAGAAACTGTGAGAGCTAAGCAGTCTTTTTTGTGAATATCTTACCCTTAAATAACAGCACTTCTAGAGATAGAAAAACTTCATTCTAAAGCCTGTAATCCCCATCTCAGGAGAAAATGTCTTAATAAGGAATTCTTGAAAGGCTGCAGGATTGGCCAACTTAAAATATTCAATGTCAAGTTTTTGAACCAATTGTGCTACTTCGGTTCAAAGTCAAGTAACAGCACTTCAGAATAACTTTTCACCACAGGGAATGAAGATGAATGCCCGGACTGGGAGGGGGGGGAATTATACGGGGGGATCAAAGGATGCTCCGACATAAAGGTCTACCAACAACACCTCGCTGTGTTTTTCCACTGGATCCGAGTCACCGTCCCACTGAAACACTCGGCGCGCCGCTGGACAGAGCCGACCCATCGAGGCTGATGAATGCTTCGCTGCACCGCAGTGACTGTGAGCGCGCTGTTTGTCATTGAGGGGACGGATTTACCTCTTTCACTGCCTGATAATACAGTTTTATATTAGAAGTTAAAATGACGGACAGGGCCGCTCTCACCGGAGCAGGTTAGGCTCCTTTGGTTTCTGGGAGCAGCAGGCGAAGCCCAGGATCTTGAACATATCCGTGAAGGCGCTGCCGTCGGCGGGCTTGGTGATGAAGACGGTGCGGCCCAGGAGGAAGACCAGGAAGGAGATCCCGAGGCACACGGTGGGAATGATGTAGCCGAGCTCGAAGCTGAAGTTCTGCTGGATGTAGGCCACGCCTCCCAACGACAGGATGGCTCCTAAGTTGATGCACCAGTAGAACCAGTTGAAGAATCGACGCGTGGCCTCAGGTCCTCTGTCTTTGACCTGAAATCACACACAGCAGCCAATCACGTCACGGTGCTGTAAGGTGGTGCAACATGCGGGTCACAGCAGTCAACTGTCAACGAGTCATGTGAGGAAAACTAGTTCAGGAAGACAAATTTATAAACAACAGCTGTTTTGTTCAGTGAAGCTACAAAACCGTTAGATGGACCACCTTTAAACATCGTGACAGCACAGGACAGAGAGGCCGCCCTGACAAAGAGGAACAAAGATCACAAGCTGAAACTGCCCGGGGTGCGACGTCACGTCTCATTCAACACCTTAAACTGTCAGAATTACTGACTTTACCGCGACAATTATCCAATTCTTCTTGTGTTCGGCTCGGTTGCTGCAGTGAACGTCTACAGTCACATGTAATTGAAAAGCACAAGGCAGCCGGAGATGGAGGGTTTTTCTTCTTCATGTCAGGAGGGATAACAACACAAACAGCAGCTTCTGGTTTATCTTTCATCTGCCTGCGGTGAGCATTCACACAGAATTTGCTATGACAGCCTCACTACTCACTCACCAAAACAGCAATAAATTCAGCTAAGTGCCTATGCAAGCAAATAATACTATTCTCATAACGGCACTGATCCCCCACGAAGGGACTGACTTTATCACTGCGTGATGAAGGGGACGCGTCTTTCAAAAGGTGCAGCAGTACAGCCGCAGTAAACTACAGAGGAGACGACGTCACGGCACCCACAGTCGACGCTCAGCGTGAATCTTTGCAGCTGTGCAGCACAGCCACAAAATGAATCATCACGTGCAAACTGACCACCTGACCGTAACCAGGAATTGCGTTAGAGCAGATTTACAATAACAACACATAGAAAGGAGCGCTTCTGTAGCTCCTACTGCGCACAAGATCAGAGAAAGTGTTCCCTCCAGCCTTTGGTCACGTCAGGGTTGACCTTCCATCAAATACACAATATGATGAGTAGTGAGCTCAGGCTGATAGACAGCACACCTGCAGCCACTCACAAAAAGGCAGAAACAGTTTCCTCGCCTCTGTTTTCTCCCTTATTTCATGTCCAAAGATCCAGTTTCCTACAGAGCTGCATCAGCGGAGTCCAGCGAAACTGTAACTTCATGATTACTATGTTCAAGTTGAATGTGAATAATAAAAATCACAACAGTGACGACGGCAATTTTCACACTGCAAGAGGGTGCAATTATTTCTCAGACAGAAATCAAGCCACATGCGAGAGGAAATCTTCAATGTTACTGAAACCGAGCACATTTCAAGTATTAACAGCTCCCACTGCCACTTAATTAGGACTTTCATCTGGAGGAGAATTAGTGTGGAAATTGTGCCTTTAAGTGATGCACTTCTTACTCAATCTCTGCTGCTCGTAAAAAAGTGTTTTCCAGGTTTCTGAATGATTCTTCCTCGACAATCAGCGGCAGCAGTGAAATGTGGACGATTCATGTTGCTGTTTGTTCTGCCGTGTGCCGCTGAAAGACGTACCGGCTCCCGCGTTCCTCTTTTGTTCCCCTCCGATGTATGGATTGTGCCTGATGTTGTTCGCCGTGCGTGTTTGAACATGATCAAAGGGAGCATTGACAGAAACGTGGAAATCTTGTAATGAGCACAGCGGGCTCAGGAACTAATCATGTTCCCCCGCCAATCTCCTTTGAACGGTTTTAGCTGCTCCTGCTTAGATTATTCTGAAAAACAATGACCCCATTGATGAACTCTCCTTCTGGATAATATGACAGTATTTTGTCACCAAACGTACAGATCGAGTGTTCGCGTGTGTGTACGTTAGTGTGATGATAGTGACTATATATTATTTCCAAAATGACAACTTTAGAGTGGAAACACTTATGGCGGCCGTGGCGATCAAGGGCCTGCGTGTCACAGTAAACGGTCACGGTGCAACAGAAATCCCATCACATGTCTGTCCTCCATGATGACACACTGCATACCCAATTTTCCACAGGCCTATGTGACAAAACATGTCATTCAAAGACGTCTAATGCGCTCCATGTCTGCTCTCTGCATGCACACTTCAGATCTGAGTCACACAGTTCATACTCTACCTGATCTGCCCCAAAGGGAGTGATGTTGGACTTCACAGTGCCCACACCTAATGCAATTAAAAAAAGTCCACTGTAGACCACTGCACCACAGTATGGAGGACGTATGGGGCAGGTGACGTTGCTTGGAGGGGTACTGTTTGTGCTCAGACACTCTGCGGGCTGCACAGGAAATGCCATCTCCTCTCCGCACAGGTGTATCCTGGTGTCTTCGTTTGAAACGAAAGGGAAAAACAGCATGCCCATAAAATACAGGATCAAACTTGATGCAATTGTCCAGAATTTCCCAAGATAGGCGTCTGCCAACCAGCCTCCGAAGGGTGAAATCAGGTAAGTGACCCCCATGAACATCAGAGGTGCCTGGCTCGCCTGAGTGCCCTCCCAATAAAAGGGACTACCATTGAGAAAAAGCACAAGATTGGATGTAATGCCGTAGAAAGCGACCCTCTCCAATGACTCAGCCAGCAGGATGGCTGCACACGCCAGTCTCCTTCCCTGGAAAACTGATGGTGCTGACGGTCTGTTCACAGAATCTGAGTCCAAAAGGGGGGTGCTCTCACTGGCATCCCTGCTGTTAGCCATTCTCAGCCAACTTTATGGCTTCTCGATTATGAAGAGTTCAAACCTGCAAAGAAAATACAGAGGAGGTTATTAAAAGTTGTCATCACAGTTCACACAGAGGGAAAACCCACCTGAGCCGAGCTAACAACATCTGAATTATCCCTGGAGAGCAAGCTTCCTTATCATGTCTAACACAGACACTTAAATCTGAAGTAAGCTAGCTTTAGCATAACGAAAGCTCGAGTTTGGCTTTACATTACCTGTAATTACTGAAACGCGTCCCAGTGCTCTTCAGTTATCTCCATTAACCTCGATAATATTTACCGCTCAAATGTTTACGTTGTCTCGTCTTAAATCAACACTTCGTCAAAGGAGAACTGGAAGTCAACAAAACACAGTGTCACAGTACTATCGCGTGACACACAGCTCGTTCGTTAGGCTGCCACACTTGCGCTGCCCTGGACTCGATCTCAAAGTGAAATTTGTCCGACGTGCCTTATGAAGACACGCGCGCACCGGCCTATCCGAGTGATTTGGAAGTTAGTTCCGCTTCCGCAGAGGTCGTACCACCGAGAGACGGAAGTTGCTGCGCGTTTTTTTTTTTAATCTATCTATATTTCGCTACCTCAGATTCTTACACTGACGAACTAAGTAGTCGGTCGTTTTTATTAATATTTTTATTTTATTTTTTATTTTTTGCTGACTCACTCTACAATGAAACAAAATACTGAAAGGGGCCAACGGTGCCTGGACAGTTTGTGCTACCGTCATGTGTTTCCAGGGGATCATATAGGGGACGGACCTGTAAACATGTCAAACGTGGGTGCGCTGCCAGCTAATGAGCTAGCCGTATGGTGCTCACGCCTAGATTTACGTGCAAGTCGCAGGCATGGGTTCAGGAAATGTGAGAAGAGTTCAGGTTAGCGAGCCAACTCAAACAGCGCACAGAGGCTCTGCTTGCTTTACTCAAACTGGTTTTCACTAAAGTTTCCATGTCAACTGCTTAGCTCGTCTAATTAGCCTTTAGTGAAGATATGAAATTGCTCTTTCTTGCCTGCCTCAGCCCCAAAACTGGGAACCACACTACCGCTGAGAGAATCAGGTAATTTACGTTGTTGCTAAGTGAAGTTAGCTACAGCAGCTGATGCTAATGTTTGTTTACCGGGTGATGCTTCGTTGGGCAGCAGCAGTGCTAATCATGGCTACCTCAGAATAAAGCTGTTACTGTGAAAATGTCTACTGTATGATGTCTTTAGTAAAATCAGCTGTAACACGAGTCAGGAAGGCAGGAAGCAGTTTGTCAGCAACAAGAAACCAGCAAAACATTTCAGCACTGTTGAGTAAAACTAAAGGCACTGAGGAGGAAGTAATGTTTGCTTAACCCTGTCTTCCCACAGCCTTTCATAGTCACGTGTCTGCTTTATTTTAGGTCCCACATTGAGTCAGCAGGACACACTTGTGAGCTCAGAGACGCTGCAGACTTTCAGTCCCCCGCTGAGGTGGCAAACTTAGTGTCTGGAAACCCTCCATTCGAGGCTGCGCTGGCCATTCATCTGTTCAGAGCAGGCAGGCTCCTCTTAGGTAAACACCCTCCTGTGATCTATTGGCTTATCTCCACACATCATTTGTGTTTGTCAGCGTTATAGTAGAGCTACAAGTGCTCTGCTACCTGTCCCACAAATGTCAGAGCTTTTCTGTTTTATGCCTAACCTTTACACCAGACGTCCACGTACCCTTCGGCGTTATCTTTGGCGGAACAGACATAAATGAAGATGTGAAAGTCGAGCAGAAGCGTGTGGTTATGGAGCAGGTGCTGCTGAAGGCCAGGTGATGTTTCTGCAAACTATTTTAACCCATTTAACACCAGAAAGTTTCAAACTGAGCACACAGATCTTACTTCTTAATCCAGCACATGTCAAAATATGTCCCATGAGCTGCAGCTACTGTATGCATAATAACAACGTACTGTGTCACATGTTTAGTTACACACACACACACACACACACACACACACAGCAGTCAACATTTCTTTTAGTGTGAAAGCTAAGTGAGTAAAAGATGACCTGATTTCCAAACAGCATGATGTTAAAGATGATGCATTTCTTTATGATTTCAAGCCACGTTGCTTTTTTTATTTCCATCTTTTGCAGTTTTAGAATAATAAAAATGGAAAAGGGTCAAAGAAAAAATTCCTAATCTTAAACACACCTCAAAATCCACAATGGACTGAAGGTCCTTGAGTGGCCCCCACAGTCCCCGGACCTAAACGTCATTGAAAACCTGTCTCAAAGGAGCAGCTCATGCAAGACGGCCGAAGAATCTCACAGAACTAGGAGCCTTTTAAAAGGAAAATTAGGTGGAAATCCTGCAGAGAAGAGCTTACAGAGCCCGAGGTGGCCACAAAAAGCCTTTACGAGCTGTGATTGTTGCGTTGTTTTGGCCCTTTTTCATTTTTGTTATGTTAAAACCTGTTAAAGATGGAAATAAAAAAAACTATTCTTGCTTGAAATATTGAAGAAAAGTGTCATCTTTAGCTTCATGCTGTTTGGAAATCAGGTCGCAGTAAAAGACACGTGGTGCCCAAACCTTTACACGTGACTGTATGTTACGATTCTACGACCTCTGACCTCTGTTTTCACAGCGGCTCGTGGCAGGAAGAGCACAGGTGCAGCTAATGACATGAAATATGGATGCATTCCACTTAGCTGCACCAGTTCAAGGGCTCTGTTGCTGTGCATGCTCATTCCCTGCCGTGGCTCTCATGTGACATTTAAGTGGAATATAGCAGTTGTTATTAGTTTCACCTGTGCCTGTCATGCAAACAGTCTTTTTGAACGGGTTTTGGTTTGTGAGCACGATTTAAAAGTGGCGGTGCTATCACTTTGACATATCAATAAGAAACGCCTTATTGATTGTTAGCACCAACATGCTAGCAACGTATCACAACATGTTTCACTTACTTCCTTTTGTAGAGGTTTGATGCGGAGGTCAGCGTCCTGAAGTGCGAGCAGGAAGTAAATGCCTTTAAACTGAAATTGTTCATGTGAAATCAAGACGCGCTCTAACGTGTGATGTGATTTTCAGTTTTGGACGCACTAACATCTTTCGTAGCCCTACAAGCTCAAAACGGAACTGTTGCTACACGTATTCACATTTGGATCAGCCGTCAGTTAACTATGGGGGAAAAGGGCTGAGTAGACGATCCATGTTTTGTCCTGTGCCCCGGCGTGACGCCTCTGTTACGTTACCATGAAAACGGGTGGTGGGGCGTCCATCTAGTCAAAGGGGACAGTTGCCTTCTGGGAGAACTGGGCAGATCTAGGTCTCATGACTTCAAACATCTGAATCCACACACCTCCCACTGTTGGTGCCTTCACACGCACAGACCTCGATCGTGAAACAGTCACCGCTCTGAGCCTGTTGGCCCGTTTAATAATGCACGCTCACACATGCTCAAATTAATATCTCCCCACTGTTTTTTGCTCCACTTTCTCTCCTGTTTTCCTCTTTGTATTCTCGCTGTGCTCGTCTTTAAATCCTTTCCCTTCAGACCGCAAGCACTTTTCCTGCTCTCACGCACTCGGCCTGCAGACTTCTGTGATTCACTGCTGTTGCTTTTTTCCTCTTTTGTCAAAATTGCTTGTAAAAGAATCAAACGTGCTGTCAGCCATGAATATTCTTGGCATTCAGATCTCTTTCGCAGCAGTGATAATGAAGTTTTTTTTTTTGTTTTTTTTTATCAGGTTTGCTGTTGCTTTTACTGACAAACTGAAAGAAGAGGCCGAGTTATTTTCGGTACGATTATACTCTTTTGTGTTTTAATAAACAAACTGCAGGAGCATCTAATTAGCACTGATGAGGACTTGATGCTCGTATGTGTCTAATGTTCTACTCATTTATGTTCTTCTAGAAACTTTGTGCGTGTGACTAATCGCTGGTTCGTCAGTATGAAGTAGAAAGTTAGCAGTGAAGGAGGCTCATATTTCCACATGAAGAAAATATTGACTGGTGTTACAAAACCCTGAAAAAACAAGCAGTGAGAGCAAAAGTTTTCTGTTTGCATTTTATTGCACATCAGCAGTCAGCAGGAGCCTGACAGCTCCGATAAATAGAACAGAAGGGCTTTTACAATACAAACACAATATCCTGGCCTGTCCTGTAACAGTTTGGCATTAAAACAATATTACTGCGTTTTATTGTCAGATTAGATGGTCGCCGTCGGCTGCAGATCGAGGCGAGTGGCGTGCTTTATCTCTGCCATTTAGTGCTGACAGCAGGCAGACGGGAAGGCACTGAGAGGCATCGCCGCGCTTTTATTGTGACAGAAAACACACATAGGGGATGGATCTCGTGTGATAACATCCAGTCAATTTCCTCCCCATCCCCTCCCATTTATTTTGTAGCACTCCCATTATCTTAGCAACTGCTTCACTCTTTTTTTCGTAAGTTTGGATTTTGGTTAAATGTGTTCTGAGCGTTAATTGGCTGCTTCTGTTGTCTCACAGTCAGTAACAATCAGATGCAATTTTGTATAAACGGACGCCACAAATAATAATCAATTGATTTAAACACTTGTGTGGTTTTGCTGTGGTGCTTGTTTTAACCAGACTCCAATGTGTTTTGTCTCTGAAGCTGTCCCAGAGCAGTAAAATCTACGTCCAGCCTCAAGGTGAGCTCTGCAGGATGAATCCCTCGCTGCTGCTGTGCGTCCCTGACTCACTGCTGAAGTGTTGCATTAATCAGCTTTGACATTTGTCCCTCCATTATCACGCTGTCTGCAGCACAGAGATGTATTTGCTCTTGCCATTGGCCACCGTGTCATGTAGGACAGCCCAAATCACTCATCCATGTTTTTCCCACCAATAGCCTTGTTTGGCAAATAGCGTCCCTTCATAGATTAGAGGAGAGCTCTTGGCCGGCTGCACGGCTGAGCCCAGACCAGTGAAAGCTTGTCTTTTATGTGATAGCGATCACGCTGAAGTGCTTTGTACACAGACCACACAAAACAGTGATGCTGTAATATGAAGTCTGTCCAGTATGAATAAACGTTTGAAGTTCAAGATCATTTGTTGCATGGTGGACGTTTGCGTCCATGTTCAGTAAAAGCTTCATTAAGGCCGCTGTGTCTTTTATTTTGAAGGTATCCAGACGGATGTGACTGAGAAATTCTGCTGGCGCGAGTTCTTGAGGAGCTCAGGTACTTTCACCCCTTTAATTCCAGCCCGATGTGGGCGTGATGATCCACAGACCGACCTGTGGTCAGCGCTCAGGTTTGTTTGTTTCTCTCTTTCCCTTCAGTTGAAGGTGTTTCAGAATGAAAGCTGCTCTGAGGGAGGTCTGCGGATCAGCCCGAGTAAACAAACAGCTTTTTTATTATTCTTCTGGTTGGTGCACTGAGCCTTTCGTGGCAGCACTGAGCTCTAAATCTTGAGAGAAGTGTTGGGCATATGCTGGATTTCACCATGATATTTTATGCTCTTTAACAACTAGTTGTTATTGACAGGAAGCGCTTTAGTCAGTCGGGTCGGTCTAAGCTTTAGAAACTTGTGTCTCATCTTATTATCAAGTCTGAAACTGTAGCAGGGACGGCTGTGTGCACATCCTCAGAGTGGGGAAAGTGCTGGATACAGCGTTTATGCAATAAAAAGGAACAGTGCCTGCACGCTGAAACATAAGCTCTCTTGTAAAATAGATTTTATTGGTGTCACTCTGACCAGCTGCACACAGGCTGCCTCATATTTGTCACCATTTGCAGTGTTGTACATGCAAGCTGTCCTCCATATTCTGAGCTGCAGCCTTCTATCCTCACCTGCCCTGTTAGTGATCGGCCGCACTGCCGGGAGTCACCACTGGGAGCGCTGCAGGAACCACATTCGTACAGCCCTAACCTGAAAAGCACCAATCAGAGAGCAGAAATGTGCTCTGTGTTGTGTTCGAAGCCTCGGCGTGGTGTCAGGGAGGCCACGCTCATCCAGTAAAAATGCACCGTTACTCCGAGCGTCCACAAACTGTAAATTGGACACTGCGAGATGATGTCCGTCCCAGGTACATTAGTGCTCACAGAGAGCGCCGCTGAGCACAGAGAGGGGCGACTGATTAATAGCTCTCCCGCCGGAGGCCATTTGTCACCACGCTTCACAACCGCTGCAAGTAATACTAATTGTCCTCAGTCACGTCTCCATTTGTTACACTCGAAAAAGGCCTCAGTGCTGTGCTCTTCCTCAGATGTGATGAAAGCGCCGTGATCTGACTCATCGCCGTCGTTGGAGCTGTGAACGTTGCACACACGCTGTCTGATGGTGTTAATTTGCCTGACTCATTCTTTGTGGATGTGGGTCAGATGTGTTTAATGTCTGATGCATTAATTGTGTGTTTTCCTGTCACAGTTGTCGCCACAGAGCTTTAACCGAGCCGCACGTGCTCTGGATGCTCTTCGCTCGTGTTCGTCTGTAATGAGGGCGAGCGACTGTGACCTCAAGGCGCGGAGATGCCTTCAGATACGATGATGACTGATCCCGCAGTCTGCACTTCATTGTTGTAAATGTGCTTCTGTGAGGATGATCTTAAAGATGAAAACTTTAGTTGTTTGGTTGTGACTGTGCTCTTACGTTGAAGCAAAACTAAAACTCCCCTGCAGGAGCTTAAACTCTGCTGTGGCATAAATAGATTATTACTAAATAGTGAAATCTGGAGTATATAGTGTTAGTTTAGTGATGGTTTGGAGTAGATACACTCTGTGTTGCGGTGGCACGCTGTACAAAGACCTCCACCGGTGCACATGAAAGAGGCAAAGCAACCTCCCAGACTGAAGATGCTCGACTGTACCGCGAGCGTCTGTGTCATCCGCTGGCTGTCATGAAGGCTCCAAAAGCACAGATGTCAGCACGGGGATCCAGAAGCTGTCGGTCCATGAAAGGCGCTGGGTGTGTGCTGCTCGCGGCCCCCGCTGCGTTCCTGGTGCAGCCGCACACGAAGGACGGCGTCATGGAGTGAGCGGCGATGCTTTGAGTCCGTGGAGGATGAGGGGAAGCAGGCAGGGGGTCTGTTGTTACCACGTCCAGTCACCTGCTCCTCCAAGAAGGCCGAGATTGTCGAATAGATTACACACAGATGAGGGAGGTGAGGGGAGGTGAGGGGAGGTGAGGCGTCGAGGGCGATGCCTGATGGTTATATGACCATGATTAATTTTCAGATTGAGACAAAAACATTAAAACCAGATCACTGACGTGGCTTCTGCTCATGAGTGCAGTGAGCTAAAGATATGTCGAGTGCATATTTACTTGACTCACCTCAAGCGTTAGGTCACAGACACAGACACTCAAACTCAGCGGTTTTCTGTTCTCGGTTGTTTGTGTCTGATATTTAATGTCAGATTTTAACGTGTAATTCACTTTGGCTGACTGAAATGTGGCTCTGACCTCTGACTTCTGTCCTGATGTGGAGGGAAGGAAACCAGATGAACTCCTCCTCAGATTTGTGACATTCACCTGTGATCTGGGCACAAACTGTTTTCTCTTTGGAGCTCGTTAGCTGCTGTGAAGCCTTTTAATATGAAGGAGATGACTGATTATCAGACATAATGCTAATTGGCTTAATCTGCAGCTCAGAGTACAACAGAATTTGAGGACTTGTTCATCCTCTTTTGACATGAACTGACCTGAAAACAGCTCAAGGTCAATATATTTAATGTTTTCCTCATCAGCTTCATTGATTTTTGTAAATATCTGCTCTAAAAACACCTGTTTGGATCATTCCACAGGTAAACAGGCTGATTGGTAACAGGTGAGAGGATCATGATTGGCTCAGTTGTTCATAGAGGATGGAGCCAGGTTCACCACTTTGTGAACACATGACTGGATCAATTGCTGCGTGGACTCAGAACCCTTTGTCTGTAAACTCAGTTTGTCTGTTAATGACTCGTTTCTGCTTTGTTTCCTCGGCGTTCCGGCTCTTTCTGCCGCTCTGTCAGTGTCGATGCTGTCGTCGGTCTGTCCGCTGCCCGTGTCGCCCGGCGCCTCTCAATAGATTAATAGGAGCTGTTCAGATAGACGTGTGCTCCTGCACACGCGCTGATTAAAGCATTAAGGGATTGTTCAGACTGTCCTTCTGAAATCAAAGACAAACGAACAAAAATGTGTTTTGCATAGAACTCCCAGAACCGCAGAGCGAGCGGCAGAAGAAACTGCTGCCGGCGCGACGGATGACTTTTACAATCTGTTCTTCTCCCCAGAGGAAAGATGAAGCGAGCTTTTTTTTTTTTTTTTGACTTTCTTGATCATTTTGACAGGTGTGTGCTCTGCTATGATTCCAGACACCCTCCATTATTCTCCAGCATCGTGTCCCGGCGTGCTGATGTTTGTTCGCCTCTCATCCTGCGAATCGATGCGTGGAGGCTCTGAACGTCCTGCAGATGATGAGCTTTTTTTGACAATCGGCTCCGAGGATCAGGGTCAATGCCCGGACTCCACGCTGTCATTTTAAGATGCTCTTTAATAGCATTAAAAGAGCTGCCGCAGCCTCCTGATCTGGACTTATCTGGCAGGAGGGGATTTCACTGGGCTGTCGCTGTGCTGTGAGCACGTGCTTCAGTCTGTCTGTCTGTCTGTCTGTCTGTCTGTCTGTCTGTCTGTCTGTCTGCTCTCACGGACACTTTGAACGTAGATTTTATTATGGGCTTATTTTGTGCCTCACTGATTGAAGCATCATGTCAACGTTTGTGATTCATCCTTCTGGGTCACGCTTTAAGCTTTGAGGTCAAGGATTAAAGACGTATTTTCTTGGGTGACCCTCTGATATTAAAGCATCCTTAAATATCTGCTTGTTTTGGTGTCGATTAACGCTCTTATGTTCAGACAGCTGACCTCGACCCCAAAGCGCGGCCTTTCCTTTGAAACCTTGACGGCCCTCTCAGACGCTGTGAAGGACGTAATGCCTTTAAAGCTGACGTCTTCTCACATGAGACTCAAACACCAAACTGTTTGATGCATAATCATGAAGCTTTGCACAGATGTTCATGGTCCCCAGAGGATCAAAGTATCAGGAGACGCTGCTCCTGAAGCGCCGCCTGCAGGTTGAACTCTTCACTTATCTTGTGAAATATCCCAAAATCTGCTGGACGGATTGACACAGACATTCACGCCCCCCCTCAGGATCAGATGTTAAGACTTATTGATACCTCAGGTTTTTGTCTAACGCCATCATCGGGTCAAAATCTTAGCTTGCTCCTTGATTAGGTGATTAATGTTCAGTTTGAAATAGGAAAACAAAGCATGCTAATGCACCAAATTCAGGAAAAGAGGGAAGAAGCAGCTTGTGCTTCAGGCTTGAAGGCGCTGACATCTGCAAAACCAGGTAAACAGGAGCCTGATGAAGCGCCGAGCGAAACGCTTGCTCTCGTCACTGTTAATAAAAGATCACTTTTGTGTGTTGAGTGTGAGCTCCTGATTAATCTTCTCCAAGTGTTTGACGTTAGCATGATGTTTGGGTAGCTCGCTTTAATCTCGCTGCTCGGTGGGTCCGTCGTCAGCCTCTGTGCTCTTGGTGCTGTTTTCCACACTGATTAGGCTGCAACCTTCCAGTGTTTCCAGCAGACTATTTCCCTGCTGAGCGTTACGACTGTGATCAGAGAATTGTGCGAGCACATTAGTCACTCCTGTCTTATTTTCCTCGTGACCTTGGGTGATGTATTGCTTTCATTATCTGCCGATGTACTTGGGATGTTCATTATGCAGTGTTTTGATATTGTAGCGCTGTCTGTCTTTCTGTGTGTCTGGCTTCTCTCCAGGTGTGAGCAGCGAGCGCCTGGACGAGCTGCGAGTCTTTCTGTTGGTGTGCGGCCTCAGAAGAGTCAAGGACCCTCTTTATCTGGTCCAGGTTTTTTCAGGTCCGGTATCTGAACATTATGATTATCATCTGTTTATATATATGCAGGTATAGAAACGCTCGGTCGAGTCGTAGCCACCGTGCCGGCTAAAACAGGTGTTTCCTGCTGGCGTGTTTTCTTCTGACTGTGTTCCCGTTGTACCCTGCAGTCGAGGCAAACTCCTCATCAATTAGCAATGAAATTAGATCTCTGCGGTTGAGTTTCAGCTAATTGAAAATTTATGTGAAAGTGCAAAGAGATTCTTCTGACAGCTCGTGTTGGCCCTGCAAACACATTCATCTGCTCCAGCCTCGCCTCCATGGTGTTTGTTTTTATGGCGTTCCTGTCTCATAGACCCTCCGTGAGTCCGTCTGACGCATCACATCAGCGGCTTCTCGTGTAATTGCACAAGATTTATTTTATGTGACGTTCATGGCACAGTTATGGTAATGAGACGGCACTAGAGGGCGTCAAATTGTACATTAATGTTGCATCCGGATAGGAGAGCGAGATGTGTGTGTTTTCATAATTATCAGATTGCACTCTGCACACACTTAAAGAATAAAACATATGTGGCACTAAGAGAGTATCACACTAACAACAACTGCTTTTAAGGAAGCTGCTGTCCATTCTCCCTGAGCTGTTTTTGTTCACGTCTCTGGTTTCATGTCTTCCAGAGTGGCGCCGCCAGGATCCGCTGAATGTGTTTGTCATTATTGGGCCAAAGGTGAGTTTGCAGTCATTATCCAGATTTTTCTCTGCACCGTGAATCTCGGTGCTGCTGAAATTACCTAGAAACCTTCCGTTGGAACTGAAGCTGCCTCTAATTGGATGTAGCGGAGATACAGGCTTTAGCTGTTTAGCTGGAATTAACGCTGGGAGGAAATGCAGACGAGGCGAGGGTCAGCGGCGGCAGCGGCGGTCCTTTTTCCTTCTGTCTGATTGGCCGACTGCTCGGCACACCAAGTGGAGCTGACTCACATTAATGCACATAGCTGGGCGTGTATGTGCAGAGCTCACACACCGTCATGCTTCTCTCCTGTGGATCACTCATGAAGACATCAACCTCACATGGTTTCATGTCGAGCATTCAGATGATTAAAATGATTCGACCTGCTGTGATCTGTGATATTCATTAGCAGCCAATCAAATCAGACGAGGTTTTTTTTTCCCTACATTATTTTAATTGCTTGCACTTGATGTTAGTATTTGTGTCTGCTCAGTCCTGCAGATATCAGTCACGTCCCAGCAGCAGCAGCAGCAGCCTCAGTGCTCTACCAGCTCTTCTTCTTTTCCAATCTGTCACTCATTGATTTCTCTCCGTGTTTGTCTTCATCTTTTCTTCCCCCTGACTTGCTTGGATATGACATGAGCACACAGTATTTTAGTGTCTCTTCTCTTTCAAACAGTGGTGTCAGACACAAGGTATGTTCTGCTTTAGCTTCGCTCAGAAACAACTCAATTAGACATGGCCAGGGGCTTCCACGCCGGCTCACTGCTGCTTCTTGCTCTGCTGTACTTTGCTGTGGTTTGATGAGGCGGTTCGGTGGAAGCGGAGACGTGTGATTCGTCACGACGCCCCTGAATCACAGCGCTTTGTTTGTCTGAGGAATGAAAAGTATAGTATTATTATAATAAACCTGTATTCTAATCCTAAGATTCCACATTTGGTTAAACACGAACAGTAAAATCTAAGAATACAGACGGAGGTTAGGCTGAGGCTTTGCTCCGACCGTCATGACGTACTGCAGATCCACAGCTACTTCATTCAAGTAGTGAGCGCTCTGGCTGCACAGCATCTGTCATTAAGAGGAAAATTCAGGTCAGTTTGTCAGCGATGACACATCTCACTCCTCTGTCACTGGGCTTTATCAAGCATCGCAGCGTGCAGCATATTCTGTTATTACTGAGGTTATTCTGAAAATGGAAATCTTAGGACGTTGCACCAAATACCTACTGCTTAAGGACAAGAACATGTGTAGCAAAGGACAAAACAGCAGTATCGTTATCACAAAACCAGAAAAATATGACAAACACTGACGCCCCCTCCCTCTGAGTGGTCACGTCTGTCCTGTAGATTTCCCGTGGACTCACCACAGAACCGGCACAGCATTTAAATGGTTCGTCTTTGTCAGTACAGTTTTTATGGTGATCTGTCCCCTGCTGATTTTCCAATGTCTGCTAAATCCCAGATTACACCAGGATACAAAATGTTCTCTGGTTAGATTCTTTGATTTTAATGCACGTGTGCTTGACAGCATTTAGAAATTCCATGAGCTATAGAATAAAAGAGGCAAAGTAGCAGCTTGCTTGGCGGCATCTTTGACCTAAATTGCTATGCTTTGACTTTTACTGTGGGCAGGCTAATGCATGCAAATCCCACGTTGCAATTAATCAGATTGGCCACCCACCCCAGCCTGACCCCAATCTCTGAAAACACAGGATTTTCAGAGAATAATTTCCTCTTGATAGAAATTATTAATTGTGTCATTGTTTCGTTCACCGTCTGGATTAAGTCATCGCCGGCACCCTTGGTGAAAACAGAGCTTTTAGCAGTCAGCTGTTGACGCTCTTCGTCGTGTGTTGGTCTCTCTTAGATTGATCCTGTGCTCAGTGCTGAAGTACAAGCTGCCGTTCAAAGGTAAGCTTCCTTTTTCCTTCCTTCAAACTTACACGTCATATCTGCTAAGAGAGAACTTGATATCTGACAGTCTCATTGCTGACGCTTTAATCCTCCGGGAAACCTGAAGATTGCTTTTCCTTCTATTCATCCCACATGGCACAAGAAAATATCTAAATGTGGCTTTAACTTGATATAATGTGAACAGAATGAAAATCTGAGCGGCGCACAGAGATCCTCTTTTTTTTTTATCTGTCCTCCCACTCTCAAGTCTTGGCTGATCTTTCAGTTTTTCGCCAAGGGCCTCCACCACAACAGAGATCTGTGGGGCAGGAAGCTGCCCTCTCTGGTTAGGACTTTTACCTGGACTCTCTGTGCATGTCACACGTAGCGCAGCCGTGTTTGCTGCCCTGAGCCTGTCACTGCCCTTTAGCATCATTCACGCCTCCGTGAGCCCTGAGTCACGCAGAACTGAGCTCTGCCACTGCTTCTGCAGAACAGCAGGGGTCTTCTTGGCCCAGGAGAGGAGCCAACAGGAGCTTCATGCAGCGATGAAAAGGTGCTTCGCTGTGGTCAACAGCTCCGTCTCAGAGGGCATGTCAGCAGCCATCTTGGAGGTAAACATCTTCAGGACTCATGGGTAACAGGGTAACAATTCAGCTGCTAAACACAGTGTCTTTTTATAGCTCAGGCATTGTGATGCAGGATACTGTTTTGGGAATGTGATTTATATCAAAGTGTATCCTGAGAATTTGCCATCCGAAGCCCTTGAAAAATGTAAACCATGTGAATATTTACGGGAGTCCTTATCTCACTGTTTCCCGCTCAGCTACAATGTTATCTGACCACTTCAGGGACAATTACCCAAATTAATTGCTTGACTCCAATCTTCCCATTCCTGAGTGAGCAAAACCTGCAAATCCACTTAATCTCTTTTAAACAGTCGATTAAGACAATCCACAGTAGGCTTAAAGTCTGATTAGTGTGTTAGCATGTTTCACTCAGCAACCTGCTGAAGGTATTAGCTGATACAGATTGTTAATTCTGTAAGTGAACTAAGGAACTGAAGAGCAGAATAGCCCAGCTGTTCGATTTCCAAGGTGCTTTTAACAGTCTGGAGTCTGGGTGAGCGACTTTTGACTTCTTTGACATTTTACATGTCAGCAGCTTCTGATCGTTGAACCTCTCGCCTCCAACAGGCCATGGATCTCGGGGTACCTGTGTTAGCCAGAAACATTCCAGGAAACGCGGCCGTCGTGCAGCACGAGTTCACGGGGCTCCTGTACTCGTCTCCTCAGGTATATGTGACAAACACTGACTGGGTCACCACACGTGTTCGTCTTTAACACTGACCACGCTGATGGACTGCAGAGGGGACACACTGCATGCACACAGCACCCAGCAGCTTCTCCTGTCACCCCAACTGAGCAGCAGAGCATTGATAAGTCGCGTTGAAGCGCTGTCTCAGGACGACTGAAGGTGAAGGGTTGTCTAATAATTTTAAAGGTTTGCTGTGTAGCATATTCCTGCAAAACAATGCATAGACTCCTTCAACAGTAATCCCTCTCCATCATCACTTATGACCCTCTTGAAGTGTGTGGAGGCGCATTTATCTGCAGAGACGCCGCCCTCTGCCTTTCCTGATTTTGCTGTGTTTGAGACGTTTCTGGGCTGCAGCCTTTGGGCAGTGGGTGTGTAGCCCCAATAACAGCACGCAGGTGAGCTCATGAAAGGTAACGACCAGGTGCCAGAAAGGAAGCAGCACTGAAAAAAAAAAAATGCAAATACAGTGAGACAAAAAGAGAAGCTTGTTCCAAAACGAGAGTCAGTCTGAGGTTTGAGAGCGATAAGTGTTTTCTGTAGGGCAGGTAGCTGCCAGCGGTTAGCTTAGCTAGCTTACCGAAGTATCAGCTTCTCCTGCACGACAAATGAAACGTTCCTACAAGCTTTCAGTTCCTGCACCGGATTCCTTCAAGTAAGAAAAGTTTACATCATTGTGTAAAACTTTGTACTTGAAATTCTCATCATTAGTCCAGTCTCAGCAGATAAAATATAACAAAAGGAGCTGATGTTTCCGCAGGTACTTAGATTAGAATCAGAAAGTGCAGCCTTCAGGGAGAGAGCAGAGATAGCACATTACCATGCAGTGATGCAACACATAGCAGGATGCAGGAAAGTGCAAAGTGGGGAGCTCCCATGAGGACGATTCAGTTTGATATTTAATGAGGTTTGATGCAAAAGGAGAATAGCATAGGTTAAGGCAGGGGCTGTCAAACTGGAGAGCAGGCCCCCCTCGGGGGGCACAGAGGCACTGCAGGAGGGGCGTGCACGGGGGAAAATATGGATTCAAAGTAAGCTGAGTAAAATGATTTATGGAGGAAAATAAACAACAGTTTGCTGATGGTATCACGCTGACCTTCATTCCACTAAAATACAGCTCGCATCTTTTTTGTTGCCTCGTTTTTTCCCCTTCTCTTCGTTAATTATTGCTAAAAAAAAAAAAAAAAGTGTGGGTTGGGGCATGAAGTCTTTTCACCTGGGGGGGGGGGGGCAGAAAAAGTTTGAGAAGTTCTGGGTGGAGGCCAGCTGACTGAGGCCTTGCTGCTGTCAGGACACCATGCTGTAGCGTGATGTTGTTGTAGCGGCAGAGATAAGTCCTCTCTGAGGGGGTGGGGGTGGGGGGTGTAGTCACGTGTGCTCGGCTGAGCTGCCAGGAGGAAGCTCTCACAGATGGTTGCAGCAACTTGGGCTGGATAAACCGCGACCTCAGCCAGGACTGATGGGCAGCGAGGGCCGGTCTCTCAGCCAAAACTTTTCCTGCAGCGGATCAGGCTCAAAACTGTTTCTGCATCTTTAAAAATGGCGTCTTATTTTTGATTGGCGGTGTTTCTGGCTCTTTAAGCTTTTAAAGTAATTACATGGGGTGTATAGGTATCAAGAGACGTGTCAAACGAAACAAACACGCACGCACTCGACAGAGAAAAATGGCGCTCTCTGGCTGGCTCTATAATTTGCACTAACAGAGAAATGATTATAAGCGTGCTGCTCATAAGATGAGCTTTAATCCTGTTGCTGGGGATTTGTAGCTCTCATATAGCCACACAGAAGAGCCGTTCCTACCAAAGAGCTTCTCCAGAAGTAATCACATCACTTGAGTGAAGTGAAGTATAGTGAATTGGCCTGCTGACTGGCAGTGGCTAAAACTTTGCTTGCCCATTGGCGCCCCGCTGCAGTAAACGCTGGCTGCCGTGTTTCAGGAACACTTTAAGGCACTTTCACTTCATTTCGTTGGAGGCTTTCCTCTGTCTGTTGGCCCGGCAGATGAGCATCAGGATGCTGTGTGGGTACAGCACGTTTCAGTCGACGCTCAGCGGCGGCGCCATCATTTATATCCTCGTCTTCTCCTCCCCGTGTCCCTGTGACAGCTGTTGTGGTGGCATCATTTAAGTGTAGCTGTCACTTTGTTTGTTTTCCCTTTCTTCATAAGCAAGTGAGAGGTGGCAGCTATTAAGATAGACTGAAAAGGTCTATTGGACAGCCATATTTGGATCTGGAGCCACAAATATCTCCCTCCTTTGGCAACGCACACACATTTTAGATGTATTTACTAATCAGTGCACAGGCTTTTATCTGAGTTCTGTTCTCATGCTTTGGATTATCTTCTATACTTTAAAAACACATATCTTCAGGCAACTTCAGTGGCAGGCTTTAAGTGGCATTTGGCAGTAAATGAGACACGTTTTGCCTTTATCCTCGCCAGGAATTTGTGCATCAGTCTCAGAGGCTGGTGTCAGATCATGAGCTGAGAGGGAGGGTGGTGAGGAACGGAAAAGTCTACATGGAAGAGCATCACAGCCTGAAACAGGAGAGAGAAACCTACCAGCGGCTGGTAGACGCTCTGCTCTGAATGTGAGGTGACAGCGTTCAGCCTGGGTACTTTCTCAGGAACTTCAGCAACAGAGAACAAAGCGTTTCATTTATTTACCCACATATTACAGGTATTTTTACTCCCACCTTTTCAAGAAATCAACCTGCAAAGGTTTCTGTGCAAAATAATCCTCTTTCATCTGCACTGCCTGATCAAAATTATGCTGCAGAGCACTTTGAACCAAAGATCTAGAGTAGAAAATTTTGTCCTGTTAATATATTTTATGTATTTGAAATTGATGTTTTCCTGTTAAATATGGTTTAGTTTGAATATGGAACGATGCATTCTCTGTTTATTCATTCTAATTAATAAAAGAGGAAAATAACACTGGTTGTTTTTTGACTGGTTGGTGATCTGAAAACACTCACTTGTCCTTTTGGATGCCTTCATGGTAGATAAAACATGACAAGTGCCCTCTGAGGTGGAGAAAGTATTAAAAAATTAGTATAAGCTCAGTTTACCTCTGAGTCCTAATAAAGCAGTTTAATTCTCGATCAGGGTTTAAATGCATCACGACTTTCTGCATGCTGGCTGCATGCACCTTTTTATTTCTCCCCCACCATCAGACTGTGCCACTGTCTGGAAACGTATGATAGTTTTGAAATCATCATTCCCTCTATCGAGACAAAAATAGCAGTTATCTGTCGTACTTTCCGAAAGTGCCATTAAATCTTGATTGTGCAGTGCAGGTTCAGCTAATCTGCTCTTGCTAAAACAGTTCCAATATTTCTCTTGCTTCCAGTCTGTATGCCACCACATTCATTTTTAATAAAGTGCAACGGTTGGGTTGCACACAAGTTTCCAGCAAAAACTCAATTTGTTTAAAGGGCAAAGGGGCACAAAAGGTTCTTATAATTTGCTGTTACAGAGGCTGATTTTGGCAACACGCTGGGGGCAGTGGACGGTTGGAAAGCTGCACGTTCTCTCCAAAGCTTTGCACTACGCCACGTTTTTGATGCAACTGTGAAATTAAGTAAGTAAAAGGCGATATTCAAGATCATAAAGATCATAGTGTTTTAATGAAAAAACAATGAAAATTAGATCAACTTAAATTTACAAAGAAAAAGGTTGTGGATATTACATAATAGAAAACACCCATTTCAGTTGGAATTCTGTTAAATCAAAGCCACATTTTTGGTGAAACCCATATCTGTCAAAATAACTGCTAATCAATATTTTGTATTTGTTGTTTGGGATACTATTTTGGTCTGTCTTTGTACTATATATACCAGCATGTGAGTGCAAAAGTTTAGAGAAGTAGATATCCACATGCAGCATTAACATTTGGTGGCTTTAAACATTGTGTAAATAAGAGTCCATCTGGTCAACCATCTGAAACATCACCACACGCATCCACGCTGTGATATTAACAATAATATACAGTACATGTACATGTCAAAGGCCTTGAAAGGTAATGAAATGTAGAGGAGGGCAATTCCAAAATCACATATTCTAGACAGTTGTTGGAGTTAACAAAGGCATTGAGGTGATCAAAGCCACATCTACTGTACATGTGAGGTCTGATCAGGTTCTGGATTATAACTGTTCCCCAGGCTCTGTAATGGGCACTTGGGGTTCCTCCTCACAACTGTCCTCTTTCCCAACCCAGTGGATGCCGTGGCCATTCTCCCTGGGCAGGATATGTGGCGAGTGCTGGCGCTCCAGAGTGGAGAAGGTGGTGAACTGGACCCTCTTCCTCTTGCTGGTGGGCGAGTGGAGGGACTCGGTGTGCATAGGTTTGCTCCTGAGGGTTCCCACGCAGCTGAGGGGAGAGTCCGTGACCGAGGTCAGGCAACTGGGCCTTCTGGACAGAGAGGCAGTCTTATCAGGGCCAATGTCTATGACGGTGGTTGTAGTCTGGGAGTCTTGCTGGACAGGACTGCCTGGAACACTCATCACCAGCTCAGCGTCTGTGCCGAGCCACACCCAGTCATGCCTGTGCCCAGTGGGCTCCTGGCCGTTAGAGGGAGGCTTCTTGTGCCTGAACTTAACGACGTATGAGATACAGTTAACCAGAAAAACCAGAATCGCCAGGCAAAAGACGCCCAACAGAGCATACATGCCAATCTCCAAGTCTGTGAGCGGCCTGTTGGCCAGCAGTTCTTCACCACCAATTTCTACCTCCGTCTCTTGCCCAGGTACCTCCACCTTGGTGGGGAAGTTGTTGTAGTTGACCAGGTTCCCCGGGGCCTTCACAGTGCTAGTAAAGCTAACGCTCCTCATATCCTCCACTATCATGTTGTCTGAGCCGTACGCTTTGCTGCTGTCACTGGGGCTGCTCATCATGCTGATATTCATCATGCTGGTAGGGCTGCTGGGGTTTCCTGAACTGCTGGTCTTGCCCACTCCTCCGAGGCTGCCGCTGGTCATGAAGGTTCGTTCTGTAGACTTGATCGTGGTTGTGGTCTTCTGCATTGCATCCTGGGACGGCCTCCTCTGCTTCCTCTCGCTGTCCACCTCTTCACCATCACTCCCATAGTCACTGCCGTTGTCCTTGCTGCTGTCAGCACTGCTGGTATTGCTGCCTGGGCGCCGGCTGTTCAACTGAAACTTGACCTTGAGGCTGCCGTTGCCCACAGCCACAGTGCTTTTACGTTTGGACTTCTGGCAGGCCTCACAGATGGACATCTCCACTCTGACCAGCACTCCCTCGCCTTCGCCCTCCGCCACCACAGCGGGAGGCGTGCCCTGCACGGACACCACCCCCTCATCCAGAGATGACACCGTCACTCGGTAGTAAGCAGGGTCGTAAATGTCAAGAGGCGTCTGGTTGCCATCACTGAACTGCACCCAGGCACTGACCAAAGCTTCCTGAAAGAGTAGAATAATTAGAGAAATTGTGATTTTGCATTTAATCTACATTTCATCTTTGAGACTTTAGATGGATTAAGACTGTTACCTGTTTGGGGCTCTGTAGAACCTCCTGTGTGGTTGTGGTAGCCAGGATGGCCCTGTTGCTTCCAGGACTGAGCTGTAAGGTCATGGAGAGGCCTGTAACCAGTTGGATCCCCAAGTCTGTGATGGTCACTTTGTCATCCACGACTTTGATAGTTGTCTTCGCCAAGATGGCGTCAGACAGCGGAGAAAACACCTGTCAGAGAACAGTATCAGATACAGTAAATTAACTGGGGGCCCTCAGGCTGTATCTCTGAGCCAGGACCACTTCAGTCCGGGTTCAAAGTAAAACCTACATGCTTTTAAAACTTAAATCCAACTAAAACACAACAGTTGTAAGTGCTACCATCCAATCCAGGGTCTGACCAGCTGCTTCTACGACGGTGGTCAAAGCCAAAGTCAATCCAGGAAATAGATCAGTTTAATACCTGGATGGTGGTGGTCCCAAGGTCTCGCCCTGACAGCACCCTTCCCGCCTGCAGCCTTGCCACTCGAGGATCCTCCACCTTCATGAAGTATCGAACCAGCCTCGTGACATCCACCTGCCAATCCGAGCCCAGGAAATAGGCCTTGGGATCCCGAGGGTCCGCCTGCTCTGCCACAAAGTGAGCTAGCACCCGTACCAGGGCGTGCTGAAACTGCAGCATGCAGCCCTTCCCCTTCCTGTCGTCTTCTTCGCTGCTCCAGCCGGCTCTGGAACACGAGCACAAAAACACATGCACAGGTCACACCTGTCACACAGTAAATGCTCTGACCTGATGTACTCCAATCACTCAACCCCGTCTCTTTGCTTGATTGGATCACATTGAGATATTGCAATACATTATGTAATGGAATCAAAACCCTAAACCCTTGGAAAGATATGATTTGGATTTGTATGGGCTAAAGGATGCTTCTAGAAATCCTATCTAGAAACCAAATAAGGGGCGGTTTAAGCAAAAGGTTTGTTTGTGTGTCCCACCTTTTTGAGGTCAGTATGGGCACCCTCCAGCTTTTGATCTGGCTCAGCTCTGAGTCTGACACCTCGATCTGGAGGGGCAGCTGGGGCATCCACACGCTCAGTTCCAGCTGAGCGCTCAGGTAGCTGTAGGTGAAGTTCACCATCATCTTCACTTTGCCCTTCGTCTCTTTGCCATTTACAAAGACGTAGTCGCACCTGTCCGACACCTGGATAGGAGGAAATGATATAGAAAGGGGACAATCGATCAGGACGTGAACATTTTATCATTTTAATTTCCCTGATAATACCAAAGAGCTTGTGTAGGGACGCTTGTGTAAACAATCTATATCAAACTCAGAATGAGACTGTTGTCAATGAACCAATGACAAAAAATAATCAAATATTCTCATAAAAGTCACTATTTTAACAAATAGGCCATTCTTACAACAACGAATGGCCTTGCAGCAGTTCTGCACTGCATGTGTTACCACAGTAATGTCAGCTGGCTGTAATAAACTACTGCGATGATCACCGGTCCGAAGCGTTAGGAAGAGGCAGCACAGCAATTTTATGTTAATCAAAATATCATGTGGTGCAGCGCTGAACATCAGTCCTTCACAGCCAAGTGCATTCATTACACCATAATTTCAAAGGTGACCTTGGCAAGTTTGGGCAACTGCTCGAAGATCCCATGGACATTTTAAGACAGGAATCAGGAGGTTTTCCTCTGTCTTTTCAACAGCCACGGCTTTAAACAAATTGGATAATTAATGCAGCATTGAAATTCAGTCACCAGCCCCTGAAAGTGTGCAGGGGAGTGAAGGGAAAAACAGTGACTTTGACAGATAGCCTGAGGAGGAATACAAATAACACACACTTTTCATTCGTGTGAACAGTCTGCTAGAGGATGTACTGTCAGAGGAACATGCTATTTTTGAGAGGATCCTGTGTCATCGGCGCATCTGAGCGTCAGTCATCCTGCACCCATGACCAGAGCTCAAGCTTCAGAATGACCACATCACCGTGTGTCATCCCTGCTAACTAAGACGCCCTGACCTCTTCTCTGCCAATAACGCTCCATTTACATCCAAACAGCAAGATTTACAATATGTGACACTGAAGCGCTCGAGCAGTTGTTACGGCAAATTTCTAATGCAAGCATGGAACAATAGAGAGGACTGATTAAACTCCAGCGAAGTCGTCTCGAGTTCTCGTGTTTTTAATTCGGCGTGGAGGCGGTCGACCAGTCATCCGTGATGTAAGACACTTTGCTCATTTCTCCTCTTCTTCCAAGAGCTCCGCTCAACGTCCATGAGCCATGTTCAAATGATATTTTGAAGCATCAGTTGAAAGGGAATGCCATTTTAATGTGTCAGCCGCCCACTCATCCTGCTCACAATCTCATCCTGCAGCCAAGAATATCCCTCAGTGTTTTTGGTGTCAAAACAGATATTTATTTAAAATGGGATTTGACTTTCATCACCGGGTACAGTATTAAAGACGGGCAGAAATAAATAAATAAAAAGGCTGAAGAGCAGGCTTCACTGACACCACTGTGACTGTAGTTTCCTTGTGGTAAATAAAACAAGTTAAATAAGTTTTAATGCATCTGCAGAATCATTATGTCTATTACAGAGGGGCAAATGAAGTTCAAGCGTTACTCTGAGTTCAGGCTTGATGTAAATCATTTAGTCAAATTGCTCTGCCACCCCATAAAAAGTCCTGATTAATCAACTAAGTAGACGTCTATGCACAATATGTCTCCGCTTAAAATGTTCAAGTGTCAATCCTTCAACCCTGAGCTGACAACGAGAACGCCCGTGCACATTTTAAGTCTCTCCATCATTCATGCACATTTGAAAAACCCTTCCATCACAGCAGATTACACTTTGTTTTGCCTTTGTTTCGTCACATGAGCTATCCATTCTAGATAAATCCTTCCCCATCTATCACTAGCAGATTTGATACTCTTCAGGCACACCAGAAGAGAAAAGATATCTGAGTCAAGCTGTTAGACTAAGAAGATTAAAGGGAATATTTGTGACTGGAGCTGCTCTCTGGTCAGCAAATACACTGAGAGCTACAGTAAGCTTAGAACAACGGCAAAGACGGCTACATTACGAGGTTGAACAGAATGATTAAGGCCACGTCCAGCTTCTTGACATCCTCATGTAATACCGCTTTTCTTATAGCTGACACCCATCTGCACTTAATACATGTGCACTGACTGTATATACTGTATTGTGACTCCAAGAGCAACAGGATACTGCATTTATTTATTAGCCGACACATGTTGTTTGCTGAACCTGCTTTGGGACATATTCGACCAGCGAAAAACGTATTAGATATCTGGAATCCACTGCATGTGTTTACTCTTTGTTTACAATCCCACTTTACCCTTGAGTAAATACAGTCACAGCCTCTGACCTCGGGGACCAGAGGCCTGACTTTCAATTTCAGCAGTAAACAAAGCCGGCTTTTGGCAGTCGGCCGTGCTCAGGTTCACGGGATAAAAGGGACAAGTCACGGGATGGGAGCACAGAGGCAGAATGGGAGGTCATTTGTGGGGAGCGATTTAGCTCAGTGGCTCTTCATTGTTGGGGTGATTGATGGCTGATGTTGTCGGAGCCCAGCTAATAGTTTGTTTTACCGTGTGGAGAGCAGAGGTGACTTTGGTGCACTTTATTTGTCTGCATTTGTCTTTAGCATCACACATGAAGCCCACTTTTGCAGCTCTGAAGCTGCTTTTTAACAGCCACTCCAAAACTGCACCCCTGCCTCTTAGTGTCAGCAAGACAAAACACAAGTGTCTCACATTCTTCCTCTTAGTGCTGCTAAACTTGCTCTTAGGTAACTATTTACCTGTAATGATTGAAGGTGTTCTGCAGCAAAAGTGACCAAGGTTGAATAAAGTAAAAAAAAAATCTGACCAATTTCGCCCTTTACCTTTTCATTGTCAATGAGTCCCTGTTACGAAATAGCTTTAAGAAGCCATTTACGCAGTAAACACTGCGGGGCCACAGAAACTAAAAATGATGTATTAACGGTCCATGTAACTAGGAGCACGAGGAGTAAACCCTACCTTGAGTACATCTTCATCAGTGGAGCTACAGTCTGTGTAGTCAGACACATCGGTGACTACTCCGTCCTCCTCCACAGCTACTGTCCTCACAGGCATCGCCACCTTCTTCCCAGTCAGAACGGCTGTATTCAGGATGTCTGTGTCCTGCAGAGAGCAAAATCAGCGTCAGTCACCACACACTGATCACATCCAAAGAGCAGAAAACCATGTAGTTTCCATGTTGTGCTAAAGATTTTTGGATAAAGCCACCGTGGGAGGAAAGTGGAGGAGGAAGGTAGGAAAGACGGGGGCAATACAGAGTGACTCAGCAGTCCTGATGAGGTAAGAAGGCCGGTCCCCCTTTGGGAAGCCAGCGGGGGGGAGCAGAGTTGAGGCTGGGTGACGTTCAGGTCACCACACGGAAGTAAGAGCTAATCTTGGACTTTTCTGCACAGGCTTGTCCCTCGGAGCGATGTCCTATCAGTTCACGATCATATAACTGGAGCCGTGGACGTGGACTAAGAATAATCCCTACATGTAGAGCATACAGTACAGCCTGTGCTTTAATGCGCAATGCATTATTAAATAGGGCAGCTGTGGCAGGTAAAGCAGAGTCATGCCCTAATCGCAGGGTTGTTGTTCAATCCCTGGTTCCTCTGTCCACAAGTCAAAGCGTCCTCGGGTATGACACCGAGCTCCAGTAGCTCAGGGTGATTAGACCAGCGACTTGCACGGCAGGTCAGCATCAGCCTATGAGCGCGTGTGTGTGTGTGTGCATGCACGCGCAAATGTGGCACAAATTATAAAGCGCTTCGAATAAAAATGCTATATAAATGCAGAGTGTGTGTGTTTGGACATGCATTTGCACGCATGTTTGGATAATCAAAGCATGAAAATGAAGCAGATGGATATGTGTCCTCCCCTGTGAAAACACTGTTTTAAATGAAGTTGAAATAATTCAATACTGTGTGTGTGTGTGTGTGTGTGTGTGTGTGTGTGTGTGTGTGTGTGTGTGTGTGTGAGAATTAGTGTGAGAGCAGTGGAGCGCTGCACGGTCAAGTTCTCTGAATGATCACTTGAATCAAATTTAAAGAGACACTCGGCCACTCACAGAATGAAGCAGATGGATCGGAGTCCCTCGGCTGTAAAGACGGGTTTAAATGTAGCTGAAATAACTTTTTTTAACTGTCATTACCATCCAGTTAAAAAATACAGCTCTGAAGCCTGTGTCAGTGAGGATTTCACCATTATGTAGAAGAACTGAGCAGCAGCACTAGCTGGAGTTCATAGAGCAAGACTAAGAGTGATCAGTCAGTGCTAATGTCCCCTCGAGCCAACCATCAAATCTCCTCATGTTTGGCCCTCTGCCTGAGGTCGGCTTCTAATCCACAAGAGAGATGAACCATGTCAAATTCACAAATCAGGACACTGTAGCACATCCCCATAACTTCAAGCACTTCTGCACCATTATGATGGAAATGCAGCAGAGAGAACTCGGAAAAATAAGTAACGCGCTGCCCAAAAGCACGGCATGAAGTAGAGTCGTTTTTAACTTTGAATCCTATAAATCGCGTGTGTCATTAATAATATGTTGAACAAATGGTAAGAAACATAACAAATGGTGGTCTGAGTTTATTATAATTGCCATTGTTATGTATTGTTCCTGCAGACAGCGACATACTAAGAAGTCATTGACCCTGTTGGCACATAACTCAGACTGGATATTGTAATTCAAAGTGGTGTAAAGTCTTGTGTAATGTTCCGTATTTAGTAGTGGGTATTATATCACAGATTAATTATAGAGGTAACATGATAAAGAGGCCTGCGGCACCAAAATAGCAGCACATGAAGCAGCTGCTGGAGGAGAGGATGACCACATATCGCACGCCAGAGCTGAGCAGAACAACACAGAGGAGAGACATCAGCTAGCTGACAGTCAACAACACAAGGTCACTCTCTGCTCAAAATAGAACCCATTTACTAAACAATCCAAAGCATATCCAGCCGTCTGTGTATGCAAACCAGACAGGAATGGATCAGAGCAAAGTGCATTTTATGATATTTTCACGCACCGACGCTCAAAGGATGCAGTCCGAGAAGTGTTGGCGTTATTGGGAACTGCTGTCAGTAACGTCGACGGCGGCTTCACTAATGATTAGGTGTGACGTGGATGCTGTCTCACCATGACAAGAGGGGCCAGGCCGACGAAGTCTCTCTGGGTGGTGTAGATCCTCATGGCTCCTTCGGTCTTGGCCACGTTTTTGGATGTGGATGGTAGTTCCAGCTTCCATATGATCACCTGACTGTCGAGGGGGCTGCTCAGCTCCTCCACCTCAAAATCCATCTGAAGCACCTCCAGCAGACTGCTGTCGAGCCTGAAGGGGACACAGAGTTGGTTATGGTTGTCAATAACTGCAGGACAACACCTTTTGATGTGGAAAAGCAAATCAACAGAATAATACAAAATCTAATCTAAAAGTTACTGCAGCTTTCCGTTGTCGTATTGTGTTAGCATCAGGTGCAAGAAGTGCTACACGTGTGCTTTGATTGTATCTGCGAGGGATCGAATTCTTTCAGCTTCTTCATAATGCAAATTAGTACCAGACAGACAGAATCTTTCCATCAGTCACCGATACTTAATATGATTATTTCACCATTGGGGTCTGTAATTCTCCCTCCACATATTGAATTGCTGTAGAGATAATCGCGTCTGAATAGAAGTGCAGTGCTCAAACCGCAGTGTATCCCGCGCCTCAGCCTGTGGCTCATTGTTCTCAGTACAGGACGAGTCGGTGCAGATCCAAATCTATGGGAAGTTGAGCCCAAAGGAAAGTACATCAAATGGGCTTTTGTTTAATTGTGTCTTTTGTCTGATGAAGACACACTTTGCATTAGAATGTTAGAAATTTCATTTGATAAATAGCATTAAACAAGACTAAGCGTCTGCAGGCATGCCAGCGGCTCTGTGACGCTGTTCTGCACCGCAGTGCTGCAGCTGAACGCTAACATCAGCATGCTAACATGCCTCCAGCACAGAGAGCCCCGCGCTCCTCTAGATTCATCATGTCTTTGATGTACACAAAACGCATCACCGGATAAAAATACCCAGATGTTTTTCATCATATGCGACAGAATAGAAAAGTGAGTGGACGGCTTGTCTGACCAGAACCAAACTGGATGCTCATAGTCACAAAATCTGAGTGTCAAGCAGAATCATTTTAACCACGAAGCAGACGTATAGAAAAGATAATAAGACCTTATTTACTGTATGATGCAAAGTATAAATGTATTTCAATGTATTTTAATGTCCACTCTGAGACTTTAAATCTGCCATTGTTTCATGACAGTTACCTGACAGACACTGACACTGGATTTGTGGAGATATCCAGCTCAGAATTGGAAGTGAGATGTTGTGAATTTGGCCGCATGGATAGAAAGTTGAGAGATTTTTAGGAGAGGGATGTGATCCCAGTCGTTGCGACAACACCCAATCACCTTTGTTTAACTCTGTGGAGGCCTTTGCATCTCCAGGCATTTTCACAAGCTAAAACAAAGAAAGAGCAGAGCTGAGTTTCTCTGTGCGGGCCCGACCCTTGAGTTGAAGTGAATAAAAGGTGGTCCAAGGACAGCATCATCCTGCACACACAACAAAGCATAAGCCGGTGCAACTTATAATGGCCTCTCTGTGATGCCAGCTAGAACAGAGTGTCTTAGCCACGGATTCAATTTTCTCCCATGGCCCAAGTTAGTATTCTGGGTTTTTATTTCTTGGCACTGAATTGAACTATAGAAAAGATGTATTGGTGGCCAAAAACACAATAAGCATGCACGGACCCACATGGACATTATCAGAGTCAGTTTATCTGTGTGTGCATGTTATAAATAATCTGTGTCAGGGCCGTGCAGACACACAGTAAGTCCTGTTTACTGCATGAAAATGACCTCTAAAGGGCTGCATACCAGCCGCCTCTCTGTATTAAAGCTACAACAATTGGAGAAACTGCAAATCATATTTGGTTAATCCTCCATTAAGTTCCAAACTCAACAACAAAGCACACAAAAGTCCTTCTCTGTATCCCCCTCTCACGCAGTGCTGCATTATTTCTGCCCTTATTAAGGGCAAGACAGAGATTTAGTGTAATTGAATAATCTTAGCATATTGCTCAGAGACCTGAGATTAAAAGATAATAAAGGTATTCTGGTCAAATATCAAAACAAGATATGCTTGACTCACATAAGCATGCCTATATCCCCTTAAGTATGCATTAACACAGATATCCAGATAAAATAGGGGATGCTGCTGTGCTATTTACGCCCTCAGTCATTCTTGTGAGGCTTGCAGGGGAATAATGCTTCAGCAACTTGTTTACGGCCGGCAGTCTGTCCGAGAGCATCAGTGCTTTAATATTAAGATCCAAACCGAGCTGCTGCAACGGAGGATAAAAAAGCTTTAATGTACAGATACAGCAAATACTTTTAGTGCTCACTAAAGCCAATAAGACAAAAAGGCAGAGAAATCCCCACAGTGGTGTGACAGTAGACACCCTCTGCAGGGGTTCTGCTGGTTTCATGACATTTCAGAGAGGATTAGCCGAAATGACTGAGTGAAAGAATATGTTAACCCGTAAAGAAGTTGTGATAAACAATGTCATAATCCACGGCAAACGGGGAAAACAACTTAATGAGGTCAAACCAATAATGACGAGCACAGATAAGGTCAGTGTTCTGGCTCTGTTTGAAGCAAGCTGAGTCTATTGTTGTGTGACCTCTGACGAGTCGGTGCCAGCAAAGCCACATGTTTAGCTTCAGGAAGGCTGCGCTTACGCCTGCGGTAAAACTTTTTTATATTGTACAGCAGAAAAGTTCACTGAGAAATGTTGTTCTGTGTCGTCTTTTATTAGTTTTTTTCATCCTGGGAAAGTTGGCTGCATACGCTTGCTCTTCTCCAGCTATGCCAACCATTCACACACAGATTACAGCTTTAGTTTTACAAGCATTACTTGGAGCTGCTCTAGAGGCAGAAATAATATTACTGTTTGAGTTAAATCTCAGTGGAGCGGTTTTTGGGAGCGCTGGCAAGCTTGAAAGGCAAAAAAAGGAATTAAAATTAAGTGCAAAACAACAACATAAATAATATTCTCCTGAAACTGTGTTGCATTCAAGATGGCTGGATGGTCTGCTGGAAAAATTAGCTCACTTAGATGACTTAGTCCAGCCAGTCTATCAGTCCCCAACGAGCATCCAGAGTGAAATATCTGCAGAAATACGTGCAAAATTAAATACATTAACAGCCTCAGCTGTAAGTCTGCTTTGTGTTTTGGGTTAATTAACAAATGTTAGCATGCTAACACACTAAACCTGCATGCAGAGTTTCAGAAAAGGTTCCTCATCATGACAGAGGGCTGCACTCAATGACAAGATGTCACGTCTGTGGTCGAAGTCTTCGTCGTCTGTCAATAAACTGACATCCTGTCATTCAGTGCGACCTTCCTCTGTCATCATTAGCATGCACACAGGCAAAATAAAATGATCAACATGGTAAATATTATACATGCTGAACTTCAGCATGTTAGCATTTAGCTCAAAGTACAGCTGTGTCTTGTTTCGCTTGTATTACATTTCCCAGTAAGCCGTTAGAGGGTTACAGCCAATGTGACATAAAGAACAAAGGTTTAACTTCGGGCTGTTGTTGTGGCAGAAAGCTAAGAAGCCATCATGCGAGACCGAGAGGCCTTGAAAGTCGTGCTGGGTGCCCTTTTACAAAAAGGTGTGCTGTAATCTCAGGAGTCATGGGCCTCAGTTCAATGACAGAAAGCTGCTCTCAGATGAACTTGAAAGGACATCTAAGATAAGCTGCTTGTTGGGGAAAGGGTGTAGCCCCGTTTAATGAGGTGATAGGGCAGGTTAAGTACTTCTTAGAGCTGGGTTTGATCAGACCAGCCTGCAGATGTCTTGTAAATAGTTTTAGTGTCATGTTTGAAAATGGCCCATCACAGTTTTGCTATAACTGCCGTCCCTACCTGCAGCTTGTAAGTCATAGGTTAAAATATGTTTTACTGCATGCCGGGAATGCATGGACGCGCACGGCTGGTAAATGTTTAAAAATGATTAAAGCACAGCACAGAAGTGGGCAATGAAGGGGGGAAAGCAATAGCCGTTTACAAGGGGCAGCTTTACAGGAGCACCTGCAGCCAACCTGTGCTTAGAGAGAATAAGAGAAGTCCTCCCAGGACAGCACAGTATGCGGCTGCAGTAAGCCGCTGTCAGGCTTGCACTGCACAGATGGTTTGTCTTTTACTCCACAGGTGCAGAGACAAACGCTGATATGCTTTGCAGGATGTACATTACAATAGTGCCACTTTTAACAGCTAGAGACACTGGCAAGCAACAATCCATGACAAATTGCCTCTGGACCTCTGCAGTGTTATTTATCCATTCAAACAGCAGCAATTTAAACCCATAAATACATGATAAATTTCCTAGTGATAACAAGAGAGAACACAGAGTAATGTGAGCAGACTTGCCTTTTCCCAGGTATGGGAGCCTTCCTCTGACAAACAACAGCGATGGCTCCATCTGCACCCATATCCAGCGTGATGTCCCACAGTAAAGAGTTACTGGGCGTCGCCGTTCGAAAGGTCACACCTTTCTTTACTGTCGCTCTGTGAAAAGTCAAAAACGAAAAGGTCAAGACTGTGCTAAATGGGAACTGCCCCATATCATCAACCAGTGCAGTTCTGGGCAATGATTGGTTATTTTCCCAGGGCTGAAGTGGTGTGTAAGGTTAAACCAAACACATTCAGAGCACCTCTCTGCTCTTAATTTTTTATTTTCTTCTGACAGTTTCCTTTTATAGAATATATCTAACTGTCCAATAAATCAGGGAATCCAAAACATCCTCGTATATTTGATGTTACACTCAGAACAGTGATGAAGCTGAATATTTATTAGACATGTAGGAGCAATCAATCAAATAAAACACTTCAAACGGCGAAGAGGACGCAGGTCTTTCTGCTCATCCTCGCGTGCGCTCATTATTCAAACTGAACAAATGGATCATTAGTTTTTCTGGTCTCTAATTTGTAGATGGAAAGTATTATGCTGCTAAACATGCTGACCCTCCCGGTGGGCTACCCCAGCGTAAGCAGCTTGCAGTAGGTCAAATGTTAATTCTTCAACAAGAATTGCGATCAAGTGAGGACAAGCGAGGCACGCGAGTAAAAATGCAAAAAGAGTCTCTGCAGCAGCAATTCTAAGAATTCATTCGTTCACGGAGTGCTCCTGCTTCCTCTGAGCACCCGAAGCTCCGAGAAGACTCCCTGAATACTCAGTAACAGCTCAGACAAGTTGTCTCAAATAGTCCTGAACAACATCCTCATGTAATGCTTTGGTTTTCATCTGCATGCAAAGCTGTGTGGTTTATCTCTGAATCATTGAGATAAACACAAAGTGTTGAGCGCATTATGAGTCTCTGAGGAGGTGTAATCTACAGCAGGAGCAACAGCAATCTGAGCACGTCTCCTGCGTGGGGTTGGGGGTTTTGGCTTAGAAGACCAGCAAAAGACGAGACGCTGCTCCGTGTTGAGCGCAGTGAAACACAGTCCAACGACATGCATCATCGCCTCGTTGAAATATGGAAGATTGCTTTTTTTCTCGTTCAGACGGACAAACACCTCGCAGGTTAAAGATCACAATTAAAGAGGGATGACTGAGCAGTGTTTTTTTTTCAACAGTGCTTTTAATCTTGTGTCATGGTGACCCAGGAGACAGTTTCCACTCCAGCTGCACACAACACAGCAGATTTGTCTGAATGACACATGTTCAACCAGGGCGCAGAGGGCTGAAAGGTGAAATCATCGGGCGCCGTGACTGGCCGCAAAACAAAAACCTGCAAATCTTTCGGTCACAGCCGAATGCCACAGTTTCACAGTCAGTGGAGGCTGTTGCGCTGAGCACAGGCGTGTCTCAGGAAACACACTGAACTCAGAAAATCCAACTTTTTAAATCACTTCTGGCTCCGAGCTTTCTCATCAAATAAAGCACAAAAAGAGGCCAAACACTGTCGCCTCTGCTCGGTCGCTGTGTTAGTATAGTAAATGAAACTAGCCTCTCTGTGTGCTGTGCATTAGAGTGAATGAGCAGGGAGGGTCAGCGGGTCCACTGATATCAGTCAGAGGGCTCCCAGGAGGCAGCAGCGCCAGCAGCACAGGGGACAAACACTCAGCCTGGGCTGAATAAGCAAAGGGAAAATACATGCAGGTTTGATGTAAAGCTTCAACTTCCCGGTTAGGAAACAAAAAACAAGAAGGTGGCTGCACCCTGTTACCAATGTTAATGACTAATTACTCTGAATTTAAGTCACTGGAGCCTCACATGAATCATTCAGCTTATGATTGTGACTATTACAATTTGCAAAATGTAGGCAGGTGCATTTTTTTTTCATGACAGGGGAAAATATTTAGACCTGCCTCTTTTGTTCTGTGCAGTATCTGCAGCATGCATGTGCTGTAAGGGAGCGCATTTTATCACATTTTCCCAATGCATAGACTTTCCTTTTCTCCACCTTCCCAAGTTTTGTTTAAACTAGTCATTTGCTAATTAGCACAGCTGAGGCTGACGGGATCACCAGAGTTATCAAAGCTCATCCAGAGGGGGCGAGGAACCACATTTTTGCCGATCCCTCCGATAGTTGTGGAGACATTTCACTCAAAACCAAAACTTTATGGTGTCGCTGGAGGAAAAGTCACTAAATTAATTTTCCCCAAACTTCCAGATCTGTTGCAAATTTCATTGCAATCCATCCCAAGATACTTCAGTCTGCACAAAAGTGGCGGACCAGGCCACCAAAGACCAGATACTGCCATACAGCGACACCGCTAGCATGGCTTCAAAATGTCTTTCTCATGTAATGTGTTACAGATTCCACATGCGAGTTCATCACAGCCCTCCTGATGCAGACCGTATCATTTGCCTTCAGTGGGGAAAAACTCTAATCTGGCATAATCAATGAGGTAAGCAGGATGACAGTGTATTAATGAGAAACCCTAGGAGGACGGTTAATCTACTGATGACTTCTGAATAACATGGCCTGCTGTGATGAAACACCTCTTTGTATTGAGCCGAGTGGAGGAGAGTTTAACTAACGAAAGCTGACAGTAACAAGAAGACTTATCTGAAGCTTTTTTTCCTCTCTCAGCCCCTCTTGTGTAAAAAAAAAAAAAAAGAAGAAGAAGAGGAAGAACATCCCCGGAGACTGGAAGAGGCGTTTTTCCTCTGAGTGGCTGGGAGCAGGAACCAGTGCCCACGGCTTTGGATCGCGGGCCCTGAGGAGGCAGTGGGCAGGGGGAGGCACCAGGGCAGAGAAGATGGATGGCTGTGGAGACTGAAGCTGACAGTGTGTGAGAAAAGCAGCTCTCAGGTGCTGCACCTGCCATCCATCTCACTTCTGACCAGGCAAGGCATGAGTGGCACCGTTGTTTCACCTTTTACATACTCTTCTCACACACACACACACACACACACACACACACACACACACACACACACACACAGGCATGCACGTACAACTGCCACCAAACGCACGCAAACTATTACACAAGACGGTACACACTCTGTCAAACACACTCAAAGCAGACTGTGTTGGTCCTTGGCCCTTTTGAGTCAGTTCCCTTTTATTTATTTGTGGGATGCTGTTTTCTTTAAACCTATTTGAAAGATCACAGAGCCACGGCCAACTAATGAAAGTAAAACAACGGGGCAATTCAGAAAAGAGAGCACATAACACAATGAAACAGAGTCTGAATGTGATCAAAGACCTACAAGATAGATTTATCGTCTGCCTGAGCCGCACAGCCTGGCCCAGATGCATTTCATCACCGGGCTGCTAGCGAGATGCTACATAGGGTTTGTAATTACTTCCCTGATATAATTTGTGTTCCCATCTTTGGCTTTGCGAACACATCAGTGCGGGGCCAGTAACATCGGTGAACCCCCGTGCAATCGGAAACAGATGCAGTCGTTAATTATGCAGGCAAATGTCCACCGTTTGGCCAGTCTGATGGCCAGCCATCGGCAACGTGCTTATCGTACTTATGGAGCAGTTTAGGGAGTTGGGAGACGCTCATGCCAACACTCCTGCCAGATGGCAGACACCACAGCACTAAAAATGGATGTAAAAGTCCTATTTGTCACACAGATGAATGATTAGGCTCTGCAGCTGAAGAGCTCGCTGACACGGTGTCCTGTTGATACAGAGGCTCTAGTTTATTTATTGCCACAGCGCTGCCTTTAAATAAAACCCACAGAGCAAGACAAACTATTGTGCTTCACCGCTGACTTTTAATAGCAGTTAAGAGGAAAACAAAAGAAAAATTGTAAGCTCATACGTCATGCCAGTCACATTCCTGAGCAAACGCTAAAGGGATATATAATTACCCTTCACGTGTGTGCGTGCGTGCGTGCGTGTGTGTGTGTGCAATGATAGCACTTTATCTATGACCTTTATCAAACTCTGAGAATGACAGATTCACTTTAGCGGAACGGACAGGTGTGGCTTGTCTTTTTCTCAATCGACCTCAAATTTGTACGTCCCTTGACTCCGGCTATAGACATCAATAACAGGTTTATCATGGTGATGAGAGAGTATTAAGCAAAGCTTAATGGGACATTCAGACAGTGATAAAGCACACAGACAGCTGTTGAGGACTGGATGCACGGGGCTTGTTAATGTGTTGATAAGCTGGGGGAGGGTTGCACTGTGTTACCGGCTCTGTGAGTTAGACAGTTAGTGTGTTATATCATGTTAATGGACGCAAAAAATTTAATTTCAGAGTTTAGGCACCAAAAAAAGATTGAATTTATGTATCATATGGACAGAACTGCTCACTGTGAGCCAATCATCCAACCAAGCTGTGAGGAGAGAGAAGGAAAGGAAAGGAAAAGGGGGGAGGGGAGGGAAGGGTAGGAAAGTGAAAGGAAAGGAAAGGAAAGGAAAGGAAAGGAAAGGAAAGGAAAGAGAAGAAAAGCAAAGGAAAGGAAAAGGGGGGAGGGGAGGGAAGGGTAGGAAAGTGAAAGGAAAGGAAAGGAAAGGAAAAGAAAGGAAAGGAAAGGAAAGGACAGAGAAGGAAAGAGAAGAAAAGCAAAGGAAAGGGGGGGAGGGTAGGGAAGGAAAGGAAACATTTCTACCTGCTTTTAAAAGCTGTGATGATGAAAAACGACAGAACGAATAGTGAAAATCAGGATTTCTGTTTTGGCTTCGTTGCCTCAGCAATAATCCAGAGACACAGCAGCAAAGCAAACCAGCTGATTTATTCAACTATTCCATCTAAGCTTTTAAAATACATGAATGCACAGGTGTGTTAATGCAATTTAACCATCAGACGCTGCTGGAAATCCAGACAGCCCATGAAAAGTGGGATGAAACACCTTCAGCTTCACATCTCTCACACCTGAGAAACGCTGAGACACTTCTGAAGACTCAACTTTGAAACTCGACGAAGAGGACGAGTGCACTGATGCACAGCTGTCCGCTCAATCGATATTTACCTTTTCCTGCATTCGCGATTGATCTGAGTAAGTGACTGTCTAAGTGAAGGAACGGCGGAGCAGGTGAAAAAGGGATTAATAATCCATGACTGTCTCCTCACCTGCTCGCCTCCACTGAAGCATGTATGGACAAGTCAAGGCGGAAGTAACTCTGGAACGATTTATTTTTCAGCAGGTATCGATTGTGTACCGCAGTGTTCTTCGGTCTAACACTGTAACTACTGTCCAGCGACTCACACACTTTGGGATCAGCTGTGAAGTCAGGACGCCTCGCTGGACAACGAAACTGCAAACCGAACCGCAAACGAAGGAGGGATTTATGACGGACATTACTCATGATCCAAATCTACACCCAAACCCAACAAATAGCTGAGACATGCCAGGAAAATGCATTACAAGCCTCCTGACGGTCCATTATTCATTGGCTTGGAGTAAAGCAGATAATGTCTAGAATAATAATGAAAAAAATCAGCCTCTAATCAAGTTAGCGTAAATCTCTTCTCGTCTGCTCTGACAGCTAACCTCCACAAATCTAGCCACGCTGCAACGCGCTTCTCTTTGATCTCCATCTGGATGATGATAATAAAAAGGTATTAGGCTGAGAATGACCACGAAAACCGTCGACGAATCGTTGAGAGCGAGAAGGAGGCGTTTAATTCACATCCAGTTTTCAGGTGCCAATCTCCCAATGTTGCGTCATTTCACCTCGAGGAGGGGAGCAACAAGCCGACATCCTGAGAGAAAGCCATGAGAGCACATTAAGTCTTGTTTTTCTTTCTTCTGTTCGTTTGTCTTTTACTTTTCCTCCAGAGGATAGGAAGTCAAGTGGTTTCATTCTTGGGAAATATATGAGTACATTTCCTTAAATATATCTGCAGAAAATTCGCCTAGGGTGCCACAGAGAGCTCCAGAGGAGGTGTTATAGCTTTAAGGTGTGTTTCAAAAGCTCTCACCTCCAGTCAAACAGAACGCAACAACAACAGAGCCGTAAATTAAACTGAACTACGCTGGTGATCACATGATCCTCACACAGTGCGTTCAATAGCAATCAGTCGCATCTGTCGCATGTGTTTTATAGAACAACACAGACTCCTTTAAAGGAGAGCAGCGATGAGTCACGAGCCGCACGTGATTCTGTCTGATCCACGTCCACCTCGATGACTACCGCTCTTGAAATAGCCTTTAATGTCATCAGGCTGTGCTCACTCAAACATCTACTTTTCAAATTTAAGTCAAATAATCTCGCACAGCTCCAGGAAAGACAGTTAACGTCTATCACATTTTCAGAGAAACGCCGTAATCCACGATAAATCTCATTTCCCTCAATACTCCCAAAATTTGTGATGCACAGGATTTGTGCATGAATCAGAGAGGAGGACTAAAAGTGCCAGTGGACGGTCCCCCGCACTGCATTCTTGTTGACTAATTGATTTGGGTTTTGCTGAAGCTGCAGAGAGCTCTGAAGTGGTGGCAGTTTGCCACCTCGCTGTGTGGGAATGCGTCTTTACAGTAACGTCAGTCTGACCTCCGCAAAGCGCGAGGCAGCAGGAAACACATCTTACCTGAGAGTGAAGTTTGTCAGCTGAGCCGAGCTGGCCATGAGGATGTAGAAGGTGGCGATATCAGTCTTCTTCAGCGGTTTGGAGGACGTCCGTATGACTATGGCGTTGCCAAGCTTGAGCCGGGAGAGCGTTGCCATTCCTTTAGGCACCTGCAGAAGACGTACGCTGCCAATCCTCTGCATGGGAGTGACAGGCACATACTCTGCCTGCTGCTGGGAGCCTCCCCAGCGGCTTCCATCCACAGAATTACACTTCCCGTTGACTTTGGGCTGCGCCTGATAGTACAGCTCCACGGGGTTCCCAGCAGATGGGTCCTGCCTCTCCCTGCTGGTGCCCTCTAACCCCGGAGCAAACCAGCCAGGTGCGGGAGCCAGCTCAGCCATGCAGGTTCCCCTCTCGCCTCCCATGGCACAGGAACCCCTCACCTCCTGTGTCTGCCAGAAAGCGTACACTGTCACACACGGTAGCTCATCCACATTTCCTTCTCCCCTGCCCCAGTCCCTCCCCGCAACATAGAAGAGCACCCGCACTTTGGGCTTGGAGGAGAAAACCCGAGGCGTCAGCATGAAGGCCTGGATTTTCCAGTTAAAGGTAAAGACCTCTGGAGCGTTGAAGAGCCGCACAGACTGGACCAGATCTAGAGGCACAAGCTGCTCTGTGGACATAGTGCCGTAGCTGGCGTTGACAGCTGGCTGGCGACTGGCTCTTAAGATAACAAAGGGCTGCGTGTGGCTCTGCATGCTGGAGTTCCTCATGAAGTCCTGCCCAGCCTCCTTTAGGAAGAGGTAGTCAGCATCTCGCACCTCGTAGCTGACCGGCAAGAAGGCACTGGGCGCTGGGCTCTTACTGTCCATCAGCTCTTTACTGCTCAGATCTGTGAAGTAAAAACAACAAATGACACTTAATAAAAGCCGTGAGATGAAACGATTGCACCACACTTCTAAGCAACTAGAGCCCTACATGAAACAAAAACAGAAGCAATGACTTCAGCTCTGCTCTGCATTTGAGAGTCAAACGCTATTAAAAATACCAGTTTTAGTTCCAGGAATTGACACTTGAGCACAAAGGTCAGCCAAGGCCAACTGATCAACTGAGTGGGACATTACACTGAAAGGCCCCCGAGCTTAACCTTAAAATTCATGTACCAGAGCACACAGGTGAAGTAATGCAAATTACATCAAGGGAGAGTTTGTGAGGCTGCAGCAGCTGCAGAGACACAGCAGAGGTTGAACTCTGTGGCTTTAAAAGGGACTGTATGAAAATTATTTGTGCTGAACTTTGCATTTCAACACCCTTTGCAGGGTTGTTCATATTTTTTTTCTACCTTCCTCTCACAGCATGATCAAATAATACGCTGCTCTCCCAAAAATGTCAACAACTCTCCCTTCAAAATGACAGCATCCTGCTCTCTCTGCCTCTCACCACTTTCTCACAGTCCCTAAATAACATCCAGGTACATAATCACGTCACAGAAACATAATATCTGAAAAACACTACAGGATTTACTTTGCCGTCACGTGTTTTAACACGTTCTGTAAAAATATCGGCTGTCATGCATTGCCGTTATATTGCCACAGTTCCCCTCCGCTGCCCCAGTTTCACCTCTCATGGATGACCTGCTTTCTCTATACGGACAGCAAAGGTGGGATCTGATCGTGAGGTGGAAATCAGCCATCAAAAACTGGGATTAAAATGGCTTTTCAGATTGTCAGCAGGCTGTGAATACCCAGCAGATCCTCCATGAAAAAAACAAGAATGGCAGCGCATCACCATGTGAAGTAAAAGGCCATGAGAGCAGAGTCTCACAGTGAGCTAACGAAAGCAGAAATACGTCTGAAGAACTGTGTGTTATTCACTAAGATGAGGATTCATGCATCAGTGTTTCTGCGGTATACTAGTACAATGATTTCAACGATTACTGACTGACTGTTAAATACTGATCACAAGTGCATAGAATGACCTTTTTATATGAGGGAGTGTAAACAAACCAACAGCATAAATATTCTCTGATCTGGTTTAAAAGCTTACTGGTGAGTGTTTGCCTCGGTGGAAATGAGCAGAGGCAGGGGTCACCCGGCCATCGTGCGTCCGCATTAAGCGTCCATTTTGATAGAATTATGAAGATTATAGCAGCTGACCTGAGTGTGCACTGTTTATCTGGTGGCTAATTGCCCTACTTGGTGAATTAAGGACAAAAACACTGGTGTTTACATTGCAGATTATGACTAAATGGAAGAAGATGCATTAGTGTGTTATTGAATAGTGGAAAACAGCTTTGGCAGCATCTCAGATGTAAACAAATCATCATCCCACAGGTCTTACAAAAGAGATCATACGCACTTGTGTAAGACTCATTTGTGAGATGATGACAAAAACTACCAAATTAGAGCGCCGTGTGTCACTGAATTATTAATTGTTATTTATCCACTGAGGAAGACTTTTCTATGTCGATATCAGTCATCATGTCCCTCATGGTTGCTGGCATTTGACAGGTCCGTCTATCAGGGTCTCTTCTGCCTTTCATACACACTCATCCACCGCGGCAAAGAGCCTGTCATGATGGTCTGACAGTTCACACGGCAGTAACTATACTGCATGTGTCACAATCATGTCAGCCCGGCAGCCCTCGGAGGAAGACAACAGCATCTTTCTCTCCTTCTTTTCCACACAGACAAGAGTGTCAGTCATGTTCTCAGAGCGGGTGACACACTGTGTGAGAGACCCGGCCCTCGGTCCTCAGATCATTTCTGACGGCGTGCTTGGGTTCGATTTGTAAAAGATGGCCGGCATAACAAACCTTGTATCAGCAGCTTCTAAGAATCTCATTTGTGACTGGCACACCAGCGATCTATGAATCTGAATTCAACTTGATTTCTACTTGTATAATGGCAGCTCCAGTCAGGAACAGCCAGGGACCAAAAGAGAAAAGCAAACAAAAGTCAGGCAACGTGTGTTGTACTAAACCTTGGGGTGACAAACAAACATGCAGCTTGGGAGTGCGTCGGCGCTGCAGGAAGACAGAGCTGTGGCTGATATTAAAAAGAAACGGTCCAACCTTAAACCGCAAGGGATAAAGAGAACAGGCAGACATAACTGCAGCATTAAGGCAGCAGGAGGCAGCCTGGTTCGGCTAATTGTTCACATGCAAACTTCAGCGCAGGCTTGCATGTGCATGCGTCCAAACTGCAGTACTCTGCACAACCAGCAGTCAAGTTTAGAGTTAGAGAGGAGATCATTTCCATGTCAAAGTGAGGTTTTCTATCAACTATTTAAATCTGTTTTTGCTTAAGTCATACTTAAAATCAGTATTGATCTTAAGTCCATTTTATAAATGAGGCCCCTGGGCCGGGAACGGGGCTGTCCTGGCTTAGCCGACCAGTGGCCGCAGTGACAGATGTGCTGTTTAATACCAGAGCTGGCAGCAGCTCCGGCTGGAGAGAACATAAACTGGCTCAGTGTCTCCAGGAGGGAGAATGCACCGCCAATGTAGCAACAAATGTACTTCACATGCAAGCTCATCCTTTTACAGTTGGCTTTGATGGGTCATCTGTGCTCTTCTTGTTATTTCACATGCTTTTCCTGTCATAAACCCCAGAGGGGACCGTTTAGATGAAGCAAACATAGCACACAATCTATTCATGAGTGTGGTTTGTTTATGATTCATGGCAGGCAAAGAGATGCAGCCGTCTCCTGTGCCAATATTTCAGATATTTAACAAGTAGCCAGTGTGAGCACAACTCTCATCATGATGAGCGTCCTGCCCTCAACTGATAAACATGAGAGAAAATCCGCTGCACCAGCTGTTCCGGCCTCTCAAATCACTCATTTTGAAGACCCTGAGCTTCTCTCCTTCCTTGGCTGAGTCAAAAAGCATCAGTGTTGCCATGCAGCTGCTACAACCGCCTCTAAAAGCCACCTCTCCAAGACTGCTCTCCTGCAGTCTGCACATGTTCTCTGCCGTGTTGCTTCATTTTATTTTTCTCTGCAGTATGTAGGTTAAGTGCTTTGTATGGGGGGAACAAACAGAAGATTCCCTTTATGCCGGGGTTTAAATCATATTTTGTTAATCTTTATTCATGCCTCTCTGTGTCCAAATGAAAATGCTGCCTGTATGAAATTAGATTCAGGAGCTGTTTTCAACACGTCATTTGAAACCAACACTAGTGGACCTTTGACTGATAGCAGAAAATGAACTTCAAGTTGGGATTTATGGATGGATGTGTGACTTTTTCAAATGGAGCTTTTCATGTGGGCACAATATCCCCCAGTCGTGCTCTGGCTTTAGTTTGGCTACTAGTGTGAAGCAAACACAGTCCAATAAGAGCTTTACTGTCATGCTTTAAACTGGAAATGCAAGTAATCCTTGTACTTAACTTTGAAAAGTACGGTACAGTAACTGAGATTTATTATGTGGTCTCTGTAAGTAACTGCAGAGTTTAGTCTGGAATTTATTTCAAAATAATGTTCCTCATCACCAGTTTTAATAAAAACACTGTGGCATCTAATGAGCCACTTCCGCCCTGCACTTTGTCTTAAGGCTCTACAGTATATTAAAATCCTTTCATGGACATGTCAGCTCACTTATTTTCCGTGTGCTTGTCTTTTAGCGCCATTTCTGTAGTTGTAATCAATCTTTGCATTATTCTATTAAAATGCACAAAGCCCAAGCAACCACTTTGAATTCTAATGCGCAGTAATGACTTTTACCATATGTGCGAAACAGCTTGCAGAAGTGAGCCGACTCCCAATGGCATCGCAGAGGAGAACAATGGATGTCTGCATTTTAATCACTAATTGAGAGATTTAAAGAGCTGTTTGTGTCTCAAAGTTTCTCTTTCATGCAAAGGCTTTGGGCTATTTTTAATGTCACATATCAAGAAATATATTGATTATAAATACTTTAAAATGTTGGCAATGGCCCAGATGCTACTAGCACTAACTAAGCACCTGCAGCAGACACCATGTTAGCACTATGTGTCTTTGTCCTTTGACTGGCTGACCTTTCCAATACATCTACCCTTAATAAAGCACCAAAAGTCTCATTAGGATCTGCTGATAAGTCCGCAAATGAGAAGATTTGGAGTCTTTTGTGGGACACACAAACAAAAGTACTTTTCAGCATTGCTTAATTATCAAAAGTCATCCAGAAATTAGGAAAACTGTGATCCAGAAAGTCTGGAAGGCATATTGTGTGTTAGTTAAATGAGCAGTGCTGCAATGTGGCGTCCAGTATTGGTGCCTAATTGGGGTGTTGAGGTCCCAATTAAATAAAAAGTCACAAAGATTTTGAGGTCACTCGCTGAACTTATGCTCTCAAGTTTTAGGTTTGTTTAGGTTTGTACACTAAGCACAATGCATTAACCAAGAATGATCAGGTATAGAGCGTTAAAAGTTTTCAGAGGTGGTTTGTTTATGTTCTGCGGTCAAAACTCTTGCTGATTTGTCACTTTGCATTTCCTTTATGTCATGATGGGAACGATAGCAGCAGAGCTCTAAAACAGACCCGGTGTGTGTGGATGAACGTTAGACTGCACACGGTGGAGTCAAAGCACTCTTGACAGCATATTCTCATCATACATGCTTTAAGAAGTGCTTTACACAAACATACACAGATAATGCACTGATCATAAAGCATGTAATGCTCTGATGGCCTGGGAGGGCGGAGGAGATAAGGAGACAGAGGGGGAGAGGGAGAGAGAGAGAGAGAGAGAGAAAGAGAGAGAGAGAGAGAGAGAGAGAGAGAGAGAGAGAGAGAGAGGCTTAAGCTTGTGCAGTGATTGTTAGGGATTGCTATGTCCAATGAGACTCTTAAAGCTGCTTTAAAAAAAATCAGTTTTATCGCAATTTCCCCGTTTTTGTCATCTTTTTATCCACATAAATCAGCCAGCCTGCATCTCCTGGAAATAGCCATATGAGGCAGTTATAGGCTTTACAGTAAATGCCTTTGTGATGTGCTTTTTCCCTTCTTTTTCATCACCAGAGCTGGGAATTTAGATTGTCTGCCTCTTGTTTGCCTTACTGTGTGTGAAAATTGGGTACCCCAGTTTTCAAGCAGACATCCATAAGGGAAAGTAATACTACCCAAAGAGGAGCAAAGCACAAAGCATTAAGGCATGGCTCCAGTTGTAATATAACCATCAAGTCTTTTACTCCTCACCAATTTCATCCTAAATGTTTTATATCCCACTCACTGCCTGACACCCTTCACCACAAGTAAGACACATATGCTCATGTTCAGCTCTCTGGAACGCTGTATCACTGTGGAGTAAGATGTAAGTTTGTGGCACAAATGAAGACGTTTACATATTATTTAGACTTGTAGAGAAGGCTGTTTTACTGCTTGGCATGGCATTGCTGAGTGAGGGCCCACCTCCCATCAGTAATATGTGTTCAAGATGGGCAGTCACATCCAATAGCAAATTGGTTTTCAGCTGTTATCATTAAATACGGAGCAGACACAGTATGAATGCAGTGACGCCCCAAGAGGCTTCAGGTTGATTCATTGCGCTTTGGTCTGAGCTGGTTTTACATTCATCCCCGATGGACAGTTTAGATTTAAATATAACACAACACGCAACCAATTACTCCCAGCACACTTACCTTGCGTGAGAACTGCTGTAATTGTTGCAAAGAGTATTTGTAGGAACCTCCAGCTCTGGTGGTAAAGGCTCATTTTGGCACCCGCGCGGCTCGCTGTTCCAGCCAAGTTCCCAGTGTCCGTGGTTTGGTCTTGTTTCAGCACAGCACGGAGCGGATCGTTTCATCCATCCCTGCAGTTCGCACGCTTAACATAATCACACCTGTGGGAGTATGAATAGTGGTAATCCGTGCTGCAGGTAACATGGACAGCGCATCGAGATCTGTTCATCGGCAGGTTGTGCGTAAAAGTTGTGCGTAACGATCCTGGAGATGTCTCTCCGGCAGACTTGTGTCCGGTCAGGAGATGTGGAAGTCTTGAGCTGCAACTGTGTGTCGGAGAATGCCGCGTTTCGATCAGTATTACCCCTCTCTGCGAATTACCTCAACAAGTCCTCCAGATTGAGTCGGTCTCCCAGTCTGCCGCCGCGGCTGGGACTCTGCGGTGTTAAACGGCTGTTAGCAGATCACTGACTGTCTTGTGCGCAATCCTCGGGGCACTAAACTCATCATCTGTCACTGTTCATCTGCTCAGGAAGTCACGTCCAGTACGCAGCTGGTAGGATTAACCCTGCGCTGGTTTGAGTGTCATGTCAGAAGAAATGATCAAACGTCATGTATTTAATGTGTACTGACTTCTGATCGTTAAATCTGATAATGTGGGATTTCATTGTATGTTGACCCAGAGTCAAATGCAGGAAAGCCCACAGTCTTCAGCCAACATGGAGGATAAATGTTCAGAGAAACTGGAAGCAAGGATGTAGTGGAGGTTATTCATTTCCATCCTGTCTTAATGGTGTGAAATATCATTGAAACTGTGATCAGACAAATGCAGATATAAATATAATAATACAGTTTTTTAAGGGTAGAAAATAAAAACCAGTAGTTTCCTGAAAGCACAATTTATTTTTGCTTCACTTGATAATTGCACTCTCATGATGGAGGCCATTCTCTACTGATTCAGCATCAACAGAGCATTTAGAAAAAGTCACTTGAGCTTCCTTTGGATTTCCATCTTTCTCTGCAGCAGAATTTCACTACATTTCCTGCATTGTTTGATGTATAAGTTTATTTTTCTTCACCCCAAAATCACAGCTGATTTTCCATTAAATTGCAGCCTTGTCAGACTTTGACGGGTACAGTGCATGTCCTGTAATAATCACACTTTAAATTCAACCAGGGCAAATCAGGCTAATTAGGACATGATTGCATCACACTTAGCTCATTATTAGGGTTCATTCAAAATTCAGAGATTGGTTAAAGACGAATCTCCGGCTTACATTATTAATAGACCCAAACTCGAACACTAACAGTTTTTTACATAAGGCCTTTCAAAACATGCATCAGCTTTAATTCCACTGATGTGTACATCCAAATGTCCTCTGCACGGATGAGAGCATCAGGTGGGTTTTAGTGCCCTCTGATGGTTAAGAGCGGTTTCTATGTCAGCAAAGCAAAGGTGAGTGACTGACTTTTGCTTGCAGCCCTGTTGCATCAGAAATTATTGGGTTTTCAACTCATTTTAGCTCATTTTGTTAGCTGTGAACCTGATGAGAAGAATTTATATTCATGCATGTATCCGCATAATATTTTTTTGATGCTAACACACTCTGTTTTTGCATGTTTCAGGCACAGGGAGCAGATTTCACGATGATGAATACAACCGTCCATCGACCCTCACAGACTGAACACGAGATTTAATGTTTACAACTCAGCGGTGGGACGTACTGACTTCTTTCACTCCCACAAAAGTTGCTTGTTTGCAGACTTGTAGTGGTAAATGTAATGGGGCTTTATTGACTAATAAAGAGGATTAACCAACATATCAACGCACAGAGTGTGTGACCGAACCTCACAGTATCTGGAGACTGGAGGAAGTTGCCACAAGCCACTGCTGTGAGCTTATTTGAGCTCCTCCCTACCACTGCAGCAGTGTGATAAGCAGCAGCAGCAGCAGCATCTGTGTGCTGGGGTTGCTCCAGTATGCTGTAGTGCAGCCGTAGGATCATTTAGATCCTTTCCCATTTACCTGCTCCTCACACACACACAGGAACAGCAGCAGTGTTTTAAGAAAGGCTGAGGAGATATTCCTGCTGAAGCTGTGATGGTCCAGATACACCGTCAGTGTCGCCTGAGAGCTGGAGACCGTATGAGGAGGACATGAATACTTGTCATACATGCATACAGATGCAAATATTGAAATTGAGCAGACCTTGAAAGAACCACATTTTCCATGTAAATTAAGCAGTTTAAACTCCAGGAATTGGCAGTTGAATGGCTGAGTGATCTCCCAATGGATCTTCATTTGAATAACAGAGGCATGCTCTCGTAAGGAAACAGCCTTTTAGTCTCCTGATGTAGCTCATATTGTCTGAAGTGACACACGTTGACCCTTCAGTCGAAAAGTTTTCTGTGTGACCTCCCTCTAGCGACCACAGCAGCTGCAGATGAAGAGAAAACATGTGGTGAAACCCGTCGCGAATATGTTGCAAACACTTAAAGGACAGAGGAACAACACAGGCCTCCGGATATGCAAGTTAGGATGCTGACATAGATGGATGTCACAGCAGAGATGTGCTGGAGTCGGGAGAGTGGCCATAAACTGGTGATAGATGTGGGTGCCACGAGGAAGGGAATGTGTTTTCAATGTACATCATCCTTCTGTTTGATAGATAGAGATAGCTTCTGCTGAGGTGCATTTAGCCACACACGATGCTTGTTTCCATTCTCGTTTTCATTGCAAACTCAGGAAGTGAGCGCACTCAAATTTACATGTCTCTACAATAACACTGTTATCACCCATTGAAGGTGGAGGCCTGTCACCTTTGATTGTCACTGGGCCTTTCTGCTGGTAACGTATGTTCTGTGACTCTACTTAACAATGATGCAGTGGAAAAGTTGGAAATCCTTCAATAAATACTGAGTTTCTTATCTTCTAATAAGCCAAGTCAAGTCTGCTTTTGCATGGTTGAAGGAATTGCTCAACATTTTTGGAAATAAGTTTATTTGCATCTCTCTTGTATCCCTGTTTCTAGTCTTTATGCTAAGCTAAACTAGCCGGCTGCTGGTTGCAGCTTCATATTTACTATGCAGACATAAAAGTGGTTTCATCTTTAAGTCTTGGCAACAAAGCAAATAAGCTTATTTCCCCAAATGTCAAACTATTTCTTTAAAAATTAGCCAAGGAAAAGGACTGGGGCTCTGCAGCACTTCTGCAGATGGTACATGATCAAACTGTTTGTGGGAGTTTTTTTTCTCAGGAACTTAAGAAGCAAGTTAAATCAACAGCGTTTGAGAGGAATAAACACTCACTTAAAGACTTCAGCAAACCAGCAGATTTGTAAGGCATCAGCAAACAGTTCAGTCACTACTAAAGCATCAGTTACATTACAAACACCAGAAAGTTGTGCTACTTTTTAATGTTTATCTGTTATCCAGAGCATTTGGCAGCCTGAAAATAAAATTCCTCCCATCGAGGACTATGTAATTTTAGGGTGTTAAGCATCAACGCGGTGCCGCTGTTTGAGTCTGTTCTCAGGAATTCGTCATGAATCTTGAGTCATCACCAGCCTGAACGCTGCGTTGATAAATTTAACTTATTCGAATGGACAAGGTTTAACAAGTGTTGACATTTCTCTCCGAATAAATCAACAACTCTGCAAATGTGACTCAATACTCAGATCAGCTGAAGGTGTTTAATTAACTTATAAGAACTCTGGCAGCGTTAGGATTTTTGGCACTAATTATTTTGTGCAGACTGGGCAGGTGATTGTCCAAAATAAACCAGACTTTAGCAGAGTCAGTAACAAACTGAGCTTCCTAAAAAGACCTTGATTGCAGCAAACTGCCAATGGGAACGGGGGAGGGAGGGGGGGCATGTTGTTTGATGGAGACCTTGCAGGTGGAGGTGGCTCTGAGTGAACGCAGGAACAAACTGCACTGCAAAATAAATCTGTGATGTGAACACGACGTATAAAATCTGACAAGTCTAACTACACCCACTAAAGCTTCAGATCCTCTTAAAACCATGTCAGTCACTACATGCAATTACAGTCATGGATGCTCCTGCCTGCAGTAAGCTCTATCAACTCTATACTTTGCCACCCAATAAACCCTCAAAGGGTGTACGATGAATAACGAGCCGTCGGCTATAGTACTCAAGCACACGTTTCCATTATATTCTACACTGGATAAAACAACAATAGATGAATCTCTGATATGATGGAAGCCCTTTGCTTTTAAATAACACAGGAAATGACTTCTGTGTCCTGAATAGGAGGGAGGCGTCTGGAGACTTTTTTATATGACATGCCTGTACAGCCTCCACTGCACTCCCACGCAAGCTGCTCTCCAAACATTAATAGCAAGTCTGTATAACTTGAAAGGTACAAAGCAGAGACCTGAGCAAACACAAGCTCAGATGGCTCAAATACACCCGGGAGCCTGATGGCTCTTTGGTTCGCAGGGTCCTAGAGGCACACAGTTTAGCTCCAGTGTCACGCAGACATGACCGTACAGGTGATTCTGCCTGTAAGCCGTCTGTGTTCGATGACTTACGGGCTGTAGAAGTACAGAATGCGCACTGGCATCATTTCATGACAGCCGCACCAACACAGATGAAAATCCCGCCGATGCTCTTCAGAGCAAAAACTGATGCCTACAACTGCAAACATACGTACGAGTTCACTCCTTTATTTGAATAATAGTTGTTATTTCCAAACTGCAGAGAAATGCTGTCTGCAGCTTCCTAATCCAGCCCAAACTGGGCCATGAGAGACAGCTCTCCATGTTTGGGTTGAATACCCCCAGGCAGCCGAGGAAGAGTTTGTTCAGCCTAATCTCCACTGTGTGATGTGTGACTTCTTCCCCTGCTGTCGTACTCATGTAATCTGCTGTTTGTGCCACTTTAAGTCCAGGGAGTAGCGAGGGGTTGAAGCGGGAGACTACATGATGGGAACTGTCATCTCTGTCCCATCGATGGGTGCTGCCAGTATCCTGCTAATCCCCAGAGTAATCCTGCCACCACAACAGAGAAATCAGACACACCGAGGCAGGCGGGACAGGGTTCTGCCACCCTGCACACAGCCAGCACACACTGCAGTCGACACACACAAGCTCACACACACAGTGTTAACACGGCGTTAACAGCCACTTTACATGAAAAGTGGCTGTTAACGCTTGATTGACGGCCGGTGTTTATATGGCTCCATGCAGCAGCTGTGGATTGTTTGCATTTAGAGTGAAACTGAGTCACTTCTTGGATTAAAAAAAATGATGCAAGCATCCAATCTGGGATGTTGTGCGATGGTGTTGTGTTTTGTCTTGACTTCATAAGCATTCCAAGAGCAGATCTCACATGAATGCTGTTTATCTAATCCATAAATGATGTTTCCACGTGAAAGGACAAGGAGAAATGTTCTTGCTCGAGAAATCATCCAATTTTCTGAATAAGATTTCAGTTTGTTTTTCCACCTGAATCGATGGTTATGTGGAAGCGCAGGGTCTTGAGGATCACTGAGCCGAAACTAAATTTCTAAAGACGTAGAAATCTGAAGTCTCCTCCCTGTGCAGACTCACAGCTGTCTGAAAAAGCACAAAGCAGATGGAATCTGACTGGGTGAAAACCAGATGTTTGGTTGCTGCATAAAAGCTGCTCCTCACTCTGCAAACATTTCTTCCTTCTCATATTTTTTGCCTAATGAGGAAGCTTTGATGTCTCTGAGAGACAAATAATTCTTCCTGGAGGCTGCTGTCTTGACAATTATCCAAGAAATATGTTAACAATGGTGACATAAAACAATAATAAGGTCCCAACATCTAAAGATTTGTTTCCTTTTAATGCCAAAGGAAGAAGAAAAGAATAGATGGAAGGCAATTATCAAACAGTTAGTTTGTCTCCTACCAAGATCATTTGTTACACACAGAATCTCCATGTTTTAATAATTGTCTCATTCATTTGCAGTTTAGTTATTCTAAGGAGAGGAAATGAAATCAGCGATGCAGTACTCAGGCCATAATTAAGCACAGATACATCAGAGAAGTCTCCTCACTCTCATCACCTCATTCATCTGTCATTTTTGTACAGGTATTCTGGACCCCAGACGATGAATCATAATGACTTCGGTCATGCTCTGACTTCTTCTCTGGCACCGTCATGACGTTGACATTTGCGGTTTTGTGTGAAATTTATCGACAATTATATCATCACGTGTCCTCCTGAAGATGAACTGGAGTCACTGAAATGTAATGTCTGTGATCTGTCCGATGCTTTGGTTTGTCATCAGGTACCTGAAAACATTCCCATCAGCCTCAGCTGGAGACCTACTTTGTGTTTATTAGCAAATGCTAACTGCCAACGTGTGCTGGCATCGAGTATGGTAGCATGCTAACATTAGCATCAGCATCGTAGCCTCTAGCACAGCTGTAGACTCTAGTTTTACAGAAATACCTGAAAACATGTTTCTCACTCCGGGGTTGTAAAATCTTTAAGAATAACCCCACACACACACACACTTACACACACACACACTGTGTTCCCTCTTTTGTTGAGGTTAAGTGGTAAAATGGATAACACACGACTGGGTTGTGTTTTTTATGGCAGCATCACTGGCTCCATGACAGCTATAGTGGATTAAATCCCTACTACAATACAGTTAGGGTGACAGCTCTAGAGGTCAGACAAGGAGAATAGACAGACTCTTATTTCAGTTGCTGGCAAGCTGAGAGGTCTTGACCCAAATTTAATACGTTTGCCAAAAGGACATGTACATACTCTGTTTGAGGAAGTTGTTGGCTGTGCACCTTAACAGCGAGAGCGAACCAAGAATAGATGATAAAGTGATGTCTAGCCTTGTCTGTAATCGGACAAGTGAACTAAAGGGCAGAGATGACAGGTTATTTAAGTGCAAGGACAGTTAAGTACAATGCAGGCAGGCAGCACAGATATTAATCCACTTTCAGAGTGGCCCATAAATGCTACCCAAAGGACCCATGAGGCTGATGAGGTTGATGGAGGGGTCAGCGTGAGTGAATTGTAACACCCCATTGGTTGAACATTAAGGTCATGAGGTAGACCTTGGTACAATCAGATTGTCAAGGATGAGAGGTGCCGGGGGCAACGTTCAATAAAACATGAGAGCAATCTTCTCACCAGGAGTAAAAGTGCTCTGCGGTTCAACTCCAGGCAGCCCAAACAGATTTCCCCTGTGAGCCAAAAGCACTGCAGCTGCTCATTCACCACGGCCGGCAATCCGAGCTGCCATCAAATCGACAGCCGTTGCCAGAAATAGTGCTGAAAATTGGTCAAACTATCATACAGTATCTGACCTCTGACAAAGCTTATCTTGCACAAGAAAACGTATGGAGCTGCAATGATAGTGTCTGTCTGCTCCGGCTCCTCTTTCTGCCTCATTAGTTGCTGATATTGGATAGGTTATCTCAGCTTACAGCACATTTTAAGGTTGTAGCCAGCTTACCTTATCCTGAAAATGCTGCAGCGGAAAGGTTACATTTTTGTGAGAATATCACACCCAAAAGTGCTTTTGAATATGATGATTAAATATGTGCCTGCTGCCTCTCCTATATGTCTCCTGTGTAGCAATGAAGGCGTGTCAATGATGGCTACATCCTGAGTTTGTTCCATCGCTGAAGACTGCCTGCTACAGGGCATGAAATGAGCAGACAGATGATAAGCTTCTCCCTCACGCTCTGGGGAACACAGTCAGCCATGATGGATTGAATCATGACGTGCAGGAATCTCAGAGCCAGTAAGTATGTACACACCGACACCGCACGATGCATTCGCAGCCACAGTGTGGACATTGTCTCTGTGTTCAGACGTGGCCTCTGGATTCTTGGATGCAGAAATACAAAGTGTATGTCTTTCAGTTCCAATTAAATTCCCGCACATGAGCAGAAACAGCAGCCTAAGTGCTAAAGCGGTAAGTAGCACAGACTGTAAACATCAAACTTCCAAGCCTTCCCCTTCAGCATTCTTAAAGACTCTCTGTGAGACCAGAGGGGCTCTACATCTTAAGCCCAATTTCCCTTTCACTGATAGAGTGCCAAGTTCCAGGAATTACCTGGCGAACTGCGATCAGGTCCAGAGGATTAACAGGAATATTCTCTTCCAGAAGTCAGACTTTTTTCACATCCAGAGGGTGGTTTAAGAAAAGGCCAATAAGTTGATGTCAGAGCTCAACTTTAATTTATGTATATTTCTTTTCGTGCAAGCCCACAACAGCATGGCATGCAGGCTGAGCAGTTAGTCAGCCATGTTATTAGATTTTTTTTCTCTCTTACTGGAGAGGGTGGCGAGCACACGAGGAGTTTTAGGGCAGGCAACATGTCAATCTAACGGCAGGTGAATGGACAGATATGACACTGTACGTAATCACGTTATGTCAAACAAATGATCGAGTGAAATGTGTGAACGTCTAAATATTCAATCAGGAAGGGCTGCAGCTGTGCAGTCGTGCTGCCATCTAGTGCTGCAAGGCTGCAGCCGCTCGTTGCTGCGGGACGTCAAATGGATTCAGCTCTGGACTGCATTCATTTTCCTTTCATTTATTTCCTGTGAAGTGTGTGTGAGTGTGAGTGTGTGAGTGTGTGTGTGTGTGTGTGTGTGTGTGTGTGTGTGTCACTGGGGACACTTTTATTCAGTGCACTTACATGTCTGCAGTTAAGGTGATCCCAGAGGGAATCAAAGCGTCGCCCTGGCAGTGTAATTGCTGCGCTCCATCCATTTAACTTCACAGCGTGTATCTGTGCTCCTGGTTTTGTGATTGGCTCTAATTTGACTCTGATGGTTTGCACTTTAACCACATTACAAACTGAAAAATAAATGCAAAAAATTAGATATTAGTCTCTGTTATGTTTCTTCCCCAATAGGAAAAATTACCTTTAAGAAAATTTGGAACTACTTTCCATCGGAGAAATAGTCCCGATGATCCACAGTTCGTTCTATGGACAAATTACAGATGATTTTTTTTCTAATGCAATTTTTCTGTGCTTTGAGTACCACTAATGCAATTTGCTTCACCTCCTTTGCATGGCAAACTGTGGAGAAAGAAAGACCATCAGACACAAATGAGAAAACAGGATTTTATTTTAAAGAAATACACTAATAAAAATGTCAATAAACTTTATTTATATGGCCCGATTCATGCATGAACACATGCTAATATGTTAGCCAAGACGCTCATGTTAGTTTCAAAAGTGGGAACCAAAAGCTCCAACATTAACGTTAACGTGTCCACAGTTCAGCAGTGTGTATTCTTAAGTGCTTCACATCCTCAAAGCTTTAAACAGAGCTTTCAAACAGAACCACAAACACACTGTGGGTCACTGACAGTTCTGGTGCAGCAGAATGAGGCCTTTCCTGGCCTGCAGCAGAACATTCTTTGTCACGTCAGGTGATACAGATGTCACCTGGAGTTTTGTTATTTGCTCTGCTGTCCTCCACAGGCTGCTGTTGTGCTGTGGCTCTACCCTGTGATTGACTGTGCATGCAGCTGGATGAGCCACAGCGGGGCAGAGCCACTTATCACTCCAGGAGCAATGGATGACCCAGGAACAGAGATGCAGCCTGGACCGCACACTGTGTCATCTGTTAGCCGGCCGCGGAGGTGAACCGGAGGATGAGAGGAGATGAGCAGAGCTGAGATTTAGAGCCAGCCTTCCTCAAATTATCTCCTCTCCCACCATTGCTCATGCTTGGAAACTTCCTGGAGCCGAGAGCAGCCTGAGCAGACATTACAACCGGGGAATAAAGGGACAGCTGAAGGATGAGGGGATGCATGCGACGCCATCAGGTGCGCACTGTTGTGGTTGCATTTCTAATGAGAGTTAGGCTCCAAATCACTGGATTCATCAGGTGCAGTGAGTGTCAGGGAGTTTGTCTGGTCAGCACTGATGCAAGGACGTATCAACAACTCCGCACCAGTGCCAGCTAGACAAGTCTCAGCACGTTTCTTCTCATTCAAGGACAGGAGGTTTCAGTTTGATTATAAAACATCCACCTCACATTCAGGCTTGACCTCCTCTGTGCATTGACTGCAGAGCCAGACGATGATGCACGGGGGTTAAAGAATGAAACATATGATGAAAATAACTCATTTATCCCGTCATACACTAAAAAACAAGCTCGTTCTTTGGCTGCGAGCATGTGCAGTGCAGTCAGCTGTTCAGTGTGCTGTGTGTGAGGTAGCAAGCCTCACAGACAGACATGTTTCCAGAGCAGGAGAGCAGAGGGAGGGATGGCATTCAGTGGAGCTGACAGGTACCTACCTCTCATCCAATGTGATTTATTTCCACGCAGAGCTTGAACGTGGCCGGTGCGCCGGCAGGTCAATTTGGTTTGGGCAGAAGAAGAGTTGTCTGATTGATAGAGTGGGGGCCGGCCATGTTCTCTACGCTCGGCTCCCCCTCCATCAGGGCCCCTGCTATGGCTGATTAATCCTCTGCACACAGAGCAGAGGCTCTGGCAGGGATTGCTTGTGTGGATGTGTGTGTGTGTGTTTGGGTAAGCCTCCATCTTTGACCTAAGACTGCCTCCTTCTGGAAGCAAGCTGTCGTCTGGCTCGTTTTGGCGTCAGTGCATCTTGTTAGTTTGGACGTTTTTTAATATTTCCATAATAAAACGCCAAGAAAAGTGCTCTCTACATGCTACGCTAACACGAATCTGCAGAAATGGTAATTAATCAAATACACTGGTTTCACCACTAGATGGCACTATCAGCTAAAATACATTTGGTAGTTTTCACACTACAGCAGGAAACAGGGTCAAACTGGGTTCTGTCTTCATGGATTTAAGGACTGTAAATAAAGGCTGGATGCAAACATTTGAGAAAAGACTTACTCGTATTAAATTCTACCCCCAGCTTTTGTTTCTGCTGTCTCAGAGGTGTTAAACACACATTTTCACCCTTCCCTTCACTTAAATCAGTGGTTCTCGACCTTTTTTGTCAGTCAGCCGACACCGTCATTGACGACACACGTCATGTTCTAAATCTGCTCATTTTACATGCTTTTAAACTGTTAGAACAAAAGTTTTCATTCAACCTTTATTCAGATTCTCAGAGGAACCAGAAATACAAATCTACAAATCTACAAACAAAATGAGTTCAAATACTAACAGGCAGTTTATTAAGTACGTTTTTATGAGTCCAAGAAGTGTAACAGGGAGTATTCAGTTTTAGGTCTTTAAGGCCTGCATGAGATACCAGCCTGTCACTGGGACCAGTTTAAAAAAGGTGGATTTAAGAGTGGATTTTATAGAGACTTTAAACCTTTTAGCCATTACCTTTAGATTACTATTTTAACTGTTCATCCAGTGTTTTTTAGTCTAATTCCACCATTCATGCATTACTTTTAGTTCACTGCTCGTCTTCGGGCTGAGGACATGACGAGTGGACACATTTCTTAATCCAGGTGTAATTTCTATTTCTACTTATTTCTGTTATGGTTGAAGCACCGCTGGTTGCAAATCACTGCTCTAAATGTCAGCTGTGGTTTTCAAACATGCAATCAATGAGACCGTATCTTATCAGCTGAGCTTCCATAAGACCGGTCCATAGTCTCAAAAGCAGGCAAATGAAGGAGAGCAAAGAGCTGCTGACTCGCTGCTTTATCAGCCATAACTGCCGCCAGCCTGCCTCCCTGTAGCTCACTTCAATCTCACTCTCCTGGTGCTTTCTGTCAGCGCTCACCCCGAGCCTGGCCGTGTTGGATGGGACTTAACAGACCCTCGGCCCCTCACATCTTCAAGGCTCGCTGTGGTCAAAGTGCTGCCTGACGTCCCACTGACCCGGCCCACCTCTGAGTATCCGTCCGAGGCCTCCCTTTTCGCCCGAAACCCCCCAAAGGCTTTTTATCCCTTTATCCAGGCATGAGATCAGAATTCCAGATCAGGATTAGGGTCAGTGTCTGGATCAGTTGTATCAGATATCTATTGAAGCATATCTCTCCATCTCTCTTTCTCCTCTCTAGCTTTGCTGGTCCACCAAAAGGCGTTTTATCTTGTGTTCTCCTTCTCCTCTCTCCTGGAGATGAGTGACACATCAGAGATAGCCTTCAACTAATCCCATCCTTTATGCTCTGTGAAAGTAAGTTGCGAGCCTGTAGCCCTTTCGCACTTTATTTGTTGTCGTTTGAAATCATACTTAATGTCATGCTCGACGCCAGATGGGAGCTCACTGCCTTTTTAAATTTCACTCAGTCAGTGATGTGCCTCTCAGAAACAGAAGAAACTTAAACATCAAAGCGAGACAAGAATTCTTCCAGTCAAGCTGTTGGTTATTGTTGGAGTTGCTCCAGGAAATAGCTGATTAATGCACTGGCAACGTGCCTTTCAAGCCTGCATTGTTTTTGGTTGGTTTTGGTTTTGAAAGCTTCCCACGCTGCTGTCATTACACAACACTGGACTCCAGACGCCGGGGCATGATACACAGAGCCGTGATGGCTAAAATCAAACCTTCTCCTCTATCTATCTCTGCAGCATCCATAGGAAGCACTTCACAGCTCAGCCTGCCTGATAAAACTTAAAGTCGGACTTTTCCTTTGTTAACTTCTCTGTTTGCTATCATCTGAGCTGAGACTGCTGTCACTCACACTGCACACACTCAGCTGTGTTGGCCAATCCGTCCAGCAGGTGGTGCTGGAGAGCTGGTGTTCCCACAGGCTGAAAAGGAGCTGGAGATGTGGAAGGCAGACCCGTCCCCAGAGCTTTACCTGACCTCCCATTCCCCTCTGCTGCACACACCTTGTCAGCAGGTTGGCCCTTATCTCTCTGCGACTGAGCTGAACCATTGAGCGCACACTTGACCTTGTCATTATCTTGTACCTGGCTTTGTTTCCACTCTGCTTTCTCCCTTTTGTATGTTTCCTGACTTTCCTTTTCCACAGTATTTGAACAAAGATAAGACCAGAGTCTATTTACAACACCCCCCATTCCACACACTCTCTCACACACCCTCTCTTCTATCTTTCTCTCCCCTTTGTTTATGAAAAAAAGCCTTGTGTTTATTACAAAGCGAGGCCCTGACCGTGACCTTCCATGGCGGTTCGAGCTCTGCTCGTCAGCACAGCAAACTCCTCTTTCTCTCATTTGCAATATAGAGGAAGGACGCAGGATCGTACTTTTGTATCCTGAGTACAAAGCATATTTAATGCTTATACGGATGCTCTTCCTGTTAAACATTAGAAGCTGACTGCATACAATGAACCTGGACTATAAAGAAAGGCAGGAAGAGGAGGAGCACTTAGGCCGTTAATCTCTCCCACTGTGCAGCATAAAGGCCAAATGAAGAGAAAAAAAAAAAAAAGAAAAAAGTGACCCTGCAGACCCGAGAGTGATAAGAATGGAGTGTGATTATAGCCAGGTAGATGCTCACAGGTGTGACTGTGAAAGATATGTTCAATACTTCCATTAAAGGAGTTACACAGTTTGGGAAACATGCTTATTTGCTTTTTTGCCAAGAGTTTTATGAGAAGATTACTGATTCAGAGCAGTTGGGACGCTGTGTGAAACATAAATAAAACAGAATGTGACAACTTGATAATCCTCTCTGACATGAACTGACCTGAAATCAGCTCAAAGTCAATATATTTAATGTTTTTGTAAATATCTGTTTATTGTGAATCTGATGCAGCAACACTTTTCAAAGACTGGGAAAGATGTGGAACGCTCCAAAAACACCTGTTTGGATCATTCCACAGGTAAACAGGCTGATTGGTAACAGGTGAGAGGATCATGATTGGGTATGAAGGGGCATCCTGGAAAGGCTCAGTCGATCACGAGCGAGGATGGAGCGAGCTTCACCACTTTGTGAACACATGATTGGATAAAGGAGATTAAGACATGGACTCAGAGACACTTCATTCTGTTTTTCTTTGCTTTTTGAACGGTGTCTGGAGTTTTTTGGACTCGGGTTGTAATTCCCCTCATATCTGTCCAACAGCCACGAGACTGTTAGCTTATCATAAAGACAGGAGGAAACAGTCAGTCAGGATCTGTCTGAAGGTACAGCTAAGAAATCACAATAGCTGTTTTTACTCTGTTTTTGTGGATTAAACATCCAAAATGTTTAATTTGCTAGCTTTATGTTTGGCTCACCTCTGGCCTCCTGGCTCTCTGTGATGGTGCAGGCTAGCTGCTGCTATTGGTATTTGCTTTTAAAGGGCTTTAATCCAGGTAGGCTTCACCCTCAGTGTATCTAGAGGGAAATGTTAGAAGGATTGATGCACTAGTTTTGTAGTAAAGTGAACAGTTTCCGTTACGCATTAGTTTGATATACCAAGCAGACGCATTTTTTGCAGTGTTCTGACATGAAGTGGAGCTGCGATGGCTCTCGCTCTCGCTGTAACCGACGGATGCGGTCGTGTTTCAAAGTCGCTTTTGGAATTACAATACGCATATGTTACCCATAAAGCAAGCCTCAATATATCTGTCCATCAAAAGGTTCACTGACAGCATGAGGAGAGATGTTCGCCTTTGATTTTAATGCTAAGAGCATAATTTATGTAAGATGTTTGAATGGCTTTTTGAGTAAGAATAGATTAAAGGAAGTTTCATGCTTGAGGAGCCAAAAAAGTGCCTGCAAAGCACTGTTTTTAAAACTCCTGGGGATGCAGGAGGGTTGATGAACAGGGCGGGTGCAAATGGTGATTAGCTCAAGCCATTTATTGCGCTAACAAAACAGTGTGCCAATCAAGGCCATCCCCTGAGTTTTCCTCTCTTTTCTGTAAATATGAAAGACCTTGTCCCGACAGTGACTTCAAACGTGGCAGCGGCAGGCCCCATACCAGGCCATGGCGTCTCCCCGAGCCCTTCCCCTCCACACATCAAACCCCAGCTGACAAAAGCAGCTCTAGGTGGCATAATGAGACGCACCGCTCCTTTCAACTATGTGTGAAGTGTGACATTCTCTGTCTTCTGGTGTCATGTGTTGACACTGTGTGTGAGGAGTTGACCGGACTGTCCAGACGGCCCCCGACTCCTTGGACACTAGCTGCTGAGGGCAGCATCAAAGCCCTGCGAGTTCCTTAGGTCAACAGTCAGGCCTGTGTACACACACACAGCTCAAAGGGAGAGAGAGCAGTTTTCATGTAGCCCCCCCCCCCTTAGCTTCCTCAAGACTGTTTCTTGTGAGTCCAGAGGAAGGCCTGCAGACCAAAACACCAACTGATAACTCAATTTTTACGAGTCCTTCTTGGGAGGCTGAAGCAGTTTTAGGTCTACATTTCATGCACACGTGCACCCAATCAGATGGGAGATACTGGAAGGCGTGCTGCTGCCTTGTGACTGAATCTCTGGTATTTCTGGAGGTGATGAAGGCCATTATCAGTGGATTAACAGAAACTAAGATGGTGGGGGCTCACAGTGTTAGAACACACTGCCCTAATTCTCCCTCGCCTGTATCCCATGTATCACCCTTGTCCACCGGGCAGCAGATAAGATCCCTCGAAGGAACAGAAGCTACGTACCGCTCGCTGCACCTCTCATATGACCATAACGCCAGAGCCAAAAGCAAAAGGCGAGTGAAGCCCAGCCTTGCTCCAAACCACAGACAGCTTTTCACTGAAACAGAGCAAACCTGGGCTCTCCGGAGGCACATAAAGTAGCATTCAACATGTCACAACACAGCCAAAAAACAAAGGCTGGTTTCTGCTCCCTGGAAGCACACACACAACAGCTGCATTCATATTCATCCACCATTCATCCCGATTCATGCCATAATACAATTGGACAGGTGGATTGATAATCTAATATGGCTTAGTTTTTTTTTTTTTTTTATCCTATTCCTCTCACTTTTCAAATAGTTTACTTGGAGCCTGAGGGTGTGAGCCATCCTGTTTTCTATGGCCGCCGAATTACCTCAGAGCATGCAGTGCCTAGCTCGCTGCCAGAGAGGGAGGCGAGTATTGTTTTCATGACAGAGATCAATGGGTGGGTGAATGTGCTTTAATTCTGCAGGAGCTCCTCTCCCAGGCTAATAAATGCAAGCCTCCCTGCTGACTGGGCTGTCGTGCTGAGCCCAGCGGGGGTCAGCCTTTTTGTGTTCCTGTGCCCAAATTATGGAACCATCAATACGCTCCCTGGAACCAGTCAATAGAAGCCCGCTTTGTGGCCGAGGGGAGACCAACTTCAAGGCTAATCAAAAAAAAAAACAAAAAAAAAAACCCTAAGCTCTGACACATTTACCAAATAAGATCAGGATCAGAACATAGAGATATATTATACATTCAAAAATTCAGAATCGCTTGTATTGCTTGTGCAACAGATATTGGGTGTGTCTGTCTGCCTCGTGCAGCCGAACCTGTTTTCAAACACTTTCTTTATAATTATTTACATTTTGCAAATTCTTTCGCCGTGTGAGTCGATGCGCTATGACTGTGCTTTGAACGTGAAGCTGCAGCCACTTCAGAGTCATTTTACTGATTCCTGATAGGCTATGAGGCTCATCTATTGGCTCAAATATTGTGCAATAATCTAAAGCAACACATGAGAAACTGTTGACCTTTATGAGCACAATTAATGAAATCCATTTTCCAGCATGGCTTTGCTTTTGAGGATCCCGGAACACAAGGTTTTAACAAAATGCTACATTTGTGTTGCCTGAACCAGAGGTTGTGACACACTTTCTTTTGACAAGGCATGGGCAACGAAATCTGTTGTCATGCACGAGTGTGTTTCCATACTGCCGTACTGCTGCTTGTAGCATCAAGTGAATTATTGAGCATCCGGCTTCAAAAAGCTTGTAAAACTCTGTCCTCCTCAAAATCTCAAACTTTTTTCTTCCCCTCTTCCTTTTTCTCTCCCTCTTTTATTTTTGTTGGCTTCTCAAACATCAAGTTGTCTCCGGATTTTCAAACGGCTTGAAAAATAAGAGTTTCCCCAGCTTGCAAGCGCATTCAAAGGGCGCGTTCTTCAGATGTGCCACCTTGCAGCGTGGTGGTGGCTGTGCAGGAACAGGATCATTCAGATATGCTAATGGATCAGCGGGGTAGCTCCAAGCGCGGCTTACCCCGCTTTAAAAGACAGCTGCCTTCTCCCTTTCTTTTCATGCCCTACTCTCAGCCTGCCTCTCTCTTTCCCACTCTACATTGATAGCAGGTTGAAATTTAATAACCATTAAATTTCTACTAATTAGACAGATAGAGCAATTAGCCGGGTGCATGTAAATCCAGGTTGTGAAATATGTTGGACAAAGAGAGTTCAGAGGATGAGTTTGGCCAGTCGTTGAACGCAGACGAGGTTAGAGTCGGCACAGTGTAATGATATCATGCTCAATGCGGAGAGCTGCAGATAATAGAGCCAATGCCCACCGGCCCTCCCCTCGGTAAAGTGGCCCTCTGTGTCAGTGCCTGTGTACGAGCCGTTGGCTCTGCCGCCGAAGCCCCGGTCCCACACTCTCCTGGGCTATCTATTCTCCCCAGCCAGAGTCATGCTGCGCAGGAATCCTGGGTGATTGGGTTTCTTTCAGGGGCCTTATAGTCAGTCATAAATCGGAGGGGATCCTGCCCGGCCCCTCGCTCTCGCCCCTAACCCTGGCTCCAGCTGGCAGGGGACGATTGTTGGAGAGCCGAGGTCATTGCAGGGTCGCTCTCTGTGGCGCTTCTTAACTCCCCTTGCCTATTTTTTTTCTACCCCTCCTCTCCACTATCCCCCCCTCTTTTTTTCTCTGTCTCCCGGCTGAGGTTGCTAGGGCTTGGTATTTGCTTTTAAAGACCATGTTGTAATTACAGAGGAGCTCTACTCCCCTTGCCGCCTCTGGCTCCCTCTCCTCTTTTTTATCACTGCTGATTGGTGGTAGAAGCTATACTGGGGCCATCTCACCCCCCACAACAGGCTTTTGTGCTGCCTCTTCCCTGGGCACACACAGAACTGATTCATTCACATCTCCTAACCTTTACAGGAGCAGAAGAAGACCAGGGTGGCCTCCTCACGCCAATCGGACGGCAACCTGAGGAGTGGAGGTGGAGTCACCTGCAGACAGGAGGTCGGTGCATCCCTGCAAACCAAACTGTGGACAAGCAGGTATCATCAGCAGTGCTGTGGCTGCAGCCGAACCAGTGGTGCACGTCTTGTTTTTTGGATGTAAATCCACTGTGGGTCAGAATCACAGTGGACAAATGTAGTGGCAAAACAATACAAGCTATTAACAGGCTCAGGCTGCATTTCTTTCCTGCATAGGGCAATGGCTGCTCGGGGTTTTTTGGAAGGAGGAGTCTGTGTTTGCTGTTTTAGGAGGACTGCACCACAGAGAACATCAGACGCAGCTCACAGTGTCTTTTCTGTGGATTGCACCCCTCTGCCAACATCTGGGACCATAAACCAAGATCAAAAAGTGACAGTGAAAACAGCACCGCAATGACAACAAACAATCATGCCATTGGACAATAAGTGGAGGGGGAGTTCCCTTAAACCGCACTTTAGCCCGGGGGGGTGTCCTCACAAAGAGGAGAGGAGTCACAAATCTGTCCGGCTGCTCCAGCGCTGGTTCTTCTCTTGAATTGACTCTCATTTTTAATAAAAACAGGCTGGAGGAGCAAACTTTGGGTCAAGAACTTAACGTTTAGTGCAGCTGCTGCTCAAACGGTCCAGGCCCGGCAGGACGGAGGCCCAACCTGCAGCGGCTAATCATAAATACGCCGTACGTATAACCACTGAAACACAGCCTGGAACTAAATGATTATATCCGCATCACAAATCCTTTAGAGTGAGCAAAACATTTGATGCTATGCAGAGGCGTGTCTTTCCCCTAACACACTTCAAAGCAAACGGAACCAAAATATCACAAAAATGCGTACAGTGTATAGCTATAGAAGCATGGCTTGTCTTTCATGTGTATGGAAAAGTGCCACAAACTAAGCATTGTTCCCTGTGAAATAGGATACAGGCTTGGAAGAGCCATTGTTCTATTTCAGTTTGCTTGAATCTCTTCGGTTGCATGCTGGCTCGCTGCTTCACCGTTCTGACTTCTGACAAACAGCATCTGCACCAGGGACGCCACTTCCTCCCACGAGGCAGATGGGAACAAACCCAGTATAATCACTTCAAATAAACAGGATGCCATTAATTGTTTGCCCCATCAATTGAAGTGTGTCCCTTGGTATTCAGTGAGAGCTTGATTAATCATTTTAATGGTTTGACTTATTGGATGCCAGTGAGGAGAGATAAATTGTCTGGCAAAGAACGAATCACTGGTTGAAGCCCGCATTACTCTGCAGAGGCCACACTTATTCATAACTATAGATGGTTAATCCATTTATACTGTAACTCTACCTTAAGCACATGCGACCATAGAGCCGAAGTGACACCAGAACTTTTCTGTTCAGCTGTACAGAAATGCTAATAACTAAAAATCAACATGCGGGTCACTCTTTGTCTTCTTAAAAAACAAACATCTATTATGGTTCTTAGTTCCACATTTCTGTGTTTAGTGGACGTCATTCTCAATAAATCTTCGACCCTTGCAGCTTAAACATCAACAACTTGACAAAACAGGCAGGTCAGCTCTCTCAGATATGTCTGTTACTGCTTAAAAGCTGGAAAGACATTACATGAGAGCATAAGAGGATCTTATAATGCAGGTTTAGATCCAAATATAGCTCCAACTTTAACAAAATTCCCAGAAAATCAACGACAACAACACTGCTTTTATGCAAATATTACAAGTTTGGTGCATCAGGACAAACAACTCGTGTCATTAACCTTTTGAAGAAGAAAAAAATCCACCTCAAAGTGTGAAAACAACATCGAAAAAATGATGAAAATATGCCGTTTTTGTTTGTTTCATGGATTAATGAGAGGAAGGTCACAGTCTCCTCGTCTCTGCACACTGAGCTCGTGTGCTGTGATTTTCAGCCTCTTCACTGGAGCAGAGGCTTCATGGAGGCTTCGACATGATTCATTCCCTAATTCTGTTTCCTTCATCACTTTGTGGCGTTTTGTCTTCGTCGATGCTTCAGCCGAGCTTTGATACTTGAGTTTTTCTCAGTGTTTCCACTCCCGTGCAGATCCCAGGGGGGTCGGAGAGGACAAGTCCCCTCCAGCTCCTAAAAAATCTGAAGTTTGCACCCCAAATAATTATTTTTTATAAATTATGTGATTGAAAGTATGATTTTAATAGATGAGGATGAAGATGAAGCACAACACTTCTGACAGCTTTGTTTCTTCCCGCCTGTGTGTCCTGTTCAGTGGTCTGAACCCATGCATGGACTACACTAAGAGGGATTTTGGGAGATGTGTTGGACTACCTTTCCTAGATTCCAGGTGAGCTTCCATGAGTGAGTCCAGTGGCTGCAGTAACTTTGTTCAAATAAAGATAAAGTCAGCAGAGGAAAAGCCTTAAAAGCCAGGCTGTGTTTACCGCTTCACATGAATTAACTCCGCAGGCCTTCGCTCTATATGCTCTGTGTGAACTTCCTGCATAATGCATGCACGTATGTAAGGATGCCAGGCAGAAATGTCTTCATACTCCTGAGCTAAAGCGCCAGCGTGAAACACTACATCTCACATGGGCTGCTCTGCACTCAGGAATGACACTCGCACATGACAGATATCGTTAACACATATCAGATGTCAGCACTGAGCCATATGTCAACAGACGTAAACAAACACCTCCAGACAGCAGAGCAAACAATTATTAGAGAGGGAGCAAAGAGGAGTCTTCAGCGCCGTCTGCCTCGACGCCGTCGCAGCAGCCGGCCGTGGTCAGATCACAGGGGCTGCGACGGCCGGATGAAAGGGCTTCACCAAAAGGTGCTAATGGAAACGTCCTGAACCTGAAACACCAGCCTCTCTGTCAAAACCACAGAGGCAGAGGAGGTGAGAGACTGAGGGAGAAACAGACACTGAGAGGCAGAGAGGAGCTGTTTGTCCAGACAGAGAGGGTCATGGTGCTGACAGCACGTCCTATTCTTTACGCTGATAGCTGGAGGGTAGAGGACAAGGGTGTCAGTCGTCACAGGGGAGAGGAGCTGAGGGTGGGGGGGGACCGACAATGTTGTGTCAGCTCCTAGAGGACAGGAGAAGCCGGGCCGGTGTTGTCTTTCACTTCTGCTGACTTGTCTGAGCTGCAGCCTGCTCGCTCTGCAGCCAGACTGTCAACAGCACGTCACCTTCAAGACGACACCTAAGTTTTGTTTACGCTCCTTTTGGTCTTCCTCTCAGGTGAATGAAGGCATAGATCATCTGCAGGGAAGATGAAACAGACAATAATTGCATAAAACTATTAAAAAGGCAGCTGTCCTTCTTGGGAGGTTCACCCAGACGTCTTCCTTATTGTGGTAACAGCAGGTAGACGATGAGGAGGAGCTGCAGATAGAAGTTACAACATGCAAAAACAAACACATCTCAGCTGTGAAATATTGTCCGTTACGCAACAATAGGAACGCAAACTAAAAGATATTATGGGTGTGTCAAGACTAAAGTACTAAAGCTCAGAGCCAGCACGGTTGCACAGACTTGAAACAGCTTGACTGAAGCTAAATGCTTATTCAGAAGGTTATGACTAGCTGCAGATCAGAGGAGCAGTGTGACATTTTAGGAAACATGTTTCTTCACTTTCTTGTAGAGTTGAATGAAAAGACACCAGATCTTATTTCAGAGCAGTGAATGTGTGGCATGAAATAGAGATAAACTGTAACGAGATATGATGCTAATTTATGAGCTGAGACAGATGTTTCCCCGTTTGCTCTTTAGCTAAGCTAACAAGCTGTAGCCTCGTGCTTACTGCACAGATGTGAGAGAGATATCCATCGTTTTAGCTAAAAATCATTTCCTCGTGTTTTAACATTCCAGTCAAATTCATGAGGCGAAAATTTGCTTCAGTCTGAACAAACCTGCCATCAAAAAACCAAAATTCTTCTCAAGTTCAGGTTCCTGTGATTGCTTGTAATGAGAAACTTTGTTTGAATTGAAATAAAAATGGCTTTAAAAGGCAGGAAAGAACACTGTGAGCTTAAGGCCATGAATGTTTTTAATAACAAGCTTAAGAGCTCAAACCTGTCCTGAGACTGTCACACCCAATCTGCTCCACTACATCGGAACAACAGCCGTCTGTGAACATCCACTGTGCACTTTCTCTGCTTAACTCGCTGCCGTCTTATCAACACCAATAAAACTGCTTTAAAACCCCTTTACTGAATCCTCTGCATCAACATCCTTTCCCAGAACAAGAGGCCTCCTCTGCAGAAACGATGACGCAGAAAAGGAGCGCGTGTTAGATCGAGATGAACGCGTATTGTTTCATGTTTTGTTTAATCGTAGGAAAAACAGCCCTTCCCCAAAGATACCATCCCGCATGCTTTGGAGATAAAGCCGAAGCGTATCAAACAGGATGTATGAAACTTGCATGTCAAACAGCTCCGAACAGGACGACTTTTGAGTGACTGTCGTTGTGGCTTTTGACAGTGTTGGGATATCTCACCGGCTCCCTGCTCCGTCACTCAGGAGGCGCCGATGTGAAGTGGAAATCGCTTGGTATTAAGTCTGATATCAGTGTCTGGGACACCTCTTGAACACCAAACGCGAAGAAGTCAAACAGCCATTGCACTTGCTCAGAGTGTGAGGGGAGGAAAAAGCCCACGGGCACATTCCAGAACTGGGTTACCAACAGCTGTCTCTTTGAGGAGGCCTGAAATGTGTGAAAACAAGATCTTTTTACGGCCACGATCATTTATTTTGTTTCAGAGTCATTTCGCTGCGTTCCAGACATAAATTTAACTCGATAACGACACTTTTTTATCTCAACTTTGAGCCGTCTATAAATTTCCCCACAGCGCTGCAGCCTCCGGTTTAAAGGTTAGACCGTGGTAGCGTAATTCTCCCTTCAAAACCTGGACCACAGGCTCGATCACACGGCAAAGACCATGTCCTGTGGAGGAGAATGACAGCTTATTTAGTGCTGTTTTGATATTTGAGACTGAGAAATTCCTGCAGATACAGTGATCCCTCTGTCTGAGGAGGAAGCCTCACAGATGAGGTAAGACTGCTTACAGCTATGAAACAATATCTGAAACAGATTAAAAGACATTTTCCTCAGCTTGATTCATGTTCCTTTCAGCTCGCCCAGGTGTTACACCTCACGACAGAAAGGTGAACAGAGCATAAAAGGTGTGCAAATGCACTCTTGCATGTGTTTGGGAGAAGCAGAAAACAAAGAGAGTTCATTTTTTTTTTGTCAGTTGCTGAAACCTCCAGTGTCAACCGACAGACATTTTAGATTTCTTATCAGCTCTTTCCGACATCTTTGCCACATTGTTCTACTGTAGATAAAGATTGATGTGCAAGACTGTGTAAAGAGCCAACATGAGAAGAATTACATCAGAAGGAGAGGAACACTCTTGGTCTGCGGCGTCTGATTGTTCCAGCTTGTCTTCATACCTGCTCAGGTTTCACTGCGAGGCTTGTCAATCCCTCCACGGACTTCAAACGCCGCCTTGAATCCTTCACCTGCACCTTCACTCATCCCTTCACACCTCGCAGACAACCTGCAGCGCAAGTACAGCAGCAGCAAATTACACATAATTACCGAGATTGGAGCGCAGCGTAACAAAGGCATTCTGTTTGCTGTTGTGTGATTATTGGAACATCACATTCAGGCTAGCTCTCTCTAATTAAAGCTGACATCTTTCCAGTGTGCAGTTATCTGCTGTGCTGCACTGAGAAAACTTCATCTGTGCCTGAGTCTCTGTGCTCGCGCTGAACATTAAAGCAAATAAGAACGGCCAGAGAAACGCCTGTGAAAGACGCTCTTCAGAGTTCTCCCAAATCTGAGTAAACTTCAGAGACTCCACATGTGGTTCCTTAAAAAGGAGATCCATGCAGACGACAATGATGAAACTTGGCTGCACACGTCTGCTTCTATCCCGAGAATCACAGCTAATAACAGCAGAAGACAATAGCGTTCCCATGCTCGCTCTTTATGCCACTCTCATGCTTGCTATTAGATGTTCTCATTATTCTTCCCTGTGTCTTAATGCAAAGTGAAAACAGATTTGGATGGCAATGAGAAGTTACCCGACCGCTTAGATCTCTCGCGCTCTGTGAAATCCGTTCATCCCTGATCATTATGACAGTGTATTTCTGTCTGTATCGATAGTCATTTCCTCTCTCCCTGCAGCAGCCTTAGAGTCTCCGATGCTGGCGCTGAGCACAGCACAGCCAGCGCAGTCCCACGGAGTGCAAGCAAAGGAGGAAATCAATGGAGAAAATATTGCTGCAGGCTCACACATTTTTATCTTGCTTTGAACGAGTCAGCTTTAATTTTGCTTTGATCTCAATTTGCTGCTTTTGGGATAGCTTGGCTGCACATTCAACCAGGAGGAATAAGCTTCCACCAGGGCTTTCTTACAAAAGACCCTTTCAACTGAGGCCTTTATTTTGCCTATATGCGTCAGTGTCCATTACTGCTTTGCAAGGAATAAAGATAGAAGGAATCAAAACAACTAATACTACAGGACTCTGACACACTGGTGCACATCTCATGCCCACACTTCGCCAACTGCACTTTATCTATTCTAGTCAGGGAGGATTTACGGCCAAGCAGAGCAAATGTTGGACAATGTTAGCGAGGGGCCACAATAGAGAGATCCTTAGTGCTGCTGTCAGAAACGGCTCAGCGTTGTTGTGGGGTAACAGGTTGACAAGATGCACAGCTGGCGTTGTTCTCACTGCTCGGCCGGCCACACCGCCGCACCGCTCTGCTCCCCCACACATCATTAGAGCTGACACACCAAAGGGACGGCGATATTATAGCATCACCTAAGGTCTGCTAAAGATATCTGCCCTTCCCTCATCCTTTTCCAGACCGGTGCATTCTTAGGAGGAGAGTTGTTTGGGAATTTGTTTCTCTTTTATAAAGCAGAGACAAAAGGGGAGGATAAATGACCGGGCAGAGAAAAGACCAGCGCCTTGCTGGGGAGAAAGGGAAGGGTCTAATCTAATTTGGTTAGAGGAGGATATGCGTGTGTGGGTGCGTGCACATGTGTGTGTGTGCGCACATGCATGGCTGCGATGCACAGTGTGAGGGGACTGTGGGAATGGGACAGGAGGGCTGTGCTTTTGAATGGAGCCTCCAGAGCCAGAAGCAGTGGGGAGTCTCCCCAGACGCGCTGATTCCAGGCCGGCCACTCAAAGAGGGATTAGACCAGAGAAGGCCTTCCTGATTAGCAATTCACACTCAAGTGCCCCCACGAGGACCTCGGCTAATAATATTGCCATCAGCGTCCTTTATCGATGCGGGCAATGAAATGTTTACCCCCTTTGTGACTTCTTTCCCTCCTTCGTCCGTAACGCTCACTAATCACTCTCTGCTTTCTGAGAACTTTTCAGAGGTATCGACCAGCTCCTGCGCACGAGTCCGACGCGACTTTCTAAAACAGAAATGCCTTTTGCGAGCCGTTGACTGAAGCTGTTTCGGCTCTTTACTTCGTCTCAAGCTGCTGAACCCCGACGCCTCCCCCTCCTCTTTCTCCTCCTCCGCTTCTTCCTCCCTTCCTCTCCTCTTTGCTGTTAAATGACGACCACATGAAAGAGTATGATGTAAGAACACTAAACTAATATTGCTGTTTCAAAGCAGCCTCAACCCAGATGTTACTGGGCTTCATAACAAACAAAATCCATTACAGCTCTGTTTATTGCAGATTGGCTGACAGCTTTCCCAATCACATAAAGGTCCACCGTGCCTATAATTATACTAATCTACTCTATAAACACTTGAAAGGTTACAATAACGCAGTGACTTCCTCTTATCGAGCACAATACACAATGAATGAGGTCAGAGGGTTAACCTTCAGCCGATGGGACTCTGCTCATAATAACAGCAGTGAAACAAAGCAGACGTTAATGGAGCGAAGTGAGAAGACGAGCGAAACAAATTAGTCCTTATTAATAAGTTCCTTTATTGAACTATTTAAAGCAATATGAGCAAAGAATACCACGGGCTTTGATGTTGACAGGGCTCGTCAATAATTAATCGCTTGATTCATATGCATTTCCTCAAAACGTCTGACCCTTTACTAAACTGGTGCTCGTATTGAAGCTCCGGCATTTCAAACAGGACAGAAAAATACCATGTATAATATTAAACAGAATTATCTCTGCCAGCAGTTCCAAAACAATCTTTTAAAGTGGGAGAGGACAGACTTTTGCTTTAATATTCAAGCATCTTTTCTGCTTTCACCGCGAGCTTCTTTCCCGCCCGTGCTCGGATACTTTGCCATCTTTTTCGGCTCTGGCCTCCTCACAAATCGTGGAGAGGCGACGAGAGAGAAAATAACAGATTATGTTGATAAATAGGATCATCCTGAGCTAAACGCTGGATGCGTGCGATCAGGAGGGAGAACAGGATCCCTGGACAATGTGCAGGGCATGTGGACAAATAGTCTCACCTCCAACTGAGTGTGTTGTTTCTTCTCATTGTGCCCTCTGAAAGAGAAGAGGAGGGCCTTGGTTAAGAAGATTATAGGCCTACCCCACCCGTACGTTTAATCAACATGCCCTTTCAACGCCGGCAACAATGCCAAACATGTCTAAAACGTCCCCCATTTCTCCCATAGCATACCTCACATGTTGGAACAGCATGCCAGTCATCTAACCACAGCAATTAAGAGAAATACATTACTCTTTCTGATACAGAGCTGCTGTGAATAGATCATATTTCCCATCAAAGAACTGACGGCGTCATTTTTTTTCCTTTCAGAAATGTCACCATCATAGTAGCCCGGCTGATACCCATCTCATTTCAGGCTACGCAAACAAAAATGTATTAGCTGCAATTCATTTTTACTGATCAAAATTCCCTTAAGAACCCGAGGAGCTTTGCTTCCTCACCCTTCATTTCTTTCATCCATGGTTAAATATGTAAATAAAATGTCTAAAGTCATTCTTCAAAGGGGAACAAAAGAAAAAAGGGGGCTGAGGGAAAAGACAGCCATAAAATTCCTCCGATTCTCCATAACATTAGCCAGAGGGGGGCCAGCTTCCAGCCAGAGCCTAGCAGCAGGGGAGCGAGCTCGCTCCATAGAATCACACATCGCAAATCCCACACACAAAAAAATAAAATATCTTTTCAGCTTCAGCCATCAAAGGGCCCCCCCTTTCACTTTATTAGTTACAGAATTATCTCACAGTTGCTGATTTCTCAGAGATGGAGCTGCGCTGCTTTTCTTCATCGCACCGTTATGGTTGCAAAGATGAGATAAAGTTGCCGTGTGTGTGCGTGAGTGTGTGTGTTCTGCACATGTGTGAGTAGAAATGAGCTATAGGAGGGGGGTGTATATGAAACGGGTGGTAGACGAGGAAAAAAAAAAAAAAAAATCATAAAAGAGCCAGTAGTAGCTGCAGAGGCTACAGATGCTAAAGACTGAACAGGCCTGATTCCTCCCCTTTTTTCTTCCTTTTCAAAGAGATATCATCATGACCAGCAAAACAATCATGAAAGAGAGGGAGGCAGGAGGAAAGACAGGAACGAGAAGAGAACAAAGGCGACGAATTACAACAAACCAGCAGACTGTGTCTTCTTATTAGACTGTGTGACAGTATTATCATGTCAGCTTCATTACACCAAAGGCAGCGATAATAAGGGCAGATATTTGCTTTAAAATATGCCAGACAGGGTTTCCTGAAAGCCGGATGATCAGTAAATGGAGAGCAGTGCTGGCCCTGGCTCTGGGAACGCATTGATATGACATTATTCTTCTTCACATTAAAGCTGTCATCTCTTTTTGTTCTACTCCTACACGTCAGCTCCATAATAAAAGTCTAGTGGAGGAGAGGGAGGGAGGGAGGGGGAGAGCAGGCATGTCAGCTGTTGTCCTTGTCTTTGTGAGGGGTCAGGATATATGAAATGCATGCTGCTACTGCATCTGGGCTTTTTCCACAAAGGAAAGCGGTTTGCATATCATTACGACTTTTCCACCAAAATGATTTTAGCTCCACACAAACATGCTAGCAGCTCAAACGGCAGGAAACCGGACTAGCATGGCGGCTAAAGGCGTAGCTCACGAACACGAGCAGCTGAGCGTTTAAACAGCAATTATACGACTTTTAGAAACGAAGCGATGGACGGATAATTTCTCCTCCAGCTCGAACCAAACGTCTTCAAACATTAACAGCTGGATAAGAGAAGTGTGAGAAGCGTACGCGCTGCATAGGAGGAGGGTATTGTGTTGGTAAGCGTATTCATACCCTATATTTATGCTCCTGCTCCACACGCTGAGCGCTAACAGCTGAAATGCCACCACTGAGATATGCTGTGCTTAAACCGTTTAGGCACGCTGGTGCCAGGTTTCTCATCACATTTCTGAAATACTTCTAAAAGCACTTTAGTGGCTCTTGTAAAAACACACTAAAAGCACTCCTGTTTACTTGTGATCAGTATTTCACCCTTGATGAAGCCCATGGCTGGGCTCGAGGATAAATCTCGCTGCCAAAAACTTTTTACAAGGTAATGTGAGTGAGGCGTGGAGGATCTCTCACACACACACACACACACACACACACACACACACACACACACACACACACTCACTCAGAAACGACAGAAGGCCTCATAGCCTGCTCTTCCCTCATGCCTTCTGGCTGCAGACTGACATAAAACCAAGATGGAGCTCCGACTCGCTGGAACAACAATGCATCATCAGGGTTTGCTTATGCCGTTTATTGCAGCGGTCTGTGCGCTGATGTGTGGATTCGGGTTGTTTTATGGCACGCTGTGACTTTATGTACTGCTGTGTCTTCTGTAGGCCGGCTCTCGAGGAATTGTTTCGCTTTAACAGGCTAATAAAAGCCCATCCATCCATTCATTTTCTAAACCACTTATCCTGTCCGGGGTCACAGGGGGCTGGAGCCCGTCCCACGCAAGAGGCAGGAGACACTGGACAGTTTATCGGTTAGCACATGGTGAGTGTGACACATCCATAAACATGAGGAGATGGTCGTTTCACCAAACCTGCACGGCTTTGGAGTGTGAGAGACCTGCAAGAAACTCCTGCAAGCGCTGCTTCAGTGTGCCATCTTAACAAATTATCTGTAAAGAAAAATCCTTGAGGAAGCTGAGGTGAATCGATGCAACGGCGGCGGCTCGTTAGTGCCTTTTTCTCTGCATGAGGACACCTGGACCCAGAGCTTTATGCTACAAATATAATATAAATAGACTTGGAAAACTGTTCAATCTAAAACTGAAGCTTATTAAGATGTAAAGAAGAAACAGCTCTTGGTCTAAAGTGTCTGAAAGGCCAGCTTGACATCCACTCTTTGAGCCTCTTATTAGAATCGATGACTACAATAAAAAGGTTCACAGAAGGCACATAAAGAGATGATCGTGATTTAAAATGTTCATTAAATGTGCTCGGATTCTAAAATAAAGTGTGTTTAAGGGTGAATTTGCGATGTCACTCCCAGCTGATTTAAATCAGGGACTGCAGACGGCTGTGACGGATCATTTATGGCTCTAAATGTAACACGACTTAAAGAAAATGCAGCAAAATGGTGAAAATCCAAAGATTGTCCAGATCTGATGAGAATACAGATGTCACCGTGAGAATGCTGAGCAGCATCTGAATTATTGATGCAAACTTCTCCGAGCTTGACAATAGAACAATGTCAAGACTTCAGGCTGACATTTGGAAAAGGAATTCAGCCTTCGTATGTGTTTACTGGATCACTTCCTTCATTGATAAAGACAGGAAGTGACTGCAAAGTGCTGTTGAATTCTGTACTAAGAACATTGTCCAGAGCACGCTGATGGCGGCACAACTGGACCCTAAAGCTGGAATATGCTTTTATCAGCACCCAACATCAAGTTTCAGACAGTGAACAAGCACTCAGCTGCTGGTTTTAACTTGTTGCTGTGTTTGCAAACTGGCCTCGCCCACGAAGAAATGAGTATTCAGTCGAACTGAAGTGAGTTACAAGATGTGATGAACCCATCTGCATCTTTTATTCCCAATCAGTAGGTCTGTCTGTCTCATTTACATATGTGTGTAAATACATCAGTGGGGTACATCAAAACATGCTGCATGCATGTAATCATCTTCATCTTAAACTCATCAGAGTGCATTTTTCTGGCCTCGTATTGAAGGTTCTGCTCTGGGATCCTCAGATTTTAGTTTTTCTGCACCAGAAAATCACTTTGGATGCTTCCAGTCAGTCTTCATTCACTCCAGCACTGTGCTGAAGGACAAACCTGAGGTACGTGTACGTTACTGCAATATTTCACTTTCATGCTACTTTGTACTTGGAATGTTGTACTTTTTGAACCACATTTATTTGTTTGACGGCTGTTACAGTTTCCTTTGCAGGTTCAGATTTTACATACATCGCTAAATAAAATGTACATTTTATTGAGTAATCGATAGGAATATGTAAAGAATAGATATAAATAATGTACTAATTAATAATACGGGCCTACTGCTGTGACAGGGCCCAGTCTGCATGAGTACTTTTGACACTTAAAGTATATTTGGCTATTAATACTAGTGTACTTTTACATGTTGGATGTATTTTTTACTTGTCACGCAGTACTTAAATGTTAAAAACTTTTCTTTTGGTGAAGTACTCTTGGAGTACTCATTCCACCGCTGGGGAACGAGCTGCTGATTGTCTCTGGAGAGCTGCATCATCTCTGTTTTTGGACCCATGCATGTTCAGTCATGCCTTCCTGTGCAGCAGCAACATGAAACTAGTATTGATTCCCTCGTGATTTAAGGCATTTCCTCAGTTTAAGTAAAGATAGATTTGAGGTGAAACTCGTAATGTAAAATCAAAGGTTCCACTGAGCCAAAAAGTGGAAAAGGGAGAAAATGTTGTAGAAAGCAGAGATTAAAGGAGCAGAAACTGGAAGTATGTTCGTCGTTTTGTGGTTTTTAAGGGAGCTGAGATGAATTCTGAAACTTGAGGAAAGCAATAAAAGAGGATAAAGAATAAAAACGTGGTAGCTTGATATGTGCAGTTAAAGCATTAGCTGGGAGCAGAGCTGAGGCTCCAGTGCGCCTCCGGACCGGTGCGCCTCTGTGCCATATTGCGCAACATTTTGGGAAGCTCATAAAACGTGTCTGTGTCCTGTTGTGGTCGAAGTTTGTGGTCGAGCAGCACCAAACAGAGCGAAGGAAGTTCGCTGTGAGCCTTTTGAAACTGCTGTAATGAACAAGCTGTTCCGCACGATTTGAAAATAATCCGCGTGTCAGTGTCATCTTTCTTATGCAAAGTAGCTGTCTTTGAAGGCGGATCTTTTGGCAGGTTAGACCGGGACGGAGGCTCCGACCAGCTCAGACGAGCGCTGCCACCAAACGCATCAACTGCCTGCAGACGGGAGGAGCATAATCCTGCGTTTCTGGGACGCATTTCGCACCATCACCGCGGATGTTTCTTCCACTCATCTTGCTGACTGACTGATTGTTTCGGTGCCTTGTGAGCAGCCGTCCCCGCCGCATAAACGACAGGAGGACATTTATTTTGCTTGTTTTTCCAACTTGTCGCACATGGACTGAAATCGCGCTGCTGCACAGACAGGATCCCCGGAAAAGTGACATGAAACGTGAGGAGGGACAAGAGGATCTGCTGGAAACAAGTAGGGAACAAATCGGAGCACAGAATCAGCGTGTTTTACTCTCAGCAGACTGAAGGGACTGAACAAGTAGCTCCAACACGCTGAGCCGGGAAAGCATGGACCAGAACGCACGCGTCCCCCAGCCTGAACGCATTTTCGGACCGTTGCGGGATTTATGTTTTCATTAAACTCTCCAAACCTAAAATGAGGAAACGGTGCAGCGACAGATAGTTCTGTAAGTTTTCCCACATTTATCTGACTCACAGAGAGCAGCCGGGTTCCATCTCTGACTTTTTAATGAAAGAAACTTGTGCGTTGTGGGTGCAGTGAACGTTTGGCTCAGTTTTTCTTAAAATCAAGAGGAGAGAATGTGTTCATCTGTTCATCTGAGCCTCGTCTCTGTGCTGCTGGTCCTGTGGAGCGATGGGGCTTCAGCCATTAGCTCGATAGACCTGGACTGGTCTGGAGAGGGGAGATGTCAGCAGATCAACATCCCCCAGTGTAAAGACATTGGCTACAACATGACTCGCATGCCAAATCTTATGGGCCACGATGACCAAAAGGAGGCAGCAATAAAGCTGCAGGAGTTTGCCACACTGATACAGTTTGGATGCCACAGTCATCTCAAATTTTTCCTGTGTTCACTTTATGCCCCCATGTGCACAGAGCAGGTGTCCAACCCGATCCCAGCGTGTCGGGTGATGTGTGAGCAGGTGAAGCTGAAATGCTCGCCTCTGTTGGAGCAGTTTAACTTCCCCTGGCCCGACTCTCTGGACTGCTCCCGGCTGCCGACCAAAAATGACCCGAACAACCTCTGCATGGAGGCGCCCAACAACGGCTCCGACGAGCCTCCCAAAGTCTCCCACACCCAGCCTCCGGATTTCAGGCCGCAGCGGCCTCTGAGCGGGCAGGACCTGCACCTGAAGGACAGCAGCAGCAAGCAGACGTGCAGCAATCCCGGCAAGTTCCACTTTGTTGAGAAAAGCGAGTCGTGTGCCCCGAAATGCTACCCCAAAGTGGACGTATACTGGAGTCAGGGAGACAAGCAGTTCTCTCTGGTGTGGATGGCCATCTGGTCCATCCTCTGCTTTGTCTCCAGCGCCTTCACCGTGCTCACTTTCCTCATCGACCCGCAGAGATTCAAATACCCGGAGAGGCCCATCATCTTCCTCTCCATGTCCTACTGTGTTTACTCTGTGGGCTACCTCATCAGACTTTTTGTGGGAGCTGACAGAATAGCCTGCGACAGAGACAATGGGGTCCAGTATATCATCCAGGAGGGTCTGGAGAGCACCGGCTGCACTATTGTGTTTCTCATCCTGTATTATTTTGGCATGGCCAGCTCCCTCTGGTGGGTTATCCTGACCCTCACATGGTTCCTGGCTGCGGGGAAGAAGTGGGGTCACGAGGCCATCGAAGCCAACAGCAGCTACTTCCACCTGGCAGCGTGGGCCATCCCGGCCGTGAAGACCATCATGATCCTGGTGATGAGGAAGGTGGCGGGCGATGAGCTGACGGGCGTCTGCTACGTGGGCAGCATGGATGTCAAAGCCCTCACCGGCTTTGTGCTCATCCCTCTCTCCTGCTACCTCATTATTGGCACTTCGTTCCTGCTGTCGGGCTTCGTGGCCCTCTTCCACATCCGTAAGATAATGAAAACAGAGGGAGAGAACACAGACAAGCTCGAGAAGCTGATGGTTCGCATCGGGGTCTTCTCCGTGCTCTACACCGTCCCGGCCACCTGCGTCATCGCCTGCTACTTCTACGAGAGGCTCAACATGGACTACTGGCGCATCCTGGCAGGCGAGCAGAAGTGCGTGGACGGCGGCGGGCCGGAGTCAAACGAGTGCGTCATGAAGACCTCCATCCCCGCTGTGGAGATCTTCATGGTGAAGATCTTCATGCTGCTGGTGGTGGGCATCACTAGCGGCATGTGGATCTGGACCTCAAAGACGCTGCAGTCCTGGCAGAATGTGTTCAGCAGGAAGCTAAAGAAGAGGACGAGGAGGAAGGCTGCCAGTGTGTTCACCAGCAGCAGGCCTTACATCAAACCTCACCCGTCTCTCAAAGGCCACAGTACTAAGTACGAGCCGACGCGGCCCCCTCCAACATGTGTATAAGCCGGCTCTCTTTGTTTAAACCCAAAAATACATGTAAAGCCCTTACCTAAACGAGACTTTCTCATCAGAGTGCCATCGAAAGGTTTATGTTTTATTTATGCAAACTCCATTGAACATCATGCAATGTGGGGTTTTTTGTATCTTGAGCCATCACATGCAACAAGAGCTGCCTTTGTTTGAGAAAAAAAATCTGCTTCTCCTGGATTCACTTATCCTATTGAGGAACTCGGTAGAGAAAAAAATCTTATTGTTCCCAAGACAAAAAGAGTGGAATAAACCATTTGGATGTGCCGTGGGGTTACTTGAATAATGTGCAATAGTTGTTTTCCTTACAGGCAAAAGAGACACTTGTACTGTTAGTGACAGATTACAGACAATGAAAGGACCCCGTAGACAATGGAGGCAAATGGTCAGAGATGAGTGGTGTGTTTGGAGGCTTTTTAATGGAAATCGAGGCAGTGTCATATATGTTTGAACTGGAGTGAGAGCAGCTGTTGAAACGTGCTCCAGACCTTACGGACTGCCCATTGTGAGGCAAATCCACGCCATAAATTAATCAAGCACTCGTTATTGGAAAGTTATTTGTACACGCAGTTGAGTTTTCCATTTCTGTTTTTTGTCTTTGCTGTTTTATAGCACAAGGGAACGTTTGTGTATATTTCTAAAAACTTCAGATTTTATAGAAAAATTAATAAAACGTTCTAGTTTTAAATGTTTGTAAAGCCGCAACTGTGTGCTGCCACCGTGTTGTTCTTCCCTGTTGGTGTTGGAGTGAGCCTCCGTTGTCATTCAGCTGCACGAAGCTCGGTTTTTCAGCACTTCTCACCCGAGCTGTTTATCTGCAGACGGTTCGTGGCAATTATTCTACTACATCAGAAAAATCTTAAGCTCAATTTGTGAATGTGTTGATGAGCAGAGCTGAGCTTTAACAAAATGTTTGGCCTTCATAATGGCTTTAAGAATAATTGACAGAGGCAGTGTTGAATTTATCACCAAAAGGTGACAAAAGAGACATTTTTATGAAAAGTATTAACTGACTGTTTTCATGATCAGGTCAGATCAGCTCATACATGTTGTACACACACTGTACATCTTCTTCTATGGGGAAAAAAATGCACTTTTGCACTCAAAAAAGGATGCTTGACATGTTGGTCCTGAACTGAGCAGACACAGGAAGCATAAATAACAACATCTCTCTCTTCTGGTTTAAATGTTCATTAGGAAACAATGGGACGTTTATGGCTGTCCCCCTGTGGCTGCTTCAAATACAAAGCAAAAAAAAAAAGTCATCTGTGGTCCTTCAGTTGCTGCTTATATTCAGCGCGATAAATCAGTTTTTGTACATGTAGGGAGTGAATTTTAAATCTAAACTCACATGCCTGATTTGAAGTCTTTGATTTTAATATCTTTGCCTCTTTTGAACGATCAAAACGTTCTCAGGTTTGGTTGGTTTCTGCAGCCTGAACAGAAACGTTCCTGCATGTTTCCTCCTGTTAGTCCAGCCAATATTCAGAGAGATGTGAAGTGAGAGTCGACGCCATCAGAAGGACAAATTAACGGCTGGGTTTATTTGACCGACATGTTCAATGTCCCGTCAGAGTTTTGATTACGTGTTAAAGATTTTTTTAATTCCCTGCCTTCGTGCTGCTTGTTCATGTTGTCGTTTGTGTAGTTTTTCACCTCAGCTGAAGCAGATATACAACTTCATTTTGGTCCAGTCTCCCACTCTCCCCCTCCCCTCCCTCTCCCTCGCTGTGTTGCATGTGTCGGTGCGTATCAATGAAGGGGTTATACAATAATCCAGCTCTCATTCAGGACAGGATTAGACTGTTTGAAGGGTTTGACTTTGAAAAGAGGATCTCTGCAAACCCAAAATACCGAATATCTGTCATCTCGTCTTATCAGCAGGGCATAGTGACATTTCTAAAGACGCATCTGGGCTGGATTTGAAGTAGTTACATACTGACTGAAGCGGCTTTCTAAAGCACGAGCGATGTGAATGTGCTGTGCGGCGTCCTGAGATGTTTGGTGTTAAATGATCCGAACACCGTCAACAGTTTTCAGGTACATGCTCGGAGAGCCACAAGTCTGGTCTTGAATCCAAGTAGCAGCAGTGACTTTTGTCTTGACAGTGCTGTCAGAGCAGGAAAACATGGATAGTGAAAAGCCACTGACTGCATGTGCAAGTAAGGCAACTCACTGACGACAGAACGATCGATTAGTAAGCGTAATGAGCGTGAAGTTTCCTTCTTTGCAACAAGATGAGGTTTTGGAGTGTAAGAGCTTTTCTGCTGCTGCTATCTGCCTCACTTTCACATCTTTTTCGGAGAGTTAAGCCCATGGTAGAGAGTCCTCTCTGGTCTAATAAAGTTTCAGAACTGTAGTAATGCTTTATCCCGCAGGGCATTCAAGTTCCAGCGTCAACCCAATCCGTTTTAACAGTCAAAAGCACATGACTCACAACCTTTATGTGGCTGAATCAAAGTCAGCCAGTGTCTATTGATACTCTGAGTTGCGAAAAAGGTGTGAGTGCTTCTGAGAGCTTCAACAGAGGCCACCTGGATAACAGCCCCCGAGGTGTCTGGGAAGGCTGTAAATATAAATGACAGTTACCACCCCCCTCCAGGGCTTCTCCAGCCAAGCAGGCTTCACTTCTCTTCTCCTCTCTTCAAAGGGAAAAATCCTGCTCAGAGCAAGGGCAAAGTATTGCTGGCAAGAAAGTTTTTTTTTTTTTTTTTTTTTTTTGAAATCACACTCAGCTGTATGTATCGCCAGATTCAGGCTTTTAAAAGTATAGATCTCACTTCGTCAGATCGCAGGTTATCAAGCCAGACGAGCTCTCAGCAGAGTGAAACATCTCTCGTCTGGTGCTCCGCATCATTAAACGTTGTTCCTTGTGATGGCGTGTTTTACAAGGCAAAGAGGGGAATCCCACTCCAGCCATGTGACTCAGGCTGACGAATTTCAGACGCACGTATGTATGAACTCCACCGGGACGAACGGCGTCAGCCCGCACTCGTCCACTTCCTGCCTCTCGTTCTGCTGTGCCATGCAGGAGAGAGCACTGCCTGCGCTGGCTTATGATGTGTTGGCAGGATGGAGCTTCTGCTTGTGATCAGTGTTGTTGAAACGGCATCAAACCGTTGATAATTACTCGATTTAATTTAATCTGACTGGTTCGCCGGCGAGCCAGAATTTTCAGCTTTTCACACTCTGTAATTGAGTTGATGTTAAGTGTCTTTGTGGAACGGAGCTGTTTTACAAACATAAAGTCGAAATGACAGAACAATTAAGCCTCCTCTGCATGTCGGGTTCAGAGCGGCGCGGAAACATCCAGTCAGAACTTTAAAACCGCACTTCCGTATCAATACGTGACTCCACCTTGGTCTCATGCCGTGCTGCTGTATGGGAGTTTGTGGAGGAACCTGTACACCTTCCTTTGTTTGCTGTTGTTGCGAGCAGTCATAAAGCTCTCTGACACAGTGACATAAATCAAGTTGCAGGGATGACTGGCGGCTGAGGCAGCTTCCCTTTGATCAGGCTTTGTGGAGACGCCCCATGTCCTCATCCTCAGCTGCTCCAGCAGCACCTGTTTACCAGTTCAGGCCTGTCTGTTTGGAAAGCAGTGCTTAGCCTCCCAGTGTCATCGACTCATACATGACGCACTCGCACAACATATCACACAAAGGAATTTGGCTTGGGCTCGGGGGGTTTCTTCCAACTTGTATGCTCCTAATGCGCCAGACCCATCCTGATTCTTAGCGCTTTGTTTCTCTTATTAGACAGCTGCTCTACATGTAAATCTGTCGCCTTTTGGGGAGTTCTGCCTCCTTCGGCTGTACCAGAGACGGAAAAAAGCTGGTGCATCATGACAACTGAGACGTCTTTGTTTTCCAGCTGAAGGAGTAACATGGAGTAAGAGGGTTATTGAAGAGAAAACTTTACAGAGAGAGCTGCAAGTTTCATGCACCAAAGTGTTATCAGAGCATGCAATGAAAGCCCCCTTTCATCCCTCAAGTTCTTGTGGTACATAAATCCAGAGTTCTGAGGATCACGGTTGAAGGAGGTGTGGGTGGGCTTCCTGTTCTGAATCGATCCATATAGCAAAGAATCTGGGGCAATGTAAGAGTGGAGCATATATGCCCGATCTGCAGTAACAAGCCATGCTAACAGCTCACAGGCACACGCAGCACTCAGTGTTCCCAGCCGCCGCTGAAGGTGAGAGTAATTACATAAAAACCTGGCAACAATGAGTTGTCTGCCTGCAAGGCGGGGGCAGGGCACTTTTTCAAATGCATAATGAACTGCCTCGCAGGCCCTCTGCTGATCAAACAAGTGTTTGATAGTGGCTTTGGTTTGAAAGAGGACTGAATATGTTTATTTGCATGTGGAGAAGTGAGCGACTTTGAGGTGGAGATCAGGCAGATTAGTGTTAACTGACAGAGACCTGTGCAAACAGACACTCCCCCTGCATACAAGCAGGGCAGCAGCGCACTTCCTCGGAGGACTAGTTAGGCTGAATACAACATCAGACGGACCCGAACGTGGCAACTCCTGCTACTTTTCAGACATTGTTCTTTTTATGCCAGCCTCCTCCCTCAAGCCGTGCTCTTCTTTCTTTCATAAATTTTGTCTTGTTTGGTTTGATGCTCGTGAAAGCACGCACACTGATAGCTGGCAAAGTATATGAGAGATGAGACAGCAGTAACTGGCAGCTCCTCATCTAAGATATTTTCTTAGAATTCATTTTGAAAATTCCTTCAGAAACGCACCGAGCACGCCGTGGAACATATGGAAATTGGGTAATAAGGTGTGAGGAGAGTTTCAGCAGATAGTAGAGTGAACAAGATTACAAACTCTCATCAAGATTCAACTTCAGCTCATCATCTCTTCCACTGTAAACCTGCTTTATACGCTTGATTTTCTATTATTAATACAGACAAATCCGTCTCCAAAAGCCACTGAAAAAACTACCACACAGAACAAAAGCATTAAACTCCTAAAATCATGAAACATTCAACATTTTGGGAAATGGGCTCATTCACTTTCTTGCTGAGAGTTAGATGAAAAGATCAATACTGCTCTCATGTTTGTACTCTAAATAAGAAGCTCCATCTAACAGCTGGCTACCTGAGTACAAAGACGACAAAATGTGCCTGCCAGCACCTCTAAAGTTAACATTTTCCTACTCTCCGACAGCCAGGCTAGCTGCTTGGACACATGTAGGAACACTGCTAAGATCAGCTCACTGGCTGCTGCTTGTATATTTAGATATGACTGTCATCAATCCTCTCGTGTAAGAGATGTAACGAGCATACTCCCCAAAATGTTAAACTATTAGCTTTTTTATTAACAACAGCAAGTAGAACACGATGCTCCTGTCTGCCTTCACGATGACGGACATGCAACATTAAACACAACGCCGTCAGATGTTAAGAAGGAGCAGTACAAGTCGGGCTGGCATCCACGCGCTGCAACGTGACTGAGAAGGCAGGAGATCGTGTGGCTGGAGGGATGTGGGTAGCAAGGTTTTGGCCATGGTGATTTAGCAGCAGACTCTAATCTGCCACCTTCCTAATCCACACTGCTCTGATCATTTTAAGACACGGCTGAATAACAGGGCCTTTGTCAGTGGACATGCGTACATTCTCTGAAGCAACAAACTGCTTCAGAAAATTAACGCCACGCTTAAGTTGCATCAGCTGAAGCACACGCACATGTTCAACCGATGCTCCTGTTTGTCACATGCAAGCCTGGTTTTTGGGAGCTGTGATGAAGGCAGTGACAGGATCCGTGCTGGAGTGGAGAGGACCTGAGACACGACGGGAGACTGTCTACGTGCGTATGTATTTCCGTGTGTGAGTTTACAGACAGTATAGGAGCTATAGAGGCAGAGGCAGAGGCAGAGGGATGATGATGGATCTGGCAGGGCTCGTGAACACCGCTGGGAGAAAATGCCTGTGGTTCAAAGACACTCTCAGCAAACTTAACAAAGAAAGATGGCACAGAGGGGGAGAACATGAAAGGAAACTACACAATCATCTCTCACATAAACTTGGAGAAAACATCCCGGCCCTGCCGGCTGAATGTACTGTAAGCAGGCGTTTGACTATTTTTACATAAACTCAAGACACGCAACAGCACTGCTGCTACTACCACTGCCCATTTAACCATGACTGACTAACATAACTCCAGGTACGAGCTGAAACCCCCCCCAAACCTCATGACTGTGTTTTTTCTTTAAACGTTTCAGACATACAGAGAACATCATTGTTTGCATGCAACTCGGTGGCCAGAAGACGTCCTATGCTTTCTAACCACTTACTGATTACTGGTTTATTATCCAATCGTACAAAACATGAATGACTACTTAGGAGCTATTTTCTAAGACGTGATGCTCAATCCCAAACTTTTGTAAAAAGCTGTAATCAAAATTCAGATTCAGTGTCTAGCAGTAGCAGTGTGTACAAGTAGAAGTACTGCATTCAAAACCTTACTCATCATCAAAATGTGCTTAAAGTATCAAATGTAAAAGTACTCATTATGTAGAAAAAAGGCCCCTGTGAGTGGTATTTCGTTGTATGTTACTGTAGTATTACTGACGCATCAATGTTTAAATGTTATTTTAGTGTTGGTGGAGGTTGAGTTTATTTGAACTACTTGAAATACAGTCAGATAGATAGATAGATACTTTATTCATGCCCAAGGGAAATTCACAAATTCCAGCATATTCCACAAATTTAAAGTAGAGGGCATGCAATAAATAATCCAAAAGCACAGCAAGCAAAGAATTAAAAGTTAAAAGTAAAAATGTCCAGTTAGTCTAGTCTGAAGGAATAATTTAACATTTTGGCCCTTTAACTATGTTAAATACGTAGATGTAGCCCACAGCTTAGCTTAGCATAAAGACTGGAAACAGAGGGGAACAGTTAGCCTGGTTCTGCAGCTTTAGAGGTGATGGAAGGTGTGTTTTGTTAAGTGTGGACAAAGCCTTCAGATCCACATCAGCATGACGAGAGTGATGGGAACCGAGCTCATGTTGGTCCCACGAAATATACAGGAGCCTGGAAAGCAGTGACGTGGTTCACAGAATTGGATGAATTTACTCTTTATCAGACCAGATGAGGCAAGAGTTAGCTAGCTCGCATGTTGTTAAATGACTGTATGTTCAGAGGGTTGAATGATGGGAAATGTTACCACAACACCACCACAACAAATTCCTCGTATGTGTAAAATCGTACTTGTCAAAAAAGCTTTTTCTGATTCTGATTCTGTTTAATTGTGAAGGACTGTGAGTTAACAGCTTTGAAAATAGTGACATGGGACATTGAATTTGATGAATTTAACCTGAATTAGCTAGCGCTGGTCTGACAAAGGACACAGCCGCCTGTTTCGCACGCTTACTGTATCAGTCCTCTCTCTGAACTCTGTCAAAATGTCCTTTTTCTAATTGAAATATCAAGTACAAGTTAGTCAAACGTGTACTTCAGAACTGAGTAAACGTACTTAGCTCACCGGAGAGGCTGTATCAGAGGTCTTAATTCCAGTCGGTGAACACTCGATGACAGCAGGAGGAAGCAAACAGAGAAATGATTCGGTGTCTGTTTTTGTGTTTGGCCTGCACACGGTCAGCTGCGGTGTTCGCTGAGGCTACTTCATATCCACACTATCACCATTTGCAATTCAAAGTCTTGTTTATACAGTCGGAAAAATACGAGGCAACGCGACACTGTTTGTCAGCTGCTTTTGTTTTTGCTGCTCAGGTTTTGGCCGCCTTCTCTTCGGTATGGCAGCGGTCCGAGCAGAGTATTCCTTTTTCTCTCTGGGCATCAAGTTAATCTGAATGGGCACGCACAACACATAACATGTGTTGCTCTGCAGCCGACCAATACAATGTCCCATTTTGCTCCCGGCTTGCTTTATGCAGTGACAGGACTGGAAGCAATTTGGGATAAGTATCGAGGAACAGTTGAGGAGATGATAAATGACTTTATTGTTGGGTTTTGCAACTGTATCTGATACCAGTGCATGTGCTCCTTTGAGTAATCAAGCTGTGGCAAGGCAAAAGAATCTCGGTTTCCTGGACACTGGTGGCGGCCCAGATTGTCTGGTCCTGATAATAGTAATGGGAGTGATGGCAGCAGCAGCTAATCTGCACAGAGAAGGGGTCAGGACCCACTTATCTGGCCTGAGTGGAAAATAACGGCCCACTTAAAGGGCCAATCTGTGATTGTAGTGCGACAACTGAAGCACAGCCGCCCCTCTGCCGGCTTTGTTTACACAGTGACTGACTGGCTTTGAGACATTTTTTCACACTGAAATTTATTTCCTCAGCTTTTGATGTGAGACTTGCGGCTTCTCGGGGTTTGTTTATATTCGTAAACTTGTCAACACTCGAATAAAACGCGCTGGTATTTTTAGTGACGACGGGTTAGGGAAGTTTCCCGAAGATTTACTTCATCTTACATGTCAAAATCTTCAAGAACAGATGTGAGCATAGCCAGGCTTTACACGGCCAAATGAAAAGAACTGATTGTAGTCCATAAAACAGCTGTCATAAGTACAAGTCAGGCCCAAGCCAAAGGCATGCCATTGCACTCCGTGGTAATGGGTGTTGCACAAAAGCATGCAAACTATGTGTCCACATATTTACTGTACAACACCTGCACAGTGCACTTATGAATGTTGGTATTATTGTGTATCATGGGCTGACACGGAAATGAAGAACTAAGTTTAGCTCCCAGTTTGATCGTCGCCTCGGGTCACCGACAGCACTTTGAACCGACATGGCTCGATTCACAAAACAACATAAAGACAAGCCTCTGTTGTTCAGCTCTTCAAAGGAGAGAAAGGAGCAGCGCTGCAGACAACAAAATGTTCTATTAAGCACGAAACACATGACTTGATGAATTGAAGGGTGGCGCTGCTGCAGGAATGCTGCTCTGGTCGCAGACAGCACCAGGAGTTCGCTCAATGCGTCGTCTTTGTTTGACTTAAATGACTTGCGGTGTCTGCCATCAAAAGGATTTATATCTCAGCGGTGCCAAACCTTTTTCATCTGATTCCCCCAATCAGACCCCCTCGCTGACCACATCCGTCATGTTCCAAATGTCTTCATTTCGCTTGATTTTAGAGTTGAAGGTGACGTGAAACAGGATATTGCTGCAGCATTTTTTCATGCGATCCAGTTGTTAATGTTTACTGGAACCATTTATCAATTAGTTTTAATTCAGTTTACGTCTTTATTTCCGCTGTTTATCAGTTTATTTCTAATTCATTCACATGTGTAGCTAACTTTAGCTAACTGTCCATTTCTTTCAGTCTATTGCAGCCAGCTCACTGGTTATCATAGTGACAATAAATATGCTGAAGATCAGCATCACACCAATTGGGTTTTTGAAATAAAAGTTTTTAATTTGATATTTAATATTTTCCACCCGGCCTCTGCACAATCATCCGCTGGGCCACGGGCGCCTCTGGTTGGGAATCACCGATCTGGCGCACAACAAAGTAACTGAGCCGACTTTAAGCTGGAAGCAGGAATGCGTGTGCGCTGATTGAGTGTTGTTTAACCCTGTGGAATCAGTCTTTCTGCTCTGAATGCAGCAAAAGGCTGGAAGCAGGTCAGGAGAGGTCAGAGAGGACAGCCAGAGCTTCTTATGTGAGCCGGACACTTTTGAGGACCACTGCGAGGGGCACTGAGTCAGTTCATTGATATTCAAGGATTTGACCCGCTGACAACGGGGATGTCTCTGAGGTTAAAACAGCCGTGCCTCTCCGCATTGTGCCGGCCGAAAAGCCAGGGGGTCCCCCGGCCCCCCGCCCCCCCTCTGCTCGGTTGTCATGGTGAGCAAATCAGTCCGGTAGCACTATGTCACACTCATGTGGGCACTTTCTCTCCGTCTTTTCATCCTCTGACTTTCTATCATGCTGCTTCACCGAGGGGGCTGCCAGAGAGAGCTTTCTGTCCACTGACAATGCCTGGTGAGTCGTGGACATCCCCATACATGTACAGTGCAGATCCAAGGGCCTCCCTTCCCAAAACGCATGGCAACAGATGTATTTCCTCTCTGTTGTGGGATCCGAGTGGGTGTTTTGTATCCAAGGACATGTCAGGTCAGGTGGTGGATCCACGCTGCAGGTCACCAAGTCCAAGTAACCGCCAATCATATTTCACCCCACAGCGTGAGCAAAGGACTGCTGCACCAGTTTTGTCTCATGCCAAGTGAGCTGGTGTCATGTGTATTATTACTTTGAGCTACTTTTGTGTCCTTACACTCGTCTGTTTAGCAGTATGGAGCCAAAGTAAAGCTGGCCGATAAGAGCAAAAATCAATCATCAGAAATTAATTTGATTCACATTTTGCAGCGCATACGTTCCTCATAGCGTTACTGCGTCTGCTAATGGAAAACAATTGACTGATGTCTGGCGCTGCGGTGTCTTGTTGTCACACAAATATGTTCCTAGAGCCAATGTCAAGGAGATTAGGCTGAAGGGAAAATTGCAGCTGCATTTAGCGGCGGAGCTGGAGAGTCGCTGCTCTCAGGTGATGGGGCATGTCTGTGCTTCACCCTATCTGAACCTGATGGCTGCTGCGGTTGGCACTGTAATTACAGAGGTTAGGCATAAATCACAGAGCAAGAGGTTGGAGAGAGGGAGAGAGGCAGAGGGAAGGGGGGAGAGAAAGTAAAGGGAGAGAGGAGCTTAGCCTCGGGGCCAGAGGAGGCCCTGACGCTCAGAAACATACTGTTCCCTCCTAAACGCTCTCCCCCTCAGTCCCTTTTTTGACTTTCTTTCTGTCTTTCTTCTTTCTCTCTGCGCTCCCACACAGTCAAACACAAACACACACTTGTAGTCCGTCTCTCGGGGTTCACATCCTTCCTGTGGCTGTGGCCGTCGGACTGCAGCGCCTCCTTCACTGGTCCAGTGGGTTCCTGATTGCACCGCACTCCTTCATCCTGTACACATTAAAGCAGTGAGCACCAGACCACAGGAAATAACCGTTGCGACTGTTGATGTGGACCTGTGCCATTCTTCTTGTTTCCACATCCCTCTGAAGGCAAATTTTAGATTATCCGCAAAATGTTTCGCAACAGCGTCGCAGCAAAGGCCAGATCTACCCACGTTTGATTTTTTATCTCCTCAGACGTCTTCAGGAGAGAAATACAGAACATAGCATGCTGCACTGTACCAGAATAGCACAGCGGTTATGTTTTAATGTAATGATTTGCTCGTCTTTGCCTTTATTTTGACGGTGAAAGGGAATGAAGAAAAAAAAAAGAGGAAAGCATCAAAAGGTCCCGTCCAGAATCAAGACTGAAACATCATCAAGCTGAAAGGTTTCTGTCCAGAGCGACAGAAGACGTCATACAGCAGCTCCTACAGGCCGAGTACCACTCCTCATCTAACAGGTCCTCCCAATTAAAAGACAAAACACTGGTCATGTGGTCCGTGCCCTGCAGAACAACACAAACAAGCATCTTCTGATCTGACGCCCGCACCAGACGACGCCACCGTTTTAAAAATAAAACTCTTTATGATGTGGCGAAGTTTAAAGGTGCCCTGTGGACTTTTCTTGTAAACAAAAGT